>NC_064618.1:313951544-314591544 GCF_023898315.1 Schistocerca nitens | reverse complement strand
TGTGCTTGAATGACGGCATCTTCTACTGATCTACCTTTCCTGAAGCCGAATTGATGGGGCGTTAGACCGAGGAGGCTTCTGTGCGATTGTAAACGGTCACACAAGAGCCTTTCCTGTACCAACGAGAGTGCTTAAGAGGTAGATCGGTCGCTAGGTTTTGGGGTCTTTTGGCTCTTTGTCTTATGATTTCCTGATTATTACTACATTAGCAGTTTTCCAGAGGTTTGGCTGGTTCAAATGGCTCTGAGCACTATGGGACTTAACTTCTGAGGTCATCAGTCCCCTAGAACTTAGAACTACTTAAACCTAACTAACCTAAGGACAGCACACACATCCATGCCCGAGGCAGGATTCGAACCTGCGACCGTAGCAGTCGCGCGGTTCCGGACTGCGCGCCTAGAACCGCTAGACCACCGCGGCCGGCTTTCCAGAGGTTCGAAATTATGCCTGGTAGTAGTGCCTCGTTGAACATGTTAGTAAGAAAAGGTGTGGTTTGTGTTACTGTTTATTTTAATGTTTCTGAAATTATTTTGTCTGGGCCGGGTGCTTTTTGGTTTTTAAGCCTGCTGATTGCCGTCGCGACTTCTTCTTGGTTACGCTGTCACTAATGTATGGTTGCTTTTTGCTTAGGCCAGCGTGGTGTCGCTCGTCTTCTGTGGGGTCGTCATCTGGGAGGAGCCTGTTCAGAAGATATTCTGCTGTGCTTCTCCATTTTCTGGTCATTATGCCTTCTGCATCTTTTAGTGTTAACAGAACTGTCGGTATCTTAACTCGTTCTGTTTCTATTTTGAAAGGTAGTTCCCAGATGTTCTGTAGCTGGGTTTTGACGAAATTGTTCCAGTAGTGTTGCCTTGTTGTCTTTAGTTGTTTTTGGTACTTCTGTTTAGTGTCACGATATAGGTCAAGTCTTAACTGTACTTCAGGAGCTGTCTTTGCTTGTTGGTGGTAATTTCATTTGTCTCGTGAATCGTTCCTTAAACTTGAGAGTTCTGTCGACCACGCTTGTTTCTGTCCCCACGCAGTTGATGTATGTAAATTGAAGGTGGAGAGGGAAAGAAAGAAAGGAAAGGGATAGGATCACTGCTGTCAGCTGCCTTGGGACATTTCGCGTAATTAGCGGCGACGAGGGAAAATGTGTTTTGGACCTGGATTCGAACCCCGGATCTCCTGTTTACGAGCTGATAGTAGTCAAGAATACCTTTGAGGCAACAAAGACAGCGTTATTAACACCTCAGCATTAATCGCCCTGTATTGACCGACGGAGCAACAGGCATGGGACTCCATTCATTGACTGACATCCGACACCTGAACAACACAATACATGCACGTCTGCGTGCTTGCATTCAAAATTTTGTCGGTTACACCGGTTATTAATACACCAGCATTTCATATCTGCAATAACTTATCTCGTGCTTGATTGACCTGTGACCTTGCAAAGTTAATCACTTAAAGATGTTACCTAGACAAATGTATCCTTGAAATTTCATTATTCTCCATTAATTATGTTTTTGGTGTTTCGATAATTCAGCTGTCCCTACAGACGATGTCGTTTTATGCCTTCTAAAACCACTCGCTGTATTCTCATACTCTCTCACCCGCTAAAGGAAAACTGTCACTTCTACAGAAAAAATGAACCGGATCGTTTTGCAGGAAATGTTATGTAGTTAAATTTTGTACCGGGATACGTTTTCGCTGGAAGCCATGATTTTCGAGTTATTCAAGAAACACGCATAAAATTGATCCTCAAACGCACCTCCAGACTCACTCTCACACCTCACCAATCATAGTTCTAGTATGTTGTTCGTGGCACTATCGTAAAACTATCTGGCCTTCAGCACAGAGCACAGTATTTAAATTTGTTTTTCTAGGATGTAATTCTACTGCTGGGTTAACTTCTTGTTTCCGTTGCCTAACAATGTCGTCAGTACATATATTGAATAAAGTGAAGAACAAACCGCCTTCAGTCACAAGTTGCGTTTATTTACTGCACTATGCATTTCGAGCCCTGGAGGCTCATCTTCTGGTGCTTTTTAGTGATTTACATCAGGTAAGCATAGTGTAGTAAATAAACGCAACTTGTGACTGAAGGCAGTTTGTTCTTCATTTTACGAAAGTAAAACAGTCGCGGACGAAACACTGAAAAAAATGGATAAAATAAAATAAAGTGTTTGTGAGACTGTAGTACTTCTCTGTGTATTGTTGTTGGGCCTGTTATCTCTTCATTTGTTAATTAAAATCCCGTTGCTCAAATACAAACTTCTTATCACTTGTATTAAATGTTCAGGATACCGTCGTGTTTCCTTTCTGTTCCAAGCATATACATGTTCACTCCACCGAAAGCTGTTTTTATTTACCTACAAAAGCAATATAAATCTCCGGATTATGTTCTCGCCTCTTTTCAGTTAACTGCCGCACTGTTGTAGTATTGCCACTGGATGTTTGTCCCTTTCTACAACCCTTGTATTCCTCCTATAAGAGGGCGTCGCTAAAGTGTTTTGTTTCAGTCTTTATTCGGTCATGTAATTTATGACCAGTGTTCAAAAGACTTAGTCTTCTGTAACTTTCACTAGAATTCCTAGTACCTTTTTCATATAGTGAGATTACTTCCGCCATTCACCAAGAGCCGGGCATCATCTTCAACTTCCAATATTCATTTGATAAATGCTGCAGCCTCAGTTCTAACATTAATCCTCCTCATGTGATAAGTTCTACATGAATATTATCGATGCTGCCGATTCTCTGTTCTGCTATTTATCCAAGTTCCTTTGTATATTACGCGTAATCATGCAGAACCTTTTTCCTGTTTGTTATTTCAGGATTTTATAAGCCACCCCTTGTCTTCAATGTAGACAATTTTCAATGTCTGTTATGATTCTGTCCCATAATTCCTTATGGGCTTTCTCAATATTTTCTTTGGATAGTTACGTGGTTCTTTATACCACCCTTTTGTTTCTCCTGTAAATTGCTGTAGATCTGTGATGTGAGCTTCTTGTTTCTTTTTAATTGCATCTGCCACCACTTAGCTGCATATCTGGACATTCTCTTAATTTTCTTTTTCTCTCCTGTTGTCTCTATCGCCGCCGCTTGAATCACACATGTGACATATTCTGTAAATAATGCGAGAGTCGTCTTTGATACTGACATCTCAACTGTCTTGTTGCAGAAGGTAGACTTTCTTCGAGTTTACTCCTCAGTGTTTCTTCTCTCTAGTAATCACGTTTACCTTGACAATCACCAAGAATCTATGGTGTTTCGTATATGCACTCCATGAGATTTCTTTCCACTAATATCAAATCACCTTTTCTAAAACATAGTTGAAGAGCGACGACGATAGTCCATCTCCTTGTCTGTCTGGTTTCAAAGACATCAGACATCTCAGACTTCACTTTTAAGGCATTTTGTAAACTGTTACGAGGAGAGACATGATAAGGTAAAAGATCACATCAGCTCTGTCCCCCTCCTTATGTGATGGATAAATTACGGCAGAGGTCCATTCCATTGGAAGTTTCTCGATTTGCCAAATATCTCGAATAGTTCATATGGTTCAAATGGCTCTAAGCACTATGGGATTTAACATCTGAGGTCATCAGTCCCCTAGACGTAGAACACACATCCATGCCCGAGGCAGGATTCGAACCTGCGGCCGTAGCGGTCGCGCGGTTCCAGACTGTAGCGCCTTGAACCGCGAGGCACCCCTACCGGCCGTCCGAAAGAAATCGACGGTCACGAATGTCTTTCTTCAGGGCTCCAATAGTATGGTCAGTACGCAAGGGGAAATTGGGGTTTATTGCGGGACGTGTAAGGATTTTCACAGCGAAACTTCTGCAGCGTAGTCGAAGTAACCTCGGCAGTATGTGGGGTGGCATTGTCCTGTAACAGAATGATGCTGTATGTCAATATTCGTTGGCGTTTGGACTTCATGATTCTCTTCAGTTTTTGCAGAGTGTCTGCGTACCACTGTACGTTAATTGTGGAGCCGTGTTCGAAAAAGTTAATTAGCTGCGGGCTCTTGCAGTCAAAGGGAAAGGTCCTCTTGACTTTCGCTGGGTTGGCGTGCCTGTTGTTTCGGCTACGCTGCACAAGTTTCGCAGGGAAGCCCTTACACATACTTCATACAGACCTCAACTCTCCCCATGCGATTTCCATACTTTTGGAGCCCTGAAAAAAGTCATTCGTGGCAGTCGATTTGCTTCGGATGAAGAGATGCACACATGGGTATAATCATGGTTTCATATGCAACAGGAAACATTTCCCCATGAAGGAAATGACTATCTTCTCTCGCACTTAGATGAATGTATTAACAGTTACAGCCGTTACTGTCGAAGTAACAGATTAGTTACTTCGTTTGCACCTGTCTCGTTTTCATTTGACTGCCCCTTCTATAAGTGGAAGACATTACAACTAATAATTGTTATTTAATTAAATTAAGATGATATAGTGGTGTGTCACTTGAAGATGATCGCCTGACCGAAACTGTATCTTTGCAGCCTGTTTTAGTGATTTCATGATGCCGTTCTTGAAGTACCAAAACGTTTATTAGAAATACTAGCTGACAAATCCGCCATTCCCTGCGTATTAATTTTACGAACTTTCTACTAGAAACGAAAACAAAAAAATGAGCTGTATTTGTAGTGAGGTATCAAAAAATTTCATTCCTATTTATTCGTGAAAACACCTTTTGAAACTATGAAATAGTCATACAAAGAAATGTGCATAATGTACAAATGTATAAATACAGCATCCAAATTAAGAAACATGGTCGCTGACAGTTTCTGTACCCTGGTCACAGCTGATTTGCGTGTCTACAACGTAATTTTATAAACGTCTCTGTGAAAACGACTCTTCTTAGCTCTCAATAGATGGCTATCGTTTTCGCTTAGTGCCCTTCGCGCTTTGCAGTTGAAAGCTATTATAAACGCCGCCAGATGTCAGGGATTTACTTAAGTTGACTCGTCTGAAGAAATTTCGTAGTAGTAAAGAATAAAACAATTAAAACTTCATGCATGTTTCCCAGTATCTTGTTCAAAATGGTTCAAATGGCTCTGAGCACTATGGGACTTAACTTCTGAGGTCATCAGTCCCCTAGAACTTAGAACTACTTAAACCTAACTAACCTAAGGACATCACACACATCCATGCCCGAGGCAGGATTCGAACCTGCGACCGTAGCAGTCGCACGGTTCCGGACTGCGCGCCTAGAACCGCGAGACCACCGCGGCCGGCCAGTATCTTGTAGTATGTGTCGTAGAATAATATATTTGTGTAGACATTTTCAGCGGCGTTTGTGAATAGTGTCAGCGAAATATGTTGCGAATAGACATAGTAACAAAGAAGTAATAAATCTAAACATCACGCTTGATGCGGCAGTTTTTCGTGCATCTCAGTATTTGTGACGTTATATCTGCTGACCTGTGTGTCATACAGTAATACAATTTTGTCACTACATTCAACTATGTATGTGGATAGTGTCTGCAAAATGTGTTGGCAATAGGGTTAGTGGAAAAAAAGCAATAAATTCAAACGTCATGCACAATGCACCAGTTTCTCACGCATTTCATTGTTTATGTCGTCATACTTCCTGAACTATGATGATGTAGGTGGTTCTTGCCTTCACAGCGATTGCTTCCTGACAGTAAGGGATATGTGTGCCAATTTTGGTTGAAATACGCCTAGTTATTTATAGGAGATGTGGAACATGGAAACGCACGCGCGCGCGCGCTCGCGCCCACACACACACACACACACACACACACACACACACACACAGAGAGAGAGAGAGAGAGAGAGAGAGAGAGAGAGAGAGAGAGAGAGAGAGAGAGACATAGACTTTTATAATATATACGGTTTAGAGAGAATAGTGCACTATTTAGTGGAAACGACTAAACACAATTGTCCCCAATGCTGTCGAAGATTCTTATTTTTCGCCTCTAAAATATGATTTTTGTTGTAATGTGTCTCATGATATCTCCTGGGTAATAAGCTAAGAACACTGGATTAGATAGAACAGTGTGCGTGCGTGTGTTTGTGTGGTTTTTTTTCCTATTCAGTGTGCCAGCGACTTACTTCATGAGAATTTCTTCGTCTCCGAAGACGAGGTCACTAGCGCACGCTTGTGCATTGTCTCTAGGCTGAGCAACATCCGATACGAATACTGAAGATGAATTAAATTTTCATCGTTAGCAGAGGGCCGGGCCAGCCAGGGGGGAACAGCTGTTGGCGTTCAGTCCTCACTCATCGGCCTTTGCTCCCATGTGTGTCATAGAAAGTCGCCGTATGACGATGTTCACCTGTGGTCCGTCCGCTGGAAGAAAACTTCTACTTGTACACGAATACCTCGCAGAGAGAGTACTTTGGTACATCTGTCATTTTCCCACTGTCCTTTTCTGTTCGCGAATTGTGCTAGGAAACAACGAACGTCGGTAAAGCTCTGTACGAGCTTTAATTTCTCCAGTTTTCTCTCATTTGGAGAGACGTGAAAAGACGTAATATGTTGACTGACCCATCTTGGAACGTACGTTCTGAGAATTTCAGGCCTCCATGATACGACTGTTTTGTAGCGTCTGCCACTGAAGTTCGTTAAGTACACTATAAGTCAACAAAGAAAAAAAAAATACCGACGCAACCGAAAGAGTTATTCCAATAGGGTGAAAATTGCTAGATGAAATTTGAAATTTGTGGTAAGGTCTTACGGGACCAAACTGCTAACTTCATCGGTCCCTAAGCCTACACACTACTTAATCTTACTTAAACTAACTTACACTATGAACAACACACACACCCATGCCCGAGGGAGGACTCGAACCTCCGACGGGGGAGCCGCACGGACCGTGACAAGGCGCCCAAGACCACGCGGCTACCCCGCGCCGCGTTGCTAAATGTAATGTACAAGCGCAGACAAAGAAATGATTACAATTTCAGAAAAAAATTGGATGATTTATTCAATAGCAAGAGATTTACAAATTTAGCAAACCAGTAAAGCGTTGTTTCACCTCTGATCCTTGTGCAAGCCAAACAGTCTCACCTGGGGAGAGATTCGGCGACCTTGTTGGCTAAGGCAGGATTTGGCAAGGACTAAGACAGGCAGTGGGGCTTTATCTCGCTGAAATGCAAGCCCAGGATGACTTGTCATGTGGGGAAACGAAATGGGGTGTAAAATATCGTCAAAGTGCAGTTGTGATGTACGGGTGCGCGGTTGATCAACAAAGGGGTCTTGCTATGAAAAAAATGACACCCCTAACTATGATGGTCTGGCAGTATGGCGAATGACAGTCACGTTGGTATGCCACCACCGTCCGGGGTGTTTCCAGACATGTCTTCACCGGTCATTGGGGCTCAATACCAAGAGGGGCTTGTCACTGATGCCAACTCTACTCCAGCCAGTGAAATTTCAGATCGGAACAGTGTCTGGAGAGCGATGGGGTACCACCCTTAATTTCGTCATCCATACCGCCCGAGAACGAGTGATGATCTGTGCAGCCGTTTCTTTTCATAGCAGTATCCCTTTGGTTGTCATCTGTGACACCCTTAGAAAGCAGCAGTACGCCGATGATATTTTGCGCCCTGTTTTGTTGCTCTTCATAACATCCTGGGCTTACATTTCAGCAAGATAATGTCCGCCTGCACTCGGCGAGAATTCCAACTGCTTATCTTCATGTTTTTTAAACCTTTCCTTGGACAGCATGGTCATCGTTTCTCTCCCCAGTTGCCGGCCGCGGTGGTCTCGCGGTTCTAGGCGCGCAGTCCGGAACCGTGGGACTGCTACGGTCGCAGGTTCGAATCCTGCCTCGGGCATGGATGTGTGTGATGTCCTTAGGTTAGTTAGGTTTAAGTAGTTCTAAGTTCTAGGGGACTGATAACCACAGCAGTTGAGTCCCATAGTGCTCAGAGCCATTTGAACCATCTCTCCCCAGTTGAGAGCGTCTGGAGCATTGTGGGCAGGGCACTCCAACCTGCTCGCGATTTGACAATCTAACTCGTCAGCCGGGCGGAATTGGCACGATATCCCTTGGGACGACATCCAAAAACTATGCCAGCCAATGCTAAGTCGAATAACTGCTTGCATAACGGCCAGAGATGGATCAATTTGAGAAGCTCTTCCTCTTGAATAAATCATCCGAGTTATCTGAAACAGTAATCATTTGATAGTCTGTACAGGTGCTTCATATTTAGATAATTCCTTCTTGGTAAGTCGTCATTTTTGTTCAAAAATGATTCAAATGGCTCTAAGTACTACTTAAACCTAACTAACCTAAGGACATCTATACCCAAGGCAGGATTCGAATCTGCGAACCTGCGACCGTAGCAGCAGCGTGGTTCGGGACTGAAGCACCTATAACCGCTCGGCCACAGCGGCCGGCTGTCATTTTTGCCTTAGGATTTATTTCCAAAACGCTGCCGTACTTAATAATCGATCAAGTGCCGAAACGCGTACCTTTACGTCGGGTCTTCTCTGTTCTATTAATAAAACGTTGTAATATTTCTAAAATCTTTGTGGGTAGTGGCAACAAAACGACTATTCCCGTTTGTGTGTAGAATGTATGAATCCGGAGACGTACCATCTGACTTTCGGAAAAGCATCATCCACACAATTCCGAAGACGGGAAGAGCCGACAAATGCGAGAAAATCGCACAATCAGCTTAACAGCTCATGCATCCAAGTTGCTTACGAGAATAATATACAGGAGAATGGAGAAGAAAATTGAGGATGCGCTAGATTGAAGATGCGCTAGATGACGATCAGGTTGGCTTTAGGAAAGGTAAAGGCACGGTAGAGGCTATTCTGACGTTGCGGTTAATAATGGAAGCAAGACTAAAGAAAAATCAGGACACGTTAATAGGACTTGTCGACCTGGAAAAGCGTTCGACAATGTAAAATGGTGCAACAAGGTTCGAAATTTTGGAATAACTAGGGGTCAGCTATAGGGAGAGACGGGTCATATACAATATGTACAACAGCCAAGAGGGAATAATAAGCATGGATGATCAAGAACGAAGTGCTCCTATTAAAAAGTGTGTAAGACTAGGATGTAGCCTTTCGCCCCCTACTGTTGAATCAGTAAATCGAGGAAGCAATCATGGAAATAACAGAAAGGTTCAGTAGTATAATTAAAATTCAAGGTGAAAGGATATCAGTGATACGATTCGCTGATGACATTGTTATCCTGAGTGAAAGTGAAGTAGAATTACATGATCTGCTGAACCGAATGAACAGTCTAATGAGTACAGAGGATGGACTGAAAGTGAATCGAAGAAAGACGAAGGTAATGAGAAGTAGTAGAAATGAGACCACCTAGAAACTTAACATCAGGATCGATGGTCACGAAGTAGAGGAAGTTAAAAAATTCTGCTACCTAGGCAGTAAAATAACCAATGACGGACGGAGCAAGGAGGACATCAAAAGGAGACTAGCACTGGGAAAAAGGGTATTCCTGGCCAAGAGAAGTCTACTAATATTAAATATCGCCCTTAATTTGATGAAGAAATTTCGTAGAATGTACGTCTGGAGTACAGCATTGAATGACAGTGAAACATGGACAGTGTGAAAACCGGAACAGAAGAGAATCGAAGCATGTGAGATGTGGTGCCCCAGACGAATGTTTAAAATTAGATGGACTGATAAGGTAAGGTATGAGGAGGTTCTTCGCAGAATCGAGGAGGAACGGAATATGTCGAAAACCCTAATAAGGAGAAGGGACAGTATGATAGTACATCTGTTAAGACGTGAGGGAATAGCTTCCATGATACCAGAGGGAGCTGTAGAGCACAAAAATTTTAAGAGTAAGACAGAGATTGGAATACATCCAGCGTATAACTGAGGAGGTAGGTTGCAAGTGCTACTCTGAGATGAAGAGATGTTAGCACAAGAGAGGAATTCGTGGCGGGCTGCGTCTAACCAGTCAGAAGGCTGATGACAAAAGAAAGTCCCACACTAATGGAGAATGCCATATAATAGCTCTTACTACTGCTCTTTCGTGGCTGGATCACATTCCCTTCAGATTCTCCTCATGAACCTCAGCCTAGCATACGCTTTTCCAAAAATTGTTTTGTGTGGTCATTCCCCTTTAGGCGGCTCTGGATACTAATCGCGGGAACTCCTTTTGTGTTACTCACGAGAAATAAGCCATATGACGCCGCTACAGTATACGCACACCCATTTAGATCATTTAAGTAACTCAGTACTTACACTTCAAATATAGCTCTCGCACTTCGTGAAGAAAAATCCATTTTGAGCGAGAGAAGAAAACCTTTTCAAAAACGAGACTCAGCCTATCCCAAGATGTCTCTCAGCGAGCCATGCCATATGACTTCATTTTGCTTTCCTTTTACTTTTCTGAATCTCTTTTTATGTGATTTATTTACAGCATCTCACATACACAAAGAATACAACAAAGAATCAAATGTTTTGTAATACAAAAATTAATCGATTCCAAGACCATCCGAAAAAAATTATCTAAGCAGCGGGCCAAACCCATTTGAACAGTTGCGCGATCGACAGCTGGCATCACATCTCCTGGAACACGATTTTTGGCGTGAATGGGGCGTGGTATGTTTGCCACGAGTGGCGGTGAGTCCGTTTTCCTTGAAAGGCAGTGAGTGAAGCGACAGGGACAGCGCAGGTATATGGGGCAACGAACTGGGTGCTTATCCTACCACTCCTGTGATTTCCAAGTTTCTCTGGCCGAGCGTCTTCCGGACACGAGGGACGTGCACCGGAAACTGCAGTGGACACGTTATTCCTTTGGCCGACGGTGTCTGGAGGCGGAAGGTGGGTCGTCGCTTTCCACTCATCCCATGGCGTCTCATAGCTCTTCGATTATCTAGATGCTCGGCGAGCTACTTTTGGCTCGTTTTTTCAGTGTCGAGACCACGCGGAATTCCTAAAAATTGATCTGAGTGTGATAATTGTGACTGATTCAGTTCCTGCTCGTGTCTGTGTTTGGCTGCTTCTGAATCAGACTCGGTTGAGCTTCCGTTTTTGTACGTTATGCACTAAATCGCCAAATCCTTTCTTTAGTTATTTGGAGCTCGCGAACTTATGTGTCGTACGGGGATAATCTTGCTGCATATATTTTGGTGAACTCAACTACCATGCCAAGCTTGGATTTAACGTGAGATTCGTCAGCCAACCGTTCGCATCTTCCTTTCACCTATGTTTACCTTCCCGCGCGAGGGTCAAATATTTACCGTTTCCGCCTTGTGGCATGATTTGAAGCTGAAGCTCCGTTGGAGCTGAACTTATTTAGAATCGGGATTAAATGGAGTTGGTTGCCTTGGCTAGTTACGTTATCGACTTAATTACAACTGGTTTGTTCAAATGTATGTGAAATCTTATGGGACTTAACTGCTAAGGTCATCAGTCCCTAAGCTTACACACTACTTAGCCTAAATTATCCTAAGGACAAACACACACACCCATGCCGGGACCAGCCGCACACTCAATGACTGCAGCGCCTTTGACCGCTCGGCTAGTCCCGCGCGGCAACTGCTTTGTCTACGCTGCCAGCCCGTAACCTGATAAGTTTTTGCTCGTTTTACTTGAAACTACTTCTCTGTTCATCAGGCTATTATTGTATGTTGGTGCCTTGGGGCGTGTTCCCGCTTATTGCTTAGAAAATGAGGAGTGTGGTAAGGTACGTATCGGACCTGCCCTAGTAATTTCGGGCCCGTTCGTCCGGACCACTTTGCTGGATGCGTGGTGGTTTCATATCAGGCAGCTGTAATTGTTTTTCTTTTCTTTTAAAGAACTCCTTTCAGGTAAGCTTGAATTATTTGTTGTATTTTAGTCGAACACATTCTGAAGGTGTTCATTCGCCGCCTATTTTCCCATCATATTATGCTTTTTACATAACGGTGTTATCTGGGGCATTCTTGAGTTTCGTAATTAATCGTTTATTCATTTAACAAAGGAAAGGATTTGTGTGATCGATTATCAGTAATGGTTCTAAACTATTTTATCTAATTGGATGGTTTTGTCTCAATATGTCAAGGTCCTGTTGACCTAAGGAGTGCTAGTAAAAATCTTCATACGAATGATGCTCAGTCCTTATTTTCCCCGGTCTTTCCACTCCCGGGCAACGTTACGCTAGTAGTGAATACCTTCTTTCTCTTCCGATACTACAGCTACTCTACCATGTAAGATAATTTACTGATATTCAAGAAGAAACTATTGTGAAAATACTTTTTTGAAAGCATCAGTTGGTTAAGTGAGGCAAGGTGCAGTTAGCCTCCAGCTTGAGTGACACGAACCAAGTTTTCAGTGTGAACTAAGTGTGATCCGCGGAGTGCTTCGTGTTAATTTGTCATAAAAATGTCCTGATACAAAGCGCTCATCTAGCGAAACTTCCTTGCGAATTAGAACTGTGTGCCGAACTGTGGACTTTTGTCATGCGGGGTGTGGGAGAGGGGGAGGTAAGCTGTTTGCTGAGTCCCAGGATTGACGTTTTGAAGAGTCCTGCCGGCCGCTGTGGCCGAGTGGTTCTAGGCGCTTCAGTCCGGAACCACGCTGCGGCTACGATCGCAGGTTCGAATCGTGCCTCGGGCATCGATGTATGTGATGTCGTTAGATTTAAATAGTTCTCAGTGTAGGGGACTGATGACCTCAGATGTTAAGCCCCATAGTGGCTAGAGCCATTTCAATGATTTTAAGAGTCCCCTTGACTCTTTTCACTGGACGTTTGGGTAATGGCAACGAGGGTCGTTATGGGCGCTTTCATTCATAGGCTTGATGGGAAGACGGTATGAGGGCGACTAGAATATCGGTAGGATTTGAATTAGTACTGGCGGTCACTTCACCGAGACGTACAATGTTATGGCATAAGAAGCCTGTTAGACGCCTTAAAGGAAATAGAAAAGGAAATGAAGCCATTGGGCACATAATTCCTATGGAACAGGAAGTTCATTTTCATGTTCCTACTTCGAAAAACAGTATTGCAAAAATAAATTATTTTTCATTCCAGTTACATATGATTTGTTTATTTTCCATCTAACGACTGTATCAGTGGTGCTGGGGCCACTGCTGTTTCTTATTTATATAAAGGTGATTCAAAAATATTTCTTTTTGCTGATGACACCAGCTTGGTAGTGAAGGATCTTGTGTGTAATATTGAAACAGTATCAAATAATGTAGTTGATGAAATAAGTTCGTGGCCTGTGGAAAATAATTTGATGCTAAATCATTTACAGTTTCTAACTCACAATTCAACAGGAACAGATATTTTGATTTGACAGAATGGGCATATTATAAGCGAGACGGAACAGTTCAAGTTCCTAGGCGTTCGGATAGATAGTAAGCTGTTGTGGAAAGCCCATGTCCAGGATCTTGTTCAGAAACTAAATGCTGCTTTATTTACCATTAGAACAGTATCTTAAATAAGTGACACTTCAACACGAAAAGTAGTCTACTTCGCATATTTTCACACGCTTATGTCGTATGGTATTATTTTTTGGGGTAATTCTTCTGATTCAAAAAGGGTATTTTTGGCTCAAAAACGGGCTGTTCGAGCTATATGTGTGTTCGAGAACCTCTTGTTGACCCCTATTCAATAGTCTGGGAATTCTGACATTACCCTCACAGCATATATTTTCTTTAACGTCGTTTGTTGTTAGCAATATTAGCTTATTCCCAAGAGTTAGCAGCTTTCACTCAGTTAATACTAGGCAGAAATCAAATCTGCTTGTGGAATGCACTTCCTTGACTCTTGTGCAGAAAGGAGTGCAGTATTCTGCTGCATCCATTTTCAATAAGCTACCACAAGAACGCAAAGATCTTAGCAGTAGCCCAAACACTTTTAAGTCTAAACTGATGAGTTTCCTCATGGCTCACTCCTTCTAGTCGAGGAGCTCCTGGAAGAGCTGAAAAATTAAGCAAATTCCAGTGTTACATTGTTGATTTTCTTTATTTAAACTTACGACTTGCCGCCTGAATATGTTTCTTATATTTCATTTTATCTGTTTCTACTATCGTGTTATAATTTCATGTATTGACTCGTTCCTGACCATGGAGACTTCTCCTTAATTTCGTACCACGGAACAATAAATAAATAAATAAATAAAATAAATAAATAAACATTGTGACAAAATGGTAAATGACAGAAAAAAAACCTGTGAATAGATAGTCAGTGCTGAAAAACCCGTACGAATCAGATATTACCTCACAAAAAGTGAGCAAACCTTGTTTTTACTTTGTCTGTGCTACTGATAAGACATTCTGTATAGGTACACTTACATGGGAACACAGTAATATGAAACCTGTTAACATTTCAAGAATCGGTTTTCATTCACAGAGGAAGGCAAAAACTTTGGGTTTGAGTATCGCTTAAGCACACAGTTTAAACTTGCCAGGAAGTTTTCTTCTAATATCTGTTAACATGGTTTCCCTTCGTAATTATGCAAATAGCGCCAACGTCTCTATATATCTCCTCCCTCGATTAAAGGCAGCAAAATCTGTCACTGAAATATTAATTTTAAAGAAAATAATTTTAGTAGATGATTAATTTTTTTATGGAGAATGTTTTGAAAGAAGTGAAACGGATGAGATTATTTTCTTGTGCAGTGCCACATTCAGTTGCAGTGCGCTGCAGTTTGACAGTAGAACCGCCATTTTCTCGGTGTGCCAATACATATTTAAAGGACATACATAAGCAATGAAACGAAAGGAGAAAAAAGAAAGATCTGAGCGTTTTCGTAAATATTGCTCGATGCCATCAAGATTACTACTAGAATGGATTATTTGAGTAGTTGAAACTATCAGAAAACGTTATTGCAGAACTTTGCGTGGGAACTCAATAGTCGTGTGAAGTACAAACTACGGTACCACTTAATGCACTATTAAGGCTTGATCATATCTCTTTAGACTGAATACACCAGTGATGGAGTTTTCCAGAGTTCGAAGAACTTCTAAACAACTGTACTACCATTTATTCAAAAAAATTGATGGCGTAACCATCACAATATTTCAGCCATGAACCTCGTTTCCATTACAGTTAACTTCACAAAGCAGACTAAAATCTCCATAGGATGAAGAAGTATACACTACTTGTGATTCTGTATCTAACTTCTGTCACTACCACGTGAGGGCTTGCTTCCAGCGTAATTAAGTTGAGAAGTTAAGGTGTTAATAATGTTTTCCCCCCAAACGCCTGTACAAGATAGCTGGATCACATACTATGACGACAACACCAAGCACCCAGCTAAACGTTTCACTACGGTGTACTTCTCCAGGGTTCCACGCTTAAGTTGACGATACGCTACAGCAGCAAAATATTTGCCTGACACACGTAGCGATGCATCGGCATAATTGAGTTGTCGACTCACTATCATTTAGAAGATAAAATATACAATTTCTTTTATTTTTTATATAAATGAAGAAGTACATAAGCAATCAGTCACTTAGTCTCCATCAACATCGTGTAATTCTTTTCCTAAGGTAAGCTAATTCATCGTCCATAGTGCGAGTGAACCCTGTTTACAAATAAATATGGAAAAACGGACGCACAGGCCAGTTGCGCTAACGCCCCTCTGTTTCTGGATCCTAGAGCATTTTTTTTAAGCTGGGACATTAGGGAATTCCTGGAGGAAAAGACGTTCTGTCAAAGAATCAGCATACATTAAAAAAATTCACTCCTGTGAAACACAGCTTGCCTTATGAGTACGCGAAATCTTTCCGTCAGAAAATGCACATGAATAGATAGATACAATCTTCGAAAGTTTCTTCAAGGTTTTTAATCTGTACCAGATTATCGACTAATAACGAAGACGTCATATAATATGATGTATTTCCGCGTTAATATGATAAGTTCGGTAAAAATTTGACTAATGAAATCCCGTACGTTAAGGAAAAGAAATTAACACCGGATCTGCTCTAAAAATCCCAATTGAACCTCTAATGTCTTTAATATAATTTAATATATTTAATGATGCTATTCATCAAAAAGGACTGGCTGTTATCAGATTGTTTACTAACGATGCTTTTGTTTGCAGGAAGGTATAGGGATTGGCTTGATGCAGCACTCTATGCTACTCTATCCTGTGCAGGCCTCTTCACCTCCGAATAACTACTGCAACCTACATACTTTGAATCTGCTTACTGTATTCGTATCCCTCTATGGCTATGATTCATTTCCCCCCCTCACACACACACACACACACACACACACACACACACACACTTTCCTCCAAAACTAAACTGGTGATCCGTTGATGTCTCAGAATGTATCTTGCAACCGATCCCTTCTTATAGTCAGGTTTAGCCACAGATTTCTTCCCTCCCCCCCCTCACCGCCCGCCACCCCACCAATTCTATTTAGTACTTTCTCGTCACTTAGGTAATCTACCCTTTTAATATTTAGCATTCTTCTATAGCACCACATCTCATACGCTACTAATCTCTTCTTGTCCATGTTTCACTTTCATACATGGCTTCACTCGATACACATACTTTCGGAAAAGGCTTGCCTACGTTTAAGTCTATATTTGATGTTAAGGCAATTCTCTTCTTCAGTAACGCTTTTCTTGCCATTGACAAAATGGTTCAAATGGCTCTGAGCACTATGGGACTTAACTGCTGTGGTCATCAGCCCCCTAGAACTTAGAACTACTTAAACCTCACTAACCTAAGGACATCACACACATCTATGCCTGAGGCAGGATTCGAACCTGCGATCGTAGCGGTTGCGCGGTTCCAGACTGTAGAGCCTAGAGCCGCTCGGCCACTCCGGCCGGCCTTGCCATTGACAGTTACATTCTATATCCTCTCTACTTCGGCCACCATCAGTTATTTTAGTGCCAACAAAAACCATCCGCTACTTTAAGTGTCTGGATTGCTAATGTAATTCCCTCAGCATCACTTGGTTTAGTACGGCTAGTTTCCATAATCCTAGTTTTGCTTAGGTTGATGGTCAGCATATACACTTATTTCAAAGCACTATCCATTCCGTTCAATAGCTTTTCCAAGTCCTTTACTCTTCCTGACAGAATTAGATTTTCGCTCAGCAGCGGAGTGTGCGCTGATATGAAACTTCCTGGAAGGTTCAAAATGTATGCCGGACCGAGATTCCAATTCGGGACCTTTGCTTTTCGCGGGAAAGTGCTCTACCATCATTTTTTTCCTTATTTTGTTCGGTGTTGTTCACTGCGTTTGGTCTGAACGGACGTCACATGACATCCGTTCAAGTTGATCGTTGATTCCTTTACTAAGTTTTTTTATTATTACAGAGGGCCACCGACTCTCTGACCGAACTAGCTGGGCTGCGTGCCGGCACAATCTGAGCTACCCAAGCACGACTCACGCTCTGTCCTCACAGCTGTACTTCTGCCAGTACCTCGTCGCCTACCTTCCAAACTTCACAGAAGCTCTCCTGCGAAACTTGTAGAACTAGTTTCTCAAAGTTCTTATTTCTTCTACCTCAACATTAACTCCTGTTCCCAATTTTTCTTTGATTTCCTTTACTGTTTGCTCAATGTACAGATTGAATAACGTCGGAATTAATCTACAACCCTGTCTCAGTCCCTTCTCAACCAGTGCTTCCTTTTGATGTTCGTCGACACTTACCTTCTGGTTTCTGTACACGTTGTAATCTTTCACACCCTTTATTTTATCCCTGCTACTTTCAGAATTTCACAAAGTGTACTCTATTGCCGGCCGAAGTGGCCGTGCGGTTAAAGGCGCTGCAGTCTGGAACCGCAAGACCGCTACGGTCGCAGGTTCGAATCCTGCCTCGGGCATGGATGTTTGTGCTGTTCTTAGGTTAGTTAGGTTTAACTAGTTCTAAGTTCTAGGGGACTAATGACCTCAGAAGTTGAGTCCCATAGTGCTCAGAGCCATTTTTTTTGTACTCTATTCAGCATTGTCAAATGTCTTCTCTGGGTCTAAAAATGCTTTGAATGGAGATCTGCCTTTCCTTAACGTAGCCTATAAGGCAGATCTGCCTTACATGTTCCTACATTTCTCCGGAATCCAAACTGATCCAAACTCATATTCCCCAAAGTTGGCTTCTACCAATTTTTCCATTCTTCTGTAAAGAATTCGTGTTAATAGTTTGAAACCATGACTTACTAAACTGATAGCTCCGTAATATTCACATCTGTTAGCACCTGCTGTTTTTGGAACTGGAATTATTATATGCTCCTGACATAGTTAGTTCTTGCATAATTAGTTTTGAAATAATGGAGCGATCTGCGCAGTATAAATATTTAGGGGTAGCTGTAAGAAATGTTTAAATCTGAGGGCAGGAGAGGTGAAAGCGTGATTTCGATTTGTTGCAAGGTTCTAGAGAAGTGGGAAACCACTTCAAACAAAAACATATTGAAGCCGCTAGCGCGACCATTTTTACAGTCTTGTTCCTTAGTTCCCAGTGGTTATCAAATAAACACAGCATCCGAAACTGGACAAATTCAGAGACGCACAGTTAGGACTGTAACTAGTTGTTATATCCCATAGCTTGGTATTGTCTCCAGTCCGAAGACTGGTTTCTTGTAGCTGTGCACGCTACTCTATCCCGTACAGGCATCTTCATCTCTGCATGACTACTGCAACCTGATCCATTTTCACCTGCTTACTACATTCAAGCACATCTTCCTCTATAATTTTTAACTCCCACACTTCATCCATTACCAAATTGACACTTCCTTGAGGCCTCAGGAGGTGCAGCATCAGTCGATCACTTCTTATATTCAACATGAGCCACATTTAGTTTCCCCATACGATTCAGCTTTTCAATCTACTCCTCTTCAGTATTCTTCTATGACACCACATTTCAAAAGATTTTGTCTTCTTCTTGTCTGAACTGCCTGTTGTCCACGTTTCACTTCAATACAACACTAGACTGCAGACAGATACATTAAGACAAAAGTCTTCTAAACACTTAAATTTATATTAGATCTTAACAAATTTTATATCTTCCCTACTTAAACCAACATTAGTTACTTTGCTGCTCAAATAACAAAACCCATCTGTTTCTTTCAGTATCTCACTTCCTAAAGTAATTTCCTCAACATCACCTGATTAATTCGACTACCTTTGTTTTACTTTTGTTGACGTCCATCTTGCGATTTTTGATGTTCGTGACAAAAAATGGCTCTGAGCACTATGGGACTCAACTGCTGAGGTCATTAGTCCCCTAGAACTTAGAACTAGTTAAACCTAACTAACCTAAGGACATCACAAACATCCATGCCCGAGGCAGGATTCGAACCTGCGACCGTAGCGGTCTTGAGGTTCCAGACTGCAGCGCCTTTAACCGCACGGCCACTTCGGCCGGCGATGTTCGTGACAATCTCTTTTTCAGGACGCTATCCATTCCATAAGTGTGATCGGAAAATCGCGAAGTTTTTATTTATTCTGCGCAAACATAACTTCCCTTTCCAAACTGGCTTAGTTTCCTTCACAGCGTGTTCAATGTGCAGATTGAGTAACATCATGGATAGGCTACAACTCACTCCCTTCTCAACTATGGCTTTCTTTTCATAAATTCATAACTGGTGCATGAATAGTTCATCCCTACCTGTTGTCTATTGCATGCACCCTACGTTTTCCGTTACAAGTATTGTTATACTTATTAAAAATTCACAGTTAAAATTTTCAGAAACATCTGTATGGGGGTTATGAATCTGTGTCCAGCTAGGAGGAATTGTCTTTTACTCTTTAGTCCAATTTAATAGTTTTTATGCTTAAAATTTATTTAATTTAAATAGTTGCTTTCTGGTTTTTACTCTTGCCAGTGCTAACTTTCTCAATAGATTTAACTGAGATTCTATTTGATCTTTAAATAATTATGTATATAGATACTAACTTTATCCGCAGTTCCCCGTGCCCACATATGTCACATATATTGCACACATCTTCCCTCCCCCTTTCTATCTCCTTATGCCACCTCTCTCTTCGGCTGTGCCTGGAGCGCATTCCAGCATTGCCCCAACAACATTCCAGTGCTGCAGGGCAGCTGAGATATCAGGCATTAGCAAACCTTTTCACCCCTTTACCTTCCTTTACTGAACAGACAGTTAAGAAAGCAAGTTAACACTGCATTGTCATGGAGCTCTGTGCTACGATTAAAATTTCAAATCTGTATCTCATCACGGAGTTGGTTTAAAAGCAGTTGTGTAATTTATACCAGACAGGCAGACAAGAAAGCGACCTAATAAAGTATTGTTAATGTTTCCCTAGAACGTATTGTCTCGGCTAATCCGTGCCTTTAACAAACTCATGTGGCTGTAGTCGACATAACTGTCTTGAGAGATTCAGCTACTGTTTAGATCATTAAGATAATTCTCATTTACTGTTCCATTTCAGTTGCACATTATCAAGAAGATTACATGTTTCAGAGTAGTGTACTCTGAAACGTGGTTCTGAGTAGACAAGACGGGTTGCTGACGCAACGACTAAGATCTGAAAATCCAGAGTGATCGGAAAATGTATTCTGAAGGAAAATTTAAAACTGAGGAACAATAAATGAGAATTATATTAAAAATCTCGTGTGAGGTCCGTCTCAAGTAATGCACAGCTCTGGGCGCTTATAAAATTTGCTTTTCGAAGTGTAGCTGCTTTCGATGCATTCAGTCACTTACGACTACTCCTCTTTCATAAGTAACTAAAGAAGGAGCTGTCGTTTCAAGAATGCGAGAAAAGGTTGTATGGGTAGAAAACGGAGATGGACAAATATCACCATACTATAACTCTGACGCCGATGGTCTTAAAATACCATCAGAAACGCAGGACATCTGAAGCATCCTCTCCTCGTCTAAATTAGTCTATGCCCACAGGAGTGCCCCAGCAACAACACCGAGACGTTGTATAGATTAGAACTTTAGCATTATTGTGACGATGGAGTGTTAAGAAAACTGATACCAACTGCTGTAGCCTTATACCATATTATGGTTAGCAGCGTGCGCAACTGATTCAGTTTGAGCTTCACACGCAGACTCGGAAGAATTTACCTTAATCCTGGTCGCTTTATTTTTTACCTGAGCACGTCTTTTGTCAGCTGGGACCATTTTTCGCCTTAAGAGGTAACTCAATTTGTAGGTAGCAAAAATACTTTTCTTCTTGTACAGTGGCTCTTCCGAAGTTTTGTTTCACAGGGAGCTGTGTTAAGAGAATAGCTTCCATAATACTACAGAAAGTTGTAGAGGCTCACTTTTATTAATTTGTAATGATTGCAGATGTTACTACTTTTCGAAAACTGAGAAACAATTTGCACGAAATATTTCAAATACTAGGCAGTAACGAACAGAAAGATTTTGCGTAGTTTCTGAAAACCGCTTTGGGAGAAGGCCAGACTGGCTCTCTGAAAAGCGATGACCAATCACCGTTCGTCTTCTACTTACCTAGTTGTCCACCTTCGTTAACCTAGATATCAAACGAAGTTAAAACTTTATCCCTAGAGTGTTCAATCGCACGTTTTTTAAGATGAAATTATGGCTTAGTCTTGCTTTTGCTTATATTGTTTTTTCGGAGAATTTTGCTTAAACGTTTTTTACTTTTTGGCGAAGTGGTAGGGAGCACTAAGCAAAAGGTGAAGAAAATTTGAGGAAGTCTCTGCTAGCGACATACTAGAAAAAAAGATTGTTTCAGAGAAACAATATTTATTTCTGAGCTACGAAACATGTGCATTTATCCGAACGTAGCAGTACAGAAAACTTCAACAGTGCTTGTAGGTAGAGTAATACCTCATGCGTTACGTGTTACGTGAGTGCATTAGTGGAAGACGTGCTTGGACTGAAGGGCGGCGTAGTTTAACCTGGATTGTGGGCTACACGTAGCAGCACTACCATTCGGGAATTTCCTAGTTGCAGTCGAGATTCTGGTTGGTTCCTCAGGAACCAAGCTTTTTTATTTGTGCCTCCTCTCGGTGCAAACGGCTTTACTGCTGACAAGCTGCTCAATGCAGTTACAGCTTCAGAGAGATATATGGGGCAGAGAAGTTTGGAGTAGAGGTCTCGCAGATGTGGAGGGAGGAGTCCCTTTCGTTCTATATATTCAGTTAACTGATGTTAATATCCAAATACAGATGTAATTAGTGTGTCCTTATATGAAAATTATTTCCAAAGCAATCTGTGCTTATTTGAACATGAACTACTATTACATTCTCCACTTTTCCTTGCTGTTTTAATATTCCCTCCCAGTTCTAGTTATTTTTTATAATATTTTTCTTTTCAGAGACACCTTGCTCTGAGAAATATCGCCCAGGTCGACCTACCCTTGCTATGTAACTGCTACGATCGTTTTTTTATTAGTTAGATGGCCTTTATTTACCGAATATCCTCACAGAGTAAATAATAGGACGCGGCGTAATGCATTTCTCAACAATGTACCGTAAGGTGACAAGAGTCATGGTATAGCGATATGCATATTTACTGATGGCGGTAGTATCGCGTAGACAAGGTACGAAAGGGCAGCGCATTGATGGAGCTGTCATTTGTACTCGGCTGGTTCATGTGAAAATGTTTCCGACTTCAATATGGCCGCACGACGGGAATTATGAAACCTTAAACGCGAAATGGTAGTTGGAGCTAGACGCATGGGACATTCCATTTCGGAAATCGTTACGTAATTCAGTATTCTGGGATCCACAGAGTCAAGGATGCACCGAGAATACCAAAATGTCAAGTATTGATTCTCACCACGGACATCACAGTGGACGACGGTCTTCACTTAACGACCGAAAGCAGCGAGTTGTCAGTGCTAAGAGACAAGCAACAGTCTGTGAAATAACCGCAGGAATAAATGTGGGACGTGTCCGTTAGGGCAGTGCGACGAAATCTGGCGTTAATGGGCTACGGCGGTAGACGACCGTCGAGAATGTCTGCTAACAGGACGACGTCGTCTGCAGCACCTTTCCTGAACTCGTGACCACATCAGTGAGATGAGTCCCGATTTCAGTTGGTAAGAACCAACGGTAGGGTTCGAATGTGGCGCAGGTCCTACGAAGCCATGGACGCAAGTTTTCACCAAGGCGCTGCTGGTGGCTGATAGTGGCTCCATAATGGCGTGGGCTGGAATGAACTGTATCCTCTGGTCCAATTGAAGCGATCATTGACTGTAAATGGTTATGTTCGACTACTTGGAGACCATTTGCAGCCATTCACGGATTTCATGGAATCTTTTTGGATGACATGCACCATGTCAAAACATTCTGAACAGTTCAGGCGAATGATTTGGCCAGCCACATTGCCCGACATGAATCGCATCGAACATTCATGGGATATAATCGAATGGTCAGTTCGTGCAGAAAATGCTACACCGGCAACACTTTCCCAATTATGAGCGGCTGCAGAGGCGGTTTGGCTCAATATTTCTGCATGGGACTTCCAACGACTGGATGAGTCCACGCTACGAGGAGATGCCGCACTGCGCCGGGAAAAAGGAGGTCTGAGACGATGTTAGGTCGTATTTAATGGCTTTTGTCACCTCAGTGTAAAATATCCTAGTTCATATTCACCGGTATCTAAATGTATATGAAGATGGTATCTGTTCTTTCGGACATGTCCGAAAGAACAGATACCATCTTCATATAGTTAAGGCTAACCGGACATTGACCTTCTTCTTCTGTGCGGATGCACACTTATTGGCCGAACTCATACGGGACTCGGTGATTGTCTGCCGCGAGAAATGAGTGTAATGGGCAGGTGCACTACGAATATAGTGTGTGGACATTAAGTTGGGAATGTGGGTCTCACGGGGAGCGTGCGAGGGGTAAGTCCCTGCAGTCGCACTATCCTTTGTGTCCTCGGTGGCTCAGGCAGTCAGCCTTCAGCGGCGCAGCGGTTCGGACGGTGTTTACGTCCCTGCCGCACGTCTGCGCGAGAGGTGTTTACGTTAAGTGCGTAGCGGTGTGCCGCGATATACATAGAACGAATCATGGCCTTGTCGTTCCGCAAATCGACACTGAAATTTAGTTTTGTTAACGAATATGCTCGACCGAAGGCTTACGAGATGGAACGTTATTTACGGGACGAGGTGAAAATCGAACCTGGCGTTCTAGTTGGAATACACTTATCTATAGTCAGCAGCGTGGTCTATGTCAAGCTCATAAATGAAGCGGCATGTGACGAACTACTACTCCGACACCGACAAAGACTTCGTTTCTGTCATTCGGACGGGAATGTTGGAGCGGTAACAGTTGAACACGCCGGCATGCGCTCCGAACGATCCGCGTCTTTGAGCTTCCATTCGAAGCGCCTAAAGAATTGGTGACAGACGCCCTGCGTCCTTACGGAACCGTCCTATCCCACGTGGCTAAAAAGTGGGCGAGTTTCAAGACGTATCCTGTCCTCAATGGCGTCAGACAAATGCGGATCGAACTCCGAAAACACGTTCCGTCATACTTGTACATCGCTGGTTGTAGGGCGATTGTCATCTACGACGGACAACCAAGGACGTGCTCTGAGTGTGGGAAGGAGGGACACGTACGTTCTGAGTGTGCTCAACGAAGGTTATTACAGCTGCCACGGGATGATCCACCCCTCACGCCGCATCCGACTGTGCTCTCCATGACTTACGTCGCCGCATTACGCGATGACGTGGGCCGCGAGACAGACGCGTACCAGAACACACAGACGTGGCGAGCCACGGAAGGACGACGTTGCGCCGGATCGCCTGCAGCAGTCACAGGACGCCCTCTCTTCGGTGCTGCTTGCAGCCCCTTCAGATAAAGCAATTGGAGACGTCGATAATACGACGGCGCATGATTCCGACGTCCCCCACGAACAACTGGAGACAATGCTGACCTCTGATTCCGAGGCCCGGCAACGTAAACAGCGATCACTCTGATCAAGCAGACAGTTGTGAGACGTTTACGAATACAGAGCAGACAACCATGGATACAGAAGAAATGCCTAGCGTGGATGCAACGGTGGCCAGCGGGACGGCGACACGACCTACCACTGACGATGCTCCAGACACAGCGAAGGAGTTCGATCGACGGCAACAGGCTACTGAGGTGGCTACGGCACCTGCACCGCACAACGATGGGACACTAGGGGACTGGTCAGAAGACCCACCCCCGTGGGGAACAGATGATGCCGGAATACTGCTCCCACGCACTCTCCCGGTGTAAGACCGGAAGAGTGCGCGGAATAACGGCAGACCATATGAGGGGACGGCGGGGGACGTTAGTACGACAGCAGCCTATGTACGGTAGAATTAGCGACCGTAAGGTGCCCTATCTACGTTGACAGCCATGCAACAAGCTTATCGGATAGGTTTTGTTAACATCAATAGCATTGGGACGCCGGTAAAAATCAAGATGCTCAGTGACATGATAAACGCTGCGGATTTAGACATAGCACTATTACAAGAAGTTCGGGTGCTTCCCCCTCGGACTTTTACGGTTACGACATTTACTGTTCCCGTCTGACGAGAGAGGCGTTGGCACAGCTATACTATTAAAGGAAGGGATACGTGCGGACGAAGTAATTTGCCTTCTGCCCGTGGTACGGCCGTGGCCATAGGTGGAATACGTTTGATCAACATATATGTACCGTCAGGCTCGGATAAGAGGAGGGACAGAGCAGATTTTTACCCCCATGAAGTTACACCGTTGTTCCAGGGACGATACGATGGTTGCATACTCGGCGGAGATTTTAATTGTGTGCTCGACAGAAACGACCAACAACCTAACTATACTACTAGCCAAGAACATACGGAGCTGGTCGATACAAGGGACCTGAAGTATCGCAACCAACCAGGATATACATTTTTTTTTTTATTAGCCACTCCGCGAGCCGTTTGGATCGGATCTACGTTTCAAGGGCGTTAGCAATGTCGACGGTGGACGCAGAAATATGGCCGACAGCGTTAACAGACCACGAGGCATATATTTGTACGGTTAACCTTGATAGACAGCAGGTGTGGAGACGGAGGGGTAATTGGAAGATGAACGTCTCCCACCTGCGAGATGCAGAATGCCGACGCATGGTGGAGGACGCGTGGCATGGCTGCCTCCGTCGACGAAATTCTTTCGGTTCTGTCCTGCAGTGGTGGATCGAGTGCGCGAAGCCAGTTTTACGGAGGACGTTAATAGGTTACGGGAAGGAGGTTTCTCAATGGCAGCGCACGACCACTGAGTTTTACTTTACGGCACTCCGGGAACTGTTAGCTCAACCACCTACACCAGAACGCCAGACGGCCGTCCACCGAGTCAAGGCGAAGTTGGTACAACTTGCGACGCTGAGGATGGCAGGTACGATGATACGCGAGAGGTCGCAGGATTTCCTGCCCAAAGAGGTTCCCTCGATGCATTACGTGATAAAGGAAAGACGAAGAAGACGAAGGAATTTAATACATGGGATTGATCTCGGCGATGGCCGTCGGTTTACAGCACAAAGGGACATAGGCTTTCACGGATCATTTTATCAGATTCTATGCGAGCAAAGGGGAGGGTCATAGGGAGCTGGAGAACGTCCTGGAAGAGATCCCAGACGCGACGAATGTGAACGGGGAAGCGGACGGGTTATCTGAAATTACGTGTGAAGAGTTGGAGGAAGCGATTACACGAGGTGACTGCAACAGGTCCGCAGGTCCAGACGGATTCCCGTTGGAATTTTACCGTGCCTTTGTGACCATTATGACACCGATGTGGCTATGCATGTTTAATGAGCTTCTGCGGCAAGAAGTACCGGTTCACATTCAATTCACGGAAGGGCTCATGATACCGATACCAAAGCCCCGTGGTAGCAAACGGCCTTGTGATTATCGCCCATTGACCCTCCTTAATAGTGACTACAAGATCTTCATGCGCATCCTGGGCAGTCGTATCAAAAAGTCGCTGGAGAATCGAATACATGTCGATCAGACTTGTCTTGGCGGCATCAGTAATATCCACACAGCCTTGGGAGACTATCGTGACGTCGTCGCCCTCGCGGCTGCATGCCGCCTCCGGGGTGAGATGGTTGCAGTAGATGCTTTTGATCGCGTGGATCATGTGTACCTCGCTGCGGCGATGAACAGGATGGGTGTCTCGCCTTTATTGACCACTGCTGTGATGCGGCTGTTGCATGGCGCCAGATCAGCGATGGTGGTCAACGGAGGGAGAACTGAGTATTTTAAGATCTTAAGATCAGTGAGACAGGGTTGCCCCTTGTCGATCCTCCTTTATGCGATCGCCTTAGAACCGTGCCTCGCAGGGCTTCCCCGCCGTCTTACCGGGATCTCCCTACGGCATTTATCATTCAAATGCAGAGCATACGCGGATGACATTGTGTTCCTCGTCTGGAATGAAGGGGAGACTCAAACAGCACTGGATTGGCTACAGACGTATGGGAGGGCAGCTGGAAGTGTGGTCAGCTACCGAAAACCACAATTCATGCATTGGGCGTGGACTAGAACCAGGAGGGGAAGGACCGCTACCTGCGGTGCCAACCCTCCGGTGTTTGGGTATCACCTTTCACAAGGTGACAGCGGGAACGGCTGCGGACAACTGCCGATGGCTTTTACTCAGAGTCCGCACGGCAGTACGACTAAACGCCCTACGGTCGATGGATATGCTGCAATGGGAGTGTTACTCGTCAACATTTCTCTCTCGCCCATGATGTGCCACCTGACACACCTTCTCCCCTTGACGCGTGCGATGGCTATGAGGATTCAGGCGGCTTTTGGGTACTATGTGTGCCTGGGATAACTCTTTAAGGTACAGCACAACACGCTTACCCTCCCAGCGCGAGAGGGGGGCGTTGGTTTAGTGAACGTGCACGAGAAGGCGCGTGCCATGAATATTAATACTATGCTCAAACGGTGACGCAACAGGAATCACTCGCTTACGGGGACGATCATCGAAGAACTAGTACCAACATCGCATCTTCCTCCAGTCAGTGTCGGCCATATATCACCCCCGTTAACGTATGTGCGCACGTTCATCGTGGAACACAGTTACGTTCGAGAGCGTTTACCGACGATCCGGCAGTCGACATCGAACGATGTGTACCATCTGCTTCTTCGACAGATCGCCCGGAATAGGGTGGAATGGAAACATCCAGCTGTTAATTGGCACGTGGTGTGGCGCACGGTCCACCATCCCCACCTACCTACATCATTCAGATCAACATGGTACATTGTCGTGAACCGAAAATACCCTACGAATGATAAAAAGTACGCAATACATTTGGCGGATTCGCCCTTGGGTCAGCAATGCGGCGTGCTGGATACGGACGACCATCGGCTGGTCTGTGGCGAGGCATTGGCTGTCTGGACTCTCGCAGGAAAGATAATAGCGTTCATGCGGCGCACTATCTATACAGCAGTCTCTTCTGACATAGTGTTTTTTCCAGAGGAAACGTGTTTTCCGCGCCATAAGACGAACGCAGTGGCGTGGATCACAGGTATGACGGTCCATTACATCTATAGAGACACACGTCAGAACGTACTGAACGTCCTGGATTACAGGCAATACTTGCAAGATGGACACACAAAACTATTACGACTACACAAGTACAAGGATTGGTATGCCAATTGCCTAGTAACGGTTTTTGCGGACCTGCCATATACTTGGGGTGTACCGGGTGCGCAAAGATGAGCAGCGGTGCTGTCGTTGTGAAACCGACCAAGCTAAGTGATCAGCTAAGGACACTATGCGAGTATGCGACCTAGGAAAAACTAACGCTTGCACAGTTAGCAAATGGATGTACTTCGAATTTTGTTTTCATATCTATAAATACTTTTCTTTAGGGTGCCGGAGGTGGCTCCACTTAAATTTTGTTGTTATTTCATGCTGCATGGTAGGACGGCAGCGAGGTTCCTTCCAGGACAGTTACCATGTGTCAGGACGTACTATGTTTATTTTGTGAATAATAAAGGTTTCTGTTTCTCCTACCTCCCTTAAAAAAAACGTCATTCCTGGCAAAAAAAAGAAAAAAGTTGATAAAAATGATAGAGCGTCTGCCATGTAAGCAGGACATCTCGGGTTCGAGTCCCGGTCGGGGTACACGTTTTCATCTGTCCCCGTTGACGTATGTCAACGCCTGTAAGCAGCTGAGGGTTTTCGTTTCATTGTAATTTCATTCTAACGAGCTGCATTGTCACCGATGGTATCTGTTCTTCGGACATGTTCGAAAGAACAGAAACCATCTTAGTATATACTACAGTTTAAGATTGTATATAATGTGCTACATTTTCTAAAAAAATACAAAAAAATACAAAACAAAGATGGACAGAGTGTCTGCCATGTAAGCAGGAGGTCCGGGTTTCGAGTATCTGTCGGGGTACACATTTTCAACTGTCCACGTTGATGTACATCATGGTGTGGGGAGCGATCTCTTACACTGGCCGTACACCACTGGTGATCGTCGAGGGGACACTGAATAGTGCACGGTACATCCAAACCGTCATCGAACCCATCGTTCTACCATTCCTAGACCGGCAAGGGAACTTGCTGTTCCAACAGGACAATGCACGTCCGCATGTATCCCGTGCCACCCAACGTGCTCTAGAAGGTGTAAGTCAACTACCCTGGCCAGCAAGATCTCCGGATCTGTCCCCCACTGAGCATGTTTGGGACTGGATGAAGCGTCGTCTCACGCGGTCTGCACGTCCAGCACGAACGCTGGTCCAACTGAGGCGCCAGGTGGAAATGGCATGGCAAGCCGTTCCACAGGACTACATCCAGCATCTCTACGATCGTCTCCATGGGAGAATAGCAGCCTGCATTGCTGCGAAAGGTGGATATACACTGTACTAGTGCCGACATTGTGCATGCTCTGTTGCCTGTGTCTATGTGCCTGTGGTTCTGTCAGTGTGATCATGTGATGTATCTGACCCCAGGAATGTGTCAATAAAGTTTCCCCTTCCTGGGACAATGAATTCACGGTGTTCTTATTTCAATTTCCAGGAGTGTATTTTAATCTTATCACATCTTTTTATTTTTCTTGTCAGTTATGGTTTTCTGTGGTAACTTAGGTCAAAGCATGTATCGCATATAATACATATGATATTTTTCATCAATATTTCGAGCAATTTAACGGTTTTCAATTTTTTCTTATTTCGTTTAGCATTGTCACATCGTCCACTTTTGTGTGATCTACAGCTGCCGTTGATGATGGTTCAGAACAGAAATAGTAGAAAAATAAAATAACATTATTACAGATAGCAAAGTGTTGCGCATTTTTAAGTTTTTTTAATGCCTTTGTGACAGTGCAGTTTGTACCGTGAATCCCAGTACAATATATTCACTCTTCCTCGGCCTCTCTTCTCCGTATTACTGAACTGGTAGAGGTTTCTAGAATCCGAGCTACTATTTTGTTAATTCTTGTCGCTGCCAACTTCAGTGTGTAACAGACCTCGGACAATCGTCATCGTATAATGCTGTGTTTCATTTCTGTGATAAGTAATTTCTAGTGGTGAGTATCGTCTGTACGTGACCATTTAATGATAAGTTTATGTCTATGTTTTGGCTTGGTAGCATCGGTGCTTTGACTTCTGGTGTCTGTAGTTTCCTTGGCACACCTGGAGAAGATACTTCTGCGTGCTCCGGTATTAAGACCATGTGCCACCGCGGCACGGAAGGAGGGGCGTGATCCGTACGTTGCGTAGGCAGTGTAGGAGCAGCAGTGAAGACGTCAAGATTGCCCTGGACAGCGACGGCTGCCAACTTGGAAAAACAACAGGTTACTGTGTTTGGAGGGCACCGTGTGACGATGCAACACATACGAAGTCGCGATTCCGTCATGGCTTTTCCACTAATGGTTTGGAGTCCTTCCATGCGTGGAATCCAGGAATAGTCAGCCACGAGGGTACTTGCCCTAGGTGTACCTACTGCGTGATTATTGTGGCAGTCAGCCACGCTCGGTAGCCGCTTGGTCTAGGGCGTCTTGTCACGGTCCGTGTGGCTCCCCTCGTAGGAGGTTCGAGTCCTGCCTCGGGCGTGGTGTTGTCCTTACCGTAAGTTAGTTTCATTAAGCTTATGGACCGATGACCTAAGCAGTTTGGTCCCATAAGATCTTACGACAAATTTACATTCTGGCAGTGGTTATGACCATATGACGGAAGCTAATTTTGAGCTCCCGTCTGCTGTACTGGATCTTAACGGGACTTCGTTGGGTCTAGGGTGAGTGACATACGGCCCGTGTGAGCCAGTCGTGATTGTGCACTTGGGAGACTGCCTGTCCTTTCATTTACATTTCTGTTCCTATACATTAGCCATTGCGAAATTAGGTATCAACCACTAAAGGGGGTACCATAATGGAGTTGTGAGTGTGTTTTAAATTTATCTGTAAATGTTTTATCTCTTGAGTGGTGTCTTGCCCTAAACTGTCTGAGCTGGCACTCGGTTTCAGTGTGTGCGACTGGGCCAAAGGGACCTGGTGCTTAACTGAGTACTAGAACATGGATTTGATAAATCGTTGTATGTTGTTAAATTGTGGGAAAGACGCTAAACAGGTACGTTGCTGTAATTGTTTTGAGGTTTTTTATGAAGTGTAGCAATATTGTGTATTTTTAGAGCTCTGAAACTTAAGTTATTTATTCTACACGTATCCGGTGGGTCGGCGCGTTAAGACTTATACCGAATATAAATATGTTCACATGAGCTTTCGATAATCTGTGTATTGCATGAATCTTGTTATTCTAAGTCTGTACTCTTAACAGTTTTTTGTTATTGGCCCTTTTAAGTAATATGCCGGTATATTTTATGGGCGCTTTAATTATCTTAATGGTTTCTGTCTATTCCTTGGGGATTTTAAATAATTTTGTTGCTTACTGGTGTTTGGGCGTCTGTTATGTTTAAGTTAAGCATCGATTTTTCCGGACAATTTAATAAATAATTTACAAGTGCTCAATTGAACAGTTAAAAGTAAGGTTACCAGGTTTTGCCATATGTAAATTGTTTGTGTTAAATAAACCTGTGAAACGTTTTGCTGAGAGTTGTCTCTCTCACTTACCACTTCCGGAACCTCACATCCTTAAACCATATCTATGGCAGCAGGTTGCTTGCTTACTCAGTGGGCGGGCAGTTGTACACGCTAGTTGTGAGCAAGTGGTGATTTCAGTGCTCTACTTGAACAATCTTGAAGACGAGGCTGGCCATAATATTTTAGAAGGGATTTGACTAGATCGGCAGAGGGAGTTGGAGGTAAGCAGCACACATTTTCTGATTCAGATAGAAAGCTTATCAGCACTAAGAACACCCGATATAATGATGAAAAACGGGGCAGGGCCGAGAAGGAAGGTGTCGCTGGCCCGCATAGAAAGAGGAGTTTGCCCCGGGGTACCTGTCCCCGCCGTAGCAAGTAGTCAGTTTGTAAGCGATTCTGAGGAGCCGTGGGACCGGAGGCCGAGGACTCGACGCCGCCAATGTATGGCGAAGCGCATTACATGCAGTTCGCCGCCGAACTGTGTAAGATGTATGCCACTGATTAACTTCGTCTGTGTGCGCTGCGCTTGGTTCTGAAACGTTTTGCGGTTTGTATGATTCCGGCAGTAATGTCTCTATAACTGATTACCATCTGTATTGTAAGTGTCGCTGGATAGCCACATTTCCTAGTTTGCTGGCAATTCGCTGGAAATGCTGTTTAAGTGATTTATTAAATGCTGTAGGGGAGGCTCGGTTTAAATTGAGAATTGGAGATTTTAAGTGGTGTTTAAAATTTGTTGTCGTTGAGGGGCCTACTACCAGACTGTTGCTGAGCTGCGATATTTTCCGTGCTAATCACTACGTGTTGGATTATGCGACCCAGGACGAAGTCCCACGCGACTGGAAGAAAGCGCAGCTGATTCCAGTATATAAGGAAGGTAAAAGAACGGACCCGCACAATTACAAAACAGTATCCCTTACTTCGGTTTGCTGCAGAATCCTTGAAAATATTCACATTTCGAATATACTAAACTTTCTTGTGACTGAGAAGCTTATGTGCACGAATCAGCGTAGTTTTAGAAAGTAGTTTTACTCGTAGTTTTACTCGTAGTTTTACTCGTGGGGTAACTGGTTGCCCTGTTCTCATATGATATTCTCTGAGCTATGGATGAAGGGCATCAGGCAGATTCCATGTTTCTAGATTTCCGGAAAACACCTGGCATGGTATCCCATTGCAGGCACGAGCCTATGGAATAAGATTACTGACATGTGAGTGGCTCGAAGACTTCTTAAGTAATAGATCACAGTATGTTGCCCTCGACGGCGAGTGTTCATCAGAGACAAGTGTATCCTCAGGAGTGCTCCAGGGAAGTGTGATAGGACCAAATGTTTTGGCGGCCAAGGTTCCTCATTCTCACGAACCACGGGACAAAGCCTCCATTTCTCAAGCCAAATTTCGTCCTGGGTGTACCGCAGCTCTTAGTGGTAGCTGCAGCTAAGCTGGCAATCTCGCCCGCCTGCCTTCCTGGAACGTATTTGCAGCATCTCCTCACATGTCACTAGAAAGAGCGATACATTGTTGTGATAATGGTAGCGCAATTCATGGGATGTTTAGTTCGAATCTGGCAGCAAATATCTCGTCAGTATGTGTACCTTCCGATGAAGCTCACAGTCGATTGCTGCGCATGCTGGAGTGACGTTATTCGTTAAGGCTCTCCTCCCAAAAATCTGTTTTGCTTCTTGAGGACTAGTCTTCTAGGCATAGCTTGAGCACTAAAAGTGGCGGCAAATAAACACATTATACGTCTACAAAAAGTTAACACGTTATTAAGATTTTTACTAGGGGCGTTCAATAAGTAACAAAACAAATTTTTTCTGGAAGCAGTTCGGTTTATTTACGAGGGGCTTTAAATAAGTAATGGAACAAATTTTTTCTGACAGCAAGTTCGTTTTTTAGGCTTCCAAAATATTAAATTATTTCCCGCCCTTTTGGCTACAAAACGGCATTTTTCAACATAATATCCGTTCAATGTGACGATCGTGCTCCACGTTACTGGGAGGGCCTGTTGTTCGCATGGTGTCACTCTACTGGTCGACGTAGGTGACAACGTCCTGCTACATCAATAACCTCTTCATCATCCACTTGCTGCTTCCCACGGAGTGTATCCATTTGGCCAGATAGAAGTCGGAAGGAGCGAGATCCAGGTTGTAGGGTGGCTGATCAAGAGCAGTCCTCTGAAGTTTTGTCAGCGCCTCTTGGGTGCGCAGACCTGCTTGAATCCGTGCGTTGTCATTATGAAGAAATTCGTTTGAGTTTTGTGGCGACGTAACGCTGATGTCGATTCTTCTGTTAGGCGGCAAGGAAGCCAGTGGGTACACAGCGTTGGGTAACCCAGCTGGTGGAGGAGAGTCTCAGCACTGTCAGCAGAGTCGTCCAGTTGTACAGCGAGATGTTTGATTGTGATCCAGCGATCGCTTCGAATAAGAGTGTCCACACGTTCCAACATTGCAAGAGTCACAGCTTTTTGTGGCCGGCCGGCACGCTGGAGATCGAATAGGTTTGGGCGACCTTGTTGCGATGATGTAACACGCCTCGCCCAACGACTCACCTAGTTTTTGTTCACTGCTAGGCGGCCGTAGAGAAATCCCCAAGCCCCTATGAATACCTGCGATGTTCTTTTTTTGTGCCAAAAGAAACGTAATAACAGCTCTCTGCTTGGAACGCACCGCTATGGTATGGCGATACGGACATTTCACTGTGCCCGAGACCTTTTGATATCTGCCTGCGAAGAAACAAAACATTAATTACGTAACTTTATTTTTTTTTCATGGTGATAAACTTTTTACTGGCTCATTTACGCTTCCTGTGGTCCTCCATTAACACCTATACAAGTACCTGGCAGCATCTTGAACCGGGGCATAGTTGATTACCGTGGTATCAGCCAGGATGCTGGGCGGAGGATGTCTCGAGCAGTGACTCAGTGTGTGCTCGGAATGGGGCGCAATAAACAGAAATAAATTGTCTGCTGCGACAGTACCTGTTACATCCCCGCCGTGCAGCTTCTAACAACGGTGAACAAACGAGATAAGCGGACCGCATGTGGGGATGCGGAAGCGCCGCATGGAAAGCGCCGCATGGGACGAAACAAAACAGGAAGAGCCATGAACTGTGCTTACAGCTGCGTGTTCGTACCTGCTACGGCTGGCTTGCTGCGTCCGTTGTACAGAAAGAGATAGATAGAGAGAGAGAGAGAGAGAGAGAGAGAGAGAGAGATCTAAGAATGGCGTGCGCGCCCGCTGCCTGTGCGGAAACAGTGGGGTGGTGGTAGGAGGGAGCGGCCGGTAATGTCGGCCGCTTAATCAACTGGAAACGGCCCGGAGCGGCGGGAAGAACTCGGCGCCGAGAGCGCTGCCGACCGTTAGGCGGCCAGACGCAGAACTACGGGCACTTGGGCCGCGCCGCAAGAAACCGCACGCCAGCTCCCCGCCGATGGCGCACTCTGCGTTTACCTTGCGCTGAACCTACTAAAATTAATTAGCACGCACTCAGTTTCTTCATCACCTTACTCTGCCCTAAATTTATCTTCCGGAAACACTGGGAAACAGTGCAGTAGTAAGGTTTCGTAGGACTCTGTATGCTGGAGGTAACGTTTCCAGATCAGTTTGGAGAAAACCAGGACTTTGGGACTTCTCATTCTAAATATCAGCATACAAGGACCAAAAACTCGGACGTAAAAAAAGGACATACGTTTTCGATCAGTGTATATTTCCTTATAGTGTACACTACTAGACAAAAAAGTGAAGGATCCCGACGACACCATCGATGGGTTTGTATGTAATTAGAGTTGCAAATATCTGTGACAAGTAGAACGGCTACCAGAGTGCATTACTGTTGCTTGTGTTTAGTGTTCTTACCAGTCCTGGTAGGAAATACAGGGTGAATTATCTAAAACTTGCATCACGGATATTGTGGGAATGGAAAGTGCTATTGATATGCAGTTTTCACAGAATTGATTGGTAGTCATGCTCTCGTATTGTTTGCCAATCAACAGATTGTAATAATACTTAGGAAGTATATTTTTTGTACAAACATACACTTTTTAAACGGAAAAATTCCTATTGACATTAACAAACTGAAAGTAGGGTGAATTAGAATGTCAGTGGTCTCCGTTGCAGGATTCTAGTGAGAATCATTTGCGAGATTTCGTATTTCCAAAAGCTTCCATACCTACACTTCTTTGTGCCACTCAACCTGTGTAGTTGCTAGGTAGGATTTTATGTTTGCTTACTATGTGCTTGTATGTTCCTTGAGTGTATTGCGACTTGCTAGTCAGTGTGTGACAGCACAAGCAGTAGGTGCTGAGAGGACGATGGGATTTATCAATGCAGAAAAAACCGACATGCTCTTGGTGTATGGAGAGTGTAGCAAGTTCGTTCTGGCGCAGTGTACAATGCAAGATATCCCAATAGACCTCAATAGTCTCGGAAGTTATTTATCAGCCTCTTGAGCGGGTTAAGTGAAAGTGCTAGTGTAGCACCTGGACAATGTAGCAAAAGGAATCAAGTTACGACAGAAGAGGGGGAAGTTAATGTTCATTTTGCTGTTGCAGTTGATCCCCACTTCAGCTCCCACACGAACACAGGAGGAAGTACCCTATGCTTCCTTTATCGACATAGATTCCATTCCATCACATCTTTCTCCGTAAAGAGCTGCGTGAAAACGATTATGAGGATCGTGTTAATCTCTGTACATGAATGTTAAGACAGGACATTCCAGATGTGTAATTTATCTTCTTTAGTGATGAAGCCACATTTATCAACCATGGCTAGATAATCGGCGAAACATGCACTATTCGTCTGTTGAAAATCGGCCTTGGCATCGTCAGCTGGAACGTCAGCGTCCATGGGGTGGACACATGTGGTGTGGGATGTGAACCATCAGCTCACGACCCGTTTTTCATTGACGGAACACTGAGCGCGCACGGGTATCGTAGCCTCCTTCCATGGATGCTAGACGACGTTCCTCTGCAGACAAGAAGGTGCCTGTGGTGCGAACATGATGGCTGTCATGCCCCAAACTACATGAAGTACTACAGCATGTCTTCACGAATTGTTTCCACATCGTTGTATTGGCTGCAGAGTACCAGTACCTTTGCCGGCCCGTTCCCCATATTTGACGCCTGTACACCATTTTTGTGGGGAAAGCTGAAAGACGCTGTCTACACGGACATGCCAACTACTACTATTGATATGCAATGACGTATTACTGCAGCCTACTCCGACATCTCCACTGGAATGCTAGAACGTGTGCAGCACTCGTTCCATACCGATTGTAAACGTGTATTGCCGCTGCCAGTGGTCGTTTTGAACACAATCTGTGATGGTCGATTGTGTCGTTACTGGACAGAATCCACATAACTAATGTATGCACTTGTGTTGCTCTTTAGTGTGTGCTATCACAGGTATTGTACAATTCAATAAACGACTCGCATTGGTCGACATTCCAGTTTACTCTACTTTTTGTTTCTTAAGGGGAGGTTTACTATCTTTTGGTTAAAAAAATCGTTTTTTAATTGCATTTTTGGATCACTAAAGAGTTCAGAATCCACCCCTGTAACGGTTTTTCCGAATACGGAACGGAAATGTTTGTTATTCGCTGTTGAACAAAAAAATGCACCTGCTTGAAATCGGCCTTTTTCACGAACCAGTTTTTTTTTTCAGGCATTTCGACTTTGTAGCCGCGAAAAATTATTCTGTGTGCTTGCCCATGACTAAAACTGATAAAGTGATCCAGGAGCTTACGACGTATTACGGCTTGGCAACCCCACGGCATTCCAATTCGGTGGAACAGATGAAGAAGGCAATTTGGTCAACGTATTTCCACAGGTGTTCGACGGATGACCACCCACAACACCAAAATTGTCCGGCTGGGGAAACTCGTTGGTGCAAGTGGCGCATTGCAGAGCCTACCGGACACCTGGACGAATACCAACATGACCAGCCGTTCTCCAAAGAAGTTCAAAAAGTGATTCATCTGATCTACGAGGCCCTTTCGGAGGACGAGTTATTGTACTGGTGCTTGGAAGGAAACACACAAAATTCAAATGAAAGTTTGAACGCGTGTGTTTGGAAGTTGGCCCCCAAGCATTTGCATTCTGATGCGAAGGCTGTGGAGATTGCGTCTTTCCTGGTAGTGAGCTGCTTCACCGAAGGGTATTCAGCAATTCTGAAGACCATGACAAGGATGGACATCAGCCTAGGACTCTATTCGACGCAGTTCGTCAAACATTCGGACGACCACCGGATTCAAGCGGCCGAAAACCGCTTGTCACCGGGCTTACGAGCGGTTATGGAGTAGCGTAGGATGGCAGAGATCGAGCAGAACGCCCTCTATGAAGAAGAGGAAGGACTAGTTCATGGAACTGGAATAGCAAATTGAACGTAAGTTGCATAATATTGCATTTATATGTAGTCAAAACTTAAAACGCATTTTTCTCGAAATGACTTTTTTTTTTTTTTATCGCGCGGTGTGGTAACTTCAAATCTACTGAACCGATTGGCATCATTCTTTGTTTCCAATGAAGCTAACTGAATTGTCTAGGAGTTGTACCACTTTTATTACGATCCATCAACTATAAATATTTTTACTTGGCCGATGAAGTCGAAAAATCGATGAAAAAAATCCTATTTTTTTAAAATGTCCGTCATTTTGTTTCCTATGGTCCAAATAATTTACGCGAGGTGCAACTGCTAAAGAATCTTATATACTTCGCTTACGTCAACTCAATTTTGATTTCAGACGAGCCGGCTGACCTGTGACATACCGCGCATGTGGGTCTACATCCAAATTTTGTTTCGTTCCGACGGCACTTCCGCCTTTGCTCTTCAACATTTCCGGTCGAAAAAATTCCAGTTTGTAGAGGAAATATCAATAAACATTTTGACATTGATATCTATAACACATACCGAGAAAAAAATTCTGAAAGAACATGCTTTTTTTGGGCCAAAGATAGTCAACCTCCCCTTAATGTCAGTACGCAGTCTTCCATTTCTTACGTGTATGTTTGTCCAAAAAATAGACTTTCTGAATATTATTACAACCTTTTTATCGGCTAACAGTACGAGCGTACGACTACCGATCCATTTTGTGAAAACCGCACATCAATAACGCTTCCCACTTCCGCAGTATTTTCTGTGCAAATTTTATGTGATTCACTCTGTATAAGAGGCGTGAACAGCGTCAGGTGTTGAGTGATCACTGTGAGGGATGTGGAGAAGCCACACTTGCTTGTGCGGGACAACGTTAACAGCAACTTACAGATTGTAATGTCCTCATTGTGGGTCTCCATTTGGGGAGGGGGGAATCGAATCGTGCAGTATTCAGATTTTGCGCTAGGGGAGGGAGCATTCAGATGTGTCATTGGTCTGATATTGGATTGCATGAGACTATGACGGAAGGCATACCCGTTGTTAAAGTTCTGGTCGTCCAAGTTGACATCCACAAGGGCGGTCGCCACTTTGTGCACAAAGTACATCGCAGACTGTTCACATCATCAGGGACCAAAAGGACTGCCTGCAACATTCTGTGCCGTCCTGCACCATTGGTCGCAGACTAACAGCAACTGTAGTCAGAAGTTACCGTCCCGTGCATAGGATGCTGCTAGCACTACAACGAAATGCTGCGTCTGGAGTTGAGATGTGAATTGAAGCATGGACTGCTGACGAAAGGCATCGCATTGTGTACAGCGCTGGAATGTGATTATGTGATTCTGCACTACCCGGGATGACCATTGTCTGAGAGTGTGATGCCGATACTTACAATGTTTTCAAGAGTAACAGCGGCTTTTTTCTGGCGTCATGGCGTGGAAAGCCATGAGGTATGATTTCCGTTGCTCTGCCAGCACAACAATAGGGCACGGACGTCGTATGTCATCATGTTACCTCTCATGTAACAAAATTTTTTCTAGAGGACAATACTCGTCCACACATGGAACATATCTCTATGAACTATCTGCATGATGTTGAGAAACTCCTATCACCAGCAAGATCGCCAAATGTTTTACCATTATAACACGTGTCGCACCAGCTAGGACATTAGCTCCGTCTCAGAACTAGGTAGCAGGGTATTTACGATGTTAAAATTGTGGGTGCTCTTGCTTTAGGAGAGGATACACATCATTACGACTCTCTTCCCAAACGAATCAGTGCATGCATCCAGGCTAGGATGGATGCAAGGTCATACTGATAAGCGTGCCCACACTGCCAAGTTCTTCAGAAATTTGACTCGATTTTGGAACCCGCCTCCGTTTTTGGTTGCTTCACTTTTGTTTTCAGACAGTGTATTATGAACGTGAAGTTGGTACACTGTCATTTCATTTGTATGAGTACCTGCACCTGGGTTTCAGGCTGGATCCTTCGTTTAAGTTCGATGCTGAGGTGCTGTTCCAGATCATGGAGAGCCTCGGCGATTCTGTCCGTTTGTAAGGGGGAATCTACAGTAGACTGGGGCGGCAGTGAGGATCTGGAACGAGGAGGGAGGCGTGGCAAGGTAATCCGTGCAGTTAGGTGAATCGCTGTGTCAAGATCGCATAATGGAATGCACCTACCTAGTAAGCAGGAGGCCCGAGTTCGATTGTCAGCTTTGGTTCGAATTTTCACTCGTCACTTCGATCTGTATACACAAAACCATATCTTCATCATTTTGATCTGCAGCTCCTTGTGTTGGCCGTGTTTGCAGTTACAATGGCTGGATGTGAGGTCTGTTTTTTTTTTTTTTTTTGGTTTTAGGGCGCAAAACTTCTATGGTCATTAGCGCCCAATGGATGTGAGGTCTGCCCGTTATGCAAGACACCGTTTTTTCCCGGTACCCAAACATGTTTCGGCACCACTGTGCCATCATCAGTGGGTTTTCCGTTTTATTTATTCTGTAATGTGAACATTTTTGTTAAATGATTATAAAATTATGTAAAAGTGTTTACAAAAAGAAACGATCTATAGTTTGAACTAAACATCCACATAATTTTTTAATCAGTTAGCAAAAATGTTCACATTACAGAATAAACGAAAGCCCACTAATGATGGCACAGTGGTGCCAAAACATGTTTGGGTACTGAGAAAAAAATGGTGTTTTGCATAACTGGCGGACCTCACATGCAACAAAGTCATATCTGTCTGAGACCAGTAAAGGCTCTGAAACTGTCTCATTTCATTTGGATAAATTTATACTCGAATGTGCTGTTCTGTACATCAAAGATGCCAACTTTAGGATAATAATAAAAAATTTCCGACATGTTGCAGCTCACTTGATTTATTTATTTTTCGTTGTTACATGTAAGTCTTGCCATCTGGTGGCTATGGCAAACTGTGCTAACTATCTCATAAACAAGAGAGATATACTATAAATGTTTGTGTCAATCAACCTGCGTAGGTGATAGGTACAACGTTGTTACGTTTGATAGCTGTGTGCTTGTGTGTTCCTTGAGAGCACATAGACTTGCTAGTCAGCTAGTCCAAGCAGAAGGTCGTGACTGGACGACGGGATTTACCCAAGCAGAAAAAGCTGATATGCTAATGTTGCTTGGAGAGTATAGAAAGAACACAAACAGTTCTTGTACGGTGTGTGCTGCAAGATATCCCAACAGATGTCAACTATCGTGGCAATTATTTATCAGCCTCTTCACCCAGTTACGTGAAAGTGGGACAACGTAACACAAAGTAACATATGACCACTTAAGAAGGACAAATTAATGTTCTTGTTTCTTTTGCAATTTATCTGCACGTTAGCTCCTGCGCAGTCACAATGGGAAGTGATATGAGTAAGGCAAGTGTCCTACGCATTCGCCATCGGGATAGGTTCCATCCCTGTCACAAGAGCTGCATGAAAATTTACCAACCATGGCTAGGTAAACAGCCGGGACTTACATTTTTGGTCTGTTGACAATCGCCAATGCATCGTCTGGTGGAAAATCAGCGTCAGTGGGGTTAAAAAGTGTAGTGTAGCATACTGAACCCTCAGCTTATACGCTCGTTTTTCACAGACGGAACACTGAACGCGCACCAAGTATCTCCTGTTCCTAACAGATCATCTTCCACTCATGCAAGAAAACATTCCTCTGCAAACTAAGAGGAAGCTGTGGTACCAATGTGATGGCTATGGAACTCGAAATGCACGAATTACTACAGTATGTCTCCACGAATTGTTTCCAAATCGTAGGATTGGACGCAGAGGATATATACCTTGGCTGGCCCATTACCCTGATTTGATGCCTGCAGATCTTTTTGTGGAGAAAGACGAAATACGCTGCATATGACATACCAACTACACCGATGATATGCAACGACGTATTACTGCAGCCTGTTCAGACATCTCCGCTGGAATGCTGGCACGTGTGCAGTAGTCGTTCCAATAGTGTATTACTACTGCCGGTTGTCATTTTTAACACAACCTGTGATGGTCAATTGTCTCGTTACTGGTCAGAATCCACATAACTATTGCATGCACTTGTTTGCTACCACAGGTATGGCACAAGTGTCGGTGTGAGAATGTTTCAAAATACGATATTTCATAAACGACTCTCACTAGAATCCAGCAACAAACACCACAGACATTCTAATTTACCCTACTTCCAGTTCCAATTAAAAAAGTGTATATCTTCAAGAAAATATACTTTCTAATATTACTACAATCTAATGGCTAATAATACGAGGCCCTGACTACCAATCCAGTCTGTGAAAATCTCACATAGCACTTTCCATTTCAACAATATTTGCTGTTCAAGTTTATTCATCCTGCATAATTTCTCAGAAACCCGAAGTATTTACCATCTCATAAAATGGACCACCTCCTTGTCGTTGCTTCAGAACCTAGTTCACCTGTTTCTTAAGATTCCTTATCACATTCTTTAGCCTATTTCTTGACATGGGGCCTCTAATCGGCTACTTGTGCCGGCAATATGCCCGCAATGCACCGTTGCTATTGCAGCCGTTTTGATACAACTTCATCATCAATGCACTTTCTTCTCAACAGCCATTACCTTTCGTATGGAAAACTACATATTCTTTCCTCTTTACTCCAACAGCCACTTCACAAAGGAAATAAACACACGCTGCGAAGCGGCAAAAAGTTTACTGACGTCAAAAAAGCAGACATTTCACAATCTTTCTGCTTACAGCGACGTAATTTCATACTGTGGTAGGAAGCAAAATTGTTTATTTTCGGTATACTTCACGAAAGCATCTATTAATGATCATACCTACGATGTTTCAGCGATCTGGGGTGTATGTGGCCAGCACTGCATCACTCGGAACACCGTGAGTTTAATTATAATCACGTGACAGATGTCAGTTGCCTCGTGTCATTAAGGACAGAATTGTTAAGGAGGAACCGTCTGTATACAGCGTAGAAGAGTGAAGAACAACGATTTATATTGTGTGTACAAAGTGACCAAGTCACTTTCTCAATAATCAGTAACGTTCCGAACCTGATTCCAACTGCCATTAAAAGGTATTTTTGAAGGGCGTAGCGATGGAACTTGAATATGATCGAGGCTGGAAAGAGACTGGACGAGTGATATACGTACTAATTTGGTGTATTGTCGTGCTGTAGCTTAACGAGAATCCGACACGAATGCAACTCTGACGCCACGTCAACCCTTCAGTGCCCGTGCGCTCAGAAATGTTCGTGTTCGTTCTCACTTCCGTCAGCCTGTTGCTTCGCTGGGGATTACAATTCATCCTGCGAGACCGCCGTATCACCACAAGGTACTTCGGAATATGCAAAACGCAAATGCAAATATGCGCCGGGACACATAAATTCTACGCTATCGCGTGGGTTTGCGGTCGCTTTGCACCTCCGTTAAGAAATAACAGCCTCACGGGAATGTCGCCCAAGTCGGCTCTTTCGACGACCCTTTGTCAGTGACACACTGGCCAACCAAGTATGTGTATGAAAGGAACGTTGCTTTTGAAAAGTGTTTGAACATCAGCGCTGATGTTCATAACCCGAGAATTTGGTTAACCTATTTATAAATTTAGAAAATCTTGAACTGGCTAGCATTAAAGTAAAACTAGCAAATTACAAGCTAAAATATTCAGCCCGTATCACAGCATGAATGTGAAAACAGAAAGAGGATGAATTTTAACTTGGATGTAATGTAACCGCTGTTTTATTTCAAAACAACCAACTGTTATATTGTTACAAATAAGCCCTCGGTCCCAAATATTAAGTCAAAAATTGACCTGGTTTCGACGCTACTATGAGCGTCGTCTTCAGAATTGGACTAACTGTACTAAAACATTAGGTATATAGTACATTAATAAAATTAAAGTTTGTACTGATTCGAAAAGATGCAGTACTTACAAGTCACATATTAAAAAAGAACTCAGCCGGAAAGGCGACGTCATGAACACTTGTCAGATGGCGAGCCGCTAAGGGCTGCTCGTACTGTGGACAAGGGTTCTGTTTTAACGAGGGTGTTGTCCGCCCTCTGTAGCTGAGTGGTCTTCGCCGGCACGGTAGCTCAACGTGTTCGGTCAGAGGGTTACGTGCCCTCTTTAATAAAAAAAACTGAGTTAACCGATCAACATCGAACCTAACCGATGTCTTACGACGTCCACCCGAGCAGATACAACGAACAAAAGCGAACAAAATGAGATTAAAAGAAAAAAAAGTGGTAAGCGTGACAGGATGTCAATCCTAAGGGCCCGGGTTCGATTCCCGGCTGGGTCGGAGATTTTTCTCCGCTCAAGGATTGGGTGTTCTGTTGTCCTAATCATCATCATCATTTAATCCCCATCGACGCGCAACTCGCCGCAGTGGTGTCAAATCGAAAGACTTGCACCCGGCGAACGGTCTACGCGACGGGAGGCCCTAGTCACACGACATTTTATTACGAGGGTGTTCCTTTTACTTGCAAGCTCATACACTGTCCGATCAAAAGTGTCCCGACACCTTTATGTAATGCAAATTGACCTGTAGATGCTACGACTGGCGAATACACCAGTATAAAAGGAGGCGAGTATTCCGTTGTCAGCAGAAAGGCAACAATAGCACATAGGGTCATTGAGGACAGCTCAGTGAATTTTAACGTGGACTATCCCCTGTGTTTGTCGAATGCCTGAGAAATGTTACTGGCATCAAATGAAGTGTCAACAGTGAAGTAGGGAGAATGTAGTGTTTTGACATACGGCTGTTTTTCGTGACTAGGGTGTGGTGCCCTTACTTCGCTTAAGAAACCAGTAAATGAAGAAGGACATGGACACATTTTACAGAATTGTATATTGAGTAGAGGCGATGGCTGTTTTATCAGCATGGCAGTACACCCTGTCATAACGTAGTATCCGTAAACCAATGATCTCTGGGCAATAAAGTTCCTGAAATGGACTGGTCTGCCCAGATTTTTACCAAGGAAAATCGCCAAACAGCCGTAGGTTTTGAGAAGTTATTTCATTTCGACAAACAGTTTCGGAGCCCTCAGCAAAGGGACAACAAATGGCTATAAGCTAAATATATCTACTGGAGCTATGGATTTGGGACTCTGCATTATTAGTGGGGGCTCTATTTAATGCCGATCAAGATAAACAACAACTAGATCTCACACTTACGTAGGAGTGTGTAGTACGAGTGATCTCGTTGCCGTCCGCTTATTTTCACTCAAACGATGCACAGGACTCAAGATACTTGAGACAATAAAACACCTTTACACTAAAAAATGAAAATATATCATTCTTTCCGATCAGTGGGGAGCTTGCCCATATGAGAAACGCATCTGTGTGCTGTGGTGTCTTGGCATCTATATGGAGCCCTCAGCAAATGAAATGGATTCTCCACGTAGGCACAAGCATCACTACTTCAAGGGTTCCCGACAAGGAGCAGTTTAGCACATACAGCTCTGTTTCAAGGGTTCTTGACGATGAGTAGGTTCCACTACAGTGGATGAGATGTGCACTTGCAAAATGAACCATTAGATGCCACTAGGAATGGCGATAGTGATGGAGAGCTTAACATATGACGAGGTTGTTTTCAAGGTGGAACATTTCATGTACAGTCAAAATGTAGACTTCTACAGCCAGGTTTTTCGCATATCGTACATTTTTGGGAAAAATACGTCGCATTGAAGGGTGGCGCCACGTACGCCGCCGCCCGCCAGATGACATACCTTTGTACGACACAGAGCCACCGGTTACATATCCCACCAGGCGCGGCCCTTCGGCAAGACTGGTAGCGATGGACGGCCCAAGAGAGCACCACGAGCCGACGGAACTTCATTGCCACACTTTCCATAGATGCAAATCAGCCGTCTGATGATATCACGTCACGCAAACAGACAACGAGCAAGCAGCTTGTCATTCTGGCTGGCGGTAGCCAACCACGCTGATTGGACTTTTAAAGCCAGTCGACGCTCAGTCCAGAGCGAGTGCACAGCGAGTTCAGGTTTAGAACATTCCACGGTAGGTGCCCAGACTGTCAGAGAAGTCCGAGAGCTACCGTCTAATGCAGTCATAAAAGAACGATTCCACTGCCAGAGCGTTGGATCTCCAGGATATCATCTCGGAATATACACACATCAAAAAAAGTTTTGCATGACCCCGGTTCTCAGAACTCCTGAAGATAGATGTTGGCTATGGATATTGTATAACAGGCACAGTACCTTTGACTGTTCAGAGATGTCACTAAACCCGGCCAAAGATGTAAACAAGTATGCATGAGCAGCGCCTATTAGACGGTGGGGGTCAGTTCCAGTCATTCCACCAGGAAGGAGGTACACGGCTCGTGTTGTCTGAAGTTCAACCGTGCCTAGACGGTCAATATAGCGGTCCGATCGCGTCCGCATTGTTACTTTGTGCCAGGAAGGGCTCTTAAGAAGGGTAGTGTCCAGTTATTTCGGAGTGAACCAAAGCGATGTTGTTCCGACATGGAGGAGATATAGAGAGACAGGAACTGCCGATGACATGCCTGGCTCTGGCCGCCCAAGGGCTACCACTGCAGTGGATGATGGCTACCTACGGATTATGGCTCTAAGCACTATGGGACTTAACATCTGAGGTCATCAGTCCCCTAGACTTAGAACTACTTAAACCTAACTAACCTAAGGACATCACACACATCCATGCCCGAGGCAAGATTCGAACCTGCGACCGTAGCAGCAGCGCGGTTCCGGACTGAAGCGCCTAGAACCGCTAGGCCAAAGCGGGCGGCCCTACGGATTATGACTCGGAACCCTGACAGCAACGCCACCATGATGAATAATGATTTTCTTGCAGCCACAGGACTCAGACTATACGCAATGGCTGCCTGATGCGCAACTTCACTCCCGATGTCCATGGCGAAGCCCATCTTTGCAACCGTAACACCATGCAGCGCGGTACAGATGGCCCAACAACATGCCGAATGGACCGCTCACGATTGGCATCACGTTCTCTTCACCGATGAGTGTCGCATATGCCTTCAGCCAGACAATTGTCGGAGACGTGATTGGAAGCAAACCAGTTGGGCTGACCGCCTTAGTCACACCACTGTTCAGCAAGTGTAGCAAGGTGGAGGTTCCCTCCTGTTTTGGGGTGGCATTATGTGGGCCGAAATGCACCGCTGGTGGTCATGGAAGGTGCCGAAATGGCTGTACGATACGTGAATGCCATCCTCCGACTGATAGTGCAACCATATCGTACCCCCATCGTCCACATCTTGTGAATGACTTCCCTCAGGATAACGACATCGCTCGACTAGAGTGGCCAGCATGTTCTCCAGACATGAACCCTATCGAACATGCCTGGGATAGATTGAAAAGGGCTGTTTATGGACGACGTAACCAGCAACCATTCTGAGGGATCTACGCCTAATCGCCGTTGAAGAGTGGGACAATGTGGACCAACAGTGCCTTGATGAATTGTGGATAGTATGTCATGACGAATACAGGCATGCATCAATGCGAGAGGTCGTACTACTGGGTATTAGAGCTACCGGTGTGTCTAGCAATCTCGACCACCACCTCTGAAGGTCTTGCTGTACGGTGGTACAACATGCAATGTGTGGTTTTCACGAGCAATAAAGAGAGCGGAAATGATGATTATGTTGATCTCTATTCCAATTTTCGGTACAAGTTCCGGAACTCTCGGAACAGAGTTGACGCCAAACTTTGGTTCATGTGTGTAACTAGGTAGATACGGACAAGAGGAACTATCAAAACTTGTACTGTACGTAATTAGCTATTGTTATTACTGCGACTTAGCTGTTGGAGGCTACCTTCTCCAAGACGTGCTGTTTAAGTTCAATTCAGGAATACATTCTGGTTCTACGTTCTGCATGAGTGTTGTCACAGACTCATTTAGTGTACTTGTGTTATTTACTTGTGTAGTTGTCTCTGATACTACACTGGCTTAGTCGTATTGAAACTAGTCCTGCTAGACCTTTTTTTTTTTCGAGATGATAAACTTCGTGACTACCCATCGTATTCTCGGAACTTTTCCTAAAGCCAGACCGATAGTATTCGGAGGGCAGCTGTTGTTGTAACTGAAGATCGGAACTTGGGCCGCGGGTAAGCTGCCTCGCCCTGAAACCCAGAGGCGGCCACTTTGTGGGAGGCGGCGTGCAGCTGCAGTCTATCGGCCGTGGCGGACACTTTGATCTGGCCGGGCCCTGTGCGGCGCGATCTGGCTTCCTCTGCGGCAGCGGCAGTAGCGGCGGCAGGTAATTTGATTAGCCGCGGTGCGCTGCCGCAACTGCAGCGCTCGCAAATTAAACGCCGGACACTCCCCTCATTGGCAGCGGCGATGGGGTCGTAGCTTCCCGCGCTCTGCGCTACGCGCGCATTCACTGCAGCCCCATAGTGCGGTGGAACTTAGCCGAACTATCCGCCGCGATGAAATACAGCCTGCAGCGCCGAATACACCTTCGAGAACTACCATGTCGCTGTGCTGTTTTTTTTTTTTTTTTTTTGAAAAAATCGTGTTGGGATTGGGACCACCTGTCTCCAACTCTGGAACCAAAAGCCTGTATGGGCGTGGCGAAAAACGAAACAAGTACATGTTTAGTTGAAGTCACAGGCCTTACATTTGTCCGATTTATGTGAAACCGAAATTTAGAACTCATTTAATTTTCACATTTTTCTTTATTTAGGGTCAATTGCCAGTTTTTACATCATTCAGATATCTTCTCTAAATCATTTTTCAATTGATTTCGAGCACTTTACAAGACAGGAAATGGCAGTATCATATGCAAACAATCTCAGAGGGTTGCTCATATTGTCTCTTAAATCATTAGAGAGCCTATGAAAAGTTTTATGGAACACCAGACACTACTTCTGTTTAACTCGGTGAACTATGAACTGTGATCTTGCTGACAGGAAATCACGAATCTAGTTGCACAACAGACGATACCCCAAAGGCAAGCAATTTAATTAGGAGTTGCTTATGAGACCCCCCTAAGGATACCATTCATTACTTTGACAGAACAAAGAGCTAGATGTGTTTCACAAGAATAATATTTTCTGAATCCATGTTAGCTATTTGTCAATGAATCGTTGTGTTTGAGGTAATTCATAATGTTAGACCACAGTATATGTTCCAACATACTATTGCAAATCGATGTTAGTGGTATGGTTGTGGATTCTGCGTATTACTTCTATTTCCTTTCTTGAGTGTTTTTGTAACACGTACAGCTTTTCAGTTTTAGGTTCAAATGGTTCAAATGGCTCTGAGCACTATGGGACTTAACAGCTATGGTCATCAGTCCCCTAGAACTTAGAACTACTTAAACCTAACTAACCTAAGGACATCACACAACACCCAGCCATCACGAGGCAGAGAAAATCCCTGACCCCGCCGGGAATCGAACCCGGGAACCCGGGCGTGGGAAGCGAGAACGCTACCGCACGACCACGAGATGCGGGCTTCAGTTTTAGGTATGGATCTTTTGACGAGCCAACAGTTGCATCTGGCTGCTAATTATGGAGCTAAGGTATCACCATACTCTGGAAAGGAACAAAACTGGTATACTGCCTGGACGGTGGTACTTGCCTTTATTAACTGATTCAAGCTGCTTCAGTAGACCGAGGATATCTATGTCTAAGCCGCACATACTGGCAGTTGGTCTTGATGCGAATTCTGAAATATTTACTTCATCGTCTCTGGTGAAGGAATTTCGGAAAACAATGTTTAGTAATTCTTCTTTACTGCCACTGTCATCAGTAACTGAGCTGAGTCGGCTCGTTCTATGTTCTTACATCTTTGCCTACTGGCGCGATCCGTCTCCGTCTAGTCGCTGCGTGGCACTTCAGTCGCCTGTTAGTTGAGTCTTTGGTTGTAGTTTCTTGAAGTGGGTTGTTGACCAAATGTGGAGGAGTCGGTCGCTGTCAGTGAGAGGGAGAAAAGAGGTATAGAGCTCACTGGTGCAAGATTGTCTGAGCAACCGGTGGTCGGTAGAGCTTGGTCCGCAGTACTTGGGCCTAATGTCGAAGCAGCCAGTTTCTCCTGGACAGCATAGCTGTTGTTGTGGCTGTTGAAGTACTGTTCGTTTTCTGGTGCTGTCTGTTTTGCCTCTTTGGGGTAACGTACTCGTTACTCAATTGACAAATGTGCTCCTGTGTTGATGTTGCTCCCGTTCAGCTGGATAGCCCGTGGTTCATTCCATCCAAAGTATTAAATTTACTTTCTTGTGACTCTATTTGAAATCACCCGAGTGCCATATTTCATGTGTTCTAAAATTTCTTTTAGTTGCAAGTTGTTCAGTGGCTTCTTATCTTGTCATTCGGCCTGTCCGACCCGGTAGCTGAGTGGTCAGTGCGACATAATGTTAGTCCTAAGGGCCCGGGCTAGATTACCGGCTGGGTTGGAGTTTTCTCCGCTCAGGGACTAGGTGTTGTCTTATTCTAATCATCATTATTTCATCCTCATCGACGCGCAAGTCGCCGAAGTGGCGTCAAATCGAAAGACTTGCACCCGGCGAACGGTCTACCCGACGGGAGACGCTAGTAACACGACATTTACAAATGAATTGTCTCATATGCTCTATGCCGCTGCGTTTATTAGTCACCACTGAGGTTGAAATTGAGTCTTATTTGTATTGGAAGTTGTTGCTTGCCCGACTAAAGTTCAAATGGTTCAAGCACTATGGGACTTAACATCTGAGGTCATCAGTCCCCTAGATTTAGACCTACTTCAACCTAACTAACCTAAGGGCATCAACACATCCATGCCTGAGGCAGGATTCCAACCTGCAACCGTAGCAGCAGCGTGGTTCCGGACTGAAGCGCCTAGAACCGCTTGGCCACAGCGGCCGGCCCGACTAATATAGCGACCATAAAATTGCCTATGGCAGTGGCAAGCAAAGGCTTGTGGTCCACTGAATCTTGGCTCACTTGGGTAATTCAGTACCATACCTCTGGTGAGATTTTGCCCCTTTCAAAGAAATTAATGCTTATTGATGTAAATACACTTACTATAGCAGTTGTTTGAGTGTTAGCCCTCAAGATTAGCCTGTTGCCTTTTAACTGACTTAAGTTAAGGTGTTCAGTAGCCCTGTGATTTGTTGGGTATTACCTTAACTTGTTGCTATATTTTGTTGTAAAATTAACCAATTAATCCTCATAGTAACTTTTATTGTAAATTCTTGTAATTCGAAAGGTTTGGTTGGAGCTTGGGGTCACGCTCGCATTGTGTTTCTTGTCTTGGTTTGAGGATTTTCATATGTTCTGTAATAATTATCCATGAATCATATGTCTGCTCGTTTTCTCTTGGCTGTCCGAGCTGTTGGTAGCATTTGGAGGTGCTGCCCCGGGGTGTTTATCTATTACCCACAGGTTCATCGGGTGTAGGCTGTCCACGTCGGCTGTGTATGTGCGCGCAGGCGTCACACTGCTTCCCGTCTCACCGTAACCTCTGAGACGTTGCAGCCTCCTGGCTTCCTATGGCATCCCTCATAAGTTGCCCCTCAGGGGGTTCAGCATTTAGTTGCTGGGAACGGGCTTGGCGACCCCGGGCTCCCTGAGTTGGGGACTGGGAAGTGCCACCAGTCCTCAATAATGTAAGCTCTGAGCGTGCTTCAACGACCACCTTAAGGCGCGACCGCGGAACGTTGTACGATACAGAGCCCGGGGATAACTGCCTGGGTCACGAGGATGGCATAAACCTCTAAAAAAAAAAAAAAAAAAAACTCATCCTCAAGGTGTGCTGCGTGCTGAGGAGACACATGGCTGTTGAGGGAGAACAGTTGCTAGCGGGCGACCTCTGGGGAACCTGCCGCCCCCCGGTTGTATTCGGCTTACCCAGACAAGCGGGGCTCTGTCTGGGTGGACATTCCTTTCCCTAGCTGCTTGTGGGACCACCATGAAAAGAAATACGAATAGTCTCTAAGAAAGGAAAGTTCAATGCTTTACAGTATGACCCCCAATCGTTCCCTTTCCTGCCCATACCATGGAAAATTTAGAGGAAAAGTTTGGAGAAGTTAAGGGCCGGTCTAAAATGAGGTCTGGCGCAGTCCTCATGCAGACAGCATCCCCAGCACAGTCACAGGCATTTCTTGCTTGTGACAAGCTCGGTGATGTTGCAGTGTCCATTACGCCTCATAAGAGCCTCAATATGTTTCAGGGACTTATTTTTCATTCTGACCTGTTGTTGCAGTATGACGACGAGCTCCATGCAAATCTGAAATGCCGCGGTGTCCACTTTGTACGACGTGTTTTCAGGGGACCTAAAGATAGTAAGGTTGCCACCAGTGCCTTCATCTTGTCTTTCGCGGGTGACACCCTGCCCAAGAAGGTCAAGGTGATGATTTGTCAATGTGATGTTAAGCCTTACGTCCCTCCTCCCATGCACTGCTTTAAGTGCTGGAGGTTTGGGCATATGTCATCGAGATGTGACGCCAACACTACCTGTCGGGATTGTGGATGTGCCTCCCACCCCAACGTCCCATGTTCGCCGCCCCCTGTTTGTGTCAACTGCAGACAGGAACATTCACTTTGCTCATCAGACTGCACTGTTTATCAAAAAGAACGGAAGATTATGGAGTATAAGACCTTGGATGGGCTCACTTACACAGAGGCTAAACGCAAGTATGACCAACTTCACCCTGTGCGCATTTCATCGACGTATGTTACAGCAGCTTTGATGTCGCCATCCGTGGCAATGAGCCCCCAAGCTCAGCCGCTTTTTGTGGGCCCTCCAGCCGAGCCGTCTATTGAAATGAAATGGCTCTGAGCACTATGGGACTCAACTGCTGAGGTCATAAGTCCCCTAGAACTTAGAACTACTTAAACCTAACTAACCTAAGGACAACACACACATCCATGCCCGAGGCAGGATTCGAACCTGCGACCGTAGCGGTCGCGCGGTTCCAGACTGTAGCGCCAGAACCGCTCGGCCACCAGCGGCCGGCGAGCCGTCTATTCCTGCCCCCTTGTAGTTGGGGGAACACCATCTTCCGTTGCTCCCCTGTTTTCAACATCGGGATTAACAACCCCTCCTTCTTTAGGGACTTGCGGACTTCAGTCCCCACCTCTGAGCCAGAGAAGAACCTGCCTCCTCCGGCTCCCCTCGTGTGGAAGGGATCACTTGGTGCCTCCCTTCCACGGTTACTGCCCCTCCCGATGTCAGCCAGTGGCTGAAAAAGCCACCACCTAAGGGCCATAGGGCTTCCAGGTCTTCCTCGGTCCATGAGACTGGGTCGGAAAAGCCCAACCATCCTGATAAACCGAAGAACAAACGGGACCCTACCAAAAAGAAGAAAAAGCAAAAGGAGAAGGACATAGAGACAGAAAAGGAGTTCACCACTATACCTGAAAATGATGTGGAGCATCTAGCGTCCACTCAGGGGCTAGATGTTGCTTGACCCACAACTCCTATGGAAGTTGATCGGGCTACTTCGCAATCAGTGGAGGCAAGCACTTCTAAGGCTTGACCTATCTCCCCCCCCCCCCAGGTTCTTTCATGTCTTCACAGTTGGATACCATTATCCTTCAATGGAATTGCTGTGGTTTTTTTCCACCACCTTGATGAGTTGAAACAGCTTTTGTGCCTCTTCCCTGCCACTTGTCTGGCCCTTCAGGAAACCTGATTTCCTGTTCGGTGGACCCCCTCCCTCTGTGGCTACCGGGGCTACTATAAGAACCGCGTAGAATACGACAGGTTGTCTGGCAGTGTCTGTGTTTGTGTTCTTGCCACTGTTCCTAGTGCCCCAGTGCCACTTCACACAGATCTCGAGGCTGTGGCTGTTCGAATCGGGGCAGGAATGGAGCTTACCATCTGTTCCCTCTAACTTCCCCCAGATGAGGTTGTCCCTCTTGGTGACCTAGCTGCCTTGTTCGCCCAGCTCCCCCTGCTGTTCCTCCTTTTGGGGGACTTTAATGCCCACCACCCTTTATGGAGTGGGGCCCAGATCTCAGGCCAGGTAGGAACATTGAGGCTCTCTTGGCACAGCAGGACATACGCCTCCTTAACACTGGTGCTCCCACATATTTTAGCTTGACTCATGGCACATACTCGGCCATTGACCTCTCTCTTAGTAGCCCAGATCTTCTTCCATATCTCAGTTGGAGGGTCCACTCTGTGGTAGCGACCACTTTCCTATCTGGGTTTCTCTTCTTCAATCCCAATCCCCTGAGCAGCTGCCACAATGGTCTCTTCGTGGAGCTGACTGGGCAACCTTCACCTCAGCTACTATAGCCATTGCTCCACTTCCTGCTGGCATTGATTTAGCAGTGGACGAGGTCACTATGGCCATTGTTTCTGCTGCCGAGGCAATTGTCCCCTGTTCTTCAAGTACCCTAAGGCTTGAGTCACTCCCTTCGTGAACACCAGAGATTGCAGAAGCTATCGGACCGCCGGCGAGCCCTTCAACGACACCGGCGTCATCCTTCCCTAGAGAATTTGGTTGCCTTTAAACGGCTTCGGGCCCGGGCTTGGCGGTTAATCCGGCGGAGCAAACAGGACTGCTGGGAACGATATGTTGCCACCATAGACTCTTGCACCTAAAGATCTCAGGTGTGGTCGCGGGTTCGGCGCATTTTTGGCTTTCGCCCTCATGCATCTGTCCCTTGCCTTTCTCTTCGTGGTACACTTTGTACTGACCCAATGGCCATCGCCGAACATCCGGCAGAGTGCTTCGCTCATAGTTCCGCGATAGCAGGCTACAGCGCCGAATTCCGCGCCATTAAAGAGCAGGCTGAGCGTACGCAGTTGTCGTTTCGCACGCACTGTTGGGAACAATACAACGCCCCGTTTCGTGAATGGGAGTACCGAAGTGCCCTTACAGCTTGCCCCGTTACCTCTCCAGGTCCAGACCGAATTCACAACCAGTTCGCCATCGCTTGGCGCACTGTCAGGGTGAATTACTCGCCCTGTTTAACCGCATCTGGATGGAGGGCGTTTTCCCAACTCGTTGGCAGGATAGCGTTACCATCCTGGTGCTGAAACCTGTTGCAGATCCGCTGGTGGTTGATAGTTATCGCCCTATCAGCCTGACTAACGTTATGTGCAAACTCCTGGAACGGATGGTGAGTCAGCGGCACATGCGGATCCTTGAAGCTCGGAGCCTCCTGGCCCAGCAACAGGGGGGCTTCCGTCGGGGCCGCTCAGCGATCGACAATTTAGTATCGCTAGAGTCGGTTATTCGTACAGATTTTACTCGGCAAGAACATCTAGTTGCTGTTTTCTTTGATCTTCGGAAAGTGTAAGATACCATCTGACACCATCATACCCTTGCTACGCTGCACGAGTGGGGCTTATGGGGTCCACTTACGATTTTGCTACGGAATTTTCTCTCCAATCGCTCCTTTTGGGTTGGAGTTGGCACTTATTTTAGCTCTGCTCATATTCAGGAGAACAGTGTCCCGCAGGGCTCGGTTCTCAGTGTTCCCCTCTTTTTGGTGGCGATTAATGGTTTTGTGGCTACGGTGGGCTCATCGGTCTGTTCCTCTCTATATGCCGATGACTTTTGTCTTTATTACAGTTTCCCAAGCATCAATGTCGCTGAACGGCGGCTGCAGGGAGCTATCCATAAGGCAAATTTCTGGCCATCCAACCATGGTTTTCAGTACTCAGCCTCTAAGATCCAAGTGATGCATTTCTGTCGTCATCGAATGATCCACTTCCATCCAGAGCTCTACCTTGCCAATGAAATCCCTCGTATTGAGGAGACGCATCGCTTTCTTGGCATGCTGTTTGATGCTCAGCTCACTTGGACACCTCATCTTCACGAGCTTAAACAACGGTGCTGGCCTCACCTCAACATCCTTCGCTGCCTCAGCCACACCGTTTGGGGGGCTGCACGAACAACCCTCCTACAGCTCTATAAGGCCTTAGTCCAGTCCTGTCTCGACTACGGGAGCTTGGTGTACGCCTCAGCAGCACCTTCAACGTCGCAGATCCTCGACCTGATTCTCCATTGTGGCGTCAGACTGGCGACAGGTGCCTTCCGCACTAGTCCGGTGACTAGCCTTCCTGTAGAAGCTGGAATCCCTACCCTACGATTCCGCCGACAACGGTTGCTTGCGTCATACATCGCCCGACCACCCAAACTGTAGGCTCCTTTTCCCATCTTCTGCACTCCCCTCCCCACTACGGCGGCCTAGGTCGGGTATCCCGATCGCGGTCCCTGTTCGTTCCCTTCTCTCGTCACTCGAGTCATTGCCCCTTCCTTCATCCTTCCAGCCCTCTTCTTCTACCCCTCCTTTGTCCCTCCCTCGCTTGCGGCTTTGCTTGGATTTGTCCTGCGACTCCAAGTCTTCCGTTCCACCTGCCAGTCTTCGTCAACAATTCATGGCTCTTCTTGCCACGTTTCGCGATGCATATGTAGTCTACGCCGATGGTTCTGGGCTTGCTTTCATCCACGGCCACTACGTTGAACAGCATTTCCTGCCTTGTGGGTTCAAATGGTTCAAATGGCTCTGAGCACTATGGGACTCAACATCTTAGGTCATAAGTCCCCTAGAACTTAGAACTACTTAAACCTAACTAACCTAAGGACATCACACACACCCATGCCCGAGGCAGGATTCGAACCTGCGACCGTAGCAGTCCCGCGGTTCCGGACTGCAGCGCCTGCCTTGTGGGAGCAGTGTTTTCACTGCGGAGCTGGTTGCTCTTTATCGTGCACTCGCTCACCTTTCCTCCTGTCCTGGGGAGTCATTTGTCATATGCAGTGACTCCCTGAGTGGATTGCAAGCACTCGACCAGTGTTTTTCTCGGGACTCTTTGGTGCGCGGTATTCAAGATGCTGTTTTTGCTCTCGCCGAGTGTGATCGTTCAGCGACGTTTGTGTGGACCCCGGGCCACATTGGCATTCCAGGAAACTAACGTGTCGATCGGTTGGCCAAGCAGGCCACCACTTCACCACCCCTGGAGCTTGGTCTTGTGGAAAGAGACCTCCGGTCAGCCCTACATCGCAAGGTCCGCGATGTCTGGAGCTCTGAATGGTCTGTCTTGAACACACCAAATAAGCTCCGCATGGTAAAGTGGTCCACGGTCGTATGGAACTCATCCTTGAGGAACACGTGTAGGGACTCAGTTGTTCTCTGCCGTCTCCGAATTGGACATACGCGTTAGATCCACACCTATCTCCTTCGCTGTGAGAACCCGCCCACGTCTCGCCGTGATGCAGGGCTGACAGTGGTCCATCTTCTGACGGACTGCCCCCTTTTAGCCCCCTTGCGGCAGTCCTTTAATTTACCAGCTGCACTTCCTTTAATTCTAGATGACGATGCCTCTATAGCTGACTCAGTTTCACGTTTTATCCATGCAGCTGGGTTTTATCACCCACTCTAGTGTGGGTGCTCTCGCATGATTTCTCAGACTACACCCACTCCAGCGACTTTTAATTGTGACTTGGATACGAAAATAGCGTCTTTTATGGTAACAAGTTGTGTTGGTACCTCTATCAACGCTTTCCAGCTGGAGGTTCTTCGTTTGTAGTTGAGTGGTTGACCTTTTACCTGATCCATCAACCACTGTAGTCTGTTTTACTCTAGTCAACTATTTGCTCTGCTCCTTTTAAGTGTCCTCTGTTTTGTGTTATTGCGGTGTTCATTTTAGCTCTGTACCCCTTGGTGTTCCCTCCCTCTGGGTGCCGGGGTTACGCTTTTACTGTATAGGCCTTTTACAAGTATGTCTGTTTGGAACAGGGGACTGATGACCTCGATTTTTAGCCCCCATCAAACCCCAAAACCAACCAACCAACCTCATAAGTTGAGTTTCCATCTCGTAGCAATCGGGCGGTAATTTAAGCTGGAGTACCCGTTATTCTAAACCATCTTACTCAGACATGGCCGGCCATGCCTGCCCCTTTCACGTTTTCCCTGTTGGAAGTTTGATTTTAACGTAATAGTTCTAATACTGGTGGATGCTCAATTTGTTAAATGGTATTTTATTATTTTTCCAGGTCAGTACCTTCATTAAGACCAAGGAGCTTCTATGATTGATCAAATATTGGATATTTGTGTTCGGAATTGTTCCTGTGCTCGTTGCATAAAATATTGGTACTTAACGGGCCTCAGCTCGTCTGATACCAAAGTTGTGAAATTTGTTGTTACTCTTCTTCTTGTAAGCTATATTCATTAATGTCAAGCACTCCGTTTGACCAGCCAAATGTTGTAATTGTAATCTTGAACATCATTGCGGTCATTCTTCGCCCAGCGCTAAGCACGTGTTTGAGTGGTATTGCTTGTTAGTCCTTCCTAGATTGGTACATCTTATTCGTTTAAATTAACTAATTAATCGTCAACTGGTTTAACTGAAGAAATACTGGAGTAAATGCCTGAAAGCCTTTCCTTAATTATTTAATCTAATATTAAGATGAAATTTGAGCTGCTATTAACATTTGAAATCTATTGCTGAAGCTAATTATTGCCACCCATGAGTTGCACCTTCTTAATTACGTTCATCGCAAACAGCTAATATTATTTGTATTTTATTACTGTTTCTGGTATCTGTGCAATAAAAGATTGTTGGACTCTTTGAAGTACCATATGACATGTCATACATGGCGTGCATCTTTCGCATGCTCGTTTAGTTATTCTTTTATCCTGGGTCGTCCACTGACATTTCAGTAAAATTACCATTGCTATCGCACACTACTACTGGTTCTGTTTCGTCACTGGTGTACTATACATACCATCAGAACATCTTTGGACTTTCTGCCATATTTTGAGACATAGCTACGTTGTGGAAACTATCAAAAGATTTCGCACAGGAGTTCACGATAAATTTCGAGCTTATGTGAAACTTTACAGTTCTTTGAAATTCTGTGCTCTTCTAAATTTAGCATGCCTTTTTCGTTCCTCCAGCAACAGTGTTCTGACCTGTTTTGTGTTCCATGGGGATCAACACCATCTCTTATTAGTTTATTTGTTATCTAACACTCACTTGCTGTCGACACTATTACGCTAAATTTTAATCAGATCTGGTCTATGCTTACTTGGTCAGACTGAAAGGCATCAAGCTAATATTTACCTGCTTTTTTAGAAAGATATATTTTAAAATACTGACTCTTTGTTGTCTCAAGATGCGTTCTGTCAACTAAACCCATACTTCTCTTCTACACTGAACTGTTTACTGTATATTTTTCACTTCCGTATAAAGCTAAATTCCATAAAAAATACGTCCACAAAAGTCTTTCTAACATTAAAATTTATACTGAATGTTAACATACTTCTCTTTTTCAGAAATTCTGTGCTTGCTATTCTAAATTGTTTCTACTTCGGCCATTCTGCTGCTCAAATAGAGGGAGTCAACTACTACTTTTAGTGTCTCATTTCTTAATCTGTTTCTGTCAGAAGACCCTGATTTAATTTGACCACAATCCATTATCCTTGTCTTACATACACTCCCGGAAATGGAAAAAAGAACACATTGACACCGGTGTGTCAGACCCACCATACTTGCTCCGGACACTGCGAGAGGGCTGTACAAGCAATGATCACACGCACGGCACAGCGGACACAACAGGAACCGCGGTGTTGGCCATCGAATGGCGCTAGCTGCGCAGCATTTGTGCACCGCCGCCGTCAGTGTCAGCCAGTTTGCCGTGGCATACGGAGCTCCATCGTAGTCTTTAACACTGGTAGCATGCAGCGACAGCGTGGACGTGAACCGTATGTGCAGTTGACGGACTTTGAGCGAGGGCGTATAGTGGGCATGCGGGAGGCCGGGTGGACGTACCGCCGAATTGCTCAACACGTGGGGCGTGAGGTCTCCACAGTACATCGATGTTGTCGGCGGAACGTGCACGTGCCCGTCGACCTGGGACCGGACCGCAGCGACGCACGGATGCACGCCAAGACCGTAGGATCCTACGCAGTGCCGTAGGGGACCGCACCGCCACTTCCCAGCAAATTAGGGACACTGTTGCTCCTGGGGTATCGGCGAGGACCATTCGCAACTGTCTCCATGAAGCTGGGCTACGGTCCCGCACACCGTTAGGCCGTCTTCCGCTCACGCCCCAACATCGTGCAGCCCGCCTCCAGTGGTGTCGCGACAGGCGTGAATGGAGGGACGAATGGAAACGTGTCGTCTTCAGCGATGAGAGTCGCTTCTGCCTTGGTGCCAATGATGGTCGTATGCGTGTTTGGCGCCGTGCAGGTGAGCGCCACAATCAGGACTGCATACGACCGAGGCACACAGGGCCAACACCCGGCATCATGGTGTGGGGAGCGATCTCCTACACTGGCCGTACACCACTGGTGATCGTCGAGGGGACACTGAATAGTGCACGGTACATCCAAACCGTCATCGAACCCACCGTTCTACCATTCCTAGACCGGCAAGGGAACTTGCTGTTCCAACAGGACAATGCACGTCCGCATGTATCCCGTGCCACCCAACGTGCTCTAGAAGGTGTAAGTCAACTACCCTGGCCAGCAAGATCTCCGGATCTGTCCCCCATTGAGCATGTTCGGGACTGGATGAAGCGTCGTCTCACGCGGTCTGCACGTCCAGCACGAACACTGGTCCAACTGAGGCGCCAGGTGGAAATGGCATGGCAAGCCGTTCCACAGGACTACATCCAGCATCTCTACGATCGTCTCCATGGGAGAATAGCAGCCTGCATTGCTGCGAAAGGTGGATATACACTGTACTACTGCCGACATTGTGCATGCTCTGTTGCCTGTGTCTATGTGCCTGTGGTTCTGTCAGTGTGATCATGTGATGTATCTGACCCCAGGAATGTGTCAATAAAGTTTCCCCTTCCTGGGACAATGAATTCACGGTGTTCTTATTTCAATTTCCAGGAGTGTATATTGACGTTGGTGATATAATCTCTTTTCAAGACACTATCTGTTCCCTTCATCTGATCTTTTACGTTATTACAGAACTATGATATCTTCGCCAAATCTCTAAATATTTATGTCTTCTCCCTGAACTTTAATTCTCTTTCTAGATATCTCCTTGGTTTCCTTCACAGCTTGCTCAATGTAAGGATTGAATAACAAGTGAGTTAATTTCCATTCTCAACAACTGCTTCCCTTTCATATCCTTCGCCTCTTACAACCATAGTCTCGTATCTGAACAACTTGTAAATAACATTTCACTCCGTGCATTTCGCCTGATATCTTCAAAATTTATAACAGTGTGGTCAAGTCAACTTCGTCTCAATCTACAAGTGTAGGTTTGCCTTTTTTTTTACCCTATTTTTTAGGATAAGACGTGGAGTAAGTGTTGCTTCACGTTTTGCTACATTTCTCCGGAACTCAAACTGATCGGCATCGAGATCTGCCTCTTCCGGTTTTCCCAATCTCATGTAAACAATTCGTGTTAGTATTTTATAGCCACGACTAAACAAACTTATGAAACCGCGACCGTTTCGGCCCACAATGTCTACAGCAGGAAAAAAATAAGCGTCTTATGTGGAGACCTTAAAGTACAAATATTTTTGCAGTGACTACTTGTGAGTCCAGTAACGTGTAATTATAATAGAAGTGGATCATACATACGGTCAACAATATGTGTCAAATTTACGATAACCCTTCAATCGGTTATTCGTAAAATATTAAAAATTGACCAGGTGCGAGTACGACACGCGAACCGAGGGTTCCGTACAAACTTAGTTATGTGTATAGGCAGTTTATCGATTCCGACAATTGAGGATCTCGACGATTTTTGCCTGTTACCGACATTGAAATGGGCTAGATATTGGTCCCATAAATTCCAAGACTTACGAGAATGTTTCAATTTCAAGTTTCAGTCGGTTAACAAATGAGAAAAGAAATATTTTTTTCATTTACTTACACTGTGAAGCCTTTCTTCCGGCCAAATTTCATGATTCTGCGTCAAAGTACCGTATCGTTTAGGTTTTAATGAATGAGTTTGCGAGTATCAAAATGCATGACATAAATGGCCCTATCTTTCGACTGTAATGACTTGGAAGCTTAGCATTTATACAACACCAAAGGGCTACAAACCTTAACGGGTGACCTAAATTTCAACTTGATACGTCTACCCGTTCCTGAGAAAAAAGGGTCGTAACAGATGGACGGTCAGACAGTCTGATGACAACTAAAAAACTATTTTTTTTCGTGTGGTATAATTACAAATTAAGTACTTTTCCCTTTGGTTGGGCTATGAAACTTTGATTCTTGCAAATTTCATGATTGTAGGTCAACAGAAGTACACTATAGTTCTTGATGAGTGAGTTAGCGAGTATAAAATATGTGTTTTAAATGACCCTATCTTTTGATTACATCGACTTACAAGCTTCACAATTTTACATTGCCAATGGACCATAGACCGTAATATGTGACATAAATTTCAACTTGATAATTCTTTCTGTTCATGAGAAAAAGGGATTTAAACAGTCGGACACACAGACACACCACAAAGTGATCCTATAAGGTTTCCGAATACTTTTTATCGAATAATGTACGGAACCCTAAAAACAGAGTACACTCCTGGAAATTGAAATAAGAACACGGTGAATTCATTGTCCCAGGAAGGGGAAACTTTATTGACACATTCCTGGGGTCAGATACATCACATGATCACACTGACAGAACCACAGGCACATAGACACAGACAACAGAGCATGCACAATGTCGGCAGTAGTACAGTGTATATCCACCTTTCGCAGCAATGCAGGCTGCTATTCTCCCATGGAGACGATCGTAGAGATGCTGGATGTAGTCCTGTGGAACGGCTTGCCATGCCATTTCCACCTGGCGCCTCAGTTGGACCAGCGTTCGTGCTGGACGTGCAGACCACGTGAGACGACGCTTCATCCAGTCCCAAACATGCTCAATGGGGGAAAGATCCGGAGATCTTGCTGGCTGGGGTAGTTGACTTACACCTTCTAGAGCACGTTGGGTGGCACGGGATACATGCGGACGTGCATTGTCCTGTTGGAACAGCAAGTTCCCTTGCCGGTCTAGGAATGGTAGAACGGTGGGTTCGATGACGGTTTGGATGTACCGTGCACTATTCAGTGTCCCCTCGACGATCACCAGTGGTGTACGGCCAGTGTAGGAGATCGCTCCCCACACCATGATGCCGGGTGTTGGCCCTGTGTGCCCCGGTCGTATGCAGTCCTGATTGTGGCGCTCACCTGCACGGCGCCAAACACGCATACGACCATCATTGGCACCAAGGCAGAAGCGACTCTCATCGCTGAAGACGACACGTCTCCATTCGTCCCTCCATTCACGCCTGTCGCGACACCACTGGAGGCGGGCTGCACGATGTTGGGGCGTGAGCGGAAGACGGCCTAACGGTGTGCGGGACCGTAGCCCAGCTTCATGGAGACGGTTGCGAATGGTCCTCGCCGATACCCCAGGAGCAACAGTGTCCCTAATTTGCTGGGAAGTGGCGGTGCGGTCCCCTACGGCACTGCGTAGGATCCTACGGTCTTGGCGTGCATCCGTGCGTCGCTGCGGTCCGGTCCCAGGTCGACGGGCACGTGCACCTTCCGCCGACCACTGGCGACAACATCGATGTACTGTGGAGACCTCACGCCCCACGTGTTGAGCAATTCGGCGGTACGTCCACCCGGCCTCCCGCATGCCCACTATACGCCCTCGCTCAAAGTCCGTCAACTGCACATACGGTTCACGTCCACGCTGTCGCGGCATGCTACCAGTGTTAAAGACTGCGATGGAGCTCCGTATGCCACGGCAAACTGGCTGACACTGACGGCGGCGGTGCACAAATGCTGCGCAGCTAGCGCCATTCGACGGCCAACACCGCGGTTCCTGGTGTGTCCGCTGTGCCGTGCGTGTGATCATTGCTTGTACAGCCCTCTCGCAGTGTCCGGAGAAAGTATGGTGGGCCTGACACACCGGTGTCAATGTGTTCTTTTTTCCATTTGCAGGAATATATATATATATATATATATATATATATATATATATATATATATATGTGTGTGTGTGTGTGTGTGTGTGTGTGTGTGTGTGTGGAGAGAGAGAGAGTTTTGGACCCACTTCTATTCCTTATACGAGTTAATATCTTCCACTTCAACGAGCAAAGTTGATACTTTTTGCAGACGATACTAGTGTTATAATAAATTCCTAAGAATTATCAAGTGGTTCTGTGAAAATGGACTCTGTCTAAATTTTGAAAAGATAAATAAAGAAACCAAACTATATTAAGTCTTGCACATCAAATAGTCATACCTACAATTGATGTAGCACACAAGTAGGAGTCAGTAAGTAGGATAGAATGCTCCAGATTTTTGGGTGTACATATTGATGAAAACATGAACTGGAGAAGCATATTACTAAGTTTCTTTCAAAGAATTTAGTTCAGCTAATTTTGCTTTTCGTATAATCGCTGATTTCGGTAACAAACCTATCAGCCTCCCGACATGTTCTGCATATTTACGGCCAATATTTTTCTGGCGTACTTCTCTTTTAGAAAGAAAGTATTGAATGCGCAAAAGCGAGCAGTAAGACTGTTATGTGTTGTTCACTCTCGGGCATCTTCAAGGAGCTAGGTATTTTAATTGCGCCGTCCTAATACATATATTCGCTAATGAAATAGTCATTAATCACAGTTTGAGGAGAACACTGATGTACGGTACATACCTACAACACTAGAGGCAGAAATACCTCTATCACGTACTGTTAAAAATATAAGTGGCTCAGAGAGGAGTTTAATATGTAGCACAATATTTTTGATCATTTGCCCAATAACATAAAATGTCTGAGAGGTAGCGAAGCAAGTTTTAAATCTAATTTAAAATCACTTCCCCTGGTCAACTCCTTCTAGTCCATGGACGAATTTCTACTTAAAAACTGCTAGCCAGTAAACACAACAAAAAAAGTTCATTAATGTTAACACTAATCATGTATACGTATCCTATAAACTGACTGCATCATTTCGATAAAAGAAACGTTCAGATGATCTATGGAACACGTAGCTAACTAACAAACAGAAAATAAACTTCTACACAAACCACAAGGCAGCCACAGCGCTCAATGAATTACATCTTTTCAACTTGAACGCACGATCGCCACAAACGGCGAATACGTGCTTAGTTATGAATCCACTGATCCACACTATCAGTAAATCACATGAGAAACCAGGATGCACGAATTTTAGAGCCAGCAATCAAGCACCTCACCATAGTTGACAGTATTGGCAGGCAACAGGACCCCAAGCAGGCTTACTTCCTTCAGTGGTGAGGTAGAATAGACTCAGGTTCCCAGCTCCCTCAAAACGGGCAGCCAGTTCCCGTTGCCCCGAGCCAGTCATCAGCGCCAGCCAAGGACCGTGATATATCTCATCCACGGCCGCTCACATGTGCCCTACAGAGGGCCAGTATCCAATCTGTCACCCAGCAGCGGCCGTACGGGACGTGAGCGTTACTAGAAACAATACCACCAAAGACAGCAGGCACGCATGGCACAGGTGTTGTGTGCTTACTGTATCACGTGCGCGTAACGTCACTAGACGGCATTCAGTCTCATGGTGGGTAGTGGTCAAAATTTTATGTTTCATCAGTGTATTCTGGCAAAATATACCCTCGAACAAAGAAGATTTGCTTACATATCTCACAAAATATTTATAAACATGGCAACACGTGTTTACGTGGTGGCTATCTCTTGGCTACTGAAGTTATGGCACTGGGTTAAACTTAGGAATTGGGGCTCAGTATCCCATCCGAGTGTCTCGATACAAGTTTTCTGTGGTCGCCCTTAATAACTTAGGCCAAATTCCGGTACTGTTCCTTTGAAATGGAAACAGCCTAATGCCTTTGTTGTCCTTATCCATTCTGAGATTGTGATATGTATCTGTTGTTGACAGAAAGGGGTGGATGGTGGCGTTTGCCGGGTGCGCTCACTTATGTGAACTAATTGAACACGATTGTTAATATCTTGTGTTGTGAAGTGCATTGAATATCAAGAATAGCTGTATTGATCGTTGGTATTGACTCAGTGATCATAAAGTGTGATCAGCATTATTATTAACAAGTACCAGCTACTGATTTATGACATAGGCAGTCACGTGCAATGTTATACAATATTCCATGTGTGTAATTTGAACAGTATTGTGGCAAGAACTGCAGCACTAAATAAATGATAAGTATCCCTTGAAACAAATCTATGTATCTTTGCTGAAAAGCAGACTTGAACTTTCCTACAACCCCAACAGTTGCAGCAATACTTCATAAAGGGAACAACGACCGAACCTGTTCTTTTGCAGAGATAGGGACATTCAGCTTTAGAAGGCACAGAATGAGAAACCTGCGATTTTCACCGGATACTTCAACTACGGCCCTCACATGTACGGCCAGGCTGTTACCCCAATCAACGGGGCATGGATTATAGAAAGCAGAAGTTTTATGCCGGGTACAGAATGTCTTTGCAATACTTCAGCGATACCTTAGCAGTACTTTAGCGATTCGCAGCTCGCTTAAAAATGAAAAATTTGAAAGATGAATTTTAATGAACGGCTTTCTAAGTGAATATTGGACAGTTAGAAAACTAGAAAAGAGGAAATCGAAGCGGTTAAGATTTGGTGCAATAGAAGGACGTTCTGTTAAGATGTACGTATGTTCCAAAGCTCTGCACATACACGGGATTTTCCGGTGCTAATACCTAGAATTTTGGTGGTGATACAAAGGTAGTGTCAAGTAGAGGTGGCAAAAAATAACGTAACTGATAGAAACAACCGGTTACTGAAAAGTAACGGTTACTGCGATAACCGTTCCTCTGATACAGGCAGTTATTTCAATAACTGTCTAATGTCAACAGTGCGTCTTCAGGGGCTCACACCTAGTGAGTACGAGGCTCGCGACCACGGGGTCCCGAGCTGAGTCCTGGCATTGCTTCCACTTACTTATGCCAGGCTCCTCACTTTTATCTTTTCTATTTGGCCACCCTCGGCCAACTCTTGTTTTTTTCCGACCCTGACGCTATTAGGTTTCGAGGGCTAGGGGTCTTCCATTTCCAACCTATACTTCTACTGAGCCGAATATCTCCCGGGATAAGGAGATTACCTTCTATCAAGTGCCAACGGACTTCTAGGAGGGCGGATGAGCGGCTAGAAGGAAGGGCACTCTCTTGCCCTTGGGGTGGGAAACTGCTCCTAAAGGCGGAGGAGCCACAAGGTGGCCAACGGCATAGAATGGAGAAGGCAACGGGAAACCACTCCATTAAAGACCCGGGCGGGTATCCCAAGTATCAACAGCTTATGATGGAAAGCTCTTTGGTTAAATTCTCCGGAGGTAAAATAGTCCTCCATTCGGATCTCCGGGCGGGGACAACTAAAGAGATACCAAAATCCAAAAGATTTATGTAAGAAGGATAGCAACATGGAACGTCAACTCACTTCTTAAATGTGGTAAACTGGAAAACTTGAAAATGGAAATGAAACGAATGGATATTGATGTACTGGGAGTCTCAGAAATGAGATGGCCAAACGCTGGCGACTTTTGGTCAGGGGATTACAGAATCAGACACACTGGAACAGCACAAGACAGTCCCGGGATTGCAGGAGTGGGAATTATCCTTAATAAAGAGATGGGGTTAAGAGTAAAAGGATTTGTTCAACATGGTGAGAGGATAATTTATGTCCGATTGGAAACTAAACCTAGAGACACAATCATAATCCAAGTATACATGCCAACTACGAGGCACGAGGATGATGAAATCGACATGATGTATGACCACCTTGAAGAAGTAATTGGCAAAATTAAAGGAGCTGAAAACCTTGTCATCATGGGAGATATGAATGCCGTTGTTGGGGAAGGTAAAGAAGAGGATGTGGCAGGGAATTTAGGATTAGGATTAAGAAATGAAAGAGGGGATAAACTTGTAGAATTCTGCCAAAGAAATAAACTTTGCATTACAAATACCTTCTTTAATCATCATCCAAGAAGAAGATATACTTGGAAAATGCCTGATGACATTAACAGATACCAAATTGACTTCATATTAGTGAAGCAAAGATTTAAAAACCAAGTTAAGGACAGCAGATCATATCCAGGCTGTGATGTGGAAAGTGACCACATACTCGTTATGATGACGACTGAACTAAAATTCAAGAACATTAAAAGAAGAAGTACATGTAAATGGGATTTGACAAACCTGAAAAACGAAAATACACTGAAGCACTATCAACTAGAAACAGACAAGAAAACAAATACACAGGGCTGCAATGACATCCAAAAGCCCGCATCTCGTGGTCGTGCGGTAGCGTTCTCGCTTCCCACGCCCGGGTTCCCGGGTTCGATTCCCGGCGGGGTCAGGGATTTTCTCTGCCTCGTGATGGCTGGGTGTTGTGTGCTGTCCTTAGGTTAGTTAGGTTTAAGTAGTTCTAAGTTCTAGGGGACTTACGACCACAGCAGTTGAGTCCCATAGTGCTCAGAGCCATTTGAACCATTTGACATCCAAAGCAGCTGGGAAAAAATAAAAACTGGTATTTTAGAAGCAGCAGAAGAAGTAATAGGAAAAGAAAGGACAGAGAAAAGGAAGGAATGGATCACTAATGACCCACTAAATATGATGGAAGAAAGAAGGAAATTAAAAAATTATGTGAAGAAGGAAGACCAAGAGAAATACAAGAGTCTGAAAAACAGAATCAACAGAGAGCCAAAACAAGCAAGAGAAGAATACCTTGATGATCTCTGTATTTCAGTTGAGGACAACATGAGCAAGGGAAATATCGACAAGGCCTATAAAGGTGTGAGACATTGCTTTGGAGACAGAAGAAACAAGTGTAGGGCTGTGATGGATGAAAATGGCAATATGTTGGATGACGATGATGAAGTTGCAAGAAGATGGAAACAATATATAGGAAAACTGTACAGCGGACCAGACCTGTCTGAAAACATCGCGGAAGAAGAAACAGAAGTAGATGCACACAACATAGGTGAACCTATATTAAAGGTAGAGTTTGAACTAGCTCTGAAAAAATTGAAAAACAACAAATCGCCTGGTGTAGACAATATCCCAGCCGAACTTCTGAAATCTGGAGTAGCAAAACTGAATCAGGAGTTGTATAATCTTGTTTTCAACATGTACGAGCAGGGTAAAATTCCTACAGACTTTGAGAAAAACATTATGATCCCCATTCCAAAGAAGGCAAATGCTACAAGATGTGAAAATTATAGGACACTCAGCCTAGTTACTCACGCCTCTAAAATATTTATCTCAATTATCCTAAAACGCATAGAACAAAAAGTCGAAGCTACACTCTCCGAAGACCAGTTTGGATTCCGGAAAGATAGAGGAACCAGAGAAGCAATATTTGCTCTAAAACTAATAATAGAGAAACGACTAGATAAGAACCTGAAAACATACATAGCTTTCGTAGATGTAGAGAAAGCCTTTGATAATGTTAAATGGGATAAGATGTTTGAGGTACTTATGGACCATAAAGATAGAAAAATGATATGGAACCTGTACAAAAACGAGACAGCAGTTATCCGTGGACGGACAAAACAAGAAGAGGTGCAGATACGGAAAGGTGTCCGACAAGGTTGCGCACTATCCCCTGTTATCTTTAACGTATACATTGAAGAGGCGCTGAAAAAAGTAAGGGAAAATTCACAGACAGGTGTAGTAATTCATGGCCAACGAATAGATATGATAAGATATGCCGATGATATAGCTGTCCTGGCTGAAAGTGAAGAAGATCTTGTAGTCCTACTGAATAGAATGGATAAAGTTATGGGTGAAGAATATAATATGAGAATTAATAAAGCAAAAACAAAAGTATTGGCATGCGACAAAGAAGATCAAGTGAAAGTCCAAGTTCATGTAGGCAATGAACTGCTTGAACAAGTTGATAAATTTACTTATCTGGGCAGTAATATTACCAGGGATGGAAGGAGCAAGGCAGAAGTGAGAAGTAGAGTAGTTCAAGCAAAGGCTGCTTTTAACAATAAGAAAAACATATTAACATCTAAGAGCATCAGCCTTGAAACCAGAAAAAGATTTTTGAAATCATGTGTGTGGAGTGTGGCATGCTATGGGTGTGAAACATGGACTCTCGGGACAGAGGAACAGCAGAAGCTAAATTCTTTTGAAATGTGGTGCTATAGACGCATGCTCAAAATAAAATGGTTCGACAAGGTCACAAACGAAGTGGTTCTAGAAAGAGCAGGTGAGAAGAGAAGCTTCTGGAGTTTCATTGTTAAAAGAAGAGTGCAATTTACAGGCCATCTATTAAGACATAAAGGACTCCTGAACACAATCATAGAGGGATATGTCGAGGGAAAAAGACCAAGAGGAAGACCACGACTGAGGTACATGGATCAAATCGTGAAAGATGTGGGATGTAACACCTATAAAGAAATGAAGAGAAACGCTGAAAGACGCACAGAATGGAGACAAGCTGCCATTGTAGCTGTTGCAAACCAATCCTTGGATTGACCACTAAAGAAGAAGAAGAAGAAGAAGAAGAAGAAGAAGAAGTCAACAGTGCCTCGCGCCATCTGTTGACCGAAGATCGTACTACGCTTTCCCGTCAACTCATCGGGGATCTGGCTAGGAATCAAGGAGAGGGTAGACCATTTGGAAGGCGTTCTATAGGCCATGGGAATAACTGTGAGACTGCGCGCCATCTGTTGATAAGAACCGTGTACTATATCGTGCGCCTTCGTTACTGTTAGCACAAACAATTAAATAAAGTTAATGTCCGAGCGGTGGCTGATAGGAGCTGCACTACAGGCATTAACAAGTAAGTTCGTTCCCTTAAGCTACCGCCTCATATGTCAATTTAGCTTGGACGGGTTGTATACAAAGAGGTACCATAAGTAATTCGAGCGACTATGGAAATAACTGTCAGAGATCGGTATTTTCCTCTGGCAGTTATCGTTATTGGCTACCATCACAGGTAACCTGGAAGTTGGTAACGGAATAACTGTGTGTCTGTGTTCCTGGTACAGTGACTCCAGTCTTAGACCCCGGTGATATTACAGAGACGATAGTTACTGGAGCGAACAAATATTTACGTCTTCGGAAGTAGCCGCTGGCCATCGCGACTGACAAATAGCATGTCAGAAAGTATAATATAATACAGTTGAATATAATAATTATTATCCTCATCATTTGTCAGGAGATTGTCAAAATATGTGAATATATCACAGTAACTGCTAATATTTACAGAATTGATACACTGTCAGAATAAAACACAGTTACGCACTTTTAATAAATGTATCATACACAGAATACCCGATCTTGACTGTTGCATCCAAGTGCTGTCAAAACTGAAACTGAAATATAGCAGAATTTTTACCTAATCTGGTCTATCAGTCTCTGTTACGATATTCATCTACAGAGTAGAAGGAGGGTTCAATGGAAGCGTCTGATTCCACCCGTCTGCTTCGACGTAAAGGCGTTGTGTGTGAATGTCATTACAGCACGGTGTTTATGAGTTGGTTTTGTGTGTGTGTGCGGGGGGGGGGGGGGGCTGCCAATCTAGTATGCAGTGCCGGAATTTGCTGGTAGTAATTATTATTTTTTTTTTCTAGCTGTGATGTTTTGTGTATTTATGGAGTATTGAATGTGATTTAATTTATGTAGGAATGATTGATTTGTGGACTTTTGGGATTGTGGTTTTATTTTTCGCAGTTGTAGGTGTTGGTTTTTTTGCATCAGTAGCTGTGGTGGATCTATATAGGTCACCGGAAATGACAGATTCCCGTTTTCATAGTTGTATGTGTTGATGTTTTAGTATCGTCATCTGAGGTTGACCTATGTAGGTCAAGAGAAATGTCAGATTCCAATTTTCGTACTTTTAGTTGTGGGTATTGGTGTTTTGGTATGGTCACCTATGGTTGACCTATATTGTTCAAGGGAAGTGTCCGATTCCTACAGATTTTTGTTGGTGAAGCAGAATGCTGTTTTTTTTTTCTTTTTCTTTTTGTTCTTCATTTTGTGTTTTAAGGATCATGGTGTGTTTTTTTTACTAGCTTGTCCTCACCCTAAAACCCCCAACTTCCTGCAGTTGTCCCGTTGGTTTGGTTGTATTTTTGGTGGGAGATGTTATTGCATTATTTATATGTATCTTCGTGTTTGTTGCCATGTGTGTGTAGTGACGTCATAGACACACTTAAAATAGCCATTTACGGCTTATTGATGACGGGTGGAATCAGACACTTCTGCATCAAATAGTCTTTCAAACACACTGTAAACCGTGCTTTATCTGAAACCAAGATTTTAATGGTTGCTGACTTGCTGGCAGTTTATTGAAAATGCATGTTCCTGAATATTGGACCCCGTTTGGACCAAGGTAGTGATTTTAGGTCTTTATGTAGATTGCTGTTCCCATTTCTAGTACTAATATTATGTATTGAGCTATTGGTTGGAAATACTTGTAACAAATTTCATTAAGGAATAAATATACTAGTAGCAGTGGTTAGAATACAAAGTTCCTTGAACATGTTCCTACATGATGTTCTTGAATTTATACCACAAACGATTTTTATTACACGCTTTTACATGCGAAAAACTTTTGCTACGTTTGATAAGTTACCACAGAATATGCTCCCTTATGAAATAATAGAGTGAAAAAATGTGGTATGCCCTTCCCAACTGAATTTATTATCGAGTTGTAGTCCCAGAAATGTAACACTGTTAACCTTTTCGATCTGCATGTCTTCATATGTTATAAACATGCTGTAGCTGGAGAAATCGAGCAGTTTCCAAATCTGACATAAAACCTGGATTAGCGTACTCACACTTTCCCCAATAGGACTAGCTTTTACAGCACAGGAGTAAACGAATCTGTCACATTACGTATATTTTTTGTTGTATTACAAGGCTATACACTTCATTCTATTATGTGAGCGGCACAAGAAATTAAGATTCGAATTTAACCTACAGCACTCAGTTTACATATTACTTCATACTTAAAAACGCACGTTGTTAACATTTTACTTAAACAGTGCTGTGGCGAAGTTCCGCGTACTTTCTGTCGCAGCTGCGAAGATAATATTTCTAATAGCGACCGATAACCTACAAACATATAATATGAAACACTAATAATCGTTCTAACATCAACTAAAATGTACCCGGAGTTAATAAGCTAAGGTTATGACACGATTCATACGACATTCCTGCCATTTCACACTACTCGCAGTTATACTGATAACTAAACTTATGGATTCGAACTATGTCGTTATTTAACTGTAGCCCCTCGGAGTATTCGGTATTCGCTAGTGAAAAATAACTTGGCAGTTATTAATAACCGTTAACGATAACGGTTATCAAAGAATAACTGGAACTGTGATAACGGTTACTCCAGAATAACCGTTTAGCCCACCTCTAGTGTCAAGTGTTTTGGATAACTCCTGGGCTGTGGACAATCTGTGTACTCAACATAACGGTCGCCTTGACGTTGCTATTTTACAGTACAGGGTCAAAGTATGAACATTACACATTTCCTTCTGCTTAGGCAGAGGGAGCACAGCGGTTGGTTCTTTTTGCATTTGATGTGGTCTACGGTGGGCTTGGTGGGACCTATGGAGGCACCATTAGTTCATGGGCGGTCGCCAAAAAGATGGATTTTTCACTTTATTTACAGCTTTACCACTGGACGAAAACCCAGCCGAGGATTCCAGGACCGCTGCCCGGTAAACGGAGGAAAGAAAGTCTTGCGGCATGTACCTATGATCCTCTTCTCGAACAACCTTGAATATTTTCATCATATCTTTATCCGTTTCCGAGATATAGAGGTTCAAATTTACACTACTTGTAAAATACACATTTAAAATCCGCTGTCAGTCAAAATCGTATTTTTTTATAGTGACGTAGCACGGAGACATACGCTGTAAGGTGTCCTCGTTGTCATCCGAGAATACCATGTTGTAGTACTGAAAAACACGCAGAATTTGTTTGCCCATAAAATTAATTCTGAGATGTAAAATTAGTTTTGCGTAATTTCGGTTTCAAATAAGTAAACTATATAAATTTTGCTGAGCAATGCATTTCTGTATGAGTTACGTGCCATGCTACATCAGAGAAAAGAAGGAAATCAGCAGAGTAACGCTCCGAGCTCCGAGCTTAAAAAATGCGATTATGTTCCTGTTTATTTAAAAGACTCTGATGGAAAAGTGGGGTGCCAGCTGCCTCAGTCTACTCTCCTCGGTACCTTTAAAAAATGTTCCCAGAAATTTTATCAAACTAAAATATTTGTGGTTTTTGATGGTGGTAGACAAGAAGACAGTGGCAGTGGCAAAGAGATGCCAAAGTAGTAAATACTGTAAGATAGTAGATGGCAGTTGTTTTATAGAAAGAGGGAAGGAGACAATGGTAGTCTGAGAGAGAATGACACAATGACAGTGGAACACAGTTGACAGTGACAGAACAGGTTCAAATGGCTCTGAGCACTATGGGACTTAACTTCTGAGGTCATCAGTCCCCTCGAACTTAGGGTTACTTAAACCTAAGTAACCTAAGGACATCACACACATCCATGCCCAAGGCAGGATTCGAACCTGCGACCGTAGCGGTCGCGCTGTTCCAGACTGTAGCGTCTAGAACCGCTCGGCCACCAAAGGCGGCGACAGCAGGGCTAGGAAAAGGGTGGACGAGGCAGTGCCAGGAGAAGGGGGGTGCATGGAGGGGAGGAATAAAGAGAAAAAGAAAGTGGAAATGGGCGAGAGCCAGTAATAATGAGAGATTGAGCATATTACATTGGCAAATAGGAAGAGAGAGATGGTGACATAGAGAAGACACAGCAGCAGTAGGAGCGAAGGAATGCCATAGTAGTAGTAAGAGAGAGCAATATGGAGACAGTGACAGTGACAGTGACAGTTAGGTGAGACTGTAGTAATGGGGCAGAACAAAAGAGACTGTGGCTGTGACATGGGAGGCAGTGACAGAGAGAAACAAAGATATAATGACAATAATTTGGGCTGAATGAATGTACGAGAAAGGGTAGTTTGGAGTGGATGGGTATGAGCGACTTACAACAATGGACTAGCGGGTGTGAGCGGGTTGTAGTTAGGGGTGCTTGTGAGAGTTTGAGGAAAGTTGCACCTAAAATGCTCGAATGTGATTGGCATGCCGAAATTTTTGGTAAAAAATTTATAGGTGCTGTGGAAGCCAGGATAACGGAGCTGGTACCCCACTTTTCAGTCAGGGTCTTTCATATAAATAGGAATATATTCTCTTATATTGTGCTCAGACAGGAACATTTTTCCGGTAGTATTTTCCTTGTGCATCTGGAATATACAGATGAAATATGTAAACACGATTGACACGAGGAGAGTGTCCTAGTAAAAAAAAAAAAAAAAAAAAAAAAATATATCAACAACAATGCGTTGATACGTTTCATAGGGATGTAGGCAGAGCTACAATTTTTTAATATAATTGTTTTATAAAACAGTTTAGGGACATGATGCGTTCCTTAAATTCAGCTGCCACTTGACGTAATAGGCTGAAATCGTGATCGCGGTCGTGAATAAAGACATTTCCTGCAGAATATGTTGTCGTTTCTAAAATTTTTGAAGTTTGCTAATATAACCAGCTAATGGTCGCTGGCGAATGAGCAAAAGTCATTAATCGGCCTAAAATGTGTTCTGTAAGCCACTTATGTCATGGATCAATTACCTCCCCTGAAGATCCTTCAAATGAACCTCAACCTGGTACCTGCTTTCCTTGCAAATTGTTTTACGTGATCATTCCACTTTAAGTCACTAAGAATGGTTAACCCTAGGTGTTTTACCGCAGTACGATTTTTAGCCAATAGTGGATTCAAGGAGGTTGAATGTAAATGTTATTCTGAGATGAAGAGGTTGTCGCTGGAGAGGAATTCGTTGCCAGCCACTATAAACGAATCAGAAATCCGAAAAAAATCCGGAAAGAAGTGAATATCTTCGCCTATTTATGCACAATATTGTCACGCCAATGAAAGAAAGTGTGTTGATCGATAACTTTCTTCAGTGACTCTCATTATCTGGCTGGCTGTTACGAATCACATGTTAACTCCAGATCTGTGAAGATAACAAGCCTTGATCGGGCAACACAATAATATATGGGCAAACCTTGGGCTACGAGTGTGTTCTAACATCCCTGATTTCTGAATCAGCGCACTTCATTATAGAAATCCTCCTCTTAGAGTTGCAAGTAGTCTCATTGGGACTAACATCACGAATTCCTGGAGAAGAGAACGACTCCAAAATGCTCCAGCAACATGCCTCTTATTACTTTGCATTACTGACACAGTCGCTGGGATTTATAAACCCATCAAGATATGGTCAACCCTAAATGGATATAACGGGACGTGGAAGACGTGCAGACTCACTTTTTGGACTGGGAATGCTGTCCTCACCAACATGCGACTATTGCGCACAGAACACATCAGGGACGAAGTAGCACCACAGCATATAGAGGGGGTTAAGAGGAATTTCTGATGTCAACCTCAAATTCCATCGAATATATGAAGGGTCTAGAGGTTTGGTATTAAGTGTTCAGAAATACGGTAGTGTAATTCAGCGTTGAAATGTACTTAGATTCCACACACTAAATAAAATATATAATGGTTCTGCGTTGATGCCTTCTCTACGGAATAGTTTCTTTCTGATCATGAATTATAGTAGAACCAGAAATGGCGTCAGTAGCTCTGGTATTCGTCATGAAAAGTCACTAAGCTGCGACAGGAAGTGAAACACGGTGTACTGAGTTTACTCGCAAGTTTACTGGAAAGTCTTCGCGAAATGTAAGTCAGTTTATAGGACGCATATACCACTGTTTCAAAACGTAAGGAAAAGCCAGTTGCAGTGTGTCGTCACATTCCCACCTGGAACCGCCCCATTGATAGTCGTCTGCTGTCAGTCTTTTTTTTCTCTTTCCCAATGTCGCTAGCACATAATTCGTATTGCTCTGGCAGTTTTCTTAAATAATTGCAAGTGTTTCCGAATAGCGCTATTCGTGCGTCTGAGTGCAGGATAACGCTTCAGTAGCGTCGCTGTGGACGGCGTTTCAGCTGTCACCCTCTAATAACTATCATCCGTCAATATACGCTGACATATGATCTGGCAGCTGCGAGCTTTGTTTGAGTCTGGTTCAGCCTCTAGAAAATTGAGAAGTCACATATGATGACCGAGTGATCGTGGTGTAATTGATTACATTGCCCTGTCCAGATTTCGTAGTGACCTACAATGTGTAGTGCGGCAAACTCATTTGCGACATTCATTTCCCCAACGACCGACGAAGTTCAACTCTATGTACTATGTTTTAAAGCAGACGTGTTTCTTTCGTAACTTCAAGAAATTATGTTCTGTTTCCTTTTTTTCGTGTCAGTTTTGATTACCGGGAGAACAGATGACGCCTCCGAAGCCCGAGCCGTGTCGAGTGCCTCGAAAGCAGCTGCAAATGCACTCAAAGCCATCACTCCTTGGAGAAGAGATCTCGCGTGTTGTCCGTATGGACTATTACTACTGATTAGAATGAAACTAGATTGTTTTTGTTCTGGTGTCTATGATTGTTATTCTGTGATCACTGTACTCTCTTATGTGGCGTTACGATTGTTTAATTATGTAGTTGATCGATGGCCCTGTTTCGTAATCTGTTATGAGTTACATAAAAATATTACCTGTCCTTCAACGAAGCCCAGTAATTCCATTACATCTCCGATTCTATCCAATATCTCGTTTAAATTAATTTAAAGGAAGTTATTACAGGTTCGTTCTTTCAGCAATACGAGAGAGAAAATCTTGTAGGAGGAAAGCAGGTCTGACTGCAATGATTAAACTCTTCAGCTTGCTCTCACGTCAATTAAATATCTGCTTCAGATCGAAGCAACTATATAAATGTAAAAAACCACAGTAAATAAATGTTTCCATCACGTCAAATTTATCCAAATTCTTCTCAAAAACCAGCCACTACTTTTTATTTAAAATATTTTACAGCTTGCAAAAATAAAATAAATTTGTCATCAGAACTAACCTTCGTGAACTTGAGAAATCCGGGATAATACACTCCTGGAAATGGAAAAAAGAACACATTGACACCGGTGTGTCAGACCCACCATACTTGCTCCGGACACTGCGAGAGGGCTGTACAAGCAATGATCACACGCACGGCACAGCGGACACACCAGGAACCGCGGTGTTGGCCGTCGAATGGCGCTAGCTGCGCAGCATTTGTGCACCGCCGCCGTCAGTGTCAGCCAGTTTGCCGTGGCATACGGAGCTCCATCGCAGTCTTTAACACTGGTAGCATGCCGCGACAGCGTGGACGTGAACCGTATGTGCAGTTGACGGACTTTGAGCGAGGGCGTATAGTGGGCATGCGGGAGGCCGGGTGGACGTACCGCTGAATTGCTCAACACGTGGGGCGTGAGGTCTCCACAGTACATCGATGTTGTCGCCAGTGGTCGGCGGAAGGTGCACGTGCCCGTCGACCTGGGACCGGACCGCAGCGACGCACGGATGCACGCCAAGACCGTAGGATCCTACGCAGTGCCGTAGGGGACCGCACCGCCACTTCCCAGCAAATTAGGGACACTGTTGCTCCTGGGGTATCGGCGAGGACCATTCGCAACCGTCTCCATGAAGCTGGGCTACGGTCCCGCACACCGTTAGGCCGTCTTCCGCTCACGCCCCAACATCTTGCAGCCCGCCTCCAGTGGTGTCGCGACAGGCGTGAATGGAGGGACGAATGGAGACGTGTCGTCTTCAGCGATGAGAGTCGCTTCTGCCTTGGTGCCAATGATGGTCGTATGCGTGTTTGGCGCCGTGCAGGTGAGCGCCACAATCAGGACTGCATACGACCGAGGCACACAGGGCCAACACCCGGCATCATGGTGTGGGGAGCGATCTCCTACACTGGCCGTACACCACTGGTGATCGTCGAGGGGACACTGAATAGTGCACCTTACATCCAAACCGTCATCGAACCCATCGTTCTACCATCCCTAGACCGGCAAGGGAACTGGCTGTTCCAACAGGACAATGCACGTCCGCATGTATCCCGTGCCACCCAACGTGCTCCAGAAGGTGTAAGTCAACTACCCTGGCCAGCAAGATCTCCGGATCTGTCCCCCATTGAGCATGTTTGGGACTGGATGAAGCGTCGTCTCACGCGGTCTGCACGTCCAGCACGAACACTGGTCCAACTGAGGCGCCAGGTGGAAATGGCATGGCAAGCCGTTCCACAGGACTACATCCAGCATCTCTACGATCGTCTCCATGGGAGAATAGCAGCCTGCATTGCTGGGAAAGGTGGATATACACTGTACTAGTGCCGACATTGTGCATGTTCTGTTGCCTGTGTCTATGTGCCTGTGGTTCTGTCAGTGTGATCATGTGATGTATCTGACCCCGGGAATGTGTCAATAAAGTTTCCCCTTCCTGGGACAATGAATTCACGGTGTTCTTATTTCAATTTCCAGGAGTGTATTTAGGTGAGATACACTCAGCTGACAAAAGTGATGGGATACCTTCTAATATCGTGTTGGATGTCCTTTCGCCCGGCGTAGTGGGGAAACTCGACATGTCGTGGACTCCACAAGTCGTTGCAAGTCCTCTACAAAAATGTTGAGCCACGCTGCCTCTATAGCTGTCCATAATTGTGAAAATGTTGCTGCTGCAGGGTTTCGTGCACGAACTGACATCTCGGATACATCCCATAAATGTTCGATGGGATTCATTTCAGGCGATATAGTGATCAAATCGTTCTCTCGAGGTGTCTAGAATGTTCTTCAAACGAATCGTGAACAATGACGGTCCGGTGACATGGCGCTTTGTCATCCATAAAAATTCCATCGTTATGGAGCCAGCTTGCACAATGCTTTGTTGACAACTTGGTCCCATGGGTGTCTGCGCCACATTCCAATCCTGCCATCAGTTCTTACCAGCTGAAATCGGGGTTCACTTGAGTCGATTGCGTCTGTCGTCTGCTGCCATAGCGCATTAACGCTAAATTTTGCCTCACTAAGGATACGTTCGTCGTTTGTCCCACATTGATTTCTGCAGGTATTTCACGGAGTGCTGCTTGTCTGTTTTCACTGAAAATTCTTTGCGTTCGCTGCTGCCCTCGGTCGTTAAGTGAAGTCCGTGGGCAACTGCGTTACCCGTGCCGAGTGGCAATGCCTGAAATTTGGTATTCCCGGCACACTCTTGATACAGTGGATCTCGGACTACTGAATCCTGTAACGCTTACCGAAATTTAATATCCATGCATCTAGCTCCAACTTCTGTTCCTCGTTCGAAGTCTGTTAATTCCCGCTGTTCAGCCACAATCACGCTGGAAACCTGTTCACATGAATCACTTGAGTACAAATGACAGCTCCACCAATGCATTGACCTTTCATACTTGTATAAGCAATACTACGGTCATCTGTATATGTACATATGGCCGTCCCATGACTTTTATCACCCCAATGTACGAGTAATATTTAGGTGAGATATTCTCTAGCTTCGTAGAAACAAAACTCGCCAATTTGCGATCAATATATACATCTACATTGACGGAAAATAAGTGCAGCACCCTCAAAGACAAGGTCATTTTATTGATAAGCGATGAGGCAGGTAGTTTATCAATGCAGAAGTACATACATGATAACAAATTCAAACCAAATGAAACACACATGACACAGTAATGGATGCTCAAACAGTCGCATCGTATCTGCAGGACGTCCGTGCGAGCATGCAAACGATCGTAATGGTGCTAAATGCACCCTGCGATAAATTGTCCGAAGCATTTTGCAAATTTTGTCGCAATTGGGCAATAGTTCCTTCTTCGTCATGTCTCGCACGTGTTCAATTGGCGAGAGATCTAAAGATCTAGCTGACAAGGGTAGCTGTACACAATGAAGAGCACACTGTGTAGCAGCAACGTGTATTATCCTGCTGAAACAGCAAAAAAGTGGCTCTGAGCACTATGGGACTTAACATCTATGGTCATCAGTCCCCTAGAACTTAGAACTACTTAAACCTAACTAACCTAAGGACATCACACACAACCATGCCCGAGGCAGGATTCGAACCTGCGACCGTAGCAGTCGCACGGCTCCGGACTGAGCAGCTAGAACCGCTGCTGAAACAGCACATCATCTTTATGTCGAAGAAAATGGAAGTATGGATTAGAACCTACGCAAAGTATGGGGCACTGATTACCGTACCCTGCAGAAACACCAAATTTGACCGCTCGCTGTAACCGATGCCTGGGGGTGGGACCTATGCGTTGCAAGCGAATGCACTCTGGAATAGGTCGCTCATCATGTCTACGCCGTACGCGTGTACGTCCATCACTCGTATTAAGACAGAAGCTATTACCGAGGACGACATAGCAGCATTCCACTGTCCAGTTGACTCTTTCACGACGCCATAGTAGCGGTGATATGCAGTGTCGTGGTGTCGGTGGCTGCCTGGGCAGAGGCACGCGTGATCTAGTATTGCTGCGAGCAGGCTGTGACTGCAGGTGCGAGATGTGTCCCAATTTCTTCCACGGATTATATTCGGTCGGGACCGCTGCTCGCACAATGCATCGAAATTCACGTGTGTCTGTGCTGCATGGACGTCCTGGTCTACGGGTGTGGTAATGTTCCACAGACCACAGCTGAAAACGGCGACACACCACCGACACATTGTGACCAAAATGAGCAGCAATCCGTCGATACGTCCATCCACCTTCACGCAGGCTCGCAATGCAGCCCCATTCAAAAGCATGCAGTTGTTCATCGGTGGGGCATGGCTGCATCCTAGAATGAATGTTGCAAACACTTCCCATCTCTAAACTCGACACAGGTATTGTATGTAGAGTCAGAGTGTGCACGTTCAGGCTTCCTGAGCGCCATTGAGAAATGAATCACTGACACTACAACCCCTCAGTATGCACAAATTATATACCCTGCTGCCATAGTCCGTGATGCTGCTGCCCTTTTTTTAGCCAATGTACGAGGGCAGTTCAATAAGTAATGCAACACATTTTTTTTTCTGAAACAGGGGTTGTTTTATTCAGCATTGAAATACACCAGGTTATTCCCCAATCTTTTAGCTACACAACACTATTTTTCAACGTAATCTCCATTCAATGCTACGGCCTTACGCCACCTTGAAATGAGGGCCTATATGCCTGCACGGTACCATTCCACTGGTCGATGTTGGAGCCAACGTCGTACTGCATCAATAACTTCTTCATCATCCGTGTAGTGCGTCCCACGGATTGCGTCCTTCATTGGGCCAAACATATGGAAATCCGACGGTGCAGGATCGGGGCTGTAGGGTGCATGAGGAAGAACAGTCCACTGAAGTTTTGTGAGCTCCTCTCGGGTGCGAAGACTTGTGTGAGGTTTTGCGTTGTCATGAAGAAGGAGAAGTTCGTTCTGATTTTTGTGCCTACGAACACGCTGAAGTCGTTTCTTCAATTTCTGAAGAGTAGCACAATACACTTCAGAATTGATCGTTTGACCATGGGGAAGGACATCGAACAGAATAACCCCTTCAGCGTCCCAGAAGACTGTAACCATGACTTTACCGGCTGAGGGTATGGCTTTAAACTTTTTCTTGGTAGGGGAGTGGGTGTGGCGCCACTCCATTGATTGCCGTTTTGTTTCAGGTTCGAAGTGATGAACAGCCACATGACGAGCAAGCAATTCCGCACAGATGGTTCTCCTTTGCTCTTTATGGTGTTCGGTTAGACAACGAGGGACCCAGCGGGAACAAACCTTTGAATATCCCAACTGGTGAACAATTGTGACAGCACTACCAACAGAGATGTCAAGTTGTGCGCTGAGTTGTTTGATGGTGATCCGTCGATCATCTCGAACGAGTGTGTTCGCACGCTCCGCCATTGCAGGAGTCACAGCTGTGCACGGCCGGCCCGCACGTGGGAGATCAAACAGTCTTGCTTGACCTTGCGGCGATGAAGACACACGCTTTGCCCAACGACTCACCGTGCTTTTGTCCACTGCCAGATCACCGTAGACATTCTGCAAGCGCCTATGAATATCTGAGATGCCCTGGTTTTCCGCCAAAAGAAACTCGATCACTGCCCGTTGTTTGCAACGCACATCCGTTACAGACGCCATTTTAACAGCTCCGTACAGCGCTGCCACCTGTCGGAAGTCAATGAAACTATACGAGACGAAGCGGGAATGTTTGAAAATATTCCACAAGAAATTTCCGGTTTTTTCAACCAAAATTGGCCGAGAAAAAAAATGTGTTGCATTACTTATTGAACTGCCCTCGTATTTATATCGGCGTAAATCTGATCATACCTCAACAGCATTTAGTAATCATTTACATCCAGAAAACAATAACTAAATAATGTTACTTCACAAGTTTCATCGAGAAAGCCAGCAATTGCTAGTGATTGTGTTTCACCGGTGATCATCAGTTAGTACATATACTCGGTCGGTTGTTGCAGAGACGAGTGTCGCATATGAGTTTGCTACACTACAATCAAACTGACGTTGACGGACGTTTCATGTAGCAGCTCTCCTGACCAGGAGAGCTGCCACACTTCAATGAATCTCGTTAGAAACCCACACCTGTTTATACGTGCTGTGCGCCTCTGTTATGCCATACACGCCACTTTGCGTCATGTATTCTTAACACGCTAGGTAGGCCAGTGGGCCACTTCTGCCTGTGATTTGTGACATGCAAAACCGCTACATATACCCTTTCAGCAATTTGACGGACCTGTGGCCTCTATCCTACTTCGAAACTGTTGGTATGCATAACTCACTGCGCCGGCCCCTGGTGGCCGAGCGGTTCTGGCGCTACAGTCTGGAACCGCGCGACCGCTACGGTCGCAGGTTCGAATCCTGCCTCGGGCATGGATGTGTGTGTTGTCCTTAGGTTAGTTAGGTTTAAGTAGTTGTAAGTTCTAGGGGACTGATGACCTCAGCAGTTGAGTCCCATAGTGCTCAGAGCCATTTGAACCATAACTCACTGCAATCCGGCCCACACCTGGGTGTAACTTGTGCTCAGAATATTGCACAAAACTAACTTTGCCTATCCTAAACGGTGATGCTGCTACAGTTCTATTGCAGGAAAAGAGCATACACACATACTATATATTGATGGTATTGATAAAATCGTGTTACATAATTGATTGGTTGTGGTAGCTCCACCAATATAAATGATCTGATGGATAATGACGGAAGCTCCATGAGTCTTACATGATAGCAATACCAGAAGACCACGGCGAATTTCATGGCCTGGGAACTGACACTGATTGTAAGTAAATTTAAAATAGTGCACATAAACGGACCAAGAAACTCTGTAGTGCTCGATTAGACTATTGATGACAGATCAGTAGGAACAGCGACAATCGTAAAATACCTGGAAGTAACCATCTGTGGTGACTGCATAAAATAGAATGTAGGAAAAGCTGATGTCAGACACAGACGCACTGGAGGAATATTAAGGAAATGTAACGTATTGAGGAAGGGAGTGGTTTACAAAATATCTGTTCCACCCGTTTTTGAGTGTGTTTATCAAACCTTTATCAGGTCAGATTTCTTCAGGTATAGCTAGTAGGTTGCTGCTTCTGCAGTTTTATAGCCTGTTACCAAATTAGGCAGTTCATTGCCCTGAGCCACCTGACGTATGGAAACAATGAAGACTGACAGGTTGAAAGTTGAAAAAGCAGCAGAAAATTAACATTGAAAGTACAAATAACGCGAGCCCTTATTACAAGTGACGAACAAAAGCCAGAATCATATTCATAGCACACATCTAACAGAGTCCCAAAATCAAATTCAAATTCGTGAAAGTTACGTATTAGTGGCATTCGATAGTCGGTGATTCTATGTCTTCAGTTATGAACTGTTTTCTGTGCGCCTTGCCCACTATTATTTCCGGCAGATGTCTAGAGGACTTACTGCTCTTTACACGTATTTGTTCTGACCTATATGCTTACTGGTACCGAAGGCGGATTTAGGAGCTGTTGTGTCCATAGTTCCACGTAGTCAGCGCGTACACAACTTTCCCACTAGAGCGCGCCCCGCTAAGCACAACAGCGCAGGCGCAGCGCTCGTCCGTCTCCGCACTACGAGATGGCGCTGCCATAGAGACGGACCAAATTCTGCTTCCGCCGATCCGCGTATTAATATGTAACGCAGCCAATGAGATTGCTGCTAACGTAGAACCATTTGTCCTCGCGGATCACACTCGCGCAGTGATACATGAACGCGTGAGGTATTATAACGAGTGTATAGACCTCCGATAAGTCAGTCTGCATTTGTCTGCACCAGTATGTACCAGTCTACATTAGTCTGTACCAGTCTGTACGAGTTGTACATTTGTCTGTACCAGTCTATAGTCAAGTTTCAGTCTGCGCCTAATAAGAGTACCATATTCCTGTACATAGCCATGAAGATAAATGTATAGAAACTTTTGTCAAGTATCAGAGATATATGTGAGAATAAGATTAACGTACCAATACCAAAGGAACTTCAGATTGTCAATTGTAAATAGCATCCAGAACCAAGTTAAGTAATTCTATGCTCGTTATTATTTTAATAAATGTGTGTGAAAATTAATCAAGTTCTGTTTAAAGTTGGACACCATCTATCTGCTACTCTAAGCGTGAAAGTGGCATTTCTATCGTCTGACCTAACGGCAGAAGATAAGCACGCCACGATAAGACCACGAGACATATTGCTGACACTCGCCTACTTCGTTAGAGCGACAAGTCAAATAATCTGATTGTGTGTGTACTGAAGGTCTTACAGTACGCACACCACAGGAGCCTTGCAAATAATATTGCCATTACTCTCTGCAGCCGTCTCTCTATCACAAAGTGTGTGTCATAATCGATATAATGTAAAAGTGAAGCATTACTAATTACATGTTGGGAAGATTCTTACGACAATCCTGCCTGGATAAATGAAAGAACGAATAAAATAATAATGATAGTTGTAGTAGTAGTAGTAGTAGTAGTAGTCGTAGTTGCTATTGTTGTGGTCTTCAGTCCGAAGGCTGGTTAATGGTAGCTCTTCCGTCTAGGCTATCCTGTGCAAGCCTTACCATCTGCACAACTATAGCGATCCACATCCATTTAGTCCTACTTCTTCTATTAAGGCCTTTAATCTGCCTCTACAATTTTTACCCTCCTTGCTACATTAGCAAACTGAAGATTCCTTGCAAATGAGCTGGCTAACTAAAAAATGTTGAGTTGACTTTAACTTCGTTAGCTGCAAGTTAAGCTAATCTAACTCGTAGTAATTCATGATTAACTTTAACGACTTTGGGAGCTTTGCAAAATCTGGAAATGCTTTTGATCAACTTTAGTCTGTAGAATACTTCAATGAACTTATTAAAGGACACTGAAAACCTGTTCTGAAAAGAACCTAATGAATTACGCAGCTCTATGGAGACTTGTCTTCTGCTGCTCGGCGATCTCGGATAAGAGACTGAGCGAGGTGGCGCAGTGGTTTACCCACTGGACTCGCATACGGGGGGACAACGGTTCAATAGCGCGTCCGGCCATCCTGATTTAGGTTTAACGTGATTTCCCTAAATTGCTCCAGGCAAATGCCGGGATGATTCCATCCCTAATCCGATGAGATCGATGACCTCGCTGTCTGGTCTCCTCCCCCAAATCAACCCAACTCGGATAAGATTACGTTGTCAACATGTAACTTAAATGATAAGGTAAAGAGCTCTCAATAGTTCACTCAAAGATTGTCCTTCTGCAATGACAATGATTTAGTCTGGAAATTTATGAGATACGTCAAAGAAAAATTTTGAAAAATAGGAAAAAAACCTCCATGGTGGATAAGATTTTTCCGTTACAAAACTGAACGGCGCGCAGCTTCGTAGCATCAAACCAATGTCCAGCGAATCCAAGAGTCTTCAGGGCGTAACAACACGTCGTAGATTCAAATCTATGAGAAAGAACAACATAAATTACCTTTTCACTAATGGAAACCAGTTATATTTTTATAAACGTTCCAGATAGTGAACGAATCTTACAAAAATCATTAGTATTACTTTTGCAGAACGCTGAGATCTCTCTCTCGCAGTCTGTAATCAACGACATTGCTTTAATATGATTCCCTGATTGTTGTATTATAGGCGGAGTATGTTTAGAACCAGGGGCGAAAGGTAACCAGGGCCCTGTACCCGACCCCTCGCCGTAGAGGAACTGAACCCGCATACCAAGCTCCGCATTTACAAGAACCAGGGGCAGAAGCCAACCAGGGCCCTGTACCCGACCCTTCGCAGTAGGGAACTGAACCTGCAAACCAAACTCCGCATTTACCGAAGTCATCCTGCCCGCCCCCACGCATGGATCCGCTGCATGGGCCACGATTAGTGTCACCAGGATGCGGACATTACAGTGCCTGCAGAACAAGGTGCTCAGGTGGAGCCTGCACGCCCCGCCACTCACGAGAACTCACTCTCCACGAGGAAGCGGATATCGGCCCCCTATAGACGACCATACGCAACAACGCGCGGCGGCTCTATGAGAAAGTGGATGCCTTGCGGGACACTGTCCATGGGCTACGCCACGTTGGGACCACACTTCCACGCCGCTGGCATCGACATCCGGTTCCCACAACCTAGAGGAATCGGATTCCGACCATGGCTAACGATAGGTCTGGCGCGCCCACCACGGACGCATCCTTTGGCGGGACTAGCCCCCATTCTACGTCCAATACTTTCCAATCATACCTGCCCACGTTAGGCTAAATTTTTCTGCCTTTCTCATGTAGTACGGTCACCGTCAGAGGGTGGTACGGGACTACAAGTTCAAAAAATGGTTCAAATGGCTCTGAGCACTATGGGACTCAACTGCTGAGGTCATTAGTCCCCTAGAACTTAGAACTAGTTAAACCTAACTAACCTAAGGACATCACAAACATCCATGCACGAGGCAGGATTTGAACCTGCGACCGTAACGGTCTTGCGGTTCCAGACTGCAGCGCCTTTAACCGCACGGCCACTTCGGCCGGCGGACCACAAGTCCCACCGCCACATCTCCAAAGTGAATTGCAGGGACGCAGTCACTGCCCTGTGGATAAATTTACTGCCTCACCAACACAGTTAGACCGCAATAGACCGGTGATGCTGTATTGTAACATACCACAAAAAAAAAAAAATTACTATAGATGTAACTGCGTTCATTAACATCGTGCGACGCAGTCACGCATGTAGTGTCGAATGGAGAGTCGGATGGTGTTGATCTCTTGTCTCAAAATTTTGGCGGTCTTGCTTGCAGCTGTTGGAAGATGGGTGACTTGTTTCGTATTGCACTTATTAGAGTCATTAGAAGATAATCTACAATAAAATTTCAGGCGGTACAAACCTGAGGGAACAACTCGGCATTCTTTACTTTTTCTTATTGTGTCTAAGAACGAAAATTATTGACCTTCGTCACTTATTTTCCTCTCTTTCTCAGGACCGTCGCTTTTTTAAGAATTTGAGTCTCATTTCTAGTTACTTCCAGCTCTAGGTTTATGTTTGCATTACGTGGCTATGTATAAAATAATAATCATTTCCTCCGGTTCCACATCATCCAAAAAAGGAAACGAACATGACTACAAGAAACGCATGTTACTGATATGTATTATATTATGTCGCATTCATAGTTCAACATAAATTAGACAGCAAATGGTTGCAAAAATTTTCCCAGAGGAGGAGGAGGATTAGAGGACATTAAGAGCAGCTTTCCCATTCATTCGTCAACTTAAATGAAATTCGTCTATATTCTGCATCAGTCTGCGGCATGTAAAAACAGTCAAACTTTCTGTTTCATCTAGATACATAAAATAATTATCGCTTTAGCGTTCATCGTAATATTAGGCTGGATATACACATATCAAAAAAACATTTGCATCACGTCGGTTCCGAGAGTTCCAGAACTTGTACAGATAGTTGGAATAGATATAAACATCATTTCCGCCCTTTTTATTGCTAATGAAAACCGCACATTGCATGTTGTACTACGATGTAGCGAGACCTTCAGAGGTAGTAAGCCAGATTGCTGCACACATCGGTGCCTCTAATACCCAGTAGCACGTCCTCTCGCATTGATGCGTGCCTGTATTCGTCGTGGCATACTATCCACAAATTCATCAAGGCAATGTTGGTCCAGATTGTCCCACTCCTCAACGGCGATTCGGCGTAGATCCCTCAGAGTGGTTGGTGGGCCATGTCGTCCATAAACAGCCCTTCACAATCTATCCCAGACATGTTCGATAGGGCTCATGTCTGGAGAACATGCTGGCCACTCTAGTCGAGCGATGTCGTTATCCTGAAGGAAGTCATTCACAAGACGTGCACGCTGGGGGCGCGAATTGTCGTCCATGAAGACGAATGCTCGCCAAAATGCTGCCGATATGGTTGCGCTATCGGTCGGAGGATGGCGTTCACGTATCGTACAGCCGTTACGGCGTCTTCCATGACCACCAACAGCTTACGATGGCCCCACATAATGTCACCCCAAAACATCAGGGAACCTCCACTTGGCAGCACTCGCTGGACAGTGTGTCTAAGGCATTCAGACTGATCGGGTTACCTCCAAACACGTCTCCGACGATTGTCTGATTGAAGGCATATGCGACAGTCATCGGTGAAGAGAACGTGATGCAATCCTGAACGGTCCATCTGGCATGTTGATGGGCCCATCTGTACCGCGCTGCATGATGTCGTGGTTGCAAAGGTGGACCTCGCCATGGTCGTCGGGAGTGAAGTTGCGCATCATGCAGCTTATTGCGCACAGTGTGAGTCGTAACACGACTTCCTGTGGCTGCCCGATAAGCGTTATTCAACTTGGTGGCGTTACTGTCAGGGTTCCTCCGAGCCATAATCCGTAGGCAGCGCTCATCCACTGCAGCAGTAGCCCTTGGGCGGCCTGAGCGAGGCTGTTCCTGTCTCTCTGTATCTCTTCTGTATCTCTTCCATGTCATAGCAACATCGCTTTGGTTCACCCCGAGACACCTGGACACTTCCCTTGTTGAGAGCCCTTCCTGGCACAAAGTAACAATGCCGTCGCGATCGAACCGATTGACCGTCTAGGCATGGTTGAACTACAGACAACATGAGCTGTGTACCTCCTTCCAGGTGGAGTGACTGGAGCTGACCGGCTGTCGGACCCCCTCCGTCTAATAGGCGCTGCTTATGCATGGTTGTTCACATCTTTGGGCAGGTTTAGTGACTGTGTCTGTGATACAATATCCACAGTCAACGTCTGTCTTCAGGAGTTCTGGGAATCGTGGTGCTGCAAAACTTTTTTTGATGTGTGTATAAAAACATTGTCAAACGGATAATGAGCCGTCCGGCTTGCTTTTATCAAATTCTTCCGCTATGGTTTTGCTACTCCTTCTAACTTCTTGGATAATTCGTTTGTGGTACGGTTCTTACTTAACTGTTTAACCTTTAAATCTAAAGGGGGTGGAAGGACTGACCCAATAAAGTGAACATTTCAATTCTATTGGGTTTATTAGCTATCCGAAACAATCAGATAAAATTTGACAGGCGCCACTCGGGCAAGATATTTAAGAGACTTACATTACATATAATGATAAGCAAGTTAATAAATCATTAGCCAAATATTGAGAACCGTTACTCAGGTAAAATATGATCATAACTTTAACAAAGCAACTCTAGTTAAGACACAACAGAAAATGTGTACGAACCGAAGCAAGGCACAAGCTTGTAAGGCCGAAGTTTAGCCACGAACGGTGGAACTGACTGAGAGAAGTAATACTTAACTTCGAACCAAGACGTGGCTCCGTTTGCAACGTCATGTCAAGCAGGTCACCAAAATGTGAACGAAGCAAATGCTACCGAAGAGGAACACACGAACTCAGGCGAAGTCCACCACCCGGAAGCCAAACTTGTAACGTTAAGGGGAGCTCTACGCTTCGGTTGCCCGCTGCCTCAGCTCACTGAAACACAGACCCACTCGACAATAGGAGGCAGGAAACTTTTCTTAACTTTAACATCTAAGCTGTATAAAATCAAGTCTAAGCAACAACTAATTTCACTCGCAGGTCCTTCAAGTGAAACAGTATTCGATAAACAAACACTAAGATTGGAAAATGAACTGGCTCACGAGAACCGACATTGACTAGAACTTAAGGACACACATTTGCAAATACATCGATATTTCGCGGGAGCAAAGCACACAGTAAGAGCCCTGAAATGAAATCGAACAAACACAACATCACACCCCTTGCAACGTCTTACTGTACCAAGAACGATCACAACGACAGTTAACTAAGCGCTCTTAGTAAATAGCGTACTTAACTTGGTGTCTTGATGCTGGGCCATTTTGCGAAGATGTCAAATCATCGCTTCGCAAGACCGTAACAGCGTGTCCCTCCAAGGAAGCGGGCACATCCACAGCTCACAAGGTGCCGGAGAATGCACAGCGCCGGCCAACTGCCGTCGCCTCCAGTACAACCACGTGATAACCGCCGCCCGGCCTCAGGCACGCCGCCTTCGCTTCTGTCCGCCAGCCAATCGCCGACTCGCGCACCTCCGATTAACGTTCTCCAAGCGTTGTGTCCTCTCTCCTACTCGCGGTCGACACACCCTTATATCTCGAGCCAGCCCAAGCCCAAAGACAAACCTCTGCACTAGGAAATCGATAGTACTCAGGTCAGATATACTACTGGCCCCAGTCCCGCCACGGCTCAGATTGTTCTCTTGAAATTTTCCAATCAAAGAATTTCTTGTGGAGCAAGCAGGAGGCTGTTTGGGCACGTGCGTGTTGCCATGGTTTTCGCTTCGTGAGTAGCGCCGTGAATTGTGTGGTGCCTCCCTGCAACATGGGGTGATTGACCCAGACTGTGACGACGGGCGCTGGATCAGTCGGCTGTAGGGTTGTCTAAGGTGGCTGTTACCTGTGTAGTAGCGTGGTACAGTTTGCCATTGCTAGGAACACGTGTGTCTCGAAGGGGTCTATAAGCATCCCAGAGAGCAAATCATAAGACCGTGTGCTAATTTGGAATTCTGAGGAGCGGGCTCTTGAGCAGCCTGCAATGAGAAGGTGCCATTGTGGCAGTCTTGTCAATTATTCTTACTCTGGTACCTTGTCACCACTTTGTTCATTCTGGATGATCTAGAGAGCTAAGCTATGAGCCAGTGGTTTTCTTCTTCGGAGTCCTCCAGAGAGCAATTAGATTTTTTTGTATTATTTACACTGTTCCTGCGGCATGTTACATCTGAGAGCCGCGTTATGTTTATTTTAATGTCAGTGTTTGAACAGTAATGTGGTCTCAAGTTGGTCGTGTTTTGTTAACGTTCAGATCAATAGCTCTTGCACGCAACAATAGAGCCATCTCTTATGTTTTATTTATGTTGTTTGCTTCCGGTAACAAATCTATGTTTTCAGATATTTCTACGCAGATGTTCTTCTTTGATAGCGCCTTGTAAAGGCCACCTTCATGACTGTTTTGTTAAAAACCCAAGAAGCAGCGATTTGACAGTGGGTATCTTATCCGCGCGTTATTATTTGGAGCCATGTTCTTACATACATACATTAATCCTTGTTCTATAGATCATGAATACGACATTTCGCAATGATGTGAATGTGTCACTTTAACATAAGTTTTCTTTGCACAAAATAATTATTAACTTTTTTATTTTTTATTTTTTTATACAAGGGTAATCTTAAAAGTAGGGTCTCCTATTTTTTATAAGCACATAGACCTGTTTATTTCTACAATGGTTTGCATCAGTTTACAGCTTGAACCTTTAGCTATTTTTCAACATAATCACCATTTTTGTAGACATTGTGGCGCTTTTGCATGCACATATCATACCAGCTCGCCACCATGCTGTTCAGAAAGTTATGAACCTCTTCTTTCACCTCGTCGTCGGAGCTGAATCGCTTTCCGGCCACATGTTCTTTTAACCTAGGGAACAGGTGATAGTCACTGGGTGGCAAGTCAGGACTATAGGGTGGGTGGGTGATTATGTTCCACTGAAACTATTGCAGGAGAGCAACGGTTTTGCCGAGCGATGTGTGGGCGAGCGTTGTCATGGAGAATATGTACGCCCTTGCTCAACATTCCTCTTCCTCTGAGTTGCCCGTTTGAGTTTTTTCAGAGCCTCACAGTTCGTGTCAGCGTTAATTGTGGTCCCAGTGGGCATAAAGTCGACCAACAGTACCCCTTTCTGATCCCAAAAAACGGTTGTCATGACCTTACCGGCAGACTGTGTTTGTTTGAACTTCCGCGGCTTTGGCAAAGAAGGATACCGCCACTGACGTGGTTGTTGCTTGGTCTCAGGTGTAAAGTGGTATGCCCAGGTTTCGTCATCCGTGACAATTGAGTCCAGAAAGTTGTCCAGTTCGGCTGCAAGACGGTGAAGAAATGCGCGGGAAGCATCAACTCGTCGCCGCATGTGGTCCTCAGTCTGCATGCGTGGCACCCATCTTGCGCACACCTTCCGGTAGTTAAATGTTTCCCTTAAAATTCTGTGAGTGGTGCTTCGGGAAACCTCAGGAACCGACGTGCAGAGATCATCTAGGGTGATCCGTCGATCTTGACGCATGCTTTGCTCAACTTTCAACACTGTCTCCTCGGAAATTGACGGTCTCCCGCTCTTTTGTTTGTCGTGAATTTCGGTCCGACCAGCTGCAAACACTCTACACCACTTACGAACATTTTTGTCATCCATACTCACCATACACTTCCGTCAATTGGCGATGGATTTCAATCGGCGCAGTGCTCTTTGCGTTCAAAAACCGAGTAACTGCTCGCAATTCGCACTTGGCGGTACACATCCAAAGGAAGCTCCATTCTCAACGGGTGCCAAGCCAAGACAGCGCCTCAGCGCAGCGTGCGCATGTTTATACACAGCGCGTGAAGCACTCTTCATAACAGTGTGACCAACTGACGCACAAACAAACAGAGTTCTGTACTTATAAAAAAATAGGAGACCTTATTTTTGGGATTACTCTCGTAGTTACTACTTCATATCTAAGAATTCTTCTGACTTAGGTAATTTGGGTTTTAATTTGTTATGTTGTAAGCTAGTCACTGTTTTAATTTGTGATGCTATAAGCTAATCTATGGAAATTATTGCTTGATGTTAGTTACAGAAAATAGCTGTTTAATTCTAAGCTGTCACTGCTGTTTTCTTGGAACTACCATTGTTTCTAAAGAGATGCATTAGCTCCTATAGGTAGATAGTGTTTGAAAAGGCTGTATGCCTGAGATTTACGTTATGTCGTATTTATGTATTCAGGCTTAAATTTCAAAGTGTTCACTAGCTGAAGTTATGTAACTATCGTTGTTCTCTTAAAAATGCGTTCACTGCATTGTAATTTGCTGTAACGCCTTTTAGAGGTTTTAATATATTATATGGCAATTGCAAGTTCATGCTTGTGGAATTCGATTACGTCAAAATTTGCGAAAGTGTAGCTAAGTTTTCTAACTCAGGCTTTAACTTGTATAGCTATTACGTAAGCTCTGTGAAATTGATGTCAGTTTTGAAACCTTTTCCTGAGTTACAGTCAGTATGTAAAACTTGTAAATTTGAGCTCGATTTAATCAGCTTTACCGTCAAACTTTTGAGCTGTTATTCTTGTATCATGGCGCCATTAGAAAATGTTAAGGAAGTAAGGGTATGTGACGTTTAATTGTGAAGGAAAGTGTTTTGAGCTTTAATATTTAAATCCAAACTTCGTGTAATAAATTATTTCTTGGTAAAGTGGGTAAAGTAATTTCGGCCCACCACCTTAACACTTCCTTCCCTCTCCTACCAGTACAGATGAGTCCATCAGATTATCACAAACGTGCGACGCTTCCGTCTTATATATCTCTTCCTATCTTTTATTAATCGTCCCGACTTTACAAATCAATTTCATTCAAAAACCCGCAGTAATCCATTTTACGCACAGCAATTTTTGTGTACCTCTAAGAAATGTCTTTACTGCTTCACCAAACAACCAATAGTTACTACCTGGATATCTTATCACGCGTCGCGAGTTCATTTTAGCACGTATGAAAAGAGGTTGTTCTGATGTGTATTGCCTTTTTAAGAGAAACGTTCTTGATTATATTGACAAAATGTTGGTAGTGTTAGAATTACAGATCTATATATATATATTACATTATTCTTCCGAACCTTGTTTACATATGGAATTATACTGCAATGTGTGCGAGACATTCACGTGAAAGCAATAAATCTGCAACACATCGTCCTGTGTGACGATATGTGGCTGCTAATTAGGGCTTCGTTTATTTTTGAGGTACCACAGAAGGTATTTTCGGGTATGGAAGAAAACATATTATACATCTCCCTATAACTACGACAATCCTAAATTCATGGAGTCTGACGACAACGTATGAGACTGGAGACAAACATTTTCAAATAAATTGTTATGCAGTTGTACCACTCCCTCATTGTTAAGTTGTGATAGTGAGAACCTGCTGGCGTTAGCAACGGACTTACCATTCATTTGGACACCTTCGCAAGTCATCTTTCACCAGACCAGTAACTCGTGCTAGGTTGTAACCTAAGATCGACCAAATAAATATCTTATCAGACAATACATCTGGCCGCAAAGCACACATTACGGCCTACTGCGGTTCCGCAATTGGTACGTAGGTGTAATTAGACTCGAGTATGTGGGATTATCACGCTAACGTACTAAATTACTGGAGCCTTGGCCTGTGAAGGGGTGTTCCTATCTAATTAGCTCATCGTCTGTGAGTTACTGAAGAGTACATTTTCCGAAAACAAAGGGCCAATAGTGTCCATCTAGATAGAAGAACAAGAATTAAACGTCAACTCGTGAAACAGTCTAAAACTAATTGGTACACATTCATACAGAGCATCTACAGCGGAAAGAAATATCGATAAAGGTAACAACCTCGCTGCTAAAAACTTTATTTTTCCTCTTTTTCAGCCATCACCTCCACCTACAGAAGATAAGGAACGAAAGAGTACATTTTAGTATGTAAACCATACGGTTATGCAACATTTACAGTTAGAATGATTACTTTAAGTAACTATCGTGTTAGAAAATCCATCTAGAATGAAACAGGTGAAATGAAACGATGTAACAATATTATCTCACAGAGAAAAGTTGTATTTGCATAACGTAATAATGAAATTTTAGCAGCTTTTACCAGTGTTTCTTGCGTTACGTACAATTAAGGTACTGCTGTGTCGCGTTTTGGCCAGGCGTAGTGAACTGTTCTCGCGAGCTAATCAACAAATCGAGGTTATAAGAAGAATGCCCAAGGCGTGTCAGTACTGGTTGCGTTAGCGTTAAAGACATACTCAGTAAGCAGACAATGCAGAGGACGTCGGCCAGCGCCTTTGAACAGAGGTGTTGCTACACGTTACAGCGCCGACTGAGCCTCTGCAAGTGCTGACACGACCGGGAAAGCTAGGGCAAATGATGCCATGGTTGTCCCACGATTACTCCCGCCACATCAGACTTTTATGATGTAGCGATTAGGACTGTCGGCGTTTCAGAAATACTAACTGATCTGGCTTGTACTGAAAATTAGCTGCCGTGTCCTGAGTAGAATTAGCTGATTTAGTACCCGAAAAATTAAATTAAAACCATGAAAATGTTACTGGACTCAATTAATAGGAATACTGACAGAATTAACAGACGGATAGCTCATCGAAATAAGGTACACTATGTGATCAAAAGTATCCGGACACCTGGTTGAAAATGAATTACAAGTTTGGGGCGCCCTCCATCGATAATGCTGGAATTCAGTATGGTGTTGGCCCACCCTTAGCCTTGATGACAGCTTACAATCTCGAAGGCATACGTTCAATCAGATGCTGATAGGTTTCTTGGGGAATGGCAGCCCATTCTTCACTTAGTGCTGCACTGAGGAGAGAGATCGATGTCGGTCGGTGAGGCCTGGCACGAAGCCGGCGTTCCAAAACATCCCAAAGGTGTTCTATAGGATTTAGGTCAGGACTCTGTGCAGGCCAGTCCATTACAGGAATGTTATTTTCTTGTAACTACTCCGCCACAGGCCGTGCATTATCAATAGGTGCTCAATCGTGTTCAAATGTGCAGTCGCAATCCCCGAACTGCTCTTCAATAGTGGGAAGCAAGAAGATGCTTAAAACATCAATGTGGGCCTGCGCTGTGATAGTGCCACGCAAAACAACAAGAGATGCAAGCCCCTCCATCAAAAACACGACCACACCATAACACCACCGCCTCTGGATTTTACTGTTGGCACTACAAATGCTGACAGATGACGTTCACCGGGCATACCCACACCATGCCACAATGTGCACCGTGATTCATCACTCCACACAAAGTTTTTCTACTATTCAGTCGTCCAGTGTTTATTATGCTCCTTACACCAAGCGAGGCGTCGTTTGGCATTTACCGGCGTGGTGTGTGGCTTAGGAGCAGACGCTCGACCATGAAATCCAAGTTTTCTCACCTCCCGCCTAACTGTCATAGTACTTGCAGTGGATCCTGACGCAGTCTGGAATTCCTGTGTGATGGTCTGCCTACACACATCACGACCCTCTTTGACTGTCGGCGGTCTCTGTCAACCACGAGACGAGGTCGGCCTGTAGGCTTTTGTGCTGTACGTGTCCCTTCACGTTTCCACTTCACTATCACATCGGAAACAGTGGACCCATGGATGTTTAATAGTGTGGAAATTTCGTGTACAGACGTATGACACAAGTGACACCCTATCACGTGACCACGTTCGATGTACATGAGTTGCGCGAAGCGCCCTATTCTACTCCCTCACGATGTCTAATGACTACAGTCGCTGATATGGACTGTCTGACGGTAGGTGGCATCACAATGCACCTAATATGAAAAACGTATGTTTTGGGGGTGTCCAGATACTTTTGATCACATAGTGTATAATAGCTTCTGCACCAACTATTCCTGCTACAAAAACCTGTGATGTTTGACACTCGTTAATATCGCTGCATATCTTATATCTTTAAAAATAGTTTTTGGCCACTGCACAGAACGGAAACTCGTCACAATGGAGCAAACGTCTTACAAATGCAGCTGGTTATATTTATTATCCAAACAGGGACATTATGGATATAAAATGTAAATCAAATGATGAATAGAAAACTTTTATTTAAACTCATCAAGTGCACAACTGACAACGTTCAGAAAATTTTAGCAGATTAAAATAAAGTGAGTTTTAACTCTGTGGGATCGATGTTTGATTTGAAGACCACTGTAAGCCAAAATGAATAAGTCTTTATTTGAACATCTTGCAAAAGTAAGATCACTGATGCAAATAGTGAATACAGATAATGGAGCATACACGATGCACAAGGAAGTGAGCTAAATACGAGCCACTCATAAGGTGGATTACGCTACTGCTTGAGTAAACCTTACGCTCCTCTAGTATAGTGAGAGGGAGCCAGTCAGCACCAGACGAGAGCCGGAAAGCAAATCTATCCTTAAAATTCAAGTTTTCTCCAGAGCCCTCACAAATACCAAGCTCTGCTTAAAGGGAGACCGTATGCTGCCGATGTGACAAAAGAATATGCTCCACTTTCTATATAAAAACAGGGGAAAGCAACAGAAGCTTCCCCCTCAAACACTACAAAACCATCACTACAATTCGTAAGGTTTGTACTAGTTCCGTAAAGTCTGTCTCCGTAATTTTGGAGGGAAGCAACGAATTTTCTTACACCAGGAACGTACCGGTAGGTGGGTCCTCGTGCAGGGAGAAGACAAATTTCACCCTCAAACAACCTTATTGGAAAGCTTTGGCAACTTGTGGTGCTGCACCTGTGGCAAGGGAATTAGTGCCAGGAATTGTCCACAATAAGCATATCGGGAAACAAGACCATTTATCATAAAACCTACCTGCCATCCACGAGGCGCTCATTCCCTGCTGTTGAGACCCCTTAAAAAGCCATCGGTCAGTCTTACAGGACTTCCAAGTCCTCTGAACTCTTATGCTGAGAAATCGGAAACCTGCACAGTGAAAGCAAAAAATTTAAGAGTGATATGTAACAGTCACGTCACATATGAACTACCAAATTCAGACGTTCTCTGTCAAGCTGGCATGTAGTGACGACATGTCCTCCCTCAATGAGATGAACCAGAACGCTGCCACCGTTAAGCTCTGCCATTAGCTGCAGGGCGTTGCCTGTGGGAAATCTGAATGCTACCGATTTGACGAGTTTTTCACCGAGTCACCCTCTGGGTGACTATCATCTGCTGCAGGTCACCTTCTGGGCAGACTGAGTCTGCGCCATCTACCTGCTCAGTCATCACCGTCTGAGCAGGGTGAGCACTGCTGCTGTTCTTCGTCCTTCGTGGGCACCTGCTGTCACTGTGCACCATCGCCTGCGTGAGCACTGGAAATCATGATTTGATCCCACCTGGGCTGGTACGCATCGCACTGAGCAAAGGGGCGGGCCAACTACCTCAAGCCATTTACATTAATTCCATCTAGCTTGGTGCAGTGGAAGTGAACAATAATGAGATGGTACTTGAATGTAATGACTTACTGAGATGATGGAAAACGTGACAAAGCTGTACAAGGACAAAGAAAGTATGAAACACACGCTTACATCAGAGAAAAGAAACTGCTCGAAGTATATCTCCATGGTTTACTGACCTGTAAATAAAACAATTAAAATAGCAGACAATTAATCAACTGCACTAATAATGTATTGTGCCAGAAAAAAATTACTGAGTGATGAAAAAAGTATGTACTTCCCAATCCTGAAGAAAGGGAACAGAAAATGAAAATTGTAGAACAATAGTTCTGATACCACATGCTGTCAAGATTCTCCTGAACTTATGCAGAACGAGCTAAAACTGTACATGGGCAGAGAGTTTCCAAGGAAACAAGCATGATTGGGAAATGGTACAGGCATCAGAAACTAATACCGTTTGATGGAACATGGAAAAAGCCAGAGAATATTAACAATACGTACTTATTTCTTTCATTTGACTGTGTGACTCGAAACTCTGGGAATTAGCAAGCCGTATAGTAGTAACAGAGCAACCGACATATCTAATCACAAATCTGTATGAAAACGATGAAGCAACGGTAAAAATAAAGGAAAGATATACTGAAACTTTCGGGTTACGGCAAGGAGTCAGGCCAGGATATAAAGTGCGAAGAAAAAATACCGCGCTTGGCAGTCGTCATGCGATTCCTCACCCCAGTTCAAGGGAAAACTGTATATAGTAAAACCTAGTCCCGCTAACAGGTTTAATAGAAATGTGATTTAAAGGACGACGCTCTAGCAGCGCTGTAACTGGGTGCAGCGTGACTAAGAACAGCTGGAATGAACTCAGCACTGTGCCGGAGGTGTCCCATTAGCTCAGAGAGAAGAGGAAATGCCGTGGGGAACGGATATGCAGACTCGCTGATGTTCGTGTCACGTTCGTGACAAACTTCTTTTCTGGTTAAGGCATCAAATTGTATCCAATTAAGACTTCTACAGCGCGATTTCTCATGTACTTTTTTCTGTTAATGTTACATTTATTTAAACATTAAGACATGACATGAACTTCTTACATACATAAAAGACCAGTTTGTTTCGTCCATGACACAAATAAAGCCAATAGAAAATAATAGGGGATACAGTAACATCGCCAATTGTTGGTACATTGTGACCCATTGGGGCATCATAATATCGTGTAAGGTATGACAAAACTCTATTGGCAGACCAACTGGGCTCGAAAATTTACTGGTTACCCTTTTGAGAAGTGTGTCGGCGACGTCCTCCTCCTTTGTGGCGTCTGTGAGGGTCGACGCTGCGTCTCCATCGAAGGTCTGAGGCAGCAAGAGGAGACTTCGTCTGTCTCTTCGTTTGGCTCGTCTTGGTCTTTCGCACCGTAGAATCATCAGTAATGACCCAATAAGACATTAGCGATATGCTTCTGGGTATTCAGGCGCTGAACATTTGGCATATTCAGCACGGGGATTAATGCTCTTCGACATTAGTGACATTCAAAGATATTGTGATGCATGGAAGGCGGTTTACTCCCACATCTGTTTTGATTATGGGGTTACACACGTGCGCCCTTGAGATGACGTGCTGTAAGCATAGTGATCTTTGCTTGCAATTACGGAACATCATCCTGGCTTCGTGGCGACGGATATTGGACGGATATCTTCCGTAGGAGCACAAAGTGGTATACCATGGTGTGTTGCTCCCATCACATTACCGCAGTGCATCATCGGATGCCGCAGAGCAGGATTTGCACAATCGAGCCACTTTTGAATCGCGGAAGGAAATGTTGGACCCCGTCTCTCATATTTTCTCAAAGTCTCCACTACCTTCTGCCGACATTGTGAATCCTCGAATGTGACATTATCTTCCATGAGCTCCTGCTCTGCACAACCTCCGTCTTTAGAGGGAGGTTGTTCAGAGGTAGATATCAAGATCGGTAAAGGCTGTTGACCATATCTCAACATCAAGCATCCCCTCATAAATAATTGGGACATGTGGACCAAGTAACGCATGTGTATCCCTGTCTGGCGCCGTGAATACTCTGGCAGGTATCGATGAGATGAGGGTCTTGCACCAGGCGTTGCCATTTGTACATTTTTGGTAAGGTCTATGTTCACATGGTGCATCCCGATCAGGACAGAGTATGTGATAAAGTACGACCATTTCAGCATGATGGGTTAATAAAGGGTCAGCAGCTTCCGTCAACCATTTTGATGTAGAAAACAGCCAAATTTGGAAGATTCAGTTTCTTTTTTAAGTGATGACTAATTTCTCGTTTCCTGTTTGGAAGATTTGAAAATAGGTTCAGGCAGCCCGAAACTAATCATCAATTAAAAAAAGAAACTGAGTCTTCTAACTTTAGTCTTTTTCTACGTCGAACTGGTGTTCAGCTTTGTTATTACTTTTGAATACATTATGGGAACAGCAGTGATCAATGTCTTATAAATAATTACTATTAAAAACAGTCTTGATCACTTTTTATTTAAGAAGGTGACCGGTTTCGACCACTACTGTGGTCATCTTCAGACCATTGAGTAGGAACCTCTGTTCTGTTGTGGAATCACTACTATTTAGTAGTGATTCCACAACAGAACAGAGGTTCCTACTCAATGGTCTGAAGATGACCACAGTAATGGTCGAAACCGGTCACCTTCTTAAATAAAAAGTGATCAAGACTGTTTTTAATAGTAATTATTTGTTATTACTGTCGTTTGGCCCATCTAAGCACGTATGAAAAAGTTCATTTTACAATGTCTGTATGTATGTCTGAAGGAATAGATATTGTAAAATACACAGAAATATAAGTCTCTTTGCAATGAAATATATAGGAAGTTAATGGAAGCCTAGGGGAAAGGGGTGCAGGAAAAATGCGCAGAAATTGAAAATAGAATGGTCTTCAGACGGACTGGATCGTCAGGTAGAAGATTAGATTAGATTTTTCGTTGCATAGACCCAAAAATGAGATGATTTTCGTGAATGTGAAACAAGTCAGGAAGAATAGCATAAGGTACATAAAACATTTGAATATAATTCTCACTTCCTTAATCGTTTGTGAGGAGATTGTCAAAATATGTGAATACATTACTAGAACTAATATTTTCAGAATTAACACAGTGTCGGAACGAAACATAGCTATGAACTTTTACAAAATTTATCATACACAAAATACCCAAGAGCACACACATTTTTACTTAATGTGGTCTAACAGTCCCTGTTAAAATATTCATCTGCAGAGAAGAGTAGAAGTCAAGAGGAGCTTCCGTGGAATTAAAGGCGGTAATTGCAAGAGGAATTGCAATGTCATGCGCAGTGCGCTGAACCGATAGGTGGGAGGAGCACACTGATGCCGTCTGTGAGAGAAATTATGTATCAGATAATAATGCGTATCGGTATGGAAGACTTAGGGGCTACAGTATTACTCAGAGTTTAAAAGAGTTTTGGAAGACTTGTGAGAAAATACGGCTGAAGGCACAGATAGTATTTCTTCGGGATTTCTAAAATTATTGGGGAAAAGATAACCAGACGATTATTTCAGTTAGTTTGTAGACTGTATCAGTATGGAGCCATACCATCACACGGCCGGTAGAAATATTATCCACACAATCCTGGAGACAGCAAGGACACGTAAGTGCGAGAACTATCTCGTAATCAGCTTAACAGCTCATGCATCCAAGTTTGTGACAAGAATGACGTACAGAATAATGGTAAAGAAAATTTCGGTTTTTGGATTTAGGAAACGTAAAGGCACGAAAGACACAGTTCTGACGTTGTAATTGATAATGGAAACAATAATTAAGAACATTACAACACGTTCAAAGAATTGATTGACTAGAAAAATTATTCAACGTTGTGAAACAGTCACGATGTTAGAAATTATCAGGAAAATTGGAATAAGCTGTAGGGTGTACACAATATCTATGAGAAACAAGAGGGAACACTCAGAATGGAAAATCAAGAACGACTTCTTTTCCTCCTACTATTCAACCTATACATCGAATATGCAATGAACGAAATAAAAGAAGGGTTTAGGAGAAAGATTGAAATTCAGGGTAAAATGGTACCAATGATAAGTTTCACTTATGGCATTTGCTATCCTCAGCGAAATTGAGGAAGAATGACAGGACCTATTGAATGGACTGCAATGTGCACACTCCACGAACTGAGAGTAAACCGAAGAAACTCGAAAATAATGAGAAGTAGCATCAAAATGGAGTACCGCGAAATAGAAGAAGTTATGTAGTTCTGGTACTTTGGAAGCGAAATTAGGATTGGCAGAAGAAGAAAGGATCACATACAAAGCAGACCAGCAAAAGGCAATGGGTGGGGGGCATTCCTTAGAAGAATAATACTGGTATCAAACGTAGGATTCAATTTGACGAAGAAATTTTGGAGGACATAGGTTTGGAACAGTAAGCCTCCAAGCTGAGTGGTCAGCAAAAATTGCTGCTGGGCGCATGACCTGGATTCGCTTCGCGGTACTGTCAGAGACATTTACTTAGTGAATTACTCGTCATGCCAATTAAAGATCAGTTTGAATGAACAGCTGCGCCTCGGACGTCTGTAAGGCCAATTATCGCCGGGAGAGCAGTGTACTCACCCCACACACTTCCATACCGCACCCTCATGTCGCCATTGGCTGAGGATAACGCAACGGTCGGTCTCGATTGGCTCGAATGTGGAAAAAGTCGGGGAGCTCGGCTTTTACGTTTGGAGCACAGCGTTGTATGGAAGTGAATTACGGACTATGGGAGAGCCGAAATAGAATAGTAGCGAATAGCAGCGTTTGAGTTGTGGTTCTATAGAAGGATATTGAAAATGAGGTGGAATGATAACAAATGAGGTAGTACTCCGAAGAATCGGTGAGGAAAGGAACATATGGAAAACATTAACAAGATAAAGAGACATGTCGACAGGAGATGAGATATCAAGGAATAAGATGCACACTATTTCAGAAGCTGCACAGGATAAAAATTGTAGGGGTAGACAGAGATTGGAATACATTCAACAAATAACTGACGTTGGGTGCAAGTGGTACACTGAAAAGAAAAGGTTGGAACACGAGAGACATTCGCGCCGGACCACTTCGAACCGGCCAGAAGACTAATTCGTCAAATAAAAAAAAATATTGGTCTGCCCACGTTATTTCTTCCCTCTGCTGTTCCTTCAAGCTGCATGTTAACTAAGACTCGACATCAAATGTCACATTATCCTGCATCCTCCAGGCTAAAAGTCCTGCACAGATGTTAGTAGCTAGACACATGGGACATTCCATTTCGGAAATAATTAGGAAATTTGATATTTCGAGATCTAAAGTGTCAAGAGTGTGCCGAGAATACCACATTTAAGGCATTACCTCTTACCACGAAAAGTTCAGTGACCGACGGCCTCCACTTAACGACCGATAGCAACGGCGTTTGCGTAGTATTTTACGTGCTAACAGACAAGCAACACTGCTTGATATAACCGCAGAAATCAGTCTGGGACGTGTGACGATCTCTTTCGTCACTACAGTGCGACAAAATTGGGGGTTAATGGGCTACGGCAGCAGACAACAGAGACGAGTGCCTCTTCTATCAGCAAGACGTTGCCTGCAGCGCCTCTTCTGTGCTCGTGACCGTATCGGTTGGAGCCTAGGCGACTGGAACAGTGGCCTGGTCAGATGAGTCCAGATTTCAGTTGGCACGAGATTATAGTACCGGTCGAGTGTGGCGCAAACCCTACGAAACCATGAATCCAAGTTGTCAATAAGGCACTGTGCAAGATGGTGGTGTCTCCATGATGCTATGGGTAACTTTTACATGGAATAAACTGGATCCACTGGTCCAACCGAACCTATCATTGACAGGAAATGGTTACGTTCAGCTACTTGGAGACCACCATTCATGGAATTCTTGTTCGCAAACAATGATGTCATTTTTATGGATGGCAATGCGCTTTGTTATCGGGCCTCAATTGTTGTCTGGACAGTTCGAGCGAACGATTTGGCCACCTGTCGAACATTTATGGAACATAATAGAGAGATCAGTTCGAGCACAAGATATTACACAGAGACACTTTCACAATAGAGGCAACATGTCTCAATATATCTGGAGGGGACTTCCAACGACTTGCCAAGTCCATGCCACCTCGATTTTCTGAACTATCGCGAACAAAAGAGGTCCGACACGATATTAGGAGACCTCTGTCACTTCGGTGTCACTTTTTATTCGACAGCACCACATTCCAAATACATCCAGTTTCTTCTTCCCCGGAGAATCTTCGCTTCATACCGAGGAATTCATTCTGAAAGACGCTCTTGACATCGCTATCAGAAACGGCAACGGGCCATGCGCGCTAGCTGGCCGATGCCTGGGGCGGCGGCCAGCGCCGGCCCGTGGTGGCGAGCCTTCGGAGTTTAATTGGTGGCTCACAACTTGCCAGTGGAGTCGGCCCCAGGGCGCCGGCCCAACTCCATCCCAACTCACTACGCAGCCGCAAAGCGGTCATTCATCCCTGAACGCTTCCTCTACGCAGAAACACGTTGATACTACTCCTAGCGACTTCTGGCAAGTTTCAGGCATGTTTGCATTGAACAAATGTCTATGATAAAGATGTATCACCTCAAAAACCAAAAACATATATTCAATATTTTGCTTGCTGGCACATACATTTAGTTGTAGTATTCGTTGATATTCTTTCGTTACAGTTCCACGGCACGCCGCGGGAGGAGGCAAAACAGAGGACACCGCCTATTTGTAAAGGGGAGGACTAGTATTATATCCATATGATTTAGTATTAGGTCTTTAGCATTTTAGCTTCAATATAAAGCGGGAAATATAAGACATGCACATATCACAAACGATAAACAATTCACAATCTCACCGAAATAGAACAATATAATAATATGTGATGATACAACAGAAAGAGACCACACAATCTCTTTATAACCGTGGGAAGAACCAGCTGTAAACTGTATGCGTAACGGATGGGATGGCATAGTGGGTTTATTTGTACCTTTACCAACTGATTACCCCGGATTGATCTGAAATATATTTATTCCATTCTTCCTTTAGTTCATCTCCTGCTTCCCCCTCTCTCATTCCATCTCCTCTCTCCCCCACCAGCCTTCAACCCCTCTCTCTGCCCATTTCCTTTATCCCCATTCCCTCTCTCTCTCGATCTCGATCTCCTTCTGTCCCTGCCTCCCCCTCTGCCCAACTCCTCTCTCTCTACCCATCTCCTCCCCCCATCTACTCCTCCCCCCTTCTTTTCATCTCCTCCTCCCTTCTCTCCTAGTCTACCTCCATCTCCTCCTAGCCCATTCACTCTCCAAATCATCACCCTATCCCCAACGGTAAGTTGCTGGTATTTATATCGAGGTAGTAAGTAATGTGTGTACCAAGTTTGGTTTAAATCAGTGCAGCGGTCCAGTATGGGCGTTTTACTCGTGGATTTGTCCATATACGAACATATCTTTAAAATATTTCTGACATGTATGTACACATATTTTACCTGTATCTGTATGGAAATTCCCCCATGCAACTTCGTTTTCACGCAGCTCAATGTTTATGATATCATATATCCTGCCATACAATGGTATATTTATGTAGATACATTCAGCAACATATGTGGATACTGTCTGTGAAATATGTTGTGAGTAGAGTCGATAACAAAGATGTAAAAAACGTCATGCGTGATATGGAATTTTTTCAAGCATCTCGGTGCTTATCACGTCATATCTCCTGAACTAAATTTCGTACAATGGTACAATTTTGCTGGTACATCAGTGGCATATGTCAATATGGCGCGAATAATGTTAGAAGTAAAAAAGTGATAAATTAAAACGTCATGCCTGATGTGGCAGTTTTACTGCTTGAACAGCGAAAATATAGTAAGCGATTGACCTTTGTACTTTCATAATTTTATGCGGGTTGTCAGCGAGAAAAAGTTTGGTACAGGTTTAAGATTATGTGTAATGTTTGTTGCAAGTCACGAAATGTCCTCTTTCCCATATATTGGCAGAGTATATTCTGGCTATTTATGTGTCGTGAGTTACGGTGACACCTCCACCCTTTGACAGGTAGGTGGTTCTTACGCCCAGCGTTTCCACACAGATATATCTACAAAGTTTGGTTGAAATTGATACGTACATACATACAGATATGTCATAATGTGTGTAAATTATTTTAAGATGTCTTTTTTTTCTTTCTTTTTTCTTTCTTTTTTTTACTTACGTTGGATCATGTCTTGCGTTTGCTTAAATTAGGATTTCTAACCAAACATAACGCAGTCACAATAATTACGAAACACATGCCGCTTGATGTTAATTACACGTCTATAAGTACCGTATCCTTCAGCTGAACAAGTAATTATCCTATGAAATTCACTGTAAAATATCAGTGAAGAGCAACTATATAAATACATTTCAGTAGGAAAGCGGTGACGACTATGGACCAAATCTTACCTTTCACCTTGACATTGTTCCTTACCTCCCAACCTACTCTTACCCCATTCCTAAGCCATGACCCTTCCCCTCCCCACCCCTTTCTTAATCAATATTCCTTTTCTGGAAATAGGTCAATCAGAGCTCGTCCAAGCCAATATACATGTTTAGTTTACCCGATAACAGCGCACTGTTTTACTGACCAATCACAATTTTCAGCATTCTAGTCCAGTGGTGATTGCACTTGCGTAATTGTCCGCCCTGCGGGCTGGAACAGGCATGTACACTATGTGAACAAAAGCATCCGGACACCCCCAAAAGCATATGTTTTTCATATTAGGTGCACTTTGCTGCCACCTACTGCCAGGTACTCAATGTCAGTGACCTCAGTAGTCATTAGACGTCGTGAGACAGCAGAATCGGGCGCTCCATGCAACTCACGGACTTCGAACGTGGTCAAGTGATTGGATGTCACTTATGTCCTACATCTGTGCGCGAGATTTCCACACTTCTAAACATCTCTAGGACCACTGTTTCCGGTGTGATAGTGAAGCTGAAACGTGAAGGGCCGACCTCATCTGTTGACTGACAGAGACCGCTGACAGTTGTAGAGGGTCAAGTGTGTAATAGGCAGACATCTATCCAGACCATCACACAGGAATTTACACACTGCAGCAGGATCCACTGAAAGTACTAGAAAAGTTAGGCGGGAGGTGAGAAAACTTGGATTTCATGGTCGAGAGGCTGCTCATAAACTACATATCACGCCGGTAAATGCCAAACGACACATCGCTTGGTGTAAGGAACGTAAACATTGGACGATTGAATAGTAGAAAAACTTTATGTGGAGTGACGAATCACGGTACACAATGTGGTGATCCGATGGCAGGGTGAGGGTATGGCGAATGCTCGCTGAACGTCATCTGCCAGCGTGTGTAATGCCTACAGGAAAATTTGGAGTCGGTGGTGTTATGGTGTGGTCGTGTTTTTCATGGAGGGGGCCTGCACCCCTTGTTTTGCGTGGCACTATCACAGCATAGGCCTACACTGATGTTTTAAGCACGTTCTTGCTACCCATGGTTGAATTCGGGGATGGCGATTGCATCTTTCAACACAATTGAGTACCTGTTCATAATGCACGGCCAATGACGGAGTGGTTACACGAAAATAACATCCCTGTAATGGACTGGCCTGCACAGAGTCCTGACCTGAATCCCATTTCGTGACAGGCCTTACCGACCGACATCGATACCTCTCCTCAGTGCAGCACTCCGTGAAGAATGGGCTGCCATTCCCCAAGAAACCTTCCAGCACCTGACTGAATGTATGCGTGCTTGAGTGGAAGCTATCATCAAGGCTAAGGATGGGTCAACACCATATTGAATTGCAGCATTACCGATTACGAAGTAGTAAGTCATTATCAGCCAGGTGTCCTGATACATTTAATCACATTGTCTACATCGCTTATCCTAATGCTGTCAAATTCTTACGCGTGTCCTCTTACAAAGTTATCCGAGAATTGTGTCTCCTATGAAAAACCTAGCCGTTTCACGAAAGTCTTGTTTCCTTTTCTTGTATGATTTTTCAGTTAGGCATTTGGATGGATATTTGGTTTCCTGTAGGTCTACGCTGTAGAAACTTCTTGCTACACTACAAAACTGTCGAAGCAGTCGTGACCACCTGTCAATGCATGGTCTGTTGCCTTCTGTATCAGGTTCTTTGACAGACGTTTGTTTGACTTGACACAAACTGCGGCTGAAGAACCCAAGAGAGAAACCAACGTTCTCCTGATATAGGTCGCGAAATGTATTTTTCCAGTAGATACGAATTTGGATTTGTTTCTGAAGTGGTCGGTAGACCAGTTTGGTGTGAAACTCTTTTTTTTGGAAAAAGTCTCACTTTTACTAATTCTATCAAAATAGTCGACTTTGATTTTAGCTTTTCGTGGATGTACCATCTTGGACCTTATTATGCAGAGTAGGCAAAAGGCTATCATCCTTCACATAAACATTCCACGTATTAATTGTTCTGTGTTTTGTGTAATTGTGCTGAGTAACTAGAATTTGCAGCATGTGAATCCACTTGAAAGTGTCTTCCGTGGTGAAACATTTAAACAACATACGGTACTTTTAATTATAATGAAACCTTTAACGAGTGAAGATTTAAATGTAGGGAACGACGAGCGGTGATTAATCCATTCGCTTTTTGAAATAAGGAGCTTAAAATTCCTTAAGTAAGTCAATTTGTACAGATTCGGTATCCTGTTGCTTCTTCCGTATATTTTTCTTGCGAATTTGCAACATTACGACCAGTTTTAGTCTTTAAAGCGGCGACTCATACGTATTTGGAATATTTTTCTGTAATACAGGCAACAAGGCTTCTTTTCCAGGTTTTATAAGCTTAGTGCCTTACTGTGCATATTACAGACCCTGTGAAGTCATATACCTGTGCCGTCTACTTTCAGGGGCCCCTGCGGAAAGGTTAGCGGCGAGATGAGAGTTGGTACATGCACGTGCAAGCGTGCAGACACACACACACACACACACACACACACACACACACACACACACTCACCTAAAGACACATTTAGTTCTCCCATCAAAGCCCAGTACTTTATTGATATAGAGAATGAAACAACGAAACAGTGCGTACGGCAGACAGAGTTGCTAACTAATTCTCATAGTCCGATATCTGTATGCCAGAGTCGTCATCCGTTTCTCATAGTTCCATCTCTGTATCAACTTGGTGCCAAATAACGGAAGTTCGATCTCTGAACAGCGGACGGATGTTCGATCTTTCTACCAAAAGTAAAACAGCACTTTAAAGAAACCAAAATTTCTCTGGAGTATTTGTCGAAATACGTAAATATTTGATTTGTAACGGTTCAAAACACACATGGCCTACTTACTGGTAAGACTTACGTATTTTATAGGTTAAGGTACGCTTAACACCAAGACCTGAGTTCTATCTTTGTACCGAAAGTAAAAGCTACACTTGGCTCGAAAATATACTGTGGTTGTACCTTTGTATCCACTTCTATCAAGGCTCAGTGTACCCATAAATTGCCACAGTGTTATTTCACATCTCACACACAAACATACAGTCACACAAAACCTTCAAGGCTGGATAAATCCTTAATGTTGTGTATCACTTAAACTGCATATCTTCGTAATAAGCAAGTACAACTACAAAAAAAGTAGTGCTTCTCCTCACTAACCACCAATTCAGGGCGAAGAAGATAATAAAGCATGTTCTTCACTAGGAAAATATAACAGACGCGAAGCGGGGCAACGAGTGTTCATTTTTATTTGTATTTTATGATCTTTTTATACTAACTGACGATTCCAGTCATATCTATAAATTAACTTCAAGGAGACAGATCAGTCCCATGATAATCATCGGTATCGACACCGGTCACTGAATAAAACAAGTATTTGCGGTCATAGACTGATTTGGTTTCCACATATTGAACTTCAGTTCTGTTATGTTAATTGCGTAGAATATGCAATTGGAAATCGGTTTCCTATTTGATTGTAAATTACGTATCTTGCTGTTCGGAAAGTTGTCCTGAATTTCATTTGCCACGTCCGTGTACTACTTTCTGGTGCAAAACTTTCAGTTAGATCACAGTGACTTAATGCCAGACTCAGACCGTTTTTTTTTTTAACGTTCCATTATTACATCTGCTCTTTCTCGGACTCTCGAATTTCTGGCGTCGTCAGTACATTTATTTCAAGCACATTTTACGATTCGATGTCTGCTTTATCGGAAATTACGCAATTAGTGCCTTGTTTGTCGCGAATCACCGAAAGTTCGCAGTGAACGTTTGAAATATTGTTCCTGTATATACTGCGAATCCATCATTTTGAGCGGGATGCAAAAGCTGAACCTTCCATCATTATCAAAAAATTAATTTAGTTCGTCTCTCGTTGATCAACATCAATCTGCAACCTGGTTGCTACACTTGGTCTAAAAGATGCATATCCTTTGAAATGGGTCAATTAAATCCATTTCATGAAGTTAACGAACTCAGCTCCTTGACATGCTGGATGTGTTTAGTCCGTTTGACGTTTCACTCTGCTGCAGCTGGACATTACTGCTGGAAAAGGGAGGAGCGGTTTAGTCCGTCTATTTAACCTCGGCGCAGCCCGCTTTATTCCCACTCTTATCTGTAAATACGAGGGTTGGAATTTTAATAGTGGTAACAATTTATTTACAGCTCGCACAAAATAGAGACGTGTTTCAAAGTTTTACTGACCTTAAAAGTAGTCACCAGCATTGTGTATAAGCCGTTGCCAGCGATGTGGAAGTCGTAGAATACTCTTAGCAGTGCCGTTGTGTTTCCAGTTCGAGCCGCGCGGTCTGTTCCCCGACGAATTTGTAGCAGTTCTGAAGCGAATGCCGTGAAGTGTTTCCTTCAGTTTAGAAATCGAGTTGAACTCACGTGGGAGCTTAAGTCAGGGGATTTCAGTAGGTGGTATAGCACTTAGCAGCCCCACCAGTCAAACAAATCAGTAACAGCTTGCACTGTACTTGCTTGAGCATTGTCCTGCAAAATGATGGTCTTGTCCTGCAGGTAGTGTGATCAATTCTGTCTCTAAGCTGGTCGTGGGTTGTGTTCCAAAAATGAACAGCATAGAGACAGAAGTGATGACACTTTCTGCACGACCTGACCATCATTTTCCAGGACAATGCACAAGCACGTACAGTGCAAGCTGTTACTGATTTGTTTGACTGGTGGGGCTGCTAAGTGCTATACCACCTACTGAAATCCCCTGACTTAAGCGCTCGTGACCAAGCGTCAAAGTTGGGCAAATAGGAAGGTTTGAGGCCATCAGACAGTTACTAAATTTCACCAAGTTAAACTCTATTGGAAGTTTAGTCCAACACACACACACACACACACACACACACACACACACACACACACACACACACACACACACACACACACACACACACGCGCACTGTTACCAATTTACGAGACATTTAAGTCGCCACTGCAGGCCTGCTTGCTGTCACTGTTCTTACAGTATTCTAATCCTGATAGTGGCCACCGTGGCCCAGTTGTTTTGGAGCGGGGCATTTACTCTCTCAAGTTGCTCTGGAAGAACTGTAAAATATGTTGACCTATTTCTGTTAAAGGTCTTTTTTTAAATTCTTTTGAAAGGGTGTATTTCTAAGCCTTCTGTAATGCCTGGGCTAGAAGGACAGAGCGGATTAGGTTGTGGAAAGGGTCCAAAATGAGTTCCTGTCAGTTGCATTCAACATAAAGCTTCATTTATCAACACACAATATTACAACAAGAGTGCAAACACTCAAAACTTTAATCGACCTCCTTTGACTAACTTTAGATCGGCTGAAAGCAACATACAGTATCCAAGTCACAAGGATTAAGCAAGATTGAAATATCAGGTTTTTCTGGAGGTTTCACCCAAAAATATTTTCTAAATCTTCAATCTAATCGGCTGGAGGCCTTATCAATTTAATTTTAATGAAAATGGGTTGGAGGTCGCATATTAAGCAATAAGAGGAGTTTCAATCAAAAGACAGAAGGCCTTATCTTAAAACATTTCATGCAAATTGGGCTGAAGGCCCCATTCAAAAGCATAACTATCTTATGCCTTAAGAGCAAGAGAAGAAGAGTAATTTAAGAGTTATCAAACCTCGGCTGAAGGCCACTCACTAACAAATAACTTAACGGCTTAAGCCCTAGAAGAAGAGTTCCAATTTTAAAGGGCAGAAGACCGTATCTTAAAAACATTTCATATAAAATAAAGAACAATAATCTCATGACTTAAGGGCAAGACAAGGACATTAATTTAAGAGATATTAACACTCAGCTGAAAGCTAACACACAAGGAACGGCGCTCAGAACTTTCCAAGGGTCGGCCTGGGATTGTAACACTGACGCCCGTTTAGGTGAGACAGACAGATTGTCCAACGACTTCTTAATCTGGAGGCAACCCAACCGACAGACAGCCGACCGACCAATCAACCAGATCATTCCACTGCACGCAACCAGCAAAACGACCACAAAATTTCAGTACACGACACACAGAATATTGGCGCCCACAACGACTAACAGCACCTCAGCTGAAGAACTGCACGCCTTGACAGCAACAACACGACGGGGAAAATACACTGCCTAAAATTACGTTCACGACCAGGGCAGGTAACCGGAACATCAACAGCCACAAGGCAGAAGATACCGCTGGTGAACTTCCATATCAGGGAATAAGTTAAGTTAAATTTCACAGGAAGATGGCTGGAATCTTATCAGACACACGTTGTTGCTTGAGGGAATGTCCCAAAAGCGACAACCGGGATCAAACGAAGAAATGTAAACAGTTGAGGCTCGATAGTAAGTTAAGTGAGCACTCAACTTTCATGTCCAAGATCGGTGAGCAACGCAAGCAGCACCTCACACTCAAACCACGCGTGCACGCTGCCAGCGGCTCCGGCCCGACTCCGCGCGAGGGTGTCTTGCTTGCTGCTCCACGCCAACGGACCAAGTGGACTGCTGGTCCGTCCGCTACTGCTGCTCCGTCGCGAATGCACTGCTGGTGCGTCTCCCACTCCCCCACCACCGGACACACGACGACCCAGAAATACTATTGGTTGCTCCAGAGATGGTACGACAGCGCACTTATCGATACGCGCTGCTGCTGCCACTCACGAGCAAGTAAGGCAGAAAGTCAGTGACGCCAGTAAATGGAATAAGAAAACGAGGTGGCACCAACTTAATAGAAGATGACAAACAATTAATGGGATGAACACGAGCTGTGCACGGCTTACCTTCTGAGGCTGTGTATTGATGTTCGTCATTTAATTTTTTTAAAGGGAAAACTTCAATGCAAATTATTAAGTCCAACTGGCTCTCTGTGATTATTGCTTCTTGTTAACTGGCTTTTCCCTTCGTTCCATTGGAAAGGAAAATTTTAAAAGTTTTCACGAAATAAATCTACATGGTGTCAACGACAAGTGATGTTGAACCTGGGGCTTAGCCTTTTCATGAATTCATATCGCCACCAATGAAAGAACATTTCAGCCCACAGTTGGCATATGTAGCTCTGACAACAGGGCAGGTTTTTTCTGCCGATTACGCAGTTCAATGACCACCGACAGCTGGCAGTGGTAGTGGCCAGATTGCACCTCTGGGCTCCGTATTCTGCTTTACTTCTGCCATAGTTTTATTCACTTACAATGAAGACGACTCTCACAAGCCAGTGGGAAACTGTTTTCATTCTGTATCACAATCGATGTGAAATTGAAACGAGAGAAAACTGGTATCCTAAATACACTCCTGGAAATGGAAAAAAGAACACATTGATACCGGTGTGTCAGACCCACCATACTTGCTCCGGACACTGCGAGAGGGCTGTACAAGCAATTATCACACGCACGGCACAGCGGACACACCAGGAACCGCGGTGTTGGCCATCGAATGGCGCTAGCTGCGCAGCATTTGTGCACCGCCGCCGTCAGTGTCAGCCAGTTTGCCGTGGCATACGGAGCTCCATCGCAGTCTTTAACACTGGTAGCATGCCGCGACAGCGTGGACGTGAACCGTATGTGCAGTTGACGGACTTTGAGCGAGGGCGTATAGTGGGCATGCGGGAGGCCGGGTGGACGTACCGCCGAATTGCTCAACACGTGGGGCGTGAGGTCTCCACAGTACATCGATGTTGTCGCCAGTGGTCGGCGGAAGGTGCACGTGACCGTCGACCTGGGACCGGACCGCAGCGACGCACGGATGCACGCCAAGACCGTAGGATCCTACGCAGTGCCGTAGGGGACCGCACCGCCACTTCCCAGCAAATTAGGGACACTGTTGCTCCTGGGGTATCGGCGAGGACCATTCGCAACCGTCTCCATGAAGCTGGGCTACGGTCCCGCACACCGTTAGGCCGTCTTCCGCTCACGCCCCAACATCGTGCAGCCCGCCTCCAGTGGTGTCGCGACAGGCGTGAATGGAGGGACGAATGGAGACGTGTCGTCTTCAGCGATGAGAGTCGCTTCTGCCTTGGTGCCAATGATGGTCGTATGCGTGTTTGGCGCCGTGCAGGTGAGCGCCACAATCAGGACTGCATACGACCGAGGCACACAGGGCCAACACCCGGCATCATGGTGTGGGGAGCGATCTCCTACACTGGCCGTACACCACTGGTGATCGTCGAGGGGACACTGAATAGTGCACGGTACATCCAAACCGTCATCGAACCCATCGTTCTACCATTCCTAGACCGGCAAGGGAACTTGCTGTTCCAACAGGACAATGCACGTCCGCATGTATCCCCTGCCACCCAACGTGCTCTAGAAGGTGTAAGTCAACTACCCTGGCCAGCAAGATCTCCGGATCTGTCCCCCATTGAGCATGTTTGGGACTGGATGAAGCGTCGTCTCACGCGGTCTGCACGACCAGCACGAACGCTGGTCCAGCTGAGGCGCCAGGTGGAAATGGCATGGCAAGCCGTTCCACTGGACTACATCCAGCATCTCTACGATCGTCTCCATGGGAGAATAGCAGCCTGCATTGCTGCGAAAGGTGGATATACACTGTACTAGTGCCGACATTGTGCATGCTCTGTTGCCTGTGTCTATGTGCCTGTGGTTCTGTCAGTGTGATCATGTGATGTATCTGACCCCAGGAATGTGTCAATAAAGTTTCCCCTTCCTGGGACAATGAATTCACGGTGTTCTTATTTCAATTTCCAGGAGTGTAGTTTATACTTATGATATTTGAAGCAAGTAACAGAGTCCTCAACTAAAATTATTTTTGTCAAGTTCAGGATGTAACTCAGCTCTTCTTCCTCTTGACGCACCATAATGTAGGACGAGAGCTCACAGACAGTGATGAATGAATGTGCGTGTGGCTGGGAGTCCCCTTCTGTGGGTTCGGCCAGTTGGTGCGTCGTTTTACTTGACGACACCTCGGTGACTTGCGTGTCGATGATAATAAAAGGAGGACAAGTAAGGAATTCTGTGTGGAGAAAATCTCCGGCCGAGTTTGGAACTGAACCTTAGACCCCTGAACGAGAGTCAACAATCCTAATCATAAAACCAGAAGATACGGACACAGAGAATCATATAGTGACAATAGTATTTGTCGACAAAAAGGCGCTTACACGTTTCTCATATTCTTCTTCTTGTTTTCCTTTTTTCGTGTTTCTTTTCGGACACAGTGTGCTCCATTATGTGATACACCTTATGTTTCCTCCAGGGTAATCGAATAGATACTGTTTCACCGTCGAATTCTACATTATTTCCCTCTTGATATATAATCGATTTATTTATTTCTGAAACTTTTTATTTCAGTATTATATAAGGGTAGTTTCGGAGGCCAGAACTGACGTAACGCGTGCGTAGGAGCAATATTCTAAAATGGACATACAGAAATGTTACAGTGAACGCAGAGAACGTTAACGTTCTGAATACAGGATTTACTGGATGTTTCGCTGTCTTTAAGAATGCATTTCAATTGTATTTCTTTCAAACGTAAGACTGACGCTATGTTATTTGTTTGACCGATGATCAGTTTTATGTAGATTTTTGCAACATGTTAATGGTTCTATCTCTCTCTCTCACACGGCAGAAAGAATATGATCGCGTTCATAAACTCCATGTCTTAAAATAATTTTGTCCATCTTTTATCTGATTGTAGAAGTTCAAGTTATTGTTTCTTGTCGTTTCTTGGCATAAATAAGTCAAGGCAACTTAATAAACACATTTTAAAAAAATTTGCATCACTTCGGTTCCGGAATCTGTACACAAAATTGGAGTAGAGATCAACATAAGCCCGCATCTCGTGGTCGTGCGGTAGCGTTCTCGCTTCCCACGCCCGGGTTCCCGGGTTCGATTCCCGGCGGGGTCAGGGATTTTCTCTGCCTCGTGATGGCTGGGTGTTGTGTGCTGTCCTTAGGTTAGTTAGGTTTAAGTAGTTCTAAGTTCTAGGGGACTGATGACCACAGATGTTAAGTCCCATAGTGCTCAGAGCCATTTGAACCATTTTTTGAGATCAACATAAACTTCATTTCTGCCCTTTTCATTACTGGTGAAAACCACACATTGCATGTTGTACCACTATACAGCGAGACCTTCAGAGGTGGTGGTCCAGATTCCTGTAGACACCGGTACCTCTAATACCCAGTAGCGCGCCCTCTTGCATTGACGCATGCCTGTATTCGTCATGGCATACTATCCACAAGTTCATCAAGGCACTGGTGATCCAGATTGCCCCACTCCTCAACGGCGATTCGGCGTAGATCCCTCAGAGTGGTTGATGTGTCACCTCGTCCATAAACAGCCCTTTTCAATCTACACCCAGGCATGGTCGAGAGGGTTCATGTCTGGAGAACATGCTGGCCACTCTAGCCGAGCGATGTCGTTTCCTGAAGGAAGTCATTCACAAGATGTGCACGAAGTGGGCGCGAATTGTCGCCAATGAAGACGAATGCCTCGCCAATATACTGCTGATATGGTTGCACTATCGCTCGGAGGATGGCATTCGCGTATCATACAGCCGTCACGGCGCCTTCCATGACTACCAGTGGCGTATACCGACCCTACATAATGCCGCCCCAAAGCATCAGGGAACTTCCACCTTGGTGCTTTCGCTGGACAGTGTGTCTACTCTGCTCAGCCTGACCGGGTAGCATCCAAACACGTCTCCGACGATTGTCTGGTTGAAGGCATATGCGACACTCATCGGTGAAGAGAACGTGATGCCAATCCTGAACGGTCCATTCGACGTGATGTTGAGTCCGTCTGTTGCGAAGATGGACCTCGCCATGGACGTCGGGAGTGAAGTTGCGCATCATGTAGCCTACTGCGTATTGTTTGAGTAGTAACATGACGTCCTGAGGCTGCACGAAAACCATTATTCAACATGGTGGCGTTGCTGTCAGGGTTCCGAGCCATAATCCGTAGTTAGCGATCATCCACTGAAGTGGTAGCCCTTGGGCGGCCAGAGGGGGCATGTCATCGGCAGTTCCTGTCTCTCTGTATCTCCTCCATGCCCGAACAACATTGCTTTGGTGCACTCAAAGACGCCTGGACACTTCCCTTGTTGAGAGCCCTTACTGGCACAAAGTAACAATGCGGACGCGATCGAACGGCGGTATTGATCGTCTAGGCATGGTTGAACTACAGACAATACGAGCTGTGTACCTCCTTCTAGGTGGAATGACTGGAACTGATCGGCTGTCGGACCCCCTCCGTCTAATAGGCGCTGCTTATGCTTGGTTGTGGGCGGGTTTAGTGACATCTATGAACAGTCAAAGGGACTGTGTCTGTGATACAATATCCACAGAAAACGTCTATCTTCAGGAGTTCTGGGAGCCGGGGTGCTGCAAAACTTTTTTTGATATGTGTATATGTGATAAGAAAAATTTTACGTGTGACTAAAGCCACCAGCTTTAATCGAGTTTTTACGCGGCAGGAAAAACGTTACCCTGCGCTAAACACCATGCCGAGAGTATATGCTAAAAGAAATACTAATGTATCTACAGTTGAGAAACTTCAGAGATAGGTGGTCACACCTCTGACTTTTAACTGACTGAAATAGCTTGTCGTTCTACTTTATTGTATGGTTTTTGAAATACTTCGCTATTTCCGGGGGAGATAGTAAATCGCCATAGCTACTGAGTTAAATTTCCTTTACTTTACGTCAATGGTCAGAAAGTTTTTGTCAACAGATTACCGGTTCGGTCTATAATGACCATCTTCAAATTTGCAGCAAATATGGGAAAACGTAAATACACCAGCAGATTGTCTACAGCTTAAAACAATAAAACAGACCATAATGCAAAGTACTACTGACATGCATATACATTTGTACGCTTTAAGTATGAAGAAGCATACCTGTTTTATAAAAACAATGTCCTAATGTACTGCAGCCATAATGGCATCGTCAAATGTTAAATGCAAATCAGCACCAGCATCGTCAAATATATATAAATAACATCATAAGCACGAGTCGTCTTGTCAGCAGCACTACTGTTCAAAACGAACTGCGGTACAGTAGCCGCAAGATGTTGGTGCTGTAAGTTCACCAAATGTCTCTACTGTAGGCATACACAAGTCTTCAATGATTAATTGAACAAAGTAAAATAAAGAGGACATACAATTGGTAAAGTCTGTAATGGTCTTATAAGATATAAGAGGCATCACAGTAATAAACATGGATTAAATAAAACACGACAAAAGATGGATTGTTAAAAAGTGTGGAAAAAGGCCGTGCTCTTAATCTGTCAGAGGCGCTTGAGATTATATATATATATATATATATATATATATATATATATATAATGTCCCATTTATCTTGGTCGCCATAAATAACAAAATGTTTCAAGCAAATATTCTTTAGCCGCCAGGGGGACATTAGTTAACGTGATTGCCCTCGTTGCAGCTTTGTTTTTTAGAAAGATATGAACAGTGGTATGACTTTTTTAAATGGCACCCTGTCTTTTTAATTCGGTAATTCATTTCCTCTCGTGAAGATCTATTCACCTGTTAAGCGAGGAGCCGCCAGTCAAGGACATGTGCGTGCCGTGTTGCGTATGCACTGCCTACTACGGCTACGGTAGGAGTGTACATTACTCGAACCACCTGGTGAGCTACGAATTTGGCAAATCTCAACATTTTAAAAAAATACTTGCAGTGTGTCTTAGCAGCTAATACTCTCCTGGAAATTGAAATAAGAACACCGTGAATTCATTGTCCCAGGAAGGGGAAACTTTATTGACACATTCCTGGGGTCAGATACATCACATGATCACACTGACAGAACCACAGGCACATAGACCCAGGCAACAGAGCATGCACAATGTCGGCACTAGTACAGTGTATATCCACCTTTCGCAGCAATGCAGGCTGCTATTCTCCCATGGAGACGATCGTAGAGATGCTGGATGTAGTCCTGTGGAACGGCTTGCCATGCCATTTCCACCTGGCGCCTCAGTTGGACCAGCGTTCGTGCTGGACGTGCAGACCGCGTGAGACGACGCTTCATCCAGTCCCAAACATGCTCAATGGGGGACAGATCCGGAGATGGAGCTCCGTATGCCACGGCAAACTGGCTGACACTGACGGCGGCGGTGCACAAATGCTGCGCAGCTAGCGCCATTCGACGGCCAACACCGCGGGTCCTGGTGTGTCCGCTGTGCCGTGCATGTGATCATTGCTTGTACAGCCCTCTCGCAGTGTCCGGAGCAAGTATGGTGGGTCTGACACACCGGTGTCAATGTGTTCTTTTTTCCATTTCCAGGAGTGCATTTTGAAACTGTATTTCTTTTGGTGTATTCTTCCTCTACAAAAAATTTGAGGGCAGGTTTAGACGTCGGATTGGAATGCTCCCTTGTCTACTCCGATGATATCTCCCGCATATAAAGGCGAAACATCATACACCACGACCTTTCGACCTAGACGTTTTAACAGGTATGTTTTGAAGTTGCTATGCGTACTATGACAATAGGGCAATAATATCTTAAATGTACGTTCTCATTGCTAAATTACACCATGGAAATACTAAATGAATAACACTGGAAAGTGGCAGTTCGCAGAATGTGTAGGAGCCACTGCACATTTTGCTGCGACTCTGAGGAAACAAGAAAACCGTCGCAGTATAGGTGTTCGTTGTAGTGCCGTGTGCTGTCTACAGCATTTCTGGAAACATCAATACCGTTGGTAGAATATCGTCTGTCGGATTTGAGTTTTGATACGTGCGAGTGTGCAGGACATAACGCGTGTGTGATTGTCTTTGCTAGACTCGCGAGTACGTGTTTACCTTTCTTGTCCAGAGGGGGCCAACCGGCGTTTGCCGACTTAAGCGGAGCGGTCGGGTCCGCTGGGACAGTCGTATGCTGGAGGAGGTGCGGCCAGTGCCTCCGCCCGTGGGTTGGATGTGCTACTTTGTCATATTGCTCGCTACTGTAATGGGGTCTTTTTTGGCGCGTTTCCTGCAGCCCAGGCCTCGCTGTTAACTTGTTTGTATTCTGCTGTAATTTTAAATGTTTCAAACTTTTGGCCATGAAAGTCTGTGCATCTCGCGTGGTTTTAGCGCCTAGATTTGATTTGTGTTTAAACTGATGTTTTTAACCGTCTAAATGTTATTTCTAGATCTGTTACTTTCTGTCTGTTATAGTTGTCCCATGTTATCCCGTCCATTCCAAGGTGCCAGTCAACTAGTTATATCAGTGCCAGTGCACCAGATATGTATTTCATGCACTGTTTTGAAACAAGACTGAAGAATTAATGCAGCTAGTTAAAGTTTTTATTTGTTTAATAATCTCACAGATATTTCAGTAGTTCAGCTAATTTAATATTCCATTTATTATTAATTCCTTGGTTATATATTTTTAGTATTAAATTCAGTAAAGATTCTTTCATGATGAAACGTGGGAATGTGTTTGCAAAAAATCGCACTTCTCGTTTGATAGATTAAGTTAATAATATTTTTGTACTACTACCCTGGCTAAGATTATCCCTGGCAACTTTCTACTTCTCCCCCCCCCCCCCCCTCCTCCTTTTTCTCTCCAAATTTAACTTCCCACGTGACAGCTGAACATTATATTTTACACGTTTTGTTGAAACTTTGCAGTTACTTCATTAAATGATGAAATATTTCAAAATATGATAATGTTTATGTAATAACCACGTTGTTGTTGTGGTGGTCTTCAGTCCTGAGACTGGTTTGATGCAGCTCTCCATGCTAATCTATCCTGTGCAAGCTTCTTCATCTCCCAGTACCTACTGCAACCTACATCCTTCTGAATCTGCTTAGTGTATTAATCTCTTGGTCTCCCTCTACGATTTTTACCCTCCACGCTGCCCTCCAATGCTAAATTTGTGATGCCTTGATGCCTCAGGACATGCCCTACCAACCGATCCCTTCTTCTAGTCAAGTTGTGCCACAAACTTCTCTTCTCCCCAGTCCTATTCAATACCTCCTCATTAGTTACGTGATCTACCCAACTAATCTTCAACATTCTCCTGTTGCACCACATTTCGAAAGCTTCTATTCTCTTCTTGTCCAAACTATTTATTGTCCATTTTTCACTTCCATACATGGCTACACTCCATACAAATACTTTCAGAAACGACTTCCTGACACTTAAATCTATACTCGATGTTAACAAATATCTCTTCTTCAGAAACGCTTTCCTTGCCATTGCCAGTCTACATTTTGTATCCTCTCTAACTTCGACCATCATCAGTTATTTTGCTCCCCAAATAGCAAAATTCCTTTACTATTTTAAGTGTCTCATTTCCTAATCTAATTCCCTCAGCATCACCCGACTTAATTCGACTACATTCCATTATCCTTGTTTTGCTTTTGTTGATGTTCATCTTATATCCTCCTTTCAAGACACTGCCCATTTCATTCAACTGCTCTTCCAAGTCCTTTGCTGTCTCTGACAGAATTACAATGTCATCGGCGAACCTCAAAGTTTTTATTTCTTGTCCCTGGATTTTAATACCTACTCCAAATTTTTCTTTTGCTTCCTTTACTGCTTGCTCAATATACAGATTGAATAACATCGGGGAGAGGCTACAACCCTGTCTCACTCCCTTCCCAACCACTGCTTCCCTTTCGTGTCCCTCGACTCTTATAAATGCCATCTGGTTTCTGTACAAATTGTAAATAGCCTTTCGCTCCCTGTATTTTACCCCTGCCACCTTCAGAATTTGAAAGAGAGTATTCCAGTCAACATTGTCAAAAGCTTTCTCTAAGTCTACAAATGCTAGAAACGTAGGTTTGCCTTTCCTTAATCTTTCTTCTAAGATAAGTCGTAAGGTCAGTATTGCCTCACGTGTTCCAATATTTCTATGGAATCCAAACTGATCTTCCCCGAGGTCGGCTTCTACCAGTTTTTCCATTCGTCTGTAAATAATTCGTGTTAGTATTTTGCAGCGGTGACTTATTAAACTGATAGTTCAGTAATTTTCACATCTTTCAACAACTGCTTTCTTTGGGATTAGAATTGTTATATTCTTCTTGCTCACCAGATGGTAGAGTTTTGTCAGGACTAGTTATCCCAAGGCCGTCAGTAGTTCTAATGGAATGTCTACTCCCGGGGCCGTGTTTCGACTCAGGTCTTAGAGTGCTCTGTCAAACTCTTCACGTTGTATCGTGTCTCCCATTTCATCTTCATCTACATCCTCTTCCATTTCCATAATATTGTCCTCAAGTACTTCGCCCTTGTATACACCCTCTGTATACTCCTCCCACCTTTCTGCTTTTCCCTCTTTGCTTAGAACTGGGTTTCCATCTGAGCTCTTGATATTCATACAAGTGGCTCTCTTTTCTCCAAAGGTCTCTTTAATTTTCCTGTAGGCTGTATCTATCTTACCCCTAGTGAGATAAGCCTCCACATCCTTACATTTGTCCTCTAGCCATCCCTGCTTAGCCATTTTGCGCTTCCTGTCAATCTCATTTTTGATACGTTTGTATTCTTTTTTGCCTGCTTCATTTACTGCGTTTTTATATTTTCTCCTTTCATCAAGTAAATTCAATATTTCTTCTGTTACCCAAGGATTTCTACTAGCCCTCGTCTTTTTACCTAGTTGATCCTCTGCTTCCTTCACTACTTCATCCCTCAGAGCTACCCATTCGTCTTCTACTGTATTTCTTTCCCCCATGCTTGTCAATTGTTCCCTTATGCTCTCCCTGAAACTCTGTACAACCTCTGGTTCTTTCAGTTTATCCAGGTCCCATCTCCTTAAATTCCCACCTTTTTGCAATTTCTTCAGTTTTAATCTACAGTTCATAACCAATAGATTGTGGTCAGAGTCCACATCTGCCCCTGGAAATGTCCTACAGTTTAAAACCTGGTTCCTAAATCTCTACCTATGTCAGCTATATTCACTCAAAATTTTATTCTAGTCGGTTCATTGGTTTATTTCTGTTCCCCAAACACAAATAATCTTATCCCAATTTTATATTGTAAAGTACACACACACACACACACACACACACACACAATCTTAATGATGGCACTTAGTTGGGTGCAATTATGGTAGGCTAATATTTATGAGGTAAGTAATATTGATTACATTTATTAATTATAAGATACTGACAGCTGAGTTCCGTATTTACAACTATTTGAATAACTAAATGACTGAGTTGCAACAAGTGCAGCAATATGAGTATAATCTATTCTACTTTATTTACATAAAATTCCTGTCTTGGACCATGTCTAGTTAATTTTATTTACCTTTTAAGATTCACACTTACCACATAATTATTATCTTTCCGTCATTAGAATTATAAGTTAAAACAATATTATGGCCATTTCATTAACAAAAATGGCTGGTTCAAATGGCTCTGAGCACTATGGGACTCAACTGCTGTGGTCATCAGTCCCCTAGAACTTAGAACTACTTAAACCTAACTAACCTAAGGACATCACACACATCCATGCCCGAGGCAGGATTCGAACCTGCGACCGTAGGAGTCGCACGGTTCCGGACTGCGCGCCTAGAACCGCGAGACCACCGCGGCCGGCTCATTAACAAAAAGTATCAATGTCATTTTTCATAGAATTTAGTTATCGTTCGTCAGGACGACGATGGCGGGAGTATTGAAGTGCACGTCGTTACCAGGCGATGACTATTCTGTCAGCAACATCAGCTGACTATCCACTAGAGTCCGTAAACATCATTTCCGGGAGGAAAATATGAAAGCAGAGTCTGTGTGTGTGTGTGTGTGTGTGTGTGTGTGTGTAGCCGTGAAGTGTGTCTCATGTGACTCCGCAATGGCCTCTCTATGGTGAAACTTTCCCCTACGGTCCTACCAAGTTTTCTGATTGCCAACCTCAGGTCTTTCTCCGGTGAATCGAATTATTCAACAACTGTTTTAATACTCTTTCTCCCATGCTAAAAGCTACACATATATTCAACTCCCCCTGCCAATCTCTCCACACCCCTCCTCCCCGCCTGTCTCTCACTTTCACAGTCAATGCCCATTATAGCATATTATTTTATTTTACATTTTTCTACACAGTCATATGAACATTTCACGATGGTGTTATCAGTTTCGATTTGATATTGGTCATCTTCAAAATGCCAAAAAAAAAAAAGATGAAAGAGGTGCAAAACATCATTGTACAATGTATATATAAGGAACACAGTTCCGCGTGAAGTTTTGTAATTACGTAATCAAATTTGTTTTCAGATAACATCCTCCTGGTAGGTTTCAAAAGGCACTAGGCACGGGCAGCAACTTAAAGTGAGCGTCTAGATCGGTTTTCGTAGTTGTCAAATTAGTTAGGTAGTCAGTCAGTGTTCAGTGTTTTAGGGCTAAGCGGCGAGGTCATCAGAGACCTTGTCCGCCCCTGGTAACTGAGTGGTCAGAGCGACGGAATGTCATACCTAACGGTCCGGCTGGGTCGGAGATTTTCTCCGTTCAGGGACCGTGTGTTGTATTGTTCTTACAATCATCATTTCATCTCTATCGACACGTAAGTCACCGACGTGGCCTCAACTCGAAGGACTTGCACCAGGCGAACGGTCTACCCGACGGGAGGCCCTAGCCACACGGCATTTCCATTTATCAGAGACCATGCATCAAATAAATAGAGACTAGAATGGTTAAAATCTATGAAAACAGCGCGTCCGAAAATTAAGTTATTTCAACAAATAAGAATTTAAAATACAGCATAATTATCGGGAGATCCGTAAAAAACCATCCATAAAATGCTGACAAAACACAGCAGAATGACTGTCGGTTAAATCAAGTACACTCCTGGAAATGGAAAAAAGAACACATTGACACCGGTGTGTCAGACCCACCATACTTGCTCCGGACACTGCGAGAGGGCTGTACAAGCAATGATCACACGCACGGCACAGCGGACACACCAGGACCCGCGGTGTTGGCCGTCGAATGGCGCTAGCTGCGCAGCATTTGTGCACCGCCGCCGTCAGTGTCAGCCAGTTTGCCGTGGCATACGGAGCTCCATCGCAGTCTTTAACACTGGTAGCATGCCGCGACAGCGTGGACGTGAACCGTATGTGCAGTTGACGGACTTTGAGCGAGGGCGTATAGTGGGCATGCGGGAGGCCGGGTGGACGTACCGCCGAATTGCTCAACACGTGGGGCGTGAGGTCTCCACAGTACATCGATGTTGTCGCCAGTGGTCGGCGGAAGGTGCACGTGCTCGTCGACCTGGGACCGGACCGCAGCGACGCACGGATGCACGCCAAGACCGTAGGATCCTACGCAGTGCCGTAGGGGACCGCACCGCCACTTCCCAGCAAATTAGGGACACTGTTGCTCCTGGGGTATCGGCGAGGACCATTCGCAACCGTCTCCATGAAGCTGGGCTACGGTCCCGCACACCGTTAGGCCGTCTTCCGCTCACGCCCCAACATCGTGCAGCCCGCCTCCAGTGGTGTCGCGACAGGCGTGAATGGAGGGACGAATGGAGACGTGTCGTCTTCAGCGATGAGAGTCGCTTCTGCCTTGGTGCCAATGATGGTCGTATGCGTGTTTGGCGCCGTGCAGGTGAGCGCCACAATCAGGACTGCATACGACCGAGGCACACAGGGCCAACACCCGGCATCATGGTGTGGGGAGCGATCTCCTACACTGGCCGTACACCACTGGTGATCGTCGAGGGGACACTGAATAGTGCACGGTACATCCAAACCGTCATCGAACCCATCGTTCTACCATTCCTAGACCGGCAAGGGAACTTGCTGTTCCAACAGGACAATGCACGTCCGCATGTATCCCGTGCCACCCAACGTGCTCTAGAAGGTGTAAGTCAACTACCCTGGCCAGCAAGATCTCCGGATCTGTCCCCCATTGAGCATGTTTGGGACTGGATGAAGCGTCGTCTCACGCGGTCTGCACGTCCAGCACGAACGCTGGTCCAACTGAGGCGCCAGGTGGAAATGGCATGGCAAGCCGTTCCACAGGACTACATCCAGCATCTCTACGATCGTCTCCATGGGAGAATAGCAGCCTGCATTGCTGCGAAAGGTGGATATACACTGTACTAGTGCCGACATTGTGCATGCTCTGTTGCCTGTGTCTATGTGCCTGTGGTTCTGTCAGTGTGATCATGTGATGTATCTGACCCCAGGAATGTGTCAATAAAGTTTCCCCTTCCTGGGACAATGAATTCACGGTGTTCTTATTTCAATTTCCAGGAGTGTATAAACAGCAATACAGACACATCTGGATGTAGCCAGATTACTGTGGCTGGGCGACTGCTTATAAATGACGGATGATCAAGCCATTCTGCAACACACTAAAATCTGACACCCAATGTTTTGGGAAGGAGCTCTGACATCACCCACAACCTTAAAACATGAAAGCCACTCTCGTCTCATTGTGGCACTCACATTTGGTACAATGCACAGGCAGTTCGCTACATACACTATCTCATCAAAGCTATCCGGATACTCCTATTTAATACGGATATCAACGGTAACATGGTGTGTTGTCAGTAGAGAAGTCGTAACAGCAGACTGCTTCTGTGGCTCAGTGACTTCGAATGTGGATTGCTCATTGCATGTCACTTGAGTTACAAATCCATTACAGAAACATGAATTCTTCTAAAGCTGACTAAAACCATTGTTGGTGATATGAAAGCGAAGTGGAAACGGAAAGGAGCAACCGCAGCTAAGCCCAGATCAGGCAGACCTCATGTACTGACGAACTAGGACGGTCGAGCATTGTGGAGTGTGGATGTAAAGACTCGCATGATAGCAGCGGAAGTAATAACTCTTGAGTTCTACAGGGCTTTCAGCAGTCCAGCTAGAACAGTGACTACGTGAGATCGAACACACTGGGGGACAATGGCTCAGTATCTCTTCGCGAGCTACGTATTTCTGTAGTCAATGGTAAGCGACGCTTGAGGTGATGTAAAGAGCGATACCACTGTACAGTAGGTGATTTGAGACGAGTGATTTGTAGCTGCATCCTGCTGCAATCCGTTGGAAGAGCTTGAGTTTGGTGAATGCCTGGAGAGCGTCATTTACCAAAATTCTCAGTAAATGGAAACGCCATGTGGCTTGGGTCTCCCCTCGGTTCACCTGGTGCAAGTCTTTCGAGTTGACGCCATTGCGGTGACTTGCGTGTCGATTGGGATGAAATGGTGACGATAAAGACCACACAACACCCTGTCCCTGAGTGGAGATAATCTCCGACCCAGCCGAGAATCGAACCCGGGCCGTTGGGTATGACATTCCGTCGCGCTGACCACTCAGCTACCAGGGGCGGACAACATGCACCGTGCCAACAGTGAAGCACGAGAAAGTGGTGTTATGATATGGATGTTATGGTGTCGTCCTTTTGCGCCTAAGAAAACGCTAAATGTGGGTCAGTGTGAACACATTTTGCAGCATTGTGTGCTGTATCAAGTAGAGGAACTGTTCGCAGACGATGATTGTTTGATTCACCATGACACTGGTTGGTTCGTTGGTTGGCTTGGGGCGAGGGACCAAACAGCGAGCGGGATCATCGATCCCATCGGACTAGTAAAGAATAGGGAAGGAAGTCGGGGATGCCCTTTCAAAGGATCATACCAGCATTTACCTGAAATTATTTAGAGGACTCACGGAAAATCTAAATCAGGATGGCCCGACTCGGCTTTGAACCGTCGTCCTCCCGAATGCGTGTCAAGTGTGCTAATCACTGTACCACCCCACTTGGTCTATGACAGTGCACCCTGTCACAAAACAGCATGAGGCAATGACTTGTAGAAATAACATTTCTAAAATGGACTGTCCTGTGAGGTTGCTGACCTGAATCTAATGGAACACCTTTGGGATGAGATAGAAAGCCGACGTCGGTTCAGATTTCAGCGTCAGACATCATTACCTTCCCTGATTTCGGCTCTTGAGGAAAAATTATCTACTATTCCTCCAGACACCTCACTGAAACTATTCTCAGGAGAGTTCAAGCGGTAATAAAGGCGAAGGGTGGACCCGACCACATTAGTGTCCTTTAATACGTGCCTGGATACTTTTCATCATATAGTGTACATCTCGTTGCTCGGAACTCTATCTAACGCAGTCTCGCGAAATACGAGAAACGTAAATGTCTTGAATAGAGCATCACACAACGCCTCAGTTTTGCGACCTGTCCTTTTTTGCGTTGACTTAGTAATTTATTTTCGTGGATATCACTTCTGTTGTTTATTCAAGAGAATTATTCCACAACTTTCACTTACAGCAGATTGTTGCTTTCAGTTCAACTGCTTTCGAATTTTTTTTCCTTTCGAGCTTAAAACTTATTCTAACTTATGTAGTGTGACCTCGTGAATGTCTCCAGAATGTCTTTTCCGTCGCCGTGTGACGCATCTTCCATATATTTCAGTTACCATCAGCGACGGCATGCAGTGGGTGGGAACAAGGGACCCGTCAGAGTAAGTTACGGATTAGACCCTTGTGTACCAGTGGTGAGAATATTTCGAAAAAAGTTAGAACTTCGTAATCTGTGTTCATTATTAGTCGGTCGAAAACGTCCCGTACGTGGAGTCATCCACAATCTACCAACGGCCTTATCAACAAATGTGTAGATGTGTTCGACGCAGTCTGTCGCCCTTGATGTGGAAAGCTGCACCTAAAACTGGAATAATATGTAGTTATCAACGGCATGTAGACGCAGCAGGCGGTGTAATGCAGTTGTCGCAAAAGGCTGTGTTGTTACTGCTACTATTTGCATCCACCTCCATTCTCCATCCTATAAGTCTTTCCTCTCTCTCATCTTCTACACATCTTCATACAGCACCTCTCATTTTTTTCTGCTTCTTCCCATCCCCTGGCTCTTCCGTTATTCTTTTATCTGTTGCTATTTTCTTCACACTGCATAAATTCCTTTTTCACTCTTACAGTTGCCTTATCTTTCTCATCTTCCTGTAATACTCAACTACCAAAAAGATGATGTGTTACGAAGACACAGAGCTTGTTCAGCGGGTAGCGATTACGAACTTAAACCTAAATTGTGTTGCAGTGTCATTTTCAAGGCAGGCTCTTCGCTTAACCAATTAGAAACTTGTCCTGTTTGTGAACATTTATTGACCTCTATAGCGTGCATACGCTTTTAGTAGGCACTTAATTTCTTGTCCTACATGGCGTCATACGGCAGAAATTGAAATTAATTTATTCGGAAGATGTTGTAAAAGATAATCTCAGAAATAAATTATAAACTTGCAGTTAAGTTTCTTTTCCGTGATTAATCGGCAAATATTGAAATGTGTGTAAATTCCTAAGGGACCAAACTGCTGAGGTCATCGGTCCCTAGACTTACACCCTAATTAAACTAACTTAAATTAACTTATGCTAAGAACAACACACACACACCCCGAGGGAGGAATCGAACCTCTGGCGGGAGGAGCCGCGCAATCCGTGACACGGCGCCTGAAACCCAGGCAACTCCGCGCGGCGATTAATCGGAGCATTTATTGTCAACAGCAATTGTCTTTCGGGATAACACAAATACATACTACACCGTAAATTGGCAGCCGCGTGGGGTAGCCGCGGGGTCTGAGGCGCGTTGTTACGGTCCGTGCGGCTCTCCCCGCCGGAGGTTCGAGCCCTCCCTCGGGCATGGGTTTGTGAGTTATCCATAGCGTAAGTTAGTTTAAGTTACATTAAGTAGTGTGTAGGCTTAGGGACCGATGACTTCAGCAGTTTGGTTCCATAAGACCTTACCACAAATTTCCAAAATCCCTTGGCATTAAAATTTTCTTTGACATGGTAAATAATTCAAGGAATGAGGAACGTAATAAGAACAAAGCACGCGCATATAAGGTTCAACTCATTTACACATTTGTTGGTATCATATCACTCAGTTAAAGAAACCAGCAAGAACAGGAGTGGATATCTAAAACGATGATATTTGGTATATGAAGCGCTAAACTGCGCGGTCATCAGCGCCAGTACAAAGTCTCAATTTTTTCACAGTCCAATATTTTACCCAGTCCAATCGAGCCACTGACACGAATGATGATGATGAGGATGAAATGACGAGGACAACACAAACACCCAGTCAGCGGGCACTGAAAATCCCCGACTCGGCCGGGAATCGAGCGCGGGACCCCGTGATCCAGAGGCAGCAATGTAGACACTAGACCACGAGCTACGAACGGGAGATAAATTGGCCATAATAAGTTTTATAATATTTTACAGCAAGCATTGAGTCATATTACAACTAAGTCTACTGAAATCCATATTGAGCTTTTCAAGCTCCTACGCAAGGCTACGTTACCTTTGACAAGAATTAAATATTATTCGAACTAATGACACTTCGCTACATTGCATTATACTCTGTAGTGTCGATCCTGTGGGGTAAACAAAAATTGCGTGCGGAAACAGAACTCTGCCTTCCGTTAGGAGTGATCTACCTAGAAACGCACCGCATCATTTCCTGTGAGCTCATCGAATGGTTTAGACATTTGTCCACACTTTACATAAAAGCACTGTACGTCGTATGAAAACTAGGTCTTGGGTGCTCTGCTTGGCGTTTAGTATTTAGTCAAAACTCGTATCTTTAACTGCATTGAAACTGTTATTGGTCCGTTTGGTCTCTAAAACTGCTATACTAGAGAAGTTTTGGTAATGCTTTGGAGACGTCAGAACCTGTAGGAAGGATGTGCAGCCGGTTGAAGCTCCTGATAGCCACTGTTTAGTTTCCTTGGCCATACGATATTAATTTAAGCTCAAGACCTTCAAAATTTTCACTAGCATTATTACAAAAAAAAAAAAAACTTACACGTAATGTTCGTTATCTTCCTAGCTGCTCAACATTTCCAACCGTTTAAAATTACAAAAAATATTAAACTTACAGACCATAACTTGAGGAACTTTAATTTAATTAGACAGCTTTCATTGAAAATATCACCAGTTGCTCTTTGAAAAATGTTATCTTTTTCTTTTTACATAAAACCCCATCACGACTGTTTCTGTTACTACAGCCAATCTTTTCAAGAATTGTCCGTAACTTTAGAAAACTTTGCTGTCGTGTAACTCACGGACAGCAAGAAAATTTACAGTTACGTACACAGCTTTTTAGACTCTCCAGTTTCATGTCCCACAACTTTTATCATATCCTGCCCGCGATAAACAAAAAACTGCTTAACATTTATCCAACAGATTGACCAGTCACCTTCCCAAATGACTGATGCCACCTCTTCCTGGCGTCAGCGTCATCAAGGTACTTTTAGCAGTACATCCCGAGACACATGTCAGGTCGCCGTACCTCAAAGTGTCATTAGATTAAAAGCTGTGAAAATGAATGAACTAGCTGCGTGAAACACCTTTTTTCACACATCTTTCAGGCAATGGTATTCTCAGTATTCCATCGCGCTTCTAACAGAAATACGTTCAGAACAGAGTGCGCTTCAGCATAACCACGTCCTTTGGTGGAACCCTCATTTCGAACGGCCTCATAGTTTGAAAAGTAGCGACGGTCGACATACCGTACATTTGTCCACCGTAGTCACCAACCACTTCAAGTCTCTTCATCCACGTTGGTAGCACTCAATCCTTGCACCTTCATTGATCTCGCCTGTGAGTCCACTCCATGTCTCTTCTCTCGTTGTGCGTGTGGTGGGATCCGCCATTTCTGACCAAAGACCAGTCTCCAACCAGTACTGTTGTCTTCCCCTGTTTGACTCTTAACACACTGATAATACCCCGCACACTACAGTGATGTCTTTGGGAACACCACCGAAGCGCCTCAGATGTAGCCAAAAATAGCTGACAATATAACATGGACCAGTTACTATATTCCTATCCGAGTTTGACTAAATGACACAAAGCAGAAGTCTAGGTAAGTCATAAGAAGGTCAAAGGAATTGCAAAATGATTTAGACAATACATCTAGATGGCGCGGAAAGTGGCAGTTGATCGTAAAGAACAGAAAACGTGACTTTATCCACATGATTAAACAAATCCGTTAAATTTATGTTACGTGATAAATAACATATATTTAAAAGTTGTGTATTCAACTACATACCTGGCGCATTCTTTTAAAAACCACTTAAATTGGAACCATCATAGAAAATCTTGAAGCGGGAATGCGGACCAAAGACTACGACTTACGAGCAGAACTCTTACAAGATGCAAGGCATGTACTAAAGAGACTTTCTAAAGCATCATTGTCCGTTCTATTCTGTAATACCGCTGCGCCGTATCATATCCTTGGTTGGTTGGTTGGTTTGGGGAAGGAGACCAGAGAGCGTGGTCATCGGTCTCATCGGATTAGGGAACGATGGGGAAGGAAGTCGGCCGTGCCCTTTCAGAGGAACCATCCCGGCATTTGCCTGGAGTGATTTAGGGAAATCACGGAAAACCTAAATCAGGATGGCCGTACGCGGGTATCATATCCTTATCAGATAGGATTGACGGAAAAAGCTGCAAAAGAGGTCAACTCGTTTTCTGTTATCATGAAATAGTAGAGAGACTGTCACAGATGTGGTGACATGTCGTGTCAGTCATTAAACCGAAGGCGTTTTTATTTACAGCGAGATGTTTTCATGAAATTGCATAACCAACCTTCTTCCCTGAACTCCAAATTATTTTTTTTACTCTTACTCGCGCAGAGAGAAACGAGGTAAATCAAAGCTCTAACTCTATTTAAGAGTTCATTATTTATACACGCCACTCAAGAGTGGAACTTTCGAGAAATTGCCTGAAAATGATTCTTTAAATATCTTCAACATTTCATGGCCCTGTCAGAAACTGTATAAATATTAATCTTAATTTTAATAATCAACAGCCTCAGTTGCACCGTTTACCTAGAATTTACCTAGGTCGTCCACTATGGACAAACGGTAGTTACTGTTATTCTGAAGAAGGTTGGGTTATCCCGACTGAAACCTAGGTAAATTCTAGGTAACCGGTGCAACTGAAGCTGTTGATTATTAAAATTAATCATTCTTTAAACTCTATGCTAGGCACTTGTGTGTAAACTGCAGCGTAAGCGCCGACCAGAGTGGCCGAGCGGTTCTGGGCGCTTCAGTCTGGAACCGCGCGACCGCTACGGTCGCAGGTTCGAATCCTGCCTCGGGCATGGATGTGTGTGATGTCCTTAGGTTAGTTAGGTTTAAGTAGTTCTGAGTTCTAGGAGACTGATGACCTCAGATGTTAAGTCCCATAGTGCTCAGAGCCATTTGAACCATTTTTTTGCAGCGTAAGCATGTAGACACGGAGGAAAGGCCAGTTAAATGATGAGTTGGGACACTGAGTCTTTCCTCGGATGGGGCTTTTGATCTGTTTATATACCGGGTGATCAAAAAGTCAGTATAAATTTGAAAACTGAATAAATCATGGAACAATGTAGATAGAGAGGTACAAATTGACACACATGCTTGGAATGACATGGGGTTTTCTTATAACCAAAAAAATACAAACGTTAAAAATATGTGCGACAGATGGCGCTTCATCTGATCAGAATAGCAATAATTAGCATAACAAAGTAAGACAAAGCAAAGATGATGTTCTTTACAGGAAATGCTCAATATGTCCACCATCATTCCTCAACAATAGCTGTAGTCGAGGAATAATGTTGTGAACAGCACTGTAAAGCATGTCCACAGTTATGGTAAGGCATTGGCGTCGGATGTTGTCTTTCAGCATGCCTAGAGATGTCGGTCTATCACGATACACTTGCGAATTCAGGTAACCCCAAAGCCAATAATCGCACGGACTGAGGTCTGGGGACCTGGGAGGCCAAGCATGATCATCACCAAACGACGCGCGCAAGACATCTTTCACGCTTCTAGCAATACTTTGTCTTTTTTTTTTTTGTTCTAATAAAACCCCATGTCATTCCAAGCATGTGTGTCAATTTTTACCTCTCTGTGTACATTATTCCGTGGTTTATTAATTTCTCAAATTTATACTGCCTTTTTGATAACCCGGTATAAAATGTCTTTATCAGTCTTGTATTTACGGCGTATTATAATTTTATTTTACTGTTTTAGTGATAATATATTACGCATGCAAAGTAGGAATAATACTGGCTACGTGGTAGTGGGTTAGCGAAAGCAGTTTGCTTTGCGCTGCGCATTGGGACGGTCCGTGGGTTGCAATGGCCCTTTGAGCGCACCGATGGCCACCGGATACCATCAGGTAGGGCTCATAAAAGCTGTGTGCCCGAGCCATCGCCGGCTGTTGCGAGTCGGGGCACGTAGCGGCTGTTCTGCTGCGAGGTGAGCAGATAGAGAGCAGTTCCGTGCTAATCACCGCACTGCATGGCCGGAGATACCCACCTCCAAGTGCAGGCCACGTCCGCTCCGAGGCGGGAACCGCCGCCCGCCTGCATCTTGTCTGGCCGTCGCATATCAAGTCTCCATATTACCTGGGTGTTCCCCAGACTGGGGCTCTACGGACGATGAAGACTACAATCGCATTTGGATTCCTTCTCTAGTTCGCTCACTCCAAACGCCACATAAAATACACTCTGCAAAACACAAGGACGAAAGCAGTGGTTTGGCGATTGCACACTAACCTTGTATACCAGTAACACAACCAGTTTGTAGTTGCAACACTTCTTTATTGATTACACATACACATGAATTCATCAGCAGTAATATTCAATTAACAACATCTGCATATCAAGCCCCTATCCACAATTAGTATTTACAATATTAACCGTCACACTTGTGACAACGGGCTCTTTACGTGCCGGTAACAACAGATAACCAAATGTTTACAATGTCGGCTAGCGCCTTTCTCACTCAGTTTTACACTTACTGAAAAGGTAAAATTAATTGATGCTATCTGACGTGAAGGGTGCTATTAATTGTTCTGTTTACACTTAGCATTCTACTACACTCAACGCCCGGAAGATTCTAGACTTTATGCAAAAACGTCAATTTGATGAACATGTGATGGACGCGAGCAAACGTTAATCTATTACGATTTCACAAACACACGATCGGAAGGGTGCACTTATACTCAAGTTTGGGCAGTAGTAAATCTTCTGCGTAAAACAAGTCTCTCGTTGAATGAAATGGATAAATCGCGCCTTAACGGGGTCCGGACGGCCCTGAGTTCAATTCCAGAGATTTAGCTTTAATTTTGTCCGAAGAAGGTGTCCCTTGTGACACCGAAACCTAGGTTACAAATTAACTGTGTTCGCGACTGAGGGCTGTGTTTTTCAAAATTTTGTATTATACAACAGTCGCTGATTGAGAGCCATGTTAAAATCCTTAATCCTGAGATTTCCGTCACACTGGAAGCTCGCGGGGCGAGGTTTGCTCGCGTCGACCACTATACACGTTTCTGAAAACAGGAAAAACATGAACGACAGACACACTGTAGTATATACAAGTTACACAAATATATATATATAGAAAAGCAATACCTTAATATAAACGTATTACAAGTTAACCAGTGAACAGAATTAAGGAGGTTAGTTTCCTTTGATAAAAAAAGAATCTAGATACTACGTAACAAGATGTTCCAGTCTATGCCCAATGACTTAAGGTAATCTGTCTTTGCTGAATGGCTGACACCACATAAATCAAACGTACAGTACCTAACGTGACACTGAACCTTCAGATAGGTATTTGAAATTCCAATAGGAAACTATGTCACTTCAATGCACACAAGAAATTATTAAGAAACAACAACACCTACCACTAATTCGTAAAACCAGAAAATTCTAAATATATAACTAAATTAGGAAATGACGTTCAAGTGAACCAGTTACCTTCAGCGTGCCACTAAGCACCAAATCCAAACTTAAAAGTGCGAGGTGCTATTTCTAGCCACTTTAGTAACATACCTCGTAATTTCATGGCCGTTCGAAAACATAACTCGCCTCACCAACACTGCAGTGAATGTTTTGCTGTCCACTAGCACGAGCAACTGCAACAGTCAACAGTCCTTAAGTAAGCAATAATATTCACTATATATAGGAGGAGGAACCCACCACGAAAGCTTGGCGATTAATTTTTTCTCCTTCATGTTAAATTCACACGTCATCCATCCACATAGCTCTCGAGATATTAGCAAATCCTGGTCGCCACTGGCCAGCCGTGTCAATACAACTTTAATACTTACCGGCAGCGGCCCATGCTTGTTCGTTGCTCCAACTCAACTGGTCCTCACGGCATACGGCCGTGCCACGCCACATGGTGTCGCCAACTCCCCACAACGACAACATCGAAAGCGCGTCACGTCACAGACTGACTCGGCTCGTGCGCGGACCCACTCTCCTCGACTTACGCACGCGCGCCACCATAAATAGCCAGCCTCAAAGACGGAAAGAGAACAAGGCACAGGGACCACGATCAAAGATGGAAGTAAGCCTCGATATCGCCTGGCGCCAGAAACCCACCGGCTCAAGCAGCATTCGCATGATGTGTCACTACTGAGTAATGTACCTCAATGAAGCAATGACCGTGTACAGAAATAACTGCTACAGTATAGTGCAGAAGGCAGCTGAAAGAAATATTCAGTGAGGTGAACAGAAATGGCAGTTTAGTTCAAAGTCAATAATTACACTGAAGTCAACGCCGTTCATGACGTTCTACTGGACGTTACAGAGGGCGGGACGTGGTTCGTAATATGGTTTGTGACCTCCAATCCATACTCCGCAACATGTTCGCATACTGGCCACAAAGATGGCGAGGATTCTTGAGGTAGGACAGACCATTCCTCCACCAGCGCTGTTGACAACTGCTGGATGGTCCTAGGTGCACGTGTACGAGCTGCAATACCTCTCCCGAACCCATCTCACACTTGCTCGATGGGATTTAAGTCGGGAGAACGGGCAGGCCAGTTTATGCGCCGAATATCTTCTCGTTTCAAGAGGACGTCCACTTGTGCTATTCGGTGCTTTCACGCATTGTAATCAATAAAAGAGTTCTCAGAGGCGAATGCAGTTTTAAGAGGAAAAATGACAATTTTAAATTAAATGTGGGTGGCACCCCTATAGACTGTGTAACATATGCAGAATTTCTAGGAATGAATATTGATTCTCAGTTGCAGTGGTGTGAACACACAAAGGTACTTGCAAACAGAATGTCATCAGTTTGTTATGCCCTTCGAATCCTATCATCAGTGTGTAACATGCAGTGTCCTTTAGTTACATATTATTCACATGTACACTCAATTCTTAGCTATGGCATTGTTTTTTGGGGAAAAATGAACAGTTTTCAGACTCCAGGAAAGTGCCATAAGAATACAGATCTGTTCAGAACACTGGGGATTTTCACTGCTCCATGTGAATACATTTACCAGTCAGTCGTAGACATAAAAAATAACAGTGGTAATTACTGCACAAACAGCTCTGTCCATGACCATGCAACAGGAGATAGACTTACCTTACATTTACCCAGAAAAAAAAAATAAAACTCAAAACAGTATTTTCTACAAAGGAAACTGTACAGTAAATTACCAAAAGAGATTAAAGAAATTGCAAAAATACACTTATTTAAAAAGGCAGCTAAAAAGTAGCTGTTACGCAATTCATTTTATACATTCAAGGATTACTTAGCTAAAACAGGATAGTAATTTGGTGAAAAATGTTATACAAATAAATAATAATAATAATAATAATAATAATAATAATAATAATAATAATAATAACCCCCGTGGAGGTCCGGGAAAAGAATAGGCCTCCGGTATGTTCTGCCAGTCGTAAAAGGCGACGAAAAGAACAAACCACTGATAGGGCTAACCCCCCTTTTAGTGTGATTAGTTGGTTCAGGAGAGAATTAATGAAGCCTCGGACAAGCTCTGTCATGGTCGGGGACGACGCTTGAACCCTATGCGCGTCCACAATGGTAACGACACTGCTAGCCAACTGGAAAATGATTTAAATCCAAATAGAGGTGTTTTGCAGTATGTGCTTCCTGTAACCACCCTAGAAGGAAAACAAAGACAGAGGATGATATGGTCAGATGAAGTTAACCGACACCTCATGTTCTGTTATTACCAAGCAACAAACCTAGGAACCAACACAACTGGAGACAGATCACAAGTATACACAACATTTATTACCAGATACCCATAATTAAAATTTTTAACAGAACAACGACTAGCTGATCAGATCCGTGTAATAATCAAAAATAACAGGATACCCCAGTCAGAATTAGAAAATATCAAACAACAAGTACAACAAATACTAGAACAAAATAATGTGGAATCTGAAGAAGAAGAAGAAAATACAGTAATTGACTCAAACATCTCAGAGCAAACAAACAAAGAACAACACACATCAATTAAACAATCAGAGGAAAACGAAATCTTAAGACAGCCACCAGAACAAGCACAAATAGAACACGAAGTGACACACATGTTAGATACAGAAGAAAAATTTCAGCTGACATATATAGAATACAAAGACACAAATACAGACATTAGACCATTCTTGCATAGACCACTAAAGAACCCACAAGTCGAAACAACAATAAAAACTATCAACACAATCATACACAACAAAATTTATGAAAACACAACTATGGAATAGTTACAACACTGGTTTATATAGGCGCACTCACTACACTAAATACACACACTAGACAGAGATCAGAACCAACCCACACACAGAAGAAACCCACAAAACCAGCATGGCAACACAGGCTACAGATCAGAATAGAAAAACTTAGAAAAGACATCGGACAGCTAACACAATTTATAAGAAATGAAATGTCAAAAAAAAAAAAACCTACATTATGGACAGGTAGACAGTTTAAGAAAATTCTTTGTAGAACGAGCAGAAACTACAAAATACACAAAGCAATCACTCATATAAATACATCGGCTACACCACTGCAATTTCATAACCACTTCTACAACCCTTTAGATCACAACATCAACAGATACAAAGAAAGTAAATTGGAAAAAGAAAACACTGCACGGCAAGCACCCGTATCATCTAACACAGCCACACATCGATCAAGACGCATCCAACACATGGCTAAGAAAAGGCAATATATACAGTGAGACGGAAGGATTCATGATTGCAATACAGGATCAAACAGTAAACACCAGATATTACAGCAAGCATATTATTAAAGATCCCAATAGCACAACAGATAAATGCAGACTTTGCAAACAACAAATAGAAACAGTGATCACATCACAAGCGGATGTACAGTACTAGCAAATACAGAATACCCAAGAAGATATGACAATGAAGCAAAAATAATACATCAACAGCTTGCCTTACAACATAAACTAGTAAAACAACACTTTCTCACATACAAGTATGCACCACAAAATGTACTGGAGAATGATGAATACAAATTATACTGGAACAGAACCATTATAACAGATAAAACAACACCACATAACAAACCTGACATCATACTCACCAATAAAAAGAAGAAATTAACACAACTAATCGAAATATCCATACCCAATACAACAAATATACAGAAGAAAACGGGAGAAAAAATTGAAAAAATACATCCAACTGGCTGAGGAAGTCAAGGACATGTGGCATCAGGATAAAGTTGACATTATACGAATTATACTATCAACTACAGGAGTCATACCACACAATATCCACCAGTACATCAATGCAATACAGCTACATCCAAACTTATATATACAACTACAGAAATCTGTAATTATTGATACATGTTCAATTACCCGAAAGTTCCTAAATGCAATGTAACATATACCTTAAAGTTAAAAGGAAGTCACGCTTGATCAAGGTCCACGTCACTTTCCATTTTTAACCAGACCTAAAAAGGTCTGAGAAAGGAAAGAAGATAATTATTATAAAATATCCAACATTTCACATAACACCTTCACTTCAAGTTTTTTCCCTTCTTTTTTTCCTTTCTAGAAATACTTACCCCCAAGCTATGCATAGCAGAATACTAACACCTCTTCCTCTTTCTGAGCTCAGCATCTCACTCATTATGAAGGGATGCTGACTCAGTTTTCCAGGATAGCAAATGGGAGGTTGTGGTACAGAAAATGGCCCAGAGATCACCAGTGTGTGTGTGTGCTTGTGTGTGTGTGTGTGTGTGTGTGTGTGTGTAGTGAGTGAAGTGTTATGAAACAATGCGTGTATAGTGTGTGCAGTGACTGATAGTGAGATATGAGTGAACAATGTGGCATTAAATTATTTAATAAGTTATTTGTAAAAAATTATTGTATACCAGGAGTAAATCTAACGGTTGTGTCTAACTAGAAGTCTGTAAATATATGTGTATACGAATTAGTTTATTTTAAATTGATGTAAATTTGTAAATACTTTGACATGTCCTATATACAGTTAAAAAGAGATCTACGGATGAATAAAGCTACTACTACTACTGCTACTACTACCCCTGTAAAGACGCACATGGGGAAGGAGTAGCACAGTAACATTGACTAGTAAGCGTTCAGATATTTTGAGGCGAGTACGTCCATGCAACACGCCTCCCCACATGTTAACATCTGCACCACGTAAACGATCTTGTTCGACAGTGCTGGACATAACTTCAAGAGGAGAAGGATGGGAACACGTAATGCACACAGGAACACTTCTGAACATCTTTGAACACGGTACACTCACACGGTCATCGTTATTGTGACACTGTACTTCAGCTCATTCTGCGTCTTTTCAGGGGTGCATTCGGCCCCTTTCGGAGCAGGCCCGGCCGCCTTGGTGCAGGTCTTACTACATTCGACGCCACATTGGTCGACCAGAGCGCCGGATGGGGATGAAATGATGATGAAGACAGCACAACACCCAGTCCCTAAGCGGAGAATATCCTCGACCCAGCCGGGAATCGAACCCGGGCCCGTAGGACGACAATTCGTCAAGCTGACTATCGGGGCGGACTCTGGATGGCAATGAGCGACCGGATATTTGCATATTTGCGCATGTGGAAGGGGTCTTGAAATGAGAATTAGTATCCCCGCCAGGGGACGTCGAGATGGATGCAGATGAGCTCGGGTGGTTATCGTGGCGGAGTAGTGCATAAGGCCGCCACGGAGAGCGCACACAACGCTTGACATGGGAAGGGCCATTGACTCAGGCAATGACTGGTCTGGCCGGACACTTCTTGCAGTGATTTCAACTATTTCGGACTGACGGACTGGAGCTGCTTTAAATTTCTTCTGAACCAATATTGTCCATCGCCCCACAAAAATTTCAAATTAGGAATAAGTAGATGCGTGTAAGTATGTACGGAAGTCTGTGTGGGTCGATGTGTCTGTGTATATTTGCAACTGCAATCACAGTTCTCGTTCCGTTCGTATCAATTCCGTAGAGCTGTGTTTCCGTGGCTAGTGTACGAATCCCCTTCACAGTACACACGAAACTGTGTTCAACTTCGTAGTGCACAGTTTATTCAGCTCAGTCACTGTCCTCTCGACATCCGTAATAATCCTGTTCACACGATACTTCCAGCACGTTTTCCACGTCACGCACATGAAACTACAAGCAGTCACGTGATCTAGTCACGCAATCGTTCCCGACTGTCCACTGTCGATATTTCATTCTCGACTCATATATTAGCTCCCAGCCAACGGTTGCCAACTTATATCTAACACGTATTGAATTAATAAGAGCAATTTTACTAACAATTCTTCGTCATGGAAGAACTGGAAGTAATTTTTGGATCTATGAGGAATAATAAATCTGCTCTCTTATATGATGGAAGACCAGAGAAAATTATTGTACCAGTGACAAAGCAATGAATCCTAAACTTACTGAACACTTGCCTTTCGGAATTGCAGATTTCTAGTATCTGGCCCAAAGCCAAAGCTGTTGCACTTCTTAAGCCGGGAAAGGAACCAACGGATATAAACGCTTCCGACCAGTTCCTCGCCTTTGCCAACCGTATAAAGTCTCGGAAAGACTGATCATCAGTAATATCTCACGACATGTTGATAAAAACCTTATAAATTGGGCAACCAGGTTTCCTCCAAGGAAAGACATGCTGTGGTCAAATAATACGAAACAGTATACAGAAGATGGATACGAAAGAAGACAAGTTACAATAGTGGCATTCATAGATCTGTCAGCAGCGTAGGAGACACCACAAGAACTTCATCATAAAAGTACTTTACGTAGTGTTTGCTGCAAAACAGGAGCTTTTTGTCACTCTGTATAGTAATAAGAGCCAAATTTGAAGAATGATCTCCTTCAGGGTAGGATATTGGCATTTCTGCCATACTACACTGATACGAACGACCAGCCGCTCAACCCTGGTACAAGAACACTAATTTAAGCGCGTGACACAGCACCTACAGCGCAACACAAACCCTTTAAGAAGTGTAGATGAAGCTGACAGCAGCCCTTGATGATCTCGGCAAGTATTACGATGATAACCACGAAAAGCCAAATCCCAGAAGACGAATGTCTGTGCTTTTCACCTGAGAAACCAGGTAGCTAGTAGGAAGTCAAATATTATCTGGAGAGGGCAATTACTGGAAATAAAGTTGGATTGTCAACAAAGCTAAAAGTATTCGCCCAGAACAGCATCATCCGTAAGCATACTGACACTACCTGGTGGCTCGTTCAAAGGTGCTCCATGCAACTATCCTGGCACTTTGCTTCTCTGCAGCAGTACACGCAGCACCAGTTTGGCGAAATTCCACACACACATGGCAAACAGGTATAATGTGGCGCTGAATGAGACCGGATGCATTGTAACTGGCTGCCCACGACCAACTCATGCCTCTAAAACTTTTTAGATTGTGAGCATATCCCCATTTGACATCTGCAGAAGAATAGTCACAAAAATGGAGGAAAAAAGCAGGAAATCAGTCCCAGAAACCCCCTGTTTGGATACGAACCGCTCCCGGGTTCGATTCCCGGCGGGGTCAGGGATTTTCTCTGCCTCGTGATGGCTGGGTGTTGTGTGATGTCCTTAGGTTAGTTAGGTTTAAGTAGTTCTAAGTTCTAGGGGACTGATGACCATAGATGTTTAGTCCCATAGTGCTCAGAGCCATTTGAACCATTTGATACGAACCGCAAAAACTTGGTCAACGTCAGAACCTCGAACTCGTCGAACAGAACTATAGTGAAATTCATTAACCGAAAGGATTGGGAGAAACGTCAGAGGAATTTGCTGTGGGCTTTCATCTGCTTTATGTAACACAAAGAGCACTATACCGACAGATGGCAGGAATGTCACGATGCAAGGAAGTGCTGATTCATGACTGAGGACGAGTCCTGTGAGTGGTGACCTGCCGGACCTTGATCATCTCATGGTCTGCAGAAACCCACTCGATACTTGCACCACAAAATATCTATATGCAACAAGTGATAGGACCATGAAGATGACGGGATTCTGGAGCTTACGGTCCATTTCACATAGAATCAGCAGTTACTAGCAGAATTTATGTTTTTGTGTTTTATTATTTTGTATCATCTAAATTCTGCATACGTTAAAGAAAATAAATAAACTAAAACAATCGTATAAAGAGGGAACTGCGATACTACCCATCGGATCTGATCATATACAACTACGACGTCACATGATTGGTAACATTTTGAGTTTTAATAAGAAGAATTTAATACTCGCGACAAAATGGTTCGAATTACAGCTTTTTTAGTCGATGACATACTTTTGTTGTGGTCTTCAGTCCAAAGACTGGTTTGATGCAGCTCTCCATGCTATTCTATCCTGTGCAAGCTTCTTCATCTCCCAGTACCTACTGCAACCTACATCCTTCTGAACCTGTTTAGTGTATTCGTCTCTTGGTCTCCCTCTTCGATTTTTACCCTCAACGCTGCCCTAAAATACTAAATTAGTGACATACTAACACCTGAAATACTTCTTGGAGTGTGGTAAAAATAGCTCTACAGGAGAAATGGACACCAAGATACACAATACGGGCTAAAAACATTCGTAAACAGATCGAAACTGGAATCGGAAAATACATTTTAGTTAGATAGCTGAAATGGAGAATGTTATATGCTTTCTTGACAAAAAATAAAAACAACAACCATGGTTGGAGTACTAACACGTGAGTTTCAGATTATCTGCGAATCTAGTAAGGCTGGCAACTGCTGGGTTTTGCATGGGGATCGTGTCCACCTGTATCGCATCGAAACAGACCGAAGATGACGCAATGCAGTGTCGAAACTGGTAGCGACAAAATAAAATATAATCATAAGGACCGCTGTAGGTGTTTTTATTTTTTGTCAAGATAGTAAACGGCCGTCGTCCCAGAGACGTCCTGCTAAAAGGATGGACATAAAAAGCTTAATGTTATATGCAGTTACCTATATATGATTGTGTTAGAGTAAATCCAAACGGTAATGACAGGAAGAACTATTTACAGGAAATAAAACGTATCATCTATCATTAAGACAGCCCTACAGCAGTAGTGGACATCACGATACTCAGTATCAACTAAAAAAAAATTGTGATGTCAGAAAATACACTGTATACCTCAAGTGGAGATAGTGATACCTGAGTTCAGCTACAACGAGTTTCTTACAGTATATTTCACACAAATCACGTAAATAATTTATACTCATGTGGGCTCGTTGCGTCGCATATGTCATATAAGGACACTATATATATAATGTTTCTCGTTTCGAAAAGCTTTACCAACAGCCTTTTATTTTGTTTTAATTTATTTTATATATGAAATGCTATCAGTTTCGGCAACTCAGTATTGCCATCTTCAGGCCCCATACGCTATTTTCGTATTAACAGGCTTATCGTACGGTGCCATAAAACTGGAACCGTAAATCCGAACCGTTATGCAACTGATTCATAAGAAAGGGTGACACGCAGTCCCGGGTTCGATTCCCGGCGGGGACAGGGATTTTCACCTGCCCCCGAGACGACTGGGTGTTGTTGTGTCATCTTCATCATCATTCATTCCCTGTACGGTCGGAGGAAGGCAACGGCAAACCACCTCCATTACGACCTTGCCTGGTACGGCGGTGCGGGTCTCCCGCATCGTTCCCCTGCGCTCTGTCAAGAAGCACGGGACTTCATCATCATCACATTTCTAATAGACCCTGAGCCATGACGGCTTCCGTGAGGGCGCGCGTGATCCTACTGGCGTCACATCTGAGCGTTTTCCTGCAGCGTTGACCTCTGCTACGGTGGTCTTAGTGGACAAGGAGTTGCTCTCGTGCCGTGAAACTTGGTTACGACGTGCATCAGTCATTTTTGTTGTGCTAAATACGCCGAGGCGTATAGAACAACTTGTTAGTAATCACTAGCAGCAGGGAAGTGTTATTCGGTGCCTACCTGAAGTGGTTCCCGGGTTCGATTCCCGGCGGGGTCAGGGATTTTCTCTGCCTCGTGATGGCTGGGTGTTGTGTGCTGTCCTTAGGTTAGTTAGGTTTAAGTAGTTCTAAGTTCTAGGGGACTTATGACCACAGCAGTTGAGTCCCATAGTGCTCAGAGCCATTTGAACCATTTGAACCTACCTGAAGTCCTGAAGCTTTTGGCCTCCTTTGCATTTGTCTGAAATTATCTATGAAGACTGTTTAGTTAGTGCTGTTCTTAAAGATTGTTAATTCTTCCCGGTGTGAGCTGGCCAGGAATCCAGTTTCTTACGCCTTGGGTGACCCCTTTGGGCTTGTATGTCTAAATCTTAAGGTTTCTATATACGCCAAGCTAGTATTCTGCAATATTAATCCTGTACTTGAAATCATGGTTTGTTGTTACGGAGTATTTGATATGACTGACTGTAATTTCTGTTTGTTGTAGACCTCATGTCCCTTCCTCAAGTGAATTACTGGATTTGGCTTGTAACGAAAGTTGAGTGCGCTCAGCCTAAAGGTACGCATGTGTGGGTCATGTGTGTGTGTGCATGCTTTTATTTACATGTTCTCTTAATCTGTGATGAAGAGCCCTTCGGGTTGTAGGCGTACAGTTCAGCCGGCCATCTGCCATTTGCTGCAAGTCGCAGTCATAGTGTTTGTTAACCACTAAGAGGCCCCAGTAAAGGTAATCTTCATTTTTATAATCTTGTTTGCATTACTATGTAATTATTCTTTTAAATGGTCCCGTAAACTGGTCTGCTTCTTGTTATTCCTGGCAAGGTTAACTTACAATTTATGAGTGGTTCGCTCCAATACTGAAGTTTTAATAATTGAATTTTCAATTTAGCGTTTAAGTATTACTGTGTATGCTAATTTTTATCAAACTTGTTTTCCTGTTTGGTATATGTTGACAGCCTTGTATCGGCACCGATTGAAGCGTTGCTGTTCTGCTGGTCCGGGGTAGGGTGCGTTTTCCTTCCGGTTCGGCGTACTTCCCGTCATCGCAGGTCACACGCGATTCTGAGGGTCTCTCGTCCCAGTCTCAGGTTGAATAGTTTGTTGTTATTCTTTTGGTACAGTGCCACGGCGGGGTAGTCTCCGGATTAGGAAGTAACGGACTCAGCAATTCTGTTACTGTAAGGTCCTTACAGGCGAGTAATGACAGCCTTTGGGCAAACTGAGCACCGAGTTTCTTCATTTATTTAAGAAATCGACGGTTTAACTGTAATTATCATTTTGTGCTTCAGGGTAGGGGTAGTTCATTTAAGTATTTAACGTGATTTATGTGGGACAGGCTTGTGGCCAGTCAGTGAAGTACTACTATTGCTTCGTTCCTATGTGTGGGTAACCTTTTGGCAGATTGGCCGTCTATATAAAAACAGAAAACCAGTAGAGACGCATGTATTTTATTGTATTTATTTAATGTTTGTTGGACTTATATTCAAGTCCTGTTGTGGGTTAGCCAACAGTTGTGATCCAGTTACGGTGACAGAGTTGCACCGCAAGTTTATTTATTTAATTAACTGTTACTGTACTTAAAGATTGTTAATTCTGCCCGGTGTGAGTGGGCCGCCATTGTGTTGCACAGTTTACATTTTTTGTGTATTATTTGTAATTTTACGTATAGTACAATGGTCCTTTGTGAGTTTAGTTTAAAAACCTTGACCATTTGTACGTACTTCGCAAGAATCTTGGTAACTGTCAGTTGACTCAGGATTTAATTGTTATTAAATAAAAATATTTGTCTGGGAATGATAAATGACGCATCAAGTTGTTCCGCCGATTCGTGTGTTTTCCTTAAATTATTCCCGATTCTTGTTCTTGATTTCAGACCCATGTATCAAATAAAACTATGTGCACTGTAGAAATTTTACTATCCGGTTGCTAATAGTGCCACCGGAAGCTGATGCCTTGAGATCTGAAGCACGATTGGCCCGCAGCTTCCCCCATTAACTCCCTCTCCTCCAGTATCGACCTTTTTGTCAACTTCGAACATTACCACAGCTTTGCTGTGAACTTCACCAACGTATGAGTTCGTGTGCATAAATTTGTGAACTACGGCTCTGCTTTTCGAGACTCACTGTTTATCTCTCTATATCTAAGTTTTTGGAAGCCACTGTGAAGTGCATTACCGAATTTACTTCGCATTGTAACTGTTCTTTGGGCTCCTTCCCATTCCATTCGCGTATAGAGTGCGAGAAGAATGTTCGCTTAAATATCTTTGTGTGTGCGGTAATTAGTCAGTCTTTCGTTCATGGTGCCTGCGGGACCGAATCATAGTCTTCGTATTCCTAGTTTCCTCATTTAATGCTGGTTCTTGAAACAGCTGAAGTAGGCCCTCGTGGGAAGTTTGCGTCTATCTTCAGCCATCTGCCAGTTAAGGTTTCTTAACATTTCCATGACGCTCGCTTATTGTTCAAACAAGCCAGTGACCATACGTGCATCCCTTCGTTCTATACATTTATGAGTCCCCTGTAAGTCGTATTTGGTATGCGTCTCACACACTTGAGTAATTTTCTAGGTTGAACGGAGCGGTTCTAGGCGCTTCAGTCTGGAACCGCGCGACCGCTACGGTCGCAGGTTCGAATCCTGACGCGGGCATGGATGTGTGTGATGTCCTTAGGTTAGTTAGGTCTAAGTAGTTCTAAGTTCTAGGGGACTGATGACATCAGATGTTAAGTACCATAGTGCTCAGAGCCATTTGAACCATTTGAATCCAGGTTGAACGGCACGAGTGTTTTGCAAGCAATCTCTTTTGTAGACAGCATTTTCCTATCATCCCAGCAATAAACACAAGTCTGCCACCTTCTGTGCCTACGGATGAGGCTAAGTGAACTATCAGTTTCATATCTCTATAAATGATTACCCCAGACATATGTGTTGATTGACTGCAGTTGTCCGTCATTGACAGTGTCGTCACAGGATACTGCGTTATTTCGTTACGTGAAGCGCACACTTTTACAATTTCGAACATTTAAAGCTAGTTTGTCATTATTTACTACTCATAAGTCTGATCAAGATCTGATTGGACATTTCTACAGCTTTTCCAGACAGTGCTTCATTATACATAGTGGCATAACCGAAAATATGAGGATAGTATTAATTATGTTTGTTGACTTTGTCGACGTTGGAGACGAGCGATCTGTCGTAATCTGTAATTCCATGCTAATATTGCGCAAGACTTGGTACGTAGGGCATCCGCAACTGAGGGCATGATAATTAATTTAGAGAGATTCGTACTAATTATTTATTTAAAACACGGCCGGTTTCGAGATTTTAAAAATTCCATCTTCAGAACAACTGAAGCTGACCAGTCTAAATTAATTACCAGACCAATATCATAAATGTGAAAGTAGCTCTGTCTGTTGCGCTTTCACGGATAAACGGCTGAACCAGTTTTGATACAGTTTGGTATGAACGCTCAGAAAGAATACAAGTTACCTTAGAAAGTGTGTAGTACAAGATATTTATAGATTTGAAGAATGTAACTCAAAATATTGAACAACAATTACTCTTTGAAAATGCTATATACTCTTTGACTTTCGAAATTTATCAGGTTTCTGAAAATGCTGTTATTGTTTCGTATGGTCTACATATTACGAGTCAACGTAATGAATACAATGTTTATACAATCCTCTACGTGTTTAATCACTCTGTTACATTTTCACGACTATCGCTGAACTGGTTCCAATAGTATTTGGTAAGGAGATATCTTCAACCCTGAGGAAGGCCATAGAATACTTTAGAAAGTCGTATTTTTTAATATTATTAACTTTTATAATAGATTATTCCGTGACAATGCAAAACCAGTGTTGTTATGTACGTAGTTCATAATGTTAATTTCCTACATCAACTGGCATAGGTCGAGAGTTTTGGTGGAAATACAACAGTAAAATCTGACGGTAAGCCCGAGAACCATATTTAAGTGAATTACTACACTCCTGGAAATGGAAAAAAGAACACATTGACACCGGTGTGTCAGACCCACCATACTTGCTCCGGACACTGCGAGAGGGCTGTACAAGCAATGATCACACGCACGGCACAGCGGACACACCAGGAACCGCGGTGTTGGCCGTCGAATGGCGCTAGCTGCGCAGCATTTGTGCACCGCCGCCGTCAGTGTCAGCCAGTTTGCCGTGGCATACGGAGCTCCATCGCAGTCTTTAACACTGGTAGCATGCCGCGACAGCGTGGACGTGAACCGTATGTGCAGTTGACGGACTTTGAGCGAGGGCGTATAGTGGGCATGCGGGAGGCCGGGTGGACGTACCGCCGATTTGCTCAACACGTGGGGCGTGAGGTCTCCACAGTACATCGATGTTGTCGCCAGTGGTCGGCGGAAGGTGCACGTGCCCGTCGACCGGGGACCGGACCGCAGCGACGCACGGATGCACGCCAAGACCGTAGGATCCTACGCAGTGCCGTAGGGGACCGCACCGCCACTTCCCAGCAAATTAGGGACACTGTTGCTCCTGGGGTATCGGCGAGGACCATTCGCAACCATGAAGCTGGGCTACGGTCCCGCACACCGTTAGGCCGTCTTCCGCTCACGCCCCAACATCGTGCAGCCCGCCTCCAGTGGTGTCGCGACAGGCGTGAATGGAGGGACGAATGGAGACGTGTCGTCTTCAGCGATGAGAGTCGCTTCTGCCTTGGTGCCAATGATGGTCGTATGCGTATTTGGCGCCGTGCAGGTGAGCGCCACAATCAGGACTGCATACGACCGAGGCACACAGGGCCAACACCCGGCATCATGGTGTGGGGAGCGGGATCTCCTACACTGGCCGTACACCACTGGTGATCGTCGAGGGGACACTGAATAGTGCACGGTACATCCAAACCGTCATCGAACCCATCGTTCTACCATTCCTAGACCGGCAAGGGAACTTGCTGTTCCAACAGGACAATGCACGTCCGCATGTATCCCGTGCCACCCAACGTGCTCTAGGAGGTGTAAGTCAACTACCCTGGCCAGCAAGATCTCCGGATCTGTCCCCCATTGAGCATGTTTGGGACTGGATGAAGCGTCGTCTCACGCGGTCTGCACGTCCAGCACGAACGCTGGTCCAACTGAGACGCCAGGTGGAAATGTCATGGCAAGCCGTTCCACAGGACTACATCCAGCATCTCTACGATCGTCTCCATGGGAGAATAGCAGCCTGCATTGCTGCGAAAGGTGGATATACACTGTACTAGTGCCGACATTGTGCATGCTCTGTTGCCTGTGTCTATGTGCCTGTGGTTCTGTCAGTGTGATCATGTGATGTATATGACCCCAGGAATGTGTCAATAAAGTTTCCCCTTCCTGGGACAATGAATTCACGGTTTTCTTATTTCAATTTCCAGGAGTGTATAAGCCTCGAAAACGTAAGTCTGATTTAGCACATAGTGCTAAGAGGGCTTAAGCTGCTAAAGTTACTCGATCCAACAAACGTTAGAGCAATTTCACGTCCACCGGAACTTGCGTGCTGGACGTCAGACGCCCTTAAGAGGCACAGAGACATTAGAACAGACACAAGCCCGGCGCAGTTTAGACGCTGAGCGTCAAGTGTATTCTTCCAAGACGCATGAAGACTCACAATGACGCCGTCATTTAATGGTTGTACGACAAACAGAGAGTAGCACCTGTACATGTGGAACGTGGAGATTTTTGGTGAGGTTGCATTTGCTTATGATCTATTAACCCTCTGCGACCTAAAGGTACCTATAATCTCCTGTTTTAATGAAAGTCAATTTCTGGGCTACTGCATGCGTACATCAACACAAAATATATTTTTTTTTCAATTTTTGTTTTTAATAATATTGTATAGGTGGTATCATATTTGATACCTGGGAACTCAAGTATTAAATAAAAAATATGAAAGGAAAAAACACATAATGTTCTTACTTTGCAAATTTAAGCTTCGACTTCAACTAGTGTAGTTTTTTGATTACATAGTGTGAAACATCAGGAAACAGTTGCGCTCACTTTTGGTGCATAAAAATACCTCACAGTCCATACAATGAATGAAGGTCATACGCTCACATCCTGTGAACATAAATTTGTACCTGTACTTCTGGTGAAAATTTCTCACCTCATGCAAGTGTACAGTGTTTGATAACCTATATGAACTGGTGGCATTGCCTCAGGAGCTCTCGGACGTTTGGACTTGTTCTTTCCATCATCCTCTTCTGAGCTGCTCTCATTGTGTTCGGCAAGCATCTTTTAAGACATCATATTTTGAGCAATATCAAGTTTAAATGAATAATACATTTTATCCTTTTTTGCCCACTTATTTTGGATAGCATCATGGCTGTAGTCTAGCCATCCAGTAGTTAAAGCAAAGCTGCAAAATGATGTACTTACTGTCCATTTTTTTGTTCTCCATCTCATTACATACTTCCGTGCAACCCTGTCCAATAGATCTAACTTGCCCTTAAGAGAATTACACTGGGTGACAGCCTCTGGCGTAGGGATGCTCATACGTTTTGCATCCCTCTTGCCCACGGTTGAACCTGTAGATCAAGTTCAACACCATAGACAGGTAAAGCGACAAAAATTGGTTTGTTGTCAAACCATTTCATTATAGATATTTTATCATCATTTCTTACAACCTGATCAGAAGAGCCCCTGCCTTCCTTTCTCATGTTAGTTTCTTTTCAGCTGAAGAGATTTGGGCAAACGATTTGATTGACATGCTTTACAATGCTGTTCACAACATTATACCTCGACTACAGCTATTGTTGAGGAATGATGGTGGACATATTGAGCATTTCCTGGAAAGAACATCATCTTTGCTTTGTCTTACTTTGTTATGCTAATTATTGCTATTCTGATCAGATGAAGCGCCGTCTGTCGGACATTGTTTGAACTTTTGTATTTTTTTTGTTCTAATAAAACCCTATGTCATTCCAAGCATGTGTGTCAATTTTTACCTCTCTATCTACATTATTCATTGGTTTATTAAGTTTTCAAATTTATACTGACTTTTTGATCACCCGGTACATGAACAGTGACTGGAATCATCGGTTCATCTGTAGACACATGAATTGACTCGGGATGATGTAGGCAATCATTCTTCAAACTGTCAATGAGTGGACGTACTTTCCAGTATCTGTCTTTGCGTTTCACTTCACCTGCGATGGCACTATCGTCCACAAGTTTTAAATTGATTTGTGGCATACAATAGCGATCTCTGATGACGTTATTTGCAAGAAGAGGATAACGGGTTTGCCATTCCAGAACAACAATACTAACTTCCCAATATTTCTGCATTTCCACCCCACTGCAGTTCAGTAACTTTCTAATAATAGCAACATGGCACACATTCATGTTGTATGCCATCTCATTCAACAATAAAAAAGGTAGGATATACTTGCAAAAGTATTGAAATGGTGTTTTCACGTCAGGAATATTACCAGCTAGAGGATAACCTAGAAACGAGACAAAAACAATCTGAAAATAAGACTGACTCATATTGAACCTATTTTTATATATGCATTATCAATTTGGGAATTAACTATAATTTTAATCCACTTGCTCAGTTTTGTGTCTCCATCTTTCGCTTCGTCATGTTTCACTCAAAGGCACAGAATCATATTCAGATTATGATGATATCTGCTTCGGGAATTGCAGCCTAGGCAGTTAAATTGGCATTGTCTCCGTCCTCAGACCAACCTACATTCTAGATATTTGGATTTGTCAACTGTAACAGCTCCAGAACTTCATTTCCAGACAAGCCTGCAGGCAGTTAGAGTATGAATACAACCTCAATTATGCACTCTGTCAACGTAAGAAAACATATAGTTTTAAAATTTGAATTTGAAAGGCATGATATTTAGAAGCACTTCATAAATTGACATGGCTAACGAACGTAATTCTAGCAGTAGAGTACTGATACCCTGCAGAAAAACTGTTCCTTAATAAAAGTAATATCACTTTCAGACACTGGATTTTGCATCATGTTAGTTCAAAGACATTTTAAAAACAAGATATAAAAACATCCGAGGTAATAACAACAGACAAAGCTGTTTGATTTACGTTTGTTGTTACACATGTCATTGCAGTATAAAGTCTCCTACATCTGAACCCGGCTGCGACTTGCTGCGATCGTTCAGAATGTGCAACATGTTACAGATGGCAAGCACCTAACCTATAGCATACGATACCAACGGCCCAGCTCGCCAGCGACAACGCACGACGAAATAAAAGATAAAAACCGGCGGTATCATATATGATACCAAACGACACAGGAGACTAACTGCAGACAACGTTGTGGGTGGGGCAACCACAGCTGTGAACTGACGGACAAAGAATGTTGGTAAAAAGGATTCCGAGCTTTTCTGCTCTAATGTTTTAATCATATGTCACCTGAGGATGTGGCTTTTAGCTCCACGAAACGGGCAGTGGTACAGTAATAAAGGACCAAATACAGCTCAAGCACTTGTTAATACCCAATATATTAACTGACTACGTTAATCATAAATTACTCATCATACAGCGATAGATCAAAAATGTGTGCACCATAACGAATTAAAATGGACGGGTAACGGTTGGCATGTGGAGCTCTGGTTTAGAAATCTTACATTCCGTACGAGGAGAGGTATGGAAACCCCTAAATATCCTTCGTCCATACGAATGTAATGAAGGCATTTTTACATTAATTAATAAATGTAATGCATTCTTTCACATTCGACGTACAGCAAAATCTTAGAAACACATTCACTATTTACCTATATACCTGGCCTTCGTACATTTTGTATAGATACGTCTCTACATCACTACATACACAGCCCTCTCGCAAAATTACTAGCTTACTTATTCAAATTCACTTATCATAACAAAACGACTGGTATGCGAGCGAAACAGCGGGAAAAATCCTCGAAGTCCTGATCACAAACAAATTTTGTTGTGATTACTAGTTTAAACTACACACGAGGTATCTTCAGATCTAAGACATAAAATTTCTCATAAGAATGCAACAATGTCCAACAGCATAGAGGAACCAAAATCACAGAACTAGGGTGCAAAACTGAAAATAAAATTAAAGAAGTATTCAACAGCATGTAATAACATTTATTCATTTATTTACTTCTTACAGGATACATGCCACAGAAATAATCTTGTAAGTGAAATTGCCATAATGGGTTAACACATCGTCATAAATTTTCGAGTGACAATATTCATACGTGAAGTATAGGTAGAATAATTTGACATACTGTTCATATACAATACAATTTTCTGTTCTGTGACCCTCGTTATGATTGATTGTATATGTCAGATATGTCAAATTATTCCAAGTATTCATTCTGCTATGAATGTTGTCACTCAAAATTTTGTGACAAAGTTTTAAACATTTATGGCAGTTACACTAATCAGAACTGATTTTTATGGTACGTGTCGTGTCAGAAATAAATAAACGAATAATTAGTTTACATGTTGTTGGACATTTGGGTAATTTTATTGGCAGTTTTCTATCCTGCATTTGTAAATTTGATTCCTATATGCTGTTGGGCATTGATACATCCTCAAACACAATTTTACGTCATAGATCTGAATCTGGCTCGTATGTAGATGAAACTAGCGATCTAAAGATCACAATGAAATTTGACTGCGATATTGACTTGAGGATTTTTAGTTGTATACACAAGGTGGTGCCTTGATAGTGACCGGGCCAAATACACTCCTGGAAATTGAAATAAGAACACCGTGAATTCATTGTCCCAGGAAGGGGAAACTTTATTGACACATTCCTGGGGTCAGATACATCACATGATCACACTGACAGAACCACAGGCACATAGACACAGGCAACAGAGCATGCACAATGGCACTAGTACAGTGTATATCCACCTTTCGCAGCAATGCAGGCTGCTATTCTCCCATGGAGACGATCGTAGAGATGCTGGATGTAGTCCTGTGGAACGGCTTGCCATGCCATTTCCACCTGGCGCCTCAGTTGGACCAGCGTTCGTGCTGGACGTGCAGACCGCGTGAGACGACGCTTCATCCAGTCCCAAACATGCTCAATGGGGGACAGATCCGGAGATCTTGCTGGCCAGGGTAGTTGACTTACACCTTCTAGAGCACGTTGGGTGGCACGGGATACATGCGGACGTGCATTGTCCTGTTGGAACAGCAAGTTCCCTTGCCGGTCTAGGAATGGTAGAACGATGGGTTCGATGACGGTTTGGATGTACTGTGCACTATTCAGTGTCCCCTCGACGATCACCAGTGGTGTACGGCCAGTGTAGGAGATCGCTCCCCACACCATGATGCCGGGTGTTGGCCCTGTGTGCCTCGGTCGTATGCAGTCCTGATTGTGGCGCTCACCTGCACGGCGCCAAACACGCATACGACCATCATTGGCACCAAGGCAGAAGCGACTCTCATCGCTGAAGACGACACGTCTCCATTCGTCCCTCCATTCACGCCTGTCGCGACACCACTGGAGGCGGGCTGCACGATGTTGGGGCGTGAGCGGAAGACGGCCTAACGGTGTGCGGGATCGTAGCCCAGCTTCATGGAGACGGTTGCGAATGGTCCTCGCCGATACCCCAGGAGCAACAGTGTCCCTAATTTGCTGGGAAGTGGCGGTGCGGTCCCCTACGGCACTGCGTAGGATCCTACGGTCTTGGCGTGCATCCGTGCGTCGCTGCGGTCCGGTCCCCGGTCGACGGGCACGTGCACCTTCCGCCGACCACTGGCGACAACATCGATGTACTGTGGAGACCTCACGCCCCACGTGTTGAGCAATTCGGCGGTACGTCCACCCGGCCTCCCGCATGCCCACTATACGCCCTCGCTCAAAGTCCGTCAACTGCACATACGGTTCACGTCCACGCTGTCGCGGCATGCTACCAGTGTTAAAGACTGCGATGGAGCTCCGTATGCCACGGCAAACTGGCTGACACTGACGGCGGCGGTGCACAAATGCTGCGCAGCTAGCGCCATTCGACGGCCAACACCGCGGTTCCTGATGTGTCCGCTGTGCCGTGCGTGTGATCATTGCTTGTACAGCCCTCTCGCAGTGTCCGGAGCAAGTATGGTGGGTCTGACACACCGGTGTCAATGTGTTCTTTTTTCCATTTCCAGGAGTGTACCTCACGAAATCAGCATCAAACGAAAAAAGTACAAAGTTCGAAACTCGTCTAGCTTGAAGGGGGGAACCAGATGGCGCTATGGTTGGCCCGCTAGATGGCGCTGCCATAGGTCAAACGGATATCAACTGTTTTTTTTTATAAATAGGAACCCCCATTTTTTATTAAATATTCGTGTAGTACGTAAAGAAATATGAATGTTTTAGTTCAACCACTTTTTTCGATTTGTGATAGATGGCGCTGTAATAGTCACAAATGTGTAAGTACGTGGTATCACGTAACATTCCGCCAGTGCGGACGGTATTTGCTTCGTGATACATTACCCGTGTTGAAATGGACTGTTTATCAATTGCGGAAAAGATCAATATCATGTTGATGTAAGGCTATTGTGATCAAAATGCCCAACGGGCGAGTGCTATGTATGCTGCTCGGTGTCCTGGTCGACATCATCCAAGTGACCGGACCGTTCGCCGGATAATTACGTTATTTAAGGAAACAGGAAGTGTTCAGCCACATGTGAAACGTCACTCACGGCCTGCAACAAATGATGATGCCCAAGCAGGTGTTTTAGCTGCTGTCGCGGCTAATCCGCACATCAGTAGCAGACAAACTGCGCGAGAATCGGGAATCTCAAAAACGTCGGTGTTGAGAATGCTACATCAACATTGATTGCACCCGTACCATATTTCTCTGCACCAGGAATTGCATGGCGGCGACTTTGAACGTCGTGTACAGTTCAGCCACTGGGCACAAGAGAAATTACGGGACAATGGCAGATTTTTTGCACGCGTTCTATTTAGCGACGAAGCGTCATTCACCAACAGCGGTAACGTAAACCGGCATAATATGCACTATTGTGCAACGGAAAATCCACGATGGCTGCGACAAGTGGAACATCAGCGACCTTGGCTGGTTAATGTATGGTGCGGCATTATGGGAGGAAGGATAATTGGCTCCTATTTTATCGATAGCAATCTAATTGGTGCAATGTATGCTGATTTCCTACGTAACGTTCTACCGATGTTACTACAAGATGTTTCACTGCATGACAGAATGGCGATGTACTTCCAACATGATGGATGTCCGGCATATAGCTCGCATGCGGTTGAAACGGTATTGAATAGCACATTTCATGACAGGTGGATTGGTCGTCGAAGCATCATACCGTGGCCCGCACGTTCACCGGATCTGACGTCCCCGGGTTTCTTTCTGTGGGGAAAGTTGAAGGATATTTGCTATCGTGATCCACCGACAACGCCTGACAACATGCTTCAGCGCATTGTCAATTCATGTGCGAACATTACGGAAGGCGAACTACTCGCTGTTGAGAGGAATGTCGTTACACGTATTGCCAAATGCATTGATTGACGGACATCATTATGAGCATCTATTGCACTAATGTGCTATTTACATGTAATCACGCTGTGCCGGCCGGTGTGGCCGAGCGGTTCTAGGCGCTTCAGTCTGGAACCGCGTGACCACTACGGTCGCAGGTTCGAATCCTGCCTCGGGCATGGATGTGTGTGACGTCCTTAGGTTAGTTAGGTTTAAGTAGTTCTAAGTTCTAGGGGACTGATGACCACAGATGTTAAGTCCCATAGTGCTCAGAGCCATTTGAACCAATCACGCTGTAACAGCATGCGTTCTCAGAAATGATAAGTTCACAAAGGTACATGTATCACGTTGGAACAACCGAAATAAAATGTTCAAACGTACGTACGTTATGTATTTTAATTTAAGAAATCTACCTGTTACCAACTATTCGTTTAAAATTATTAGCCATGTGTTTGTGACTACTACAGCGCCATCTATCACAAAGCATAAAAAGTGGTCCAACTAATACATTCATATTTCTTTATCCACTACAAGAACATGTAATAAAAATGGGGGTTCCTATTTAAAAAAAAAACGCAGTTGATACCCGTTTGACCTATGGCAGCGGCATCTAGTGGGCCAACCATAGAGCCATCTGGTTTCCCCCTTAAAGCTAGACAAATTTTGTTCATTGTAGTTTTTTCGTTTGACGCTTATTTCGTGAGGTATTGGCCTGGTCACGATCAGTGGACCACCCTGTATACTATTAATATTGTCATTCATTTCAATAACACGCGACATGAACATCAACGGTCTCAACATACTAATCTAGGGCAGGCCCAAATTGTATCTATATCTTCCGATGACTTTCTGTATGAGGTAACATGGTGCGTCCTCTCTACCACGGTACCTTAAGTCCAATCACAAAATTTTTTATCCCGTTTTATCGTACTTTTATTAATAAGCGTGCTCGTGTTACTGGGTAAAGTTTTTTTCAGAAATAAAAAATACTGCAGCTGCCTGACCGTTTTTACCGACAGGTTTCTGGATGTCATCTGAGAAAAGTTAAAATTAGTTTTCACTCAAAATCTAAGCTGGTCGTCGTTCTGTTTCAGGTAAATCATTTAATTTGAGCTCAGAAGATGTACTACGTTTTTACAGGAGATAGGAGTGAAAGATACTGGGCAGCACTTTTCTGTTTATTTCTGCTACCATTCTTGTAGACAAGTGTGACGTGTGCTTTCTCCGGACTAGTACACATTTAATATGTGGTTTATTGTGCTTATACGTGTAAGGGGCGTTTTGTGTTAATGTCTTGTATGTCGCTAAAAATTCACATTCATTTAGTAAAATTAGTTCGTTCTGATAACTGTTTTTAATTATTATTTTATATTTAGGTTTTCAGCTCCACCTTGTGGAAACACTGTAATCTATTTCCTTTATTTATTCTTCAGTCAAACATCTTTTGACATTCTGTTCTGTCTGATGACCTGAAATGGAACTTTTTTTTGAAGGCCTACTTTTATGCGTTTTAGGGCATCATTTCTGTTGTAGGCTAGATAATATTGTGCTGTTCATCAGACACTCTTGCTTCCACGACCGTAATTTGATTTGTAGCACATTTTAAAACAATGGGGATGTGTTATACAACATTCTAAACTCTAAATTCAGCCTGTTTATGCCTGAATTTTTGAAAATAATTCATTTCTTTTTGTTGTGGTCTTTAGTCCGAACACAACTTTAATGCTGCTCTCCACCTTACTTAACTGGTTAAAGGTACTAACATTGCACGCTACAATAATTTCTTTTATCTTGCCATAAATTCATTCTGTTTTTACATTGATGGTGGTAATAGGCATATATAAACTTGCATCAGTGTGCTGCGTATTGTTTTTTTTTTTTTTTTTTTTTTTGTCTATCTTGCTTATGATAATGTTTGCACTATGATGATCATAACAGATTCCGTCATTCCTGTTTTCGTATTCATTATTAGACTTACTCCCACTTTATGTGTTGATAATCCTATGCTATCCTGACCAGTTCTTCTTGCCAGCGCATTTCAATAGTTCCTCTTTGTGCGTAACTTCAAGCTTTCCGCCTGCCTTTTTGAATTCTCTACACGATGAAGGGATCTATTCCACACCCTGGTTTGTACAACGTCAGTTTTGTTTCTCCTGGTAAAAAAGTGCTCATAAGTAGTCCCGCCCGGAGATTCGGAAAAGGGTCTATTTTACCCCTAGAATATTCTGCCCATAAGGATGTCCACAGCATTAAACCATATAGCAGAGCTGCATGTTCTAGGGAATTATTAAGGCAGTAGTTTCCCCTTGCTTTCAGCTGTTCGAAGCGGCAACCTCTCTTTGGTGGCTGATGATACGCCGGCCAGTGTGGCCGAGCGGTTCTAAGCGTTACAGTCTGGAACCGCACGACCGCTACGGTCGCAGGTTCTACATCTACATCTACATCTACATCTACATTTATACTCCGCAAGCCACCCAACGGTGTGTGGCGGAGGACACTTTACGTGCCACTGTCATTACCTCCCTTTTCTGTTCCAGTCGCGTATGGTTCGCGGGAAGAACGACTGTCTGAAAGCCTCCGTGCGCGCTCGAATCTCTCTAATTTTACATTCTTTATCTCCTCTGAAGGTATAAGTAGGGGGAAGCAATATATTCGATACCTCATCCAGAAACGCACCCTCTCGAAACCTGGGGAGCAAGCTACACCGCGATGCAGAGCGCCTCTCTTGCAGAGTCTGCCACTTCAGTTTGCTAAACATCTCCGTAACGCTATCACGGTTACAAAATAACCCTGTGACGAACCGCGCCGCTCTTCTTTGGATCTTCTCTATCTCCTCTGTCAACCCGATCTGGTAAGTATTGGTCAAACGAGTGTTTTGTAAGCCACCTCCTTTGTTGATGGACTACATTTTCTAAGGACTCTCCTAATGAATCTCAACCTGGTACCCGTCTTACCAACAATTAATTTTATATGATCATTCCACTTCAAATCGTTTCGCATGCATACTCCCAGATATTTTACAGAAGTAACTGCTACCAGTGTTTGTTCCGCTATCATATAATCATACAATAAAGGATCCTTCATTCTATGTATTCGCAATACATTACATTCGTCTATGTTAATGGTCAGTTGCCACTCCCTGCACCAAGTGCCTATCCGCTGCAGATCTTCCTGCATTTCGTTACAATTTTCTAATGCTGCAACTTCTCTGTATACTACAGCATCATCCGCGAAAAGCCGCATGGAACTTCCGACACTATCTACAAGGTCATTTATATATATTGCGAAAAGCAATGGTCCCATAACTCTCCTCTGTGGCACGCCAGAGGTTACTTTAACGACTCTAGACGCCTCTCCATTGATAACAACCTGCTGTGTTCTGTTTGCTAAAAACTCTTCAATCCAGCCACACAGCCGGTCTGATATTCCGTAGGCTCTTACTTTGTTTGTCAGGCGACAGTGCGGAACTGTACCGAACGCCTTCCGGAAGTCAAGGAAAATAGCATCTACCTTGGAGCCTGTATCTAATATTTTCTGGGTCTCATGAACAAATAAAGCGAGTTGGGTCTCACACGATCGCTGTTTCCGGAATCCATGTTGATTCTTACAGAGTACATTCTGGGTTTCCAAAAACGACATGATACGCGAGCAAAAAAAACATGTTCTAAAATTCTACAACAGATCGACGTCAGAGATATAGGTCTATAGTTTTGCGCATCTGCTCGACGACCCTTCTTGAAGACTGGGACTACCTGTGCACTTTTCCAATCATTTGAAACCTTCCGTTCCTCTAGAGACTTGCGGTACACGGCTGTTAGAAGGGGGGCAAGTTCTTTCGCGTACTCTGTGTAGAATCGAATTGGTATCCCGTCAGGTCCAGCGGACTTTCCTCTGTTGAATGATTCCAGTTGCTTTTCTATTCCTTGGACACTTATTTCGATGTCAGCCATTTTTTCGTTTGTGCGAGGATTTAGAGAAGGAACTGCAGTGCGGTCTTCCTCTGTGAAACAGCTTTGGAAAAAGGTGTTTAGTATTTCATCTTTACGCGTGTCATCCTCTGTTTCAATGTCATCATCTTCCCGGAGTGTCTGGATATGCTGTTTCGAGCCACTTACTGATTTAACGTAGGACCAGAACTTCCTAGGATTTTCTGTCAAGTCGGTACATAGAATCCTGCCTCGGGCATGGGTGTGTATGATGTCCTTAGGTTAGTTAGGTTTAAGTAGTTCTAAGTTCTAGGGGACTGATGACCTCAGAAGTTAAGTCCCATAGTGCTCAGAGCCAATTTTTGCTGATGATACAAGGCCAAATCAGTCATTGGCACTGGTGCTTTTAAGTACTAAAAAGACTGCTGTACGTCATCTGGAGCCATATTTTAGTCTGAGCTCTCCACAGACACCCCTCTAATGTGGTTACACATACGGTACAACTATGTGTACGTCTTAGGCTCACAAACCACCGCACGTTGACAATGGGACTCGTTCTAGGGTGGTGAACCTAGTTACAGCATAATAAACCTTTTAGCAGCTATGTGGTGGTGTACATAGAAATACACTGTGCCAAAACGCCTGGGAAAGCAATATACACATATTCAGATGGCGGTAGTATCGCGTACACACTGTATAAAAGAGCAATGCACTGGTGGAGCTCTCATTTGCTCTCAGTTGTACTGCATGAAGGGAATTAACTGGCTTTGAAAGCGGAATTGTGAGTGGAGCTAGACGTATGGGACATTCCATCTCGGAAATCGTTACGAAATTCAATATTCGGTGATCCACAGTGTCAAGATTTTGCCAAGAATACCAAATTTCAGCCATTACCTCGCATCACGGACAACGCAGTGGCCGACGTCCTTACTTAAGAGCCAAGTGCAGCGGCGTTTCCGTAGAGGAGTCAGTGTTAACAGACAAGCATCACAGCGTGAAATAGTCGCAGAAATCAATGTGGAACATATGACCAACGTATGAGTTAGGGCAGTGTGGCGAAATTTGGCGCTAATGGGCTACGGCAGCAGACGACCGATGCGAGTGACTTTGCTAACAGCACGGTATCGCCTGCAGCACGTCTCCTGGGCAAGACACTAGACGACTGAAAACCCGAGTCCCAATTTCAGTTGGTAAGAGTGATGGCAAGCAATCCTGTCGGAGGAACATCCGCAACTGAGCATTAGAGCAGAGGTTAAAAATACCGCTTCAGTTGTAAGGTTATTTTTATTTTAAAACATGTTCGGTTTCGGGGTCACAGCACCTGATGACGGGAATGTAATATCCCGAAACCGATCATGTTTGAAAGAATAGAACCTTTCAAGTGAAAACCGCACGAAGCCATGGACTCAAGTTGTCAACAATGCAGTGTGAAAGCTGGTGGTGGTTCCATAAAGTTGTGGTTTGCTTTTACATGGAATGCACCCAGTCCATGGTCGAACTGAACCTGAGAGACCATTTTTAACCACCCAAGGACTTCATGTTCCTAAACAACGTTGGAATTTTTTTAGATGACAAAGCGTCATGTCACCGAGCCACAATTTTTAGCGACTGGTTTAAAGCACATTTGGACAATGTGGTCACCCAGATCGCCAGGTATGGGACATAAACGAGGGGTCAGTTCGAACACAAAATCCTGCACCGGCAACACTTTCACAGTTATGGATTGCTACGAAAGTACCATTCTCAGTATTTCTGTAGAGGATTTCATGCGACTTGTTGAGTCCTTGCCATGCGGAGGTACTGCACTACGACGGGCGAAAGGGTGTCCGACACGATGTTACGAGGTATCCCATGACTTTCGTCACATCAGTGTACATTTCGTAGACGATGTTGGAGCAAAATCTAAATGAGGGTACTTTACTTAATGGTCACACTCGTAATCGCATTTGCGGAACAATAATGGTGACAATTGTTCAGGTAATGTTAGGTCGTGAGGAGGAGACTGTACTGGTTCGGTGGTGGTTGACGACGTTATCACGGCTTTTATGCGGTTCTCGCAGGAAGGGGTAGCCGAGTCAGTCGTCGTACGACCTGATGGAAGACTTCCTCGCCCCACGCCACTGTTTCCCTCCGGAGCCTCAATGCGAACGGGCACTCCCAGCCGGCAGCCAAATAAAGAATGAAAGAGTAGCGCTGGCGTAGCGAACGGGTGGCAAAAGAAAGCAAAAGTCCGCCAGAAAGCAACCGTAGATGGCGGCTGCTGCCAAAAAGGGGACGCAGTTCTGTCATAACCGACCGAACTACTGCACTGTGGCAGCATAATGGAAATACGACTTTAGCTTGTTTTATTTTCATACCATTACTTCAAAAACATACAACTCCGAAATATTTTATAGAGTCCATTTCTTATGCAACACGTTAGGTATAAGCCTGTACCGTTGTTCGGTGGGCAACTACAGAGCATCATTTCTTACACTGGGCTCTGCGAAATCCCGAGGTTATCGAAAGAGATGTGCCTTTTTTATTAAACGGAGGAAATATATTCAAACTTGCGAATATGAACCATTTTCGATTGTGTATTAGAATGACGACAGCGAAAATTTGTGCCGGACCAAGTCTCGAACCCAGGCTTCTCCTTGGCGCTATCGTCACCTAACCGCTTTTTTTTCTTTTTAAATGACAAACTGACTACAATTTATCAATCTTAATTAATTTTTTAAAGTTTTATTTTTTGATTTTCATTGTATATTATTTTTAATTTTTTATTATGGTCGTACGCAGTTACAGGCTGGAGGAAACAAGGAGGACAAGTGTCGAATCCCGAGGCCTGGCCACGATGCCTTCCCTTCCGGAATCCTGCAAACTCCGCAAGGTGATAAAGAATGGCATACGGGCCAAGTTCAAGGGGTAGGGGCGGCATGTTTTGGTCCGAATCTGGCGGGAGCCTGCCACGCCGACAACACGCCAACTTATGGCCACGTGGTAAAAATGCTCTTAAAATACACTACTCGCCATTAAAATTGCTACACCACGAAGATTACGTGCTACAGACGCGAAATTTAACCGACAGGAAGAAGATACTGTGATAATGCAGATGATTATCTTTTCAGAGCATTCACACAAGGTTGGCGCCGGTGGAGACACCTACAACGTGCTGACGTGAGGAAAGTTTCCAACCTATTTCTCATACACAAACAGCAGTTGACCGGCGTTGCCTGGTGAAACGTTGTTGTGATGTGTAAGGAGCAGAAATGCGTACTATCACGTTTCCGACTTTGATAAGGGTCGGATTGTAGCCTATCGCGATTGCGGTTTATCGTATCGCGACATTGCTGCTCGCGTTGGTCGAGATCCAATGACTGTTAGCAGAATATGGAATCGGTGGGTTCAGGAGGGTAATACGGAACGCCATGCTGGATCCTAACGGCCTCGTATCGCCAGCAGTCGAGATGAAAGGCATTTTATCCGCATGGCTGTAACGGATCGTGCAGCCACGTCTCGATCCCTTAGTCAACAAATGGGGACGTTTGCAACACAACAACCATCTGCACGAACAGTTCGACGACGTTTGCGGCAGCATGGACTATCAGCTCGGAGACCATGGCTGTGGTTACCCTTGACGCTGCATCACAGACAGGAGCGCCTGCGATGGTGTACTCGACGACGAACCTGGGTGCACGAATCGCAAAATGTAATTTTTGGGATGAATCCAGGTTCTGTGTACAGCATCATGATGGTCGCATCCGTATTAGGCGACATCACGGTGTACGCATACTGGAAGCGTGTATTCATCATCGCCATACTGGCGTATCACCAGGCGTAATGGTATGGGGTGCGATTGGTTACACTTCTCGGTCACCTCTTGTTCGCATTTACTGCACTTTGAACGGCGGACGTTATATTTCAGATGTGTTACGACCCATGGCTCTACCCTTCATTCGATCCCTTCGAAACCCTACATTTCAGCATGATAATGCACGACCGCGTGTTGCAGGTCCCGTGCGGGCCTTTCTGGATACAGAAATTGTTAGACTGCTGCCCTGGCCAGCACATTCTCCAGATCTCTCACCAATTGAAAAGTCTGGTAAATGGTGGCCGAGCAACTGCCTCGTCACAATATGCCAGTCAATATTCTTGTTGACCTGTGGTATCGTGTTGAAGCTGCATGGGCAGCTGTATTTGTACACGCCATCCAAGCTCTGTTTGACTCAATGTCCAGCCGTATCAAGGCCGTTATTACGACCAGAGGTGGTTGTTCTGGGTACTGATTTCTGAGGATCTATGCACCCAAGTTGCGTGAAAATGTAATCACATGTCAGTTCTAGTATAATATATATGTCCAATGAATACCCGTTTATCATCTGCATTTCTTGTTGGTGTAGGAATTTTAATGGCCTGTAGTGTAATTGGCAAAAATCGCGCTATAACGGGAGCAGCGCGCAACCTGTGCATGTGCTGTCTACAGGTAACGCCAAACATCAAGGCGCGAGTGATGAGCACGTCCGTATACATATGCCAAGGTCCAGCCCTTTATCCAGAGAACCATCGGAAACTTGGTCGCAGGAAAATATTCCACCGATGGGTAAAGAGAGGATTGTGGGCCAATAACATGCGGCGGCACTCGTAGAAAACACGCAACTGTTTATCACCTCAGCAACCAGACATCCCCAACGGCTACATACTTGAATCGGTGATGATGATCGTCAACACTACTGCAGACGGCGCAGAGAGTCTCCGCTGCCAGTAACATGGCATGGAGCCGCCGATTAGTTGGACAGTTCCCACAGTCGCATGATATCAAGTCGAGCTGATACGCATCGGAGGAAACTGTGTTCAAAGTTCCGCCAAATCATATTCCACCGCAACAACGGGAACCTGCGTTATAATGCGTTACACGTGGCACTACGCAGGGAAAGGATATAGAAATTGTTTGCCCTCAGCCGGCGCTTTCGTGGGACTTCGTTGTGAGCGCCACTGATTTCCACGATGAACGCTGCTTTGCGTGCAAACGCCGGCACGATGCTCCGACAAGGACCGGCGGGGAGAGGGACACTGGCACAAGGATAGCAAGTAAACGGTGCGTAATGAAGGTCTCGACACTGTGCCATTGTTTATATATCGTCGCCATGCAAAGTGCCGCCGCACGGAAGCGTACATTCGTAAGACCAAGCCCTCCTGCATGAGGAGGCTGAGCACGTGTGTACGGCGTACTTTGAAGATGGACCCAGCCATCATAAAATGTCCTTTCGTAAACGGCAACGGTAGAACCTGCGCAGTGTGAAACATTCTGGCACATTAGGCAACACGATGGAAACGATCGAGGCGGTGTAGGGAGTCCCAGTTGATCATCACACGGGTATTAATCAAAACTTGACAAAAGTTGGCCGTCGCTGTACGGCGCGTTGACGATTTAAAGGCGATCCCAAAGTAGCGGAGACTTCGGACATAGAATAGGGGCGCCAGATTTTCCGGGGGTACCCCGCGACCAATAGATAACGCCGTAGATCTGCGCACATTCTGCAAAAGAAACAGCAGCAGAAAGTCATCTGCGTATGCGCGACGTCGGAAGGTGTAACCGCGTAAGGAGAGTCCAGACAACAGCGCCGACAGCAGGCCTATGAGCGGCTCTAGCGCCACTGCATAAAAGTAGATGGATAGGGGGCAGTCTTGGTGGACCGACCATTGGATCGGTATCGGACCCGCCACACGCCCTTTGACTTGGACCAACGGACGCGTCCTCCTAAGGAGCCGCCGAAGGACGCTGATGAACCGTGAAGGGAACCTCACCACGTCAAACGCACTATCAAAATCTACGGGTACGATTGCCGCACAAAGCCTTCACGTCTCTGCCAGCGCAATCACGTTACGAGCCTCCAGGGCTCACTGGATGTACCACCTGGTGTAGTTTGCTCGGTGGGCAGGAAACAAGGTAAGTGTAGTCTGCAGTGCGCCGCCAATAACCGCGCAAAAATCTGGTTATCAGCATTTAAGAAGGCGATAGGGTGGTAGTGGGCCGTAGTAATTCCAGGTGTCGTTTATGAATCGCAGCTGCAGACGTTATCAGTTCATTATACATCTCCGTCCATCGTGTAGACATGAGTCCACAAGACGTACGATAAAATTCAGTATGGAGTCTGTCGATAACTGCTGATTTGCACAGCGCACCCGTGAAGATAGCGATAGTGACATCCTCGGAGGTTACTACGGCCCACTACCACCCTATCGCCTTCTTAAATAACCAGATTTTTGCGCGGTTATTGGCGACGCACTGCAGACTACACTTACCTTGTTTTCTGTCCACCGAGCAAACTACACCAGGTGGTACATCCAGTGAGCCACTGGAGGCTCGTAACGTGATTGCGCTGGCAGAGACGTGAAGGCTTTGTGCGTTCGAAGGTTCCATTACTGCAAGCCCGGCCTCAAGCTTGAGTGCTCGTAGAATGTCCACGATAATAGAATCAAAGACCAGGACGGCCCCATCATCGACACAGTAGAGTAGGCGATAATGTTCCACAAAACTATTGTATATGTCCGCTTGGCAGGTGGCCCATCCTTACTGTGACCTAGGAGTTTTGTCTAAGTATTGCCTGTGGTGTCTGCGATCGTGCACAATATAATGAATGGAGGGACTCTCCTGAGCACCGCATGTGGTCTGTGGGCACGCACCACTGCCCCCTCTAGTTTCCAGCGAGTAATCGCTAGCAGCTTCGCCTTATTCATGCTGCGTTCAGTTTGCACTTTAAGGGAAGGTGACTGGCTATCAAGGCCGGGGAGTGCGCTGAAGTAGAAGTCTGTAGTGTAGCTCGGCAAAAAGGCCACTTCCCTGCTGTAAATGATAAATGTGCGGCGGAGCCTCGGTTCGGCATATTCCAGCCACTAGTCCACCACTTACGCGTAGGAAGAGAGACGTGCCGTTCGCTCCCTGTTCACTTCTCAGTGGTACGTTGGCAATAGAGTGTTGGGTTTCCATGGTGCCCGACCCCTCCAAATCTTCTGGCGGGGAAGGAGTAGTGTACACATGTACGTACGCACAGTGGTCTGAAAACACCAAAGATCAGCTCTAAACGTCGAGCTACGCGCTGACCAGACTATGCGTCTGACGTCCTCTGCAGGTACTCGAATGGCAGTTGGAACACACGAACAGTTCTAACACCGTCAGCGTGATGGGCGGGTTCAAAACGTGCCAGCGCGCAGCGTCGTTGATCATTTTAACGTAAACAATGTTACTGAGAATCTGGAGGTGCATAACCAACAGTTGAGATGGCGAGATCTTCGCCTCCCCTTGGAGGACACGTTCCACATCTAAGGCTGTCGCTCGTGCATATTCCGGATAATAGCTGAAACGTAATGGATCTATTTGCCATGATCTCAATGCACGAAGCCCACCCGCAGGCTAGGCCGCAACGTAAACACACACACACAGACTCACACTCTCCGCAGGCGAAAGTACGGCACGCTTCGGCTATTCGTGCACGAACCACAGCCAGACCCTAACTTCAACATATCGTCGTCCTCTCAAAACCTGCACTCGTAAGGTACAAATATTTCTGTGCGGGAAGGACATACGGTATGTGATCAAAAGTATCCGGTCACCTGGTTGAGAATGACTTGCAAGTTCCTGGCGCCCGCCATTGGTAATACTGTAATTCAATGTATAGTTGGCACACTTAGCTTTGATGACAGCTTTCACTCTCGCAGGCATGCGTTCGATTAGATGCTGGAAGGTTTCTTGGGGAAAGGCAGCCCATTCTTACGGAGTGCTACACTGAGGAGAGGTACTGATGTGGGACGGTGAGGCCAGGCACGAAGTCGGCGTTTCAAAACATCCCGGTGTTCTATAGGATTCAGTTCAGGACTCTGAGCAGGCCAGTCCATTACAGGGATGTTATTGTCGTGTAACCACTCTGTGACTGGCCGTGCGTTACGAACAGGTGCTCGATCGTGTTGAAATATGCAATCACCATCCCCGAATTCATCTTCAACAGTGAGAACCAAGAAGATGCTTAAGTAGGCTTGTGCTGTGATAGTGCCACGCAAAACAACAAGGGGTGCAAGCCTCCTCCATGAAAAACACGACCACACCATAACACCACCGCCTCCAAATTTTACTGTTGGCACTACACACGCTGGCAGATGACATTCACCGGACATTCGCCATACCCACACCCTGTCATCGGATCGCCGCATTGTGTACTGTGATTAGTCACTCCACACAACGGTTTTCCACTGAACAGTCGTCCAATGTTTACGCTCCTTACACCAAGCGAGGCGTCGTTCGGTATTTACCGGCGTGATGTGTTGCTTATGGGCAGCCGTTCGACCATGGAATCCAAGTTTTCTCACCTCCCACCTAACTGTCATAGTACTAGCGGTGCATCCTGATGCCGTTTGGAAATCCTGTGTGGTGGTCTGGATAGATGTCTGCCTATTACACATTACGACCCTTTCCAGCTGTCGGCGGTCTCTGTCAATCAACAATCAACAGTCAGCTTGTAAGCTTTTATGCTGTACGCGTCCCTTCCCGTTTCCACTTCACTGTCACATCGGAAACAGTGGACCTAGGGATGTTTATGAGTGCGGAAATCTCACGTACAGATGTCTGACATAAGTGACACCCAATCACGTGACCACGCTCAAAGTCCGTGAGTTCTGCAGGGCGCCCCATTCTGATCTCTCACAATGTCTAATGACTACTGAGGTCGCTGATATGAAGTACCTGGCAGTAGGTGGCATCTCAATGCACGTAATAAGAAATATGTTTGTTTTTAGGTGTGTCCGGATACTTTTGATCATATAGTGTAATTGTTGAAATTCGAGGGCTTGGTATTGGCGATTAAATAGGTAATACGTGTGCGCCCGTGTTATTAGGACGTACGATGCCATGTTCCTTAGCAAATGCGTGCATGCCCGAAATCACAGACACTGCAGTGGCTGCAACCGTCAAGAAACACAAGAAATGTATTCGCAGTTGCGAATGCGAATCTTCGGTATATTAGAATGGCGACGGCAAAAGTTTGTGCCGGACTGGGACGTGTACCCGGATTTCCCTCTTATCGCGAGCAGTCACTTTAACGACATCCATTTACGCTTCCCGGACCGACCCAGACCTCCATATGCCTACCGTTTTGATCAGTCCATGGACTGCACACGGGTAGCCGAAGCGTTGAAGACGGACACCCGAGACACCGGCAAATCTGTACTCGAGTGACGAACCGGCAAAAATTTCATGTGTCACTAATAAATCATATACATCTAGTGCAACCGACGCCATATTAACACATGAGCAAGAGAAACATCCCTGCAGTTTTTCAATACAGTATTAGTAATGTACTGCTTCGGGGCATCACGTTGCTTTTCCTTGCTCCGTTTGCAAATGAAGTAGAAAAGAAGTGATTGGTAGTGGTACATAGTACCCTTCACCATACACCTTACTGTGGCATGCGGAGTACGTATGTTGATGTAGAAAGTTTGATTGCGGAAGCCGTTTAAACCGCCACCGTCGTCAGTTTCCCAAAGCACCTCCATGGACAACAAAGTGTATCACTCTATCGTGTATTACGAGATAAATGAGCCACGTTATGCTTTGTAGCCTTCATCTGTATGTAGTACACAATATTTGTTTATTATCGAACTCTTCAGTTTTATTCCTAGCTTGTTAAAGTTATCGTACACTTGACAATACTAAAAGACACTAACGTCACTGCTTACATCATCCTCCAAGCAGATCCTACCTGGTCCCATCCGATTTTCATGTTTCCAAAAATTAAAGAACTCCTTCCAGGACTTCACTTTCATAGTGATGAAGTGGTGCAAGCAGAGGTAAGTTTGTCGTTAGTCAACAAACTTTCTACAGTGACGAATCCAACAAACTGGTCTCACGTCGGGAGAAATGTGTTCATCGTCAGGGTGGCTTTGTTGAGGAATAAATATGAAGAATGAAGATGTAGAATATTAATAACGTATGTTTTATTTGAAAAGCCTTACGATTTTTCACAACTAAACTCTGAGACATTAATTTTTAGCACACCCTCGTAAATTTGTGACAGTAAAAACAAGTACCACTCACCGGATTAAGAACAAAATTAAATTTGTCTGTGCACCACCAAAGAAATTTGCAGTGGCAAATGAGAAACTAAGAAACCAAATAGACAGAATAAACACTTGCAGCATTAATTTGCATAAATAAGAACGGCGGTTTACTCAAAAATGGCTCTGAGCACTATGGGACTCAACTGCTGAGGTCATAAGTCCCCTAGAACTTAGAACTACTTAAACCTAACTAACCTAAGGACAACACACACATCCATGCCCGAGTTAGGATTCGAACCTGCGACCGTAGCGGTCGCGCGGTTCCAGACTGTAGCGCCAGAACCGCTCGGCCACCAGCGGCCGGCGGCGGTTTACTTCTTATAGCCTCTCTAACCCAACCGAAATTAAGTTCAAATAACTATGACAATCCCTAGCTCCACAGTGTAACCTCGCGATAATCAGCAAGCCTCAAGCAAAGTCACTGGTGGGAGGGGGAGGCTAGGGTTAGTCGTAGTCACTTGAGTTGAATTTAGATAGAGTTAGCGAGGATCTTAAAAGAAAAATGCCGTCCCTTTGTTTTGCATTTATACCGATCAACGCTGTCTATATGGTTTCTTACTTTCTCATTTGGTACTGTCAATTTGTTTGGCAGTGCATAATCAAATCAGTATTTGGTGTTGTATGTGCTGTTTGATAAATGTGACATATTCTGTGTCTTCCAGTATTACTGTTTCTCATGTGCCTTTCTTTATTCTCCCTTGTTTCGGATGTGCAGTGCGTCACATATTACACATTCCTTTGATCCTTTACTATACTCTTGCGTCTTATCTTACACTCCCTTCATCTCTTCTCCCCTTTTCCTCCCATCACCACTCTTTATTGAGATATTACACACATCAAAAAAAAAAAAAAATGCTTCCACTCGGTTCCGAGAGTTCCGGAATCTTTATTCGCACGAAGTAATGGCCGCTATCGACAGGGGATCTCAAGGTGATTCCGTATTTCTAGATTTCCGGAAAGCTTTTGACACCGTTCCTCACAAGCGACTTCTAATCAAGCTGCGGGCCTATGGGGTATCGTCTCAGTTGTGCGACTGGATTCGTGATTTCCTGTCAGGAAGGTCGCAGTTCGTAGTAATAGACGGCAAATCATCGAGTAAAACTGACGTGATATCAGGTGTTCCCCAGGGAAGCGTCCTGGGACCTCTGCTGTTCCTGATCTATATAAATGACCTGGGTGACAACCTGAGCAGTTCTCTTAGGTTGTTCTCAGATGATGCTGTAATTTGCCGTCTAGTAAGGTCATCCGAAGACCAGTATCAGTTGTAAAGTGATTTAGAAAAGATTTTTGTATGGTGTGGCAGGTGGCAGTTGACACTAAATAACGAAAAGTGTGAGGTGATCCACATGAGTTCCAAAAGAAATCCGTTGGAATTCGATTACTCAAGGCTGTCAATTCAACTAAGTACCTGGGTGTTAAAATTACGAACAACTTCAGTTGTAAAGACCACATAGATAATATTGTGGGGAAGGCGAGCCGAAGGTTGCGTTTCATTGGCGGGACAGAAGTTGCAACAAGTCCACTAAAGAGACAGCTTACACTACACTCTTTCGTCCTCTGTTAGAATATTGCTGCGCGGTGTGGGATCCTTACCAGGTGGGATTGACGGAGGACATCGAAAGGGTGCAAAAAAGGGCAGCACGTTTTGTATTATCACGTAATAGGGGAGAGAGTGTGGCAGATATGATACGCGAGTTGGGATGGACGTCATTAAAGCAAAGACGTTTTTCGTCGCGGCGAGATCTATTTACGAAATTTCAGTCACCACCTTTCTCTTCCGAATGCGAAAATATTTTGTTAAGCCCAACCTACATAGGTAGGAATGATCATCAAAATAAAATAAGAGAAATCAGAGCTCGAACAGAAAGGTTTAGGTGTTCGTTTTTCCTGCGCGCTGTTCGGGAGTGGAATGGTAGAGAGATAGTATGATTGTGGTTCGATGAACCCTCTGCCAAGCACTTAAATGTGAATTGTAATCTTGTAGATGTAGATGTAGACGGAAAATTGGAGTAGAGATCAACATAAACATCATTTCCACCCTTTTTATTGCTCATGAAAACCACACATTGCAAGTTGTACCACCATATTGCTGTACACACCGGTACGTCTAATACCCACAAGGGAACCTTCCCATCGCACCCCCTCAGATTTAGTTATAAGCTAGCGCAGTGGATAGTCCTTGAAAAACTGATCACAGATCAATCGAGAAAACAGGAAGAAGTTGTGTGGAACTATGAAAAAAATAAGCAAAATATACAAACTGAGTAGTCCACATGCAAGATAGGCAACATTAAGGATATAGTGAGCTCAGGAGCGCCGTGGTCCCGTGGTTAGCGTGAGTAGCCGCTGAGTGAGAGGTCCTTGGTTCAAGTCTTCCCTCGAGTGAAATAATTTCATTCTTTATTTTCGCAAAATTATGATCTGTCCGTTCGTTCATTGACGTTTCTGTTCACTGAAATAAGTTTAGTGTCTGTGTTTTGAGACCGAACCGCAAAACCGTGCGATGAGTAGACGAAAGGACGTGGCTCTCCAATGGGAACCGAAATCATTTGATCGCAAGGTCATAGGTCAACCGATTCCTGCACAGGAAAACACGTCTGATATATTCTATACGAGACATGTGCATCACATGACAGGAAAATGTTGTCGACCCACCTAACTTGTACACTTGGCGAATGGGTAAAAAGATTCTTCTACCTTGCCCGATTTAGGTTTTCTTGTGGATGTGATAATCACTCCCAAAAAAGTGATGAAAACAGAAGAGTTTGTCTCATAAACTGCAACAAATGACTGAACAGTTTCACAGTCGCACAGTTTTCCTTGTGCTCTGTCAAAACATATGTTCTTAACGTTTTCAATTTTTTCCGCGTGTAGACCGTCAGATCCCGTATATGTCCAAGCAAATCTGAACATGTCCTGCAATTTTGGAGAGCGAAGTTGATTTTGTGTAAGTGCCTGAACTTTGATAATTGTCTGAAAATAAAAAATTAAAATTGTTGCTGCAGGGAAGACTTGAACCAAGGACCTCTCGTACCGCAGCTGCTCACGCTAACCACGAGACCACGGCGTTCCTGAGCCAATATTTACATTTATATTGCATATGTTCCACATGGACTACTCAGTTTGTATATTTTGCTTATTTTTTTCATAGTTCCACACAATTTCTTCCTGTTTTCTCGATTAATCTGTGTACAGTTTTTCAAGGCCTATCCACTGTGCCACCTTATAACTAAATCTGAGGGGGGTGCGATGGGGAGGTTCCCTTGCCAGTAGCACGTACTCTTGCTTTGATGCATGTCTGTCGTCGTGGCATACCATCCACAAGTTCCTCAAGGCACTGTTGGTCCAGATTGTCCCACTCCTCATCGGCGATTCGGCGTAGATCCATCACAGTGGTTGGTGGGTCACGTCGTCGTCCATAAACAGCCCTTTTCAATCTATCCCAGGCATGTTAGAAAGGGTTCATATCTGCAGAACATGCTGGCCACTCTAGTCGGACGATGTCGTTATCTTGAAGGAAGTCATTCACAAGATGTGCACGAAGGGTTCGCGAATTGTCGATCACGTAGACGAATGCTTCGGCAATATGCTGCCGATACGGAAAAATGTGAAGACATTGAAAAAGGTATGATTGTCGGAAGGACAGACTCAGCATACAGGAAAGTCAAAACAACCTTTGGTGACATTAAAAGCAACGGTGGTAACATTAAGAGTGCAACGGGAATTCCACTGTTAAATGCAGAGGAGAGAGCAGATAGGTGGAAAGAATACATTGAAAGCCTCTATGAGGGTGAAGATTTGTCTGATGTGATAGAAGAAGAAACAGGAGTCGATTTAGAAGATATAGGGGATCCAGTATTAGAATCGGAATTTAAAAGAGCTTTGGAGGACTTACGGTCAAATAAGGCAGAAGGGATGGATAACATTCCATCAGAATTTCTAAAATCATTCGGGGAAGTGGCAACAAAACGAATATTCACGTTAGTGTGTAGAATATATGAGTCTGGCGATATACCATCTGACTTTCGGAAAAGCATCATCCACACAATTCCGAAGACGGCAAGAGCTGACAAGTGCGAGAATTACCGCACAATCAGCTTAACAGCTCAGGCATCGAAGCTGCTTACAAGAATAATATACAGAAGAATGGAAAAGAAACCGAGAATGCGCTAGGTGACGATCAATTTGGCTTTAGGAAAAGTAAAGGGACGAGAGAGGCAATTCTGACGTTACGGCTAATAATGGAAGCAAGGCTAAAGAAAAATCAAGACACTTTCATAGGATTTGTCGACCTGGAAAAAGCGTTCGACAATGTAAAATGGTGCAAGCTGTTAGAGATTCTGAAAAAAAGTAGGGGTAAGCTATAGGGAGAGACGGGTCATATACAATATGTACAACAACGAAGAGGGAATAATAAGAGTGGACGATCAAGAACGAAGGGCTCGTATTAAGAAGGGTGTAAGACAAGGCTGTAGCCTTTCGCCCCTACTCTTCAATCTGTACATCGAGGAAGCAGTGATGGAAATAAAAGAAAGGTTCAGGAGTGGAATTAAAATACAAGGTGAAAGGATATCAATGATACGATTCGCTGATGACATTGCTATCCTGAGTGAAAGTGAAGAAGAATTAAATGATCTGCTGAACGGAATGAACAGTCTAATGAATACACAGTATGGTTTGAGAGTAAATCGGAGAAAGACGAAGGTAATGAGAAGTAGTAGAAATTAGAACAGCGAGAAACTTAACATCAGGATTGATGGTCACGAAGTCAATGAAGTTAAGGAATTCTGATACCTAGGCAGTAAAATAACCAATGACGGACAGAGCAAGGAGGACATCAAAAGCAGCCTCGCTATGGCAAAAAAGGCATTTCTGGCCAAGAGAAGTCTACTAATATCAAATACCGACCTTAATTTGAGGAAGAAATTTCTGAAGATGTACGTCTGGTGTACAGCATTGTATGGTAGTGAAACATGGACTGTGGGAAAACCGGAACAGAAGAGAATCGAAGCATTTGAGATGTGGTGCTATAGACGAATGTTGAAAATTAGGTGGACTGATAAGGTAAGGAATGAGGAGGTTCTATGCAGAATCGGAGAGGAAAGGAATATGTGGAAAACACTGATAAGGAGAAGGGACGGGATGGTAGGACGTCTCCTAAGACATGAGGGAATGTCTTCCATGGTACTAGAGGGAGCTGTAGAGGGCAAAAACTCTATAGGAAGACAGAGATTGGAATACGTCAAGCAAATAATTGAGGACGTAGGCTGCAAGTGCTACTCTGAGATGAAGAGGTTAGCACAGGAAAGGAATTCGTGGCGGGCCGCATCAAACTAGTCAGTAGACTGATGACCAAAAAAAAAAAAAGAAAAAAAATTGGTTGCACTATCGGTCGGAGGATGGCATTCACGTATCGCCATTACGGCACCTTACATGACCCACATAATGCCACCCAAGAACAGCAGGAAACCTCCACACCTTGCTGCACTGGCTGGACAGTGTGTCCAAGGCGATGAGCCTCCAAACACGTCTCCGACGATTGTCTGGTTGAAGGCATATGCGACACTCATCAGTGAAGAGAACGTGATGCCAATCCTGAGCGGTCCATTCGGCATGTTGTTGGGCCCATCTATACCGCACTGCATCGCGTCGTGGTTGCAAAGATGGACTCGCGATGGACGTCGGGTGTGAAGTTGCTCGTCATGCAGCCTATTGTGCACAGTTTGAGTCTTAACACGACGTCCTGTGGCTGCACGAAAAGCATTATTCAACAGGGTGTCTTTGCTGTCAGGGTTCCTCCGAGGCATAATCCGAAGGCAGCGGTCATCCACTGCAGTAGTAGCCATCGGGCAGCTTGAGCGAGGCATGTCATCGACAGTTCCTGTGTCTCCGTATCTCCTCCATGTCCGAACAACATCGCTTTGGTTCACTACGAAATGGCTGGACACTTCCCTTGTTGAGAGCCCTTCCTGGCACAAAGTATCAATGCGAACGCGATCGAACTGCGGCACTGACCATCTAGGCATGGTTGAACGACAGATAACACGAGTAGTGTACCTCTTTCCTGGTGGAATGACTGGAAATGATCGGCTGTCGGACCCTCCTCCGTCTAACAGGCGCTGCTCATGAATGCTTGTTTACATCATTGGGCGGGTTTAGTGACCTCTCTGACCAGTCAAAGGGACTGTGTCTGTGATACAATATCCACAGTCGACGTTTGTCTTCAGGAGTTCTGGGAACCGGGGTGATGCAAACCTGTTTCTGATGTGTGTACGTGTCGTAAATCTGATTTTACGTTAACCATTGTTTTACTTTGGCAATACACAGAGTTGTACGTTATGGTGAATGGTAATTTCTTGTCATGGTATGATACTGCACCCTCTTACGACCCTCTCAGGACTGACGTGTGGCCGCCATATTAGGAATGACGTTCATTTTATTTTGTGATGTTTGTGTGCTGTCTTGGACACTTAGTTCCTATGAAATTTTGGCTTTTACTTTTGTAGGGTTCATAAAAATTTTAGTTCTTATTTTGGCACTATCCTTTCATCACGCCAACATTACTGCTGTGTTTAGTTTGTTTAATGTTTTCCTGTTTCTACAGATGAGTCGATGTGCAAGTCATTTTACACCATGATGATTTTACTGACAGTTCTTAACCTTAGATACACAATACTACTTCTTCTGTACATTAGGTTCAACATAGCTTCGAGTTCACTTTCTTATCAAAGATTACTTTTTCTAAGTAGCATAATAAATATATTGTTACGTATTTTACGTTGTAACATTGATACGTCATATGATTTTGTGATGTGTGTGTGTGTGTGTTTGTTTTCATTTTTGCTATTATGTATCGTTGGGTAATAGAAAAAACTATATTGTCAATACCTATACTGTAACTGCTTATGCAACTATTCATAAAAAGTGGTTCAAATGGCTCTGAGCACTATGGGACTTAACATCTGTGGTCATCAGTCCCCTAGAACTTAGAACTACTTAAACCTAACTAGCCTAAGTACATCACACACATCCATGCCCGAGGCAGGATTCGAACCTGCGACCGTAGCAGTCGCGCGGATCCGGACTGAGCGCCTAGAACCGCTAGACCACCGCAGCCGGCAACTACTCATATTTCATGTCTACGTTGTAATTGTTTATGAAACTATGTCAAAATTTTTCTGTTCTCATTTCTTGCACTTAGTTTTAATTTAAATTTCATTTAATACTTCCTCTCGTATTACTATTTTTAACAGGTGACAACCTGCATGAAGTTAGTTGTTATTTTAATTCATTTTCAATCTCTACGTTACATAGCTCGCGTCTTTTTAGTTTTACGCCTACATCGTTCTTCCACTGCTTTCAACTTCACATTTACATAATCAACATATTCTTTGTATGCTTTCCTTGTGGTTATGCTCTTTGATAGTCTACTATTGTCTGTAAGGTTTCTAATGCCGTATGTTGACGATAATTGTTTTCCTTACCATTACGTTTTCTATGTGCGGTCAGTTTGGGACCTGGCTCCACAAATAAGAGTCAGTACCTTATGTGCCTACTTTTGTGTGGCTTGTTTTTGTACTCCATTTTAAGTACTAATGAGAACTGTTGCCAATAATGCATCTTTTTAGGTTTCGGTACCACAATCGTGAAAAATCGGAACGCTTGTAGTATCACTTTGTTGTCCGTCTGTGTGCCTGCTAGTCTGTCTGTCCGACTGTTAGAAACAGTTTCTTCTCAGGAACGAGTGTGCATATCAAGTCACACGCTAAGGTCTACAGTCCCTTGGCAGCGTAAAAAAATGAAACCTTCTGTCACTGCTATCTAAAGATACGGCCAATTATGTCACATATTTTGATACTTGCAAACTCACTCATCAAAATGTATATTTACATCCTGTTGAAACACAGTCGTGAAATATGGAAAATTGTTAATCTGTAATTATGTTACACGAAACATTTTGTCATTTGTTATCTGGCTGTCTGTCCTTCCATTTGCTAAGACCCCTTTTTCTGAGGAAAGGATTGACGTATCAAGTTGAATTTCGCATGATAATGTACATGGCCGTTTGGTGATGTAGAATAAGGTTAGGTTCTAAGTCAGTGTATTCAGAGGACATGACCATTTATGTCACGTATTTTGATATTCGAAAACTCACTCATCGAAACCTATAGGATACATCCTGTTGAGTAGATTGATGAAATTTGGCAAGGAACATGTAAAGGAAAAACTCAGAAAATTGTTATCTGCAACAGTAATATACAAAAACAAAATTCTTCCGGTATTTTTAATCCGAATTCAAACTTGAAATTAAAACATTTTCGAAAGCCTTGGAATCCCTGGGACGGATATCTTGCCGGTATCTGTCGACAATAGGCAAATATCGTCGATATTCTCCATTCCCGGGGTGGATAAACTGTGTATATAAATAGTCATGCTTGTACGGAACCCTCAGAGCGCGTGTCCCATTCGCACATGGCATTTTTTTAATGTCGTATTTCTTCGTTTTTACCACAGCTATGTCTGACGCTGATATATCGAAACGCTTCAGTAAATTAATTTGTGCCCAAGACTTTCCAAAATAAATTGTGTGCCGACACTAACTCTGTCACTGGGGAAAAACTCGAAACCAGTAATCATCGTCGCAAACTGGAGTGTCCTGGTGGTGAAGGAGCACGCTACAAGATATGAAGACCCAGGTAGCAAGAGTTCAGATGGCTCTGAGCGCTATGGGACTTAATATTTGAGATCATCAGTCCCCTAGACGTAGAACTACTTAAACCTAACTAACCTAAGGATATCACCCACATCCATGCGCGACGCAGGATTCGAACCTTCGACCGTAGCAGCTGCACGGTTCAGGTCTGAAGCGCCTAGAACCGCTCGGACACAGCGGCCGGAGTAGCAAGAGTAATAGATGTTTATCTGGTCTATGAAGAAAGACAACAATTCGGTACGGATAACAAAACAATATTTCTTGGGTGCCTGGTTTGGTACCAGCGCAACATCTGTCACTGTGTAGTGGAATGTTGTTGGACCGAAGTCGTGGGTGACATTCCGCGACTTGGTGCAAAGGAGGTAGTCAGTGAGGGCGAGTGATCTGGACAGGCAGACGTTGGACAGGTGGAAGTCGATCATGAGAGTGTGGTGCGCTGGACGATGTGGACCCGTACCGAGGAACCGCGGAGTGGTAGCGACGGCGTTACTCCCGATGAATTGCGGCCGCGCACGGTGAAGAGGAGAGAGCTCCATACTGAAGAACCGCGAAGAGTCGGCGCCTGGCTACGGAGCTGCTTCGGTGTAAAACTTCTACATATCATTTTTTTTAAATAGTATTATCCTGTATGTAGCGTGACTGAAGACTTACCGCCGAATGCGGTCTCTGTGTAAAGTACAACGAAATCTTCATTTTATTACAGCACTTTCAGAAGAAACTGTTCACTCTATGGGTCTTTCTTCTGGATTCATAAATGCGAATTAACAGTGCACTGGCATTACAAAGAATATTGAATTAAAGGAAGGTGAGTATTACCCTGGCCAGATAGCCAAATCACGGCGTAACAAACGCCTGAAGAAGATCTTTGGCGTGGGTCAGTGCACTACTGAGTTTCTGGAGGAGAATGTACTCGTACAACAGCTTCTCAATATCGGCAAGAACAGTTGTAATAGGCCCCATGAAAGAAGTAAAAGCATCGGCAGGTTGAGGCTGCTGATGTTCAGGACTCGCCACTTGTGCATATGTCGGGAATCCGTGGTATCTGCTGGTATTGCTGAGGTTGTGGTTGTTGCAGAGGGCTGCTGAGTGGAATGGAGCGACGGTGACCAGACATCGGAGAACTGTAGGACGTCCTGAGGCGACGGACTATGACAACAGGCCGAGGAGGCCGCGACCTGGCAACAGCACGTCGTTGGTAGGCACGAAGTAAGTCTTCTTACGCTGGACATCCTCCATGTTAAGGAGGGTAGGCTTGTTCACAATTACGGCACTTAACCTTCTCCGTCCTCCGCAGACCGGCAAAGCCGCGATTTTTATATCCCAATCGCGGAAGCATACGGGGGCCACCACTTGGCGACACGTCACTGGCGGCAGCAATGACAGTAACACCTGTAGACCTGTAGCGAGATTTGCGGCCCCGGGACGAGTGGGCATGAGAACAATCCGGTATGTTTACGTGTACTTCCGACTCTTCCAGTGCTCCATAGAAGCCGCGTAGCAAGCAGGCGAAGTGGGCGGCCACTTGCGATCGCTGTGGCGTGAAGGGTAAGCCCTATACGTATGAACGGCTGCATATATCACAATGGTAACCGTCGTGTCCAAACACAGCTTTTCACCGCGCCACCAGCTACAGCGAGACTCGTATTATGAAGGTGGCCAATTAAACGTGTCGAAACTAGGCATTTTAATAAACGAAGTGATCTTGACTGTGTTTACTAATTGATCGTCAACAACAGATCGCTGTTGCCTCCTTACTACGTTGGTTTAAATTATCAAGTTTGTGTAACGTCAGACAGCTTGGCATTCAGTGGCAGTTAGAGAATGACAAGCAGTGTTTTGTTGAATAGCAAGCTCGCGGGTACCAAAAAAAGTCCATATCACATATAGTAGTACGTCACACCGAAGATGCAGTGGGAGGCTTTTAATGACACCTAATCCATCAAGAACATTGCAGCCGTTATGAAGGTACCCAAGTGGGCTGTTGCTGACGTGATTCTGAAGTGGAAACGCGAAGGAAGAATTTCAGCTAAACTAAGATAAAGGAGATGTCATCTACTGACGGACAGTGACCATCAAGCACAGCGGAAGTTGGTTATCTACTGAATACAGTAGAGGAATAGTTCGGAGACGATGACTGTGTCAGTGTGACAAAGTATCCTATCATGATGCAGCATCTGTGAAGCAATAGTTTGTGGAAAACAATATCCCTGAAATAAACTGGCCTCATGAGAGTCCCGACCTAAACCGAATGGATTACCTTTGGGATGAGTCACAGCGTCGATTACAAAAATGGTTCAAATGGCTCTGAGCACTATGGGACTCAACTGCTGAGGTCATTAGTCCCCTAGAACTTAGAACTAGTTAAACCTAACTAACCTAAGGACATCACAAACATCCATGCCCGAGGCAGGATTCGAACCTGCGATCGTAGCGGTCTTGCGGTTCCAGACTGCAGCGCCTTTAACCGCACGGCCACTCCGGCCGGCTCGTCGATTACACTCTAGATCGCAGTGGAAAGTCTCTGGTTTCCGCTCTTGACGAAGAATGGCCTGCCATTCCTCCACACACAGCCAGACAGCTCACTGAAATTGTTCCCAGCAGTGGTCAAGCCGTCATTAAGTCGGAGGGTGGACACACGTCCTATTAATGTCCACAGTGTCCGCATATTTTTGATGAGATAGTACACTAAGGTATTCGTTGTTGTGAGAGTTTTACTGTCTTACTGTTTTAAAATTCTCAATGTATTTCATATATCATGTATTAAGTTATATAGAGGTTTGCTATTTTTCTGTATGAAATCGGCAGTTTGACATGACTGAAACTGCTGATATAAATTTCTTTAACAAACTATACTGCACAACAAAATTACAAAAATGGTTCAAATGGCTCTGAGTGCTATGGGACTTCTAAGGTCATCAGACCCCTAGAACTTAGATCTTCTTAAACCTAACTAACCTAAGGACATCACACACATCCATGCCCGAGGCAGGATTTGAACCTGCGACCGTAGCGGTCGCGCGGTTCCAGACTGTAGCGCCTAGAACCACTCGGCCACCTCGGTCGGCCACACAATTACAGGAATACTTCTTCGAAACCTCGTAAATTTCTCCCATTGTAAGGCGTAAGTTTGAAATTTGGCTGAAAAGTGGCTACAACCTTCCTCTGTAATGGTGAAAAGGGGGGAATCCTGCGACGTCATCCTCGCTCTCGGAGACGCTTCAAACAGCAAGGTGTCGGCACATGTGAAGAAAGGGGCACACTTCAGAAGATCATGTTAGCTGTAAGGTGTGTTAATGATGTTACATTGGCATCAGATTTGACCACAATTCTTCCAACACCCTCGTGGACGTATCAGGAGATGGGAAGGTCTTCACGTCCCCAACCCTATTCTAAGGACATCGCGGATCTGCAACCCCACTGAAAGTGATCTCCGCACTTTGCAGTGCAGAGCGACCCCTCTATTGACACCTCTGCGACGGAGGTGAGAACCGCGACGTGTTGAAATCACGAGGTTCGTATGTGTGGTCGATGAAAACATATCTGACACACCGGCGCTCAGAAACTACACGATAAGGCCTCTGGTTGATCCATAAAGAGAGTAGATGAAAGCACCTCTTCCTCGAAGCGCTGATTCCCCTACATTTCGCTATCGAAAACGACAGTTCACAATGCGGAGAGCAAGAATGACATTCTTGACAAATTTGACCTTTGCTGCCACCTCACGGGAATTTCAACCCTATTCTAAGGACATCGCGGATCTGCAACCCCACTGAAGGTGGTCTCGCCCCTTTTTAGTGCAGGGCGACTGCAATTATTTGCTGTTCCGTACTGGGTAGAACCACTACCGACCATTCAAAACCATTCATCGAAATCTGAACGTGATCTGAAGCAGTATTATGCTTTTTCATCCCTCCTTTTCCACATCATCCAGTGACTTGGCCATGGTACATTTGCACATCGAAAAATGTGTCAATAAAATGGAAAAATGTCCCTCTGTGACTACCGTTTCAGCAGCAGCCTCGGTGTCACCCAGATGCCTTTGTTGAGCACGTTAAAAATATACCTGTGATAAACTTGGACTCTATTTCTGCCTTGCTTTTGCTCTGTGGCTAAAGGTAGGCAAACTCCGTCTGAGGGTGTCGAGATAGTTCCCTAATCCTCAGGCGCCAGAGCAGCCTCGTGGCTGAAATGGGTCGAGGTTTCAGACAAGAACATTCTCAACGTGCTCAAGGAAGGAGGCACCGTCGGTGTGTCGAACTGGTTGGTCTTAGAGAGGCGCCTTGCCATTTTATTCACGAATGTTTCAATGTCGAACTGCCCAATGATCACGACACAGAAAGGAGGGAAAAAGAGGGGATACAAAGCATGGAAACACGTTTCTGATTCTGGTTAGGTTCAAATTTTGTCGGATACGTGGTACTTACTGGAATTAAGGAAAACGTGGAAGGGAGAACCCACCAATATAACTTTCTTTTAACACAGCCTGTTCATTTAACAATATATAAAACGTGTTTTACAGATAATCGAAGCATTTAACCATAAAACTTTGCAACACTCTTTTGACCTGAAACCTTGAGTTGAATAAGCTTTTAATCTTTGCAAAAGAAATCTGAAGTGCTTTATTGCAAAACAGCAAACAATATGACAATGAGCCGGCCGTTGTGGCCATGCGGTTCTAGGCGCTTCAGTCTGGAACCGCGCGACCGCAACGCTTGCAGGTTCGAATCCTGCCTGGGGCATGGATGTGTGTGTGATGTCCTTAGGTGAGGTAGGTTTAAGTAGTTCTAAGTTCTAGGGGACTGATGACCTCAGATGTTAAGTCTTATAGTGCTCAGAGCCATTTTTTGAATATGACAATGATTACAGGACGGCAGGGAATTGCAGCCCGCCCGTTATCGGGTGAAACAGCGGTGTTTACTGCCACGCTGGACACTGTTTTATTGAATGCCCTCCTGCAACACATGAAAACTATTTAAGTACCTCTGATAACGAGAGTGATTCAATTACTCAGAACAAATGACTTAACTTTTAATTTGAAAGCTGAATGTCGAAAGGTTCGGGGTTAAGATGCGCACCTGGGCTTGAAGGTTAAACAGATTAGCAAACAATATGACAATGATAAGGCTTACTTCAAAGCAACCAACCTCTTAATTTCAATCGTCAACCAAGGTGCGACTGGATCCCAACCCGTCCCTTCTGACAATTGACTAAAGCCCTGGTGACCGTTGGCTGTTAATATTTTCAAGATTAAACTGAAACCCAGCCAACGGTCTCAATGGCGGAAGAGGAACAATTTCCCAACGGCAGAGAGAGCGGAAGAGCTAACTCCAGGGCTTACTAACTTGGTTTTAATGTCGGATTCGGGGCAACCCGATCCCCTAATTTATTATCCAACAATTACTGCAAAGCATGATGGGAACGTCGTCAAAGATAGACACTACTCCAAGAGGTAGACCGAATGGCAAATCCTCCGTTGTTCGTAGAAACAATGCAAAGGGGTCAAAGGATTTTGAAGGACCCCAACCAACATGTATGCAGCCCTCAACACTGAAATTTAAGAAAGCAACTATGTTTGCAACTCTAAATGTAAACTCTCTAATTAAAGTAGGAAAATTGAAATTATTGATTGAAAAGCTGAACCAGAATGAAATTTTAATATGTGCATTGCAAGAAACAAGGTTTTTAGATGAAACTGCTTTAGATTTTGAAAACTATCGTTTATTTAAAGGAAAACCAGGTAAAATCTTAATGAAACAAATGCCATACCTGGGAACAGCATTTCCGGTACATCACTCAATTTTAGATTCAGTTACTAACTTCTACTCGAGTTCTGAGAGACTATCCATTCTTGAGATTAAATGTAAAAACAAAGGATACTCTATAATCAACTGCCATGCACCCATAAACCAGGACAACAAAAATAACCCGGAGAAAGTTGAAGAATTTTGGGAGATACTTGAAATGGAACTGGATAGGTGCTCAAAGAAGAACATCAAAATGTTAGTAGGCGATTTTAACGCACAAATAGGAAGGGAGAAAAAATACCATGGAACAGTAGGCCTCTTCCCAGGTCACAAAAGAACTTCAAAAAATGGAGAAAGGCTTATAGAGGTATGTAGGCATTTCAACTTGAAAATAATGACAACACATTTCAAAAAGCTGAGCCGAAAAACTAAAACATGGAGATCACCAAATCCACTTCTCGGAGAATTCCAAATTGACCATGTGGCTATCTCACTTCATTGTCAAGAAGAAATTCAAAACACTAAAGTGCTGAAAAGCCTTGATGTTGATTCAGACCACTATTTGACTACGATTAAACTCAGACCACTCCCATTTCGAAAAGAGAAGAAAACCTTTTACAAAATTCCAAAATATAACACAGAAACTTTAAAAAATGAAGAAATTAAACAACGGTTTCAAAGAGCATTGCACAAAGATAGCGATGGCATATCCACAATAAATAAGGAAGCGGGATGGGAGGAGATCAAAAACGAAATAGTTGAAATAGCAAAAGAAAACTGTCTCGTGAAAAGAGTAAGAAGACATCCATGGTGGGACAATGAATGTGATGAGAACCTGGAGAAGAGACAGAAATTGTGGCAGAAATGGAACTCCACAAAAGATCCTCAGGATCTTGACAATTTTAAAATCCAGAGAAGAGAAACAGCTAAGCTTTTCCGTAATAAAAAAAGAAGACAATTTCAGGATAACCTAGAACAGATTGAGGAAGACTTTAAAAGAAATAATTCTAGAGATTTCTACAAAACTTTTAGAAAACAGCTAACCAAATACCAATCCCCAAATTTATGTTTTAAAGATGAAGAGAACAAGCTAGGTTTGACAAACAAGACTAATTGTGAAATATTAGCAAAATATTTCGAGAATCTACTAAATTGTGAACCCCCCAAAGATAAAATGAGTTTTGAAAACCACCGAAATACTAATACCGAGTCAAAACCTCCAGACGCTGAAGAAATAAAACACATAATACACAGTCTAAAAAACAATAAAGCCCCAGGTGAAGACTCCATAGTACCAGAAATCCTAAAAATAATGGATACCAACCTCCCACAAGTTTTGGAACATATGTTTAAGAAGATCTGGGACGAAGAAAGAATTCCTGAAGACTGGCAGTGTGCCCTGATACACCCACTACACAAAAAGGGGGATAAGATGAATGTTAATAATTATAGAGGGATCTCGCTACTACCAGTAGGATACAAAATTTTGTCAAGGAAATTACTTCAAATCGTGGAGCCAGTTCTGGATAAAAAAATAGGTGAATATCAAGCAGGTTTTAGACAAGGTAGATCCTGTGTTGAACAAATATTTAACCTGAAAACACTAATTCGTTACAGAATCTCAAGAGGCCAGAGATTTGCAATAGTATTTGTAGATTTAAAAAAAGCATACGACTCGGTAGATAGAGAAACATTACTGAAAGTATTGGAAGAATTTGGGGTCGATAAGAAAACAATTCAAATTATCAAACAGACGCTAACAAACAGTAAGGCCAAAGTTAAATTTATGGGTGAAATTTCAAGGAAGTTCGAAATTAAAACAGGTGTTAGACAAGGTGATGGTTTATCCCCAATCCTCTTCAACTGCGTACTGGAAAAGATATTGAGAATATGGAAAGAAGAACTCAAAGGCACCAAGAATGACATCAGAATTGGAACAAAAAAAGAAAAAATAGAAGTGGACTGTTTAGCTTTTGCAGACGATCTGGCAATAATTACAGAAAACGAAGAAATAGCTCAGAATTACTTGGAGAAACTACAAGAAGTTTCGGCCAGAGCTGGACTGCAGATTTCATTTGAAAAAACCGTGTATATGTCTAATCATAGAAATAACAAGAAAAATCTTATTACTAAATACGGCAACATTAAGAGAGTAGAAAAATTTAAGTATTTAGGTGAAATAATTCAAGTGAATGGTTTAGACAAGAGTGCAAACCAGGCGAGAGCAAGGAAAATGGAATTTGCTTTTCAAAAAACCAAAGACATATATAACAAAAAAAACATTTCGATTCAAGCTAAATTAAGACATTATAAAACTGTCATTAGACCAGAATGCCTGTATGCATCGGAGTGCCTAACTCTTAACAAAAAGGGGGAAGTAGAAAACATGGAAAGGAAAGAAAGGAAAATTTTGAGAAAAATATTAGGACCGAGAAAGATTGGAGAAGAGTACAAGCTAAAGAGTAATAAGGAAATATACAAAACTATTGAGAAAGTGAGTGATGCAATGCGTAAACGCAGACTAACGTTTTATGGTCACCTGTCGAGGATGGATGGAAACAGACTAACAAGAAAAGTGTTTGAACATAGTAACAGGAACGAAAAAACCAACAATAAATGGATACAGATGGTGAAAAAGGATTTGGCCTATTTTAATGTCACCCGTGAGTCAATCAGGGACAGGAAAAAGTTTAGACAAATAGTGAACGAAATTAAGTGTTTTCCAGAAGAAACGAAACTAAAGAATAATAACAGGAAATGGTCGGAAGAGCGGAGGAGGAACCATTCGAAAATGATGAGGAAATATTGGGAAGAGAGAAAAAAGATCAAAAAGCCGGGCAAGTGAATTGTTGAACGTGGTCCAAAGATGGCCGAAATCGAAAGAAGAAGATGAAACTGATTGTCATTTATTAAGACCGCTCTGACGGAACGTCTTAAAACATCAGTTGTGAACACTTATTACAAGAGAACTCACTCGAAGGAACTACAAGATCCAGCTAAAATACGCCAATAATGACCCGGTCTTCAAACCCTGAAACGAACAGCTTAGTACAAGGTTGTTCAGATTATGAGTCAGAAATGCAATTACAATCAAAGAACTGAACCGGTTAACAGCTAAATGTAACCGCAAGGTCCCTCTTTGTTTAACGGCAACCTGTCCCTTAGTACAATTTTTCCGGGTGTATTTACAGCCATGAACTCATTAATTAGAACGTTAATGATCGGGTACAAACCAGAAATGAAAGGCAATATAGCGGGACAAATATTCAAATGACAACTAGTGTCTTAGTACAATACTACGACCAAAGAGTCGACCGAGTAAAACTCTGATGGTCGGGTATAAATCAGAAAATAATAACGAGGACAGGTAGACAATGAAACAAATCACCACGAGGATTACAGAATGTTACCTCCCTTTATCAGCAAGCAGTTCCATGGATCCATAGTGCGCAGCGGTTACTGAGTGGTGCCCATAAAACCCAGGTAGAAGAGGGCAGCCAGGCCACGAGCGGTCGTCCGACACGAAAGTTGCCAACCAACCGACGGAATGTCGGCCTGCTACTTATGGTCGGCGCTGATCCCAATGAAGTACTCCGGTGTCTTCGCTTTGCGCAGGTTCTCCTTGCTCGGACCTCGTGACCACCTCTTGTTCAGACGCTACCGCCAATCCCAAAACTTCGTGCCTCCTTCTCGGGCCAGCGAACCCTGTATATGTATATACATTGGCAAGCAAAGACCTTCTAAGGACACAACTCATAGATACCAACTCTTTCTCATAGATATTGGAGCCGCAAGAGGGATAGCCGATGCTATACCTGAGCCAGCGAAACCAGACTGAATGACCTACTAATTAAATGGTGCCACGGCCCATTGTCGAATGGTTTTGGACAATTGTTCCTCTCTGTATGGAACAGCAAAAATGGCCCTACAGCCCAAAGGCGTCAGACCACCTTCAGTGCGATTGAAGCTCCACGATGTCCTTAGAATAGGATTGAAATGCCCCTGAGGTGGCCAAATATGTCAAGAACGTCATTGTTGCTCATCGCACTGCATTGAAGCAAACCGCATTGAAGCAAACCCAAGGCTACCCATAGATGCCGACATGGTAGTACCCACGAGACACAAGTCCAGGAAACCTATCGTCTGGAGCAGGACATTGTGCACAGAGGGTCTCGATGCTGAATGGAAGAATGCATGGCAGGGTCTGAGAAGAGGCGTCGTGAAAAACCATCACCTAATGCGCGACCCAACCAAAAGGGTTTAAGGCTTCAATCTCAACAGGAAACACTGGTCGGCTCTAAACAGGTTTCGCAAGGGAGTTGGACGATGCAGACAGCAAACAACCAAATGGGACTATACAGACGATCCGTGTTGTGACTGTGGCGAGGTACAAACAATGGACCATCTTCTGGTTTGTAACATTCATGGTTTCAGAGACGGCTATCTGATGTCGCTCCACAAGTTAACGGACAATGCCAGAAAATGGCTCCATAATCTTAATGTTACTGTGTAATTAATTGTCTTCAATTTATGTGATTTTTGTTCCATTTAATGTGACAATGTAGTTTCCCTGACATAACTAATGTAATAACTGATATTTGTTTCCACAGTGTCAGTTCCAAACGTTTATTGCGATTTATATTAACCTTATCTGTTCTTTGTAAAATTTATCTGGCAGATCGAACGAGAAATAATAAATAAATCGCATCATGAACTGTAATTTTCGACAGCGAAACCTAGGGGAATCGACGCGCCTGGGAAGAGGTGCCTTTATTGATGCCGTGTATGGCCCTATCAGACGCCTTTTCGTGTCGATTTTGAGCGGTGGTGTGTCTGAATTGTTTTCCTCGGAGATCCATACCAAAAAACTCCAGATTTCAACGCTGGGTGTCGCGGTTCTGACCTCGATGGCGGAGGAATCAACAAAATTGGTGAAATACGTGTAAGAGGCGGTATGACGACCTTCCCATCGTCTGACACGACCATGGTGCCGTTTGGCAGCATTGTGGTGAAATTTGGTTACGATGGAACATCTTTAACCCATCTTACACCTCATATGAACTTCTGAGGTGTGGCCTTTTTTTTTTTTAACATGAGTCGACACTTGGAGTTTGAAGCATTGCCGAGCTGGAGGGTGACGTCGCAGAGCGCCAAGCTTTTGCACCATTGCAGAGGAATATCTCTGCTGGTCCATCACGGCCAGGGGACATCGGCAGGTACGTATTATTCAGTGTCAATAAACTTTACCGACCGTTATACAGAGAAATCTATGAGATTCTGATAGCTATTTTTTTAAAAAGTAAAAGCTGCTTTCCAGCATGAGATTCACAACTTCGTATGAAGCATCTGTACAACGATCGGAATTCAGAATACCCAGTGTTTTATGACACCACACGATAAGTTCGTTGATTTGGAAAAAGGCGTACGAGGCCTGAAGATGCCAAAATGAATTGCCGAAATTGGTTGCTTTCAAAATAAAATAAAATATCTTAAAGTATACGCCTGTTGGTAAAGTTTATTGACATTGAAAACTACAGAGGAAGTTTGTAAGCACCTTTGAGCCAAATTTCAAATTTATGCGTTGCAATGCGAGACAGTTGCAGTGTTTCAAAAAACGTGGTCCTTCAATTTTGTTGCGCATTGTACTGTACATTTAAAAGTTATAAACTCCCGACTAGCAACCAAAGGAGCTTTCGAAACTTCCTGGCAAATGAAAAGCGTGTGCCGGACCGAGGCTCAAGCTCTGGATATTTGCTTTTCGCGGGAAAGTGTTCTACCTACCTTTTTTGCATTTTTGTTCGTTATTGTTGGTTGTATTCGCTTTTAGCGGACGTCACATGACATCTGTTGAAGTTCGTTGTTGACCCTTTCACACAGTTTTTTTTATTGCAGAGGCCAGCCAGGTCTCTGACGGAAGACGCTGAGCTACCGTAGCGGCTACCTACTGTGCTACGCATGCACCACTTACGACACATCCTCACAGCTTCAATTATGCCAGTACCTCGTCTCCTACCTTCCAACCTTCATATCAGCGCATATCAGCGCACAGTGATAGTGTCATTCGGGAAAGGAAATTTTACTAAACAAAATAACTATCAGAATCTCATAGATTTCTTTAAACATCGTAAATTACTCATCATGAGTTAACGGCCGTTATTGAGAAAAAGATGACGTCAGAGAGTGCGAGCGCATGTGGGGGATGGTTGTGTTGCAGCTCCCGCCTAGTCCGTGTAGTCGGCTGCTGTAGTGTGGGCGGGGGGCAAGGGCCGGCAATGTCGGCGCTAGTATTCGCCGCGGCCCGGCCCTCTACGCCGTGCTGCGAGGCTGTAATTGCCTCCCGCAGGCGCTCGCTGTGAGCCCATGTAGACAGCACACGGCCAGGCCACATAGCTCGCTCGTAGCCGCCGAGTCCGCCACTCTGTGAGTCGGCACAACAGGGCTGGCGACGGACGCGCTGTTAACGATGGCTGCCCTGCATCGTATTGCAGCACGACGACGTGCAAACGTGGTCTGTCGTTGGCGTTGCAGAGAGACACGCCGCAGCACATGCTTTTACTGTTGTGTTCGCAGAAGAGCCAAAACCGTGTTACTAATGGAGGCCCAAATGCACGCGTTTTAGCTCACGCAGGCTGGTGTGAGGAGGGAAGAACTATACTGACGTGAGGTCTGGAACACGACAAGGAATTAGAATTCAGAAAGCGGACGTAGTTAGTTTGATACTTAACTTTAATCCATTAATGATGAACGTCGCTCTTGACGGTACATGATTCACATTATTGTCTGTTCAGAATTCGTTCTAATTACTGAATATGGCGCCTTACTAGGTCCTAGCAAATGACGTAGCTGAAGGCTATGCTAAACTGTCATCTCTACAATTGAGAGCGTCTGTAGACAGTGAACCATCGCTAGCAAAGTCGCCTGTACAACTGGGGCGAGTGCTAAGGAGTCTCTCTAGACTAGACCTGCCGTGTGGCGGCGCTCGGTCTGCAATCACTGATAGTGGCGACACGCGGGTCCGACGTATACTAACGGACCGCGACCGATTTAAAGGCTACCACCTAGCAAGTGTGATGTCTAGCGGTGACACCACATTTACCTCACACATTGATGGCCGAGGGCAGTCCGTGAAAACACCTCGAAATCGACAGTGTACGCAAAAGAAACTAAACTTTTTAAAATTTGATTGTTCAGGTTTTAAACAAGAAACCTCGAATCTCGTTTTATGCACTACCCAAGTTGGTACTGGAACGAGGACTGGGTGTCAAAAGACAGACTAACGCTCCCTAACATTTATCAAAACTAAACATCATTTACACGTTTCTAAAATTGAATATCAAAGCGGCCGCACTAAAACTGAAACAAAAACAAAAGGATGGAATGAAAATCTTTCGCAACGACCATTACTCCCAAACAGAAGATTTTAAAAATATAAAATTTCAAATTATTCACAAGAGCACTTTACCTGACAACTCCTTGTAAAACTGCTAAGTAATTACGACGCTATGGTAGAGGTACGCTTTTCTTTTTTCAATCATAGGCTAATCATTTAAACAAACACCTTGAGTAAAAATAAGTATTGAATACATTTTAAGAGACCATTTACGCACACCCGAAGCAAGTAATGATTCACAACTCATGATATAATGTAAATAAAAATGTAAATGTCGTGTAACTATGGCCTCCCGTCGGGTAGACCTTTCGCCGGATGCAAGTCTTTCGAGTTGATGCCACTTCGGGGACTTGCGCGTCGAAGGGGATGAAATGATGATAATTAGGACAACACAACACCCAGTCCCTGAGCGGAGAAAATCTCCGACGCAGCTGGGAATCTAACCCGGGCCCTTAGGATTGGCAGTCTGTCACGCTGACCACTTTTTTTTTTAATTGATATCATTTTGTTCATTTTTGTTCGTTGTATCTGGTCGGGGCAGAGGTCGCAAGACGACCGTTTCAGTTCGACGTTGATCCATTAACGCAGTTTTTTTATTAGAGGGCAGCTAACCCTCTGACCGAACACGCTGAATACCGTGCCGGCGAACACTCAGCTACCGGGGGCAGACATGATATAAACAAACACAATGACAATGTATTGAACTGCTGTAAAATGCAAGACTCCACCCACGTAAGGTAGTTTCTGAAACTCGTCAACACAATCAAGCGTCCCTAGTCCGCTGCGGACGTGGTATTGCTAACAGCCACGGCTCCCAAGTTGGTGCCAAATCACATCGGATCATTCGAAGCCAAACATTTACTGGACCTCCAATGCCCATCCGTCACCTCATAAGAGAACAAGAGAATAACAGAAGGGCCGGCCGAAGTGGCCGCGCGGTTCTGGCGCTGCAGTCTGGAACCGCGAGACCGCTACGGTCGCAGGTTCGAATCCTGCCTCGGGCATGGATGTGTGTGATGTCCTTAGGTTAGTTAGGTTTAACTAGTTCTAAGTTCTAGGGGACTAATGACCTCCGCAGTTGAGTCCCATAGTGCTCAGAGCCATTTTGAATAACAGAAAAGAAGAATAAGTAACATTTGGAAAGGAAAAGGCTTACAGCTGATAACCTCCGAGTTACAAGATAATTAAAATGACAGCATTAACAAGGATTTCCTCATTCTCGGTTTCATCGCAATCAAACGACGGTAGTAACCACACGAAGGTGTTCACTATCAGTTAAACACACAAACAATGTTAAAACCTTTAGTTAAACCCATACGTACCTAAATGCGGTATTAAGTGAAACCCGTCGGGTGCTAGGAAAACTCCTTTACAAATTTTTGTGACTTATTACCATTACGTAGTACACCCACACTACCATATGCCGTATCAGACCAACAAATTTAGACAATAGAGTGAAATTCAGAAGCGGTACTGCAAGAAAAGAACAATATTGGGTGGCGCAGAATAACATAACATATTGTCAATTACTCAACTGCACCACGCCCATCGTCATTAGGAGTCACAGAGTGAATTAATTGTGAACTTCTAATACAACAGTAACATATGCCACCTGATCGACGATTTCTGTCGGACGAGGATATACAACAGCCAGTTACGTACTTCTTCACGCAGCAGAACACTTTGTTTCACCAAACTGGTGTTTTCAACATGATGCGTAGCTGGGATGAATGCATCACTGCTCACAGCGATTTTGTTTGATTCAGATACCTATTCTGGATTGTACGGCCTTCGATCAGAAACTTTTTTTATCGCCCCTTATACATTGTTAGAAATGGTTTTTTCTAGATTTCCTGTGGGCACGGAAGTACCACCGTCGTTTGTTTCTCCACCTCTGCAACGTCGTCGAAGCAATTTCCTTAAACGTTTCTCTTCATTCAATGAAATAAAAACCACAATGAAAATGAACTAATAGGGGAATGCAGCAGAGTTGCCGTTATTGGTACCTAAATAGTCGGCCAGAAAGAGATACGGGCGTCGACAGGTGTTCTTCCAAGAGGGGACAAGATAATAAAATGACTATTTTTTGTGTAACTGATACGCCGATATTCTAAACCTGTTCTCTCGCAAGAGCTCAGTTCGACAAGAAATACACAATACTTACGTAATTCTGTTGGATGTCCCTTCAGATTGTCACCCGTGGAGAGGGAAATAAGAGCCGCGCGGGATTAGCCGAGCGGTCTTGGGCGCTGCAGTCATGGACTGTGCGGCTAGTCCCGGCGGACGTTCGAGTCCTCCCTCGGGCATGGGGGTGTGTGTTTGTCCTTAGGATAATTTAGGTTAAGTAGTGTGCAAGCTTAGGGACTGGTGACCTTAGTAGTTAAGTCCCATAAGATTTCACACACATTTGAACATTTGGGAAATAAGACGTCAGGACGACAGTGGAATTGCTTTAATTAATTTTTTATTTCGGCCCTCGGTTGCAGTTCATCACGAACAGGTTAGTGGTTGCGTCCAGTTGCCTCTCATGCGAAACAACACATGTCCAACATTACTGACACCCACAAAGAACAGGGCATGTGCAGAGTCATTCGAATGCTGTTATCAGCGGTGCCTCCAGCTGCTACTGTGAAGACAGGGCAGAAGCGCAGCTGACAGTGGCCGTGACCTACTTCCAGTGAGGTGTCGGGTCCCTTCCCTGGCGGCGGCTCTCTCATGATTCATTGCAGGATGACATGTTCCGTGGTCGAACGGCGGACCCTGTACTGTATTCCATGATGTTGTTCCGGTATAACAGGTAGGCTGGCAGCAGCACAATATGCCGCTCTTCAGCCAAAGTTAGTACAATGATAAAACAGAGAAGACACATGGGTTGGAACAAAACGGCGGGAGAAAAAACAGTAGACACATAAACATAAAAAACATGAGGCCGTTCACACTCGAAGACAATGCACACTACAAGTTGTTGACACGAGGCACAAACACGGAAAATGTCGATGGCACTGGTGAACGATGGAGTGTGACGGGGAACACTGAACACTAAACATGACGGCACACACGAAACACTGATGGCGGTGATCTCCGGAGCGCGAATGTCCACTGAGCGTGTGCGAGTCCGGGGACCTGCCAAGAGGGGAACAGGTGTGAGGTGGGGGAGAGGGGAGAAAAAGGATGCCAATGGCTGAGGAGACGGGGGCAGGAGGAGAGGGACAGGGGAGGGGAGGCCCGGGGGAGGAGGGGGGAGAAAAGGAGGAGGAAGGGAAAAGGGAGAGAAGGGTGGGAGGGTGCCCAGAGGAGCAAGCACAGGAAGAGGGCGGGAGGATCAAAGCTGGTAGGAGGGGTAGATGGAGGGGAGGAGGGCATCATCAGGGAGGGGGAGCTGGCGGAAGCCACCTTGGGAGAGGGTAAGGAGGGTGGAGAGATGGAGACTGGGTGGGACGTGCGAATACAGGCGCGGCAGCGGGTGGGGGTGGGAGAGGATTGGAGAGACGAGCGGGTGAGGCCGGGTGTAAGCTGTAATACTGACATAATATAATAATTTAGTACACGAATGGCTGAGTACTTATATTCTCCAGACTGCTTAAGGCATGTGCTCTAAACACTTCCATGGTGGCAGGCGAGGAAAGGCTTGCATCTTTCCACTAGCATATTGCAGCATCGACTGTTGCTGTATCGTACCCAGCAAGCTCTGATTCGCAACGCCTGTCGGCCGTGTATTGCTTCGCAATGCATAATACTCCTGCCTGCTTGCAGATGACTCTGTTGCAGCTCACTTGCACTCTGGTGTAATTTTTGACAGAATATGGTGGACATGCAACACTTGAAGTGATTCGTAGTTGTTAATTTAATATTTTAAAGTACATTACTTTGGTACGTATTATATGCCAATTCTATCCTTTTATATCATTGATATGTGCTGTAACTTGTCCTCTATAAAACGTCAACTGCCGACGATTTGCGAGCCGCTATATTTAAATTCCCGTGACTATGCACGACCAGCAAAAACATTCAAACCGCAACAAGGAGTCGACTGGCGGGCACTCCAAGCCAGCAGTCGACGCACGCACCAGTCGGCGGCAAGCGTCGATCGTACTACGTTATGCGTCCACCAACAAGACACCAAGCCAATAACAAAGCTGTAGTTATCTGCACGGCCAGGATCTAAGACCGCGTTCTGGCCGCAACCGCAAGTTCATCCACCTGCTGAAGACCGAAGTTTAGCCGCTTCTGCCGCCCTGTCTGCCTCTCACCGCCATCGCCATCCACCTCCGACGTCGCGCTTCTGGAGGCGGGTCTTGCGCAGCATGACACTTACAGACCTGGAGATGTTTTCAGGTGTGATTAGCGAACTTAGCCAGTTTAAACAGATTTAGCTCACAAGCAAGGCAGGACAAATTATATGCCCGGTTAGTGACTTTGCTCCTTTCTCTCCCCCCCCCCCCCCACCCTCCCCCTGAAGTTTTATTTGCTTTTCCTGGTAGGAACTAACACGTTTTATTCTTTGGACCTGGACTGCTAAAAAAGAAGTTAACCTCTTGTTGAATATTTAGAAGAATCTTGTTTCCTTTTTCGATTCAAGCATCAGACCCATTTTGTTCAGCTGTAAGACTGACATTCATTGGTTTAGGAACAGGTCTTGTTAAAGATATTTTAATGACTTCTAAGTTAATTGTGCTTGCTGCTACAAACTTATAATTATCTTTGTTAGAGTGCTAATTGTTTGATCTTTCGGGGCAAATACCCCTGTTGGTGTTAACTATTTCTGTGGGCAGAAACCCATTTCGTGTGTCCAACAGTTTTGGGTAGGTGCCTCACGAAAGTGTGTTACTTTTTTAAAAAAATTCATGCGCCAGATTAAGTTTCCGAATACTGAATGCCCAAGACCCATCAAACTTTTCTAATGGATAAATTAAGTGTTTGAGGTCAGAAGTCTCGTATTTGTGAAAGAAAGAATGAAAGGGGAAAAAATTGAAATATGTATTGACATTGCTCTTGTTCACTTGGGACAAGTAGTTTACAAGTGCGATTTGGTATGTGCCACATTTACTGACTATAAACCATTTAATCATTTAATAAACTTTGTTGCTTGATCATCTGCTGATGGGATGTGACCGTGAAGTGTAAAGCAACAAAGGACTTCATCCAACATCTGTTGACTGTTATTAGCTACCTTCTAGGATTCGTTATAATTTTCGTATATTTTAACCTGGTCGCAAGCCTTATGTATAACTTTCTGTCGCAGTTAAATTATGCTCAGGAAACGTCTAACCTCTAAATTTACTTTGTAGTCAGTCTGGAAATGCATGCCAAATAATAATCTCTTCATTCGTCGAAAATGGAACAAGTCACAGGGTCCCATGTCAGGAAATACGAGGGTGTGGAAAATTTTATACCCCAAAGTAGTAAGATTCGTGCTAGTGCCAAACGTCGTGCTCACACGGTGTGTATGGAACCGCGGGTACACTTATTCCAGTATACGTACTTGTATTCAGACAGCACGTCACAAGTTAACCTAAACATAAAATCCCACTACACTCTAAAATCACAAAATGTTGAAATTGTGCTTAAAATAAGTGTTTTAACAGGCGTAAGTAGAATGACAGCGTTCAGTAGCATTTGTGGCTATATCTTCTGCAGTAAGAGGCTGGACTTTTCTTCTTTTTCTTTTGAGTCATCAGTCTTCTGACTGGTTTGGTGCGGCCCGCCATGAATTCCTCTCCTCTGCCAACCTCTTCATCTCAGAGCAGCACTTGAAACCTATGTCCTCAATTATTTGCTGTATGTATTCCAATATCTGTCTTCCTCTACAATTTCTGCCCTCTAGAGTTCCTTCTAGTAGCATGGAAGTCATTCCCTCTTGTCTTGGCAAATGTCCTATCATCCTGTCCCTTCTCCATGTCAGTGTTCTCAACATATTCCTTTCCTCTCCTATTCTGTGCAGAACTTCCTCATTCCTTACCTTGTCCGTCCACCTAATTTTCAGCATTCATCTGTAGCACCACATCTCAAATGCTTCGATTCTCTTCTGCTCTGGTTTTCCCACAGTCCGTGTTTTACTACCATACAAAGATGTGCTGCAAACGTACATTCTCAGAAATTGCTTCCTCAAATTAACGCCTATGTTTGCTACTAGTAGTCTTCTCTTATCCAGGTATGCCCTTTTTTGCCGTTTCTAGTCTGATTTTGATTTCCTCCCTGTTCTGTCCGTCTGTTTTGCTGCCTAGGTAGCAGAATTCTTGAACTTCATCTACTTCGTGACCATCAATCCTGATGTTAAGTTCCTCGGTGTCCTCATTACTTTCGTGTTCCTTCGATTTACTCTCAGTCCATGTTATGTACTCATTTGACTGTTCATTCAGTTCAGCAAATCATGTCATTCTTCTTCACTGTCACACAGGACAGAAACGTCATTAGCGAATCGTACCTTGATGTCCTATCACCTTGAATTTTAATCCCACACTTTGGTGTGACGTCACGTGTGCTGCACTGCTGTTGAAATAGCTCGTTAATATTTTATAAATTTTAGACTTCATTTACTTATTTTAAAGTTTAATTGTTTCAATATTTGCCGTAAAAGTAATTTATTAGTGGATTTTCATTAATCTCAGTCTTTCTTCCTGTGTTATTGACTCGAGTGGTCTATTATTTGTGAGTCTGCTTTCGTCGTTCGTCTGAGCCTCGTGCCTCAGTAGTGTGTTTACATTTTGCGGCGTGCACTGCAGCTGTAGCGGATATAAGCTAAGTACGACAAACTTATTTGTGGTCTATAATACAGTTATTAAATTTAATAGATTTCAGCGGTGTTGCGTGCCGTTTGTGGCGAAATAACGACTTACTAAACTTTTGTAATCGTTCGCTCGCTGTGTTTTATAAAGTTTTCAGTGTGTTGAAGTCGTTTAGTAAATTTCGTGCTTTAGTTTTCAACTGACGTTTATTATTCTTTCTAGTGAAATATTTCAGTAAAATTTGCATTTAGTGTTTTAACTTCGCTTAGTGTAACAGTAGTAGTTTTAATTTTTTGGTTTTAGCTAATAATAAGTTTTGCTGGTATTGGTATCGGCTGTGTTGTTGTAGTATTATACAAGTAGCTGCTTTCTTAGTAGGCAGAGAATTTCGAGACCATTATTGTTAGTTCTTAAATAGTTCTACTCATTTAACTGAATTTTGGAAACGTGGACGTATAGTTTTTTTCAGTAACTGTAAAATTTTTACCATGAGTGAAAAGTGTGGGCTCTGTCGTAGGTTTGAGAGTAGTGGATTACGGTGTGGGATTTGTTCAAAGTATTTTCATTGGGGGGAATGCAGTGGGGAAGCCAGTGGTAATTTTAGGGAGATCCTCTCCTGGGAATGTAGAATCTGTAGTAGAAACAAGTTAATAGAGGAGCAGGAGCTTAAGATCTGTGCCCTTCAGGTACAGTTACAATGCGCAAAAGAGGAACTAGATAGGTTGAGGAGGGTGAAGGGTGGTGGGGAATGGGAACTGGCAGTTGGCAAAAAGGTAGCTAGGAAGAGGAGGTATTCAGACAATTTTACTTTGCATACATGCAATAGATACGACCAACTGTCAGAGTTGAGTGGAGAGGAGCCTCGTGTATCCGTAGATGTAGGTAACTTGCAGCAGTCCTCAGCAATTAGGAGGCCTAGGTTAGTTGCAAAGTCTAGCGGAAAGAAGGTTCTGCTGCTAGGTAGTTCCCACAGTAGAGGTGTGGGCCAGCAGTTGCAGGAAGTGTTGGGGAGTGAGTACCAGGTCACCAGCATTGTGAAGCCTAGTGCGCCGGCCGCGGTGGCCGTGCGGTTCTGGCGCTGCAGTCCGGAACCGCGGGACTGCTACGGTCGCAGGTTCGAATCCTGCCTCGGGCATTGGTGTGTGTGATGTCCTTAGGTTAGTTAGGTTTAAGTAGTTCTAAGTTCTAGGGGACTTATGACCTAAGATGTTGAGTCCCATTGTGCTCAGATCCATTTGAACCATTTTTTAACCTAGTGCAGGGTTGGCTCAGGTGACTGAAAGCATAGGGAAGTTATGTAAGAATTTTACGAAAGAGGATCAGTTAGTGATAGTGGGTGGAGCAGGGAACAGTCTCGATAGGGACGGGGAATATGATGTCAGTGGTGACTTGGTTAAGATAGCTACTCAAACTGGTGGCACTAATGTGCATTTCATGCAACTGTTTCAGCGTCATGATCGGCCTCACCTTAATGCGGCTGTTAGGCGCGTTTATGTGGGGCTGGGGAGCGCACTGATAGCGGAGGGCATGGATCACATCTCAATGGTGCCAGTTGGTTCTATCAGTAGATGTGGTTTCACTAGGCATGGCCTGCACCTCAGTAGGTATGGGAAGGGGAGGCTGGCTAAGCTTATAGGTGACAGTGTAGTGGGTGGTGGTGGTGGTAGTGGTATCACTCATGGAAAAATTCCTGTAGTAGTTGGTGTTAGAGCTGCACCTTTTTTAGACTGAAGTCAGCTGATAGGTATACCTGCTTAAAGGAAGTGCCTCGAACTAAAGGTCACCTCCAGAGAATGTAATGTTTCGAAGTAGAGAAGGAATTAGCATATTTCATCAAAATATAAGAGGTATTAGAGATAAAGTTAGTGAACTGCTAATAGATGTTAACTCTGAAATTATTGGTACATCAGAGCACCACTTAAATAATTTGATAATTCAGAGGCTTCCTTTACCAGGCTACAGATTAGCTGGCTGTTTCTCAAGGAGTCCCTTGGTGGGTGGGGGAGTGGCTCTGTACGTAATAAACAGTATTTCATTTGAGTCCATAGACGTATCACGACACTGCACTGAACAGATATTTGAAAGTTGTGCAGCATTAGTTGAATTTAGTGAAACTAAACTTCTAATTGCTGTTGTTTATAGGCCCCTTATTCCGACTTCAGAGAATTTTTGCTTAAGCTAGAGAGGGTTCTTGATTCACTTTGTAGGAAGTACCAGAAAGTAGTTATATGTGGTGACTTCAATATTAATTTTGTACATGATTGTGCAAGAAAAAGGATGTTGGTAGATCTCCTAAATTCATATGATCTGATGCAAACTGTGTTTTTTCCAACTAGGGTGCAGGGGAACAGTAGTACAGTCATAGACAATATTTTTATTCATTTTTCATTACTAGATGGCCATTCTGTTAGTAAAAGGGTGAATGGCCTTTCAGACCGTGATGCACAAATTTTAACACTAAAAGGTTTTTGTACTCAAACCAATGTCGTATTTAATTACAAACTACGTAGGAAAGTTAATCCAACAGCAATAGAGAGTTTTTCAAAACTTGTCAAGGAGCAAGAGTTGCAAGATGTTTACAGTGCCGATAATATAGATGATAAATACAATGCTTTCCATAACATATTTCTCATGCTCTTTGAGAGTTGCTTTCCATTAGAACATTCTAAATGGGGTACTAGCAGTAATGGACAGCCCGGTTGGCTGACTAGTGGGATAAGGATATCATGTGGAAAGAACTGGGAATTATATCAAAATGTTAGAAGTAGTCACAATCAAGCTACAGTAGCCCATTACAAACAGTATTGTAAGGTGCTTAAAAATGTTATTAGCAAGGCAAAAAGTATGTGGTATGCAAATAGAATAGCTAATTCACAGGATAAAATTAAAGCCATATGGTCAGTTGTGAAGGAAGTGTCTGGTCAGCAGCACAAGGTTGATGATATAAAGTCAGTTCGCAGTAATAATATTTCTGTTACTGATAAATCAGATATATGTACAGTATTTAACAACCATTTTCTGAGCAATGCTGGTGAATTAAATAAAAATTTAGTGTCTACAGGAAATCATATAAATTTCTTAGCAAATGCCTTTCCGAGATTGACGTCTGAAATACTCCTCTGTGATACAGACAAGAGGGAGATTGAGTCAATAATTAAATCACTGAAGACTAAGGACTCTCATGGTTATGATGGAGTGTCTAGTAGAATATTAAAGTACTGTGCTGCACATGTTAGCCCTGTATTTAGCCATATTTGTAATTTTTCCTTTAGGAATGGTCAGTTTCCTGAGCGATTTAAGTACTCAGTAGTAAAGCCGCTTTATAAAAAGGGAGAAAGGGATAATGTAGATAATTTTAGACCTATTTCTATGCCATCAGTGTTTGCAAAAGTTATCGAAAAGGCTGTGTATGTAAGGTTAATTGATAATTTTATATCACACGATTTGCTATCAAATGTACAGTTCAGTTTTAGAAGTCGTTTGACAACTGAAAATGCTATATTCTCTTTTCTCTGTGAGGTACTGGATGAGCTAAACAAAAAGTTTCGAACGCTTGGCGTATTTTTTGATTTAACAAAGGCATTTGACTGTGTTGATCTCACAATATTGCTCCAGAAGTTGGACCATTACGGAATAAGGGGAGTAGCTCACAATTGGTTCACCTCTTACTTTAGCAACAGGCAGCAAAAGGTCATTATTCACAATGTTGATAACGGCTGTGATGTGGGATCTGAGTGGGGTACTGTCAAGTGAGGGGTGCCCCAGGGATCAGTGTTGGTGCCGCTCCTGTTCCTTATTTATATAAATGATACGCCCTCTAGTATTATGGGTAACTCTAAAATATTTCTGTTTGCTGATGACACTAGCTTGGTAGTAAAGGATGTTGTGTGCAACATTGACTAGGTTTCAAGTAGTGCAGTACATGACCTTAGTTCATGGCTTGTAGAAAATAAACTAACGCTAAATCACAGTAAGACTCAGTTTTTACAGTTTCTAACACACAATTCAACAAAACGTGACGTTTTAATATCGCAGAACGGGCATATTATTAGTGAAACTGAACAGTTCAAATTCCTAGATATTCAGATAGATAGTAAGCTGTCGTGGAAAGCCCACATTCAGGATCTTGTTCAAAGACTTAATACTGCCATTTTCACTATTCGAACGGTATCGAAAGTGAGTGATACTTCGACACGTAAATTAGTCTACTTTGCTTATTTTCATTCACTTATGTCGTATGGTATTATGTTTTGGGGTAACTCTTCCCATTCTAGAAGGATATTTTTGGCTCAGAAACGGGCGGTTCGGGCAATAAGTGGTGTGAGTTCACGAACCTCTTGTCGACCTCTGTTCATGAGTCTGGGTATTTTGACATTGGCCTCTCAATATGTATATTCCTTATTGTCGTTTCTTGTTACCAATATTAGTTTATTTCCAACAATAAGCAGCTTTCACTCGATTAATACTCGGCAGAAATCAAACCTCCATTTGGATCGGACTTCCTTAACTCTTGTGCAAAAAGGTGTGCAGTAATACTGCTGCATCCATTTTCAATAAGCTGCCACTCGAATTAAAAAATCTTAGCAGTAATGCACGCGCTTTCAAATCGAAACTGAAGACTTTCCTCATGGGTCACTCCTTCTATTCTGTCGAGGAGTTCCTTTAAAAATTAAGCTGATTCTCTTTGTATTGCAGATAGCGTTTGCTTAAACTTATGGACTGATTTTCTTTCAGGTTCATGAACATTTATTTTTATCTGTTATTACTTTTATGTTGTAAGTTCATATACTGACACGTTCCATGACCTTGGACATTTGCTCCTCAATTTGGTTCTACGGAACTTGACATGTAAATAAATAAATAAAAAATAATCTTCCTTTTATTTCCATCGTTGCTACTTCGGTGTGCAGATTCAACAATAGGGGAGAAGGACTACATCCCTGCATTACCTGCCTTACACCCTTTTTATCCGAGCACTTCGTTCTTGGTCGTCCACTCCCATTACTCCCTCTTGGCTCTTGCACATATTATGTATTACCGTCTCTCCTTATAACCTACCCCTGTTTTTCTCAGTTTACATTGTCGAACGCTTTTTCCATGTCAACAAATCTAATGAACGTGTCTTGATTTTTCTTTATTCATGCTTCCATTATCAACGCAACGTCAGAATCGCCTCCGTTGTGCCTTTATCTTTCTCAAAGCCACACTGTTCGTCATATAACACATCCTCAATTTTCTTTTCCAATCTTCCGTATATTATTCTTGACAGCAACTTGGATGCATGAATTGTTAAGCTGATTCTGCTATAATTCTCGCACTTGTCAGTTCTTGTAGTCTTCGGAATTGGGCTGATGATATTTTTCTGAAACTCAGATGGTATCTCGTCCTACTTATGCATTCTACAGACCGACTTGAATAGTCTTTTTGTTTCAACTTCTCCCAATGATTTTAGAAATTCTGAAGAAATGTTATTTATCCCTTCTGCCTTATTTGATCTTTTACATTGTTTCTAATACTGGATATGAAAGAGCTTTGGAGGACTTAAGATCAAATAAGATGGGTGGCGTATTGGAGCAAAAACATCCCGTGACATCTTCGCTTGACGGCTTCCCAAAGCCTTCTCAGGAGACATCGATTGTGTCTCTCCTGTGATGGTTTATCCCTGCAGAGCATAATCTGCTAGCAACGCAACATGACAGACCCAAAACACTCACCATCATCTTGGACTTCGTCATTTTCGGCATTGATGAATCCACAATTTTCCACAGTTTGCTTTGCTACTTTTCAGGAGGCACCGTAATTAGGCTGCTCATGAAATCGTCTGCATTGCTCAGACGCATCTGGTACATTTACCCTCCTGCTTCAGTTTTCAAACGTTTTACAGTGGTTGCGAGCAGTAGCGGAACCCGGTGGGTGGCGACCTTTGTGACGTTCAGAATGCCTGACCAGACATCGAAAATCCCTGACATTTTCACGTTTTCCAATATCTCCCTGATCGTGATCACCTCCTGTGATTCCCAACTCAGCATAGATGGCCTGCCACTTCGTTCTATGTCATTTTTTGACCACACCGGAAGCGTCCGCGCCATGGAACTATTGTGTCATATGATAGTACATTGTTGGGGTGTACTTCTACCATCCCAGCAATGATTGTTCCAGCACTGTTTGTTCCAGCACTGTTTCCTGTGGAATGCGAAGCTGTTACGGCACGACACTCCATTTTATGAGTATAATATATACCACGCTGAACAATGTTACTTGGAACAATGACAGAAACATCGATCTCTACAGGGTGTCCCAGGACGAATCGACAGTTCTCAGGCATGTGACAGGAACCACCACTAGAAGCAAGAAGATTTCATAAATGAGGGCTCTAAAACAGCTGTGAGCGTTTATTCGTCTTCTCTACTGTGAAAGACACCTTTTCTACTAAAGAAACGCTCATAGCTCTTAAGGTAAGCAGTTTTTTTTTTTTGCTGCGAATGATCGTTACTGTGATATCTGTGAAAACTGAGCTTTCGTCTAGCGACACAATGGATAACAACGTGACGACATGGTCACAGAGTCAAAAGAGTGTTATAGAAATGAAATATCAAAGTTATACATTGTATTAAAAATAGTTCAAATGGCTCTAAGCAGTATGGAACTTAACATCTGAGGTCATCAGTCCCTTACACTTAGAACTACTTAAACCTAACTAACCTAAAGACACCACACATATCCATGCCCGAGGCAGGATTCGAACCTGTGACCGTAGCAGCAGCGCGGTTCCGGACTGAAGCGCCCAGAACGGCTCGGCCACAGAGACCGGCTACATCGTATTACTTATTAGGAGGCAGTGCTGTTTATATTTATATGCTTTTCAATCTGCGCTCCTGAAGGTAGCCTCCCTATGACGCAGAACTGATGTCACTATCGGTGGATCTGTCAGTATAAAAGGAGACAGGGAGTACTATCACTAGAGGAGGAGTAACAGCAGAATGGGTCGTTCAGGAGAACTCATTGGCTTCAAACGTGGACTAGTCATTGGACACCATATGAGTAACAAAACTGTCAAGGACATGGTGACCTTTATAAAGCTGCTCAAGTCAACTGTTGTGGCTGTGAGATGGAAACACGAAGGTACAACAACTGCTAAATCAAGATCAGGCAATTTACTGACGGATAAGCTATCCAGGGTTTTGGAGGATTGTCGTAAAAAAATCGCGTAGAATCACTGGAAGGAATCACTCGTGAGTTTTAAAGTGCCACCAGCAGTTCATCTAATACAATGGCTGTGCGTACAATATAGGATATGATGGTCAGGCAGCTTCTCATCAGCACACATTACAGTAGCCAGTAATAAGCGACGTTCGAGGCGGTGTAAACAGCGCTGCTACTGGATACCGAATGACTGATGAAGCACGCTAGCATGTGCCAATCGAAAGGAAGGGTTTGGGTCTGGCGTAGGCGTAGTGACAACAACAAAACATCGAGATGTGGAGTTACGATATGTAGGTGTTTTACATTGTTATAATGTGATGCCCTTAATGTGCTTAAGGAAACGGTAAATACATGAGAATACGAACAAATGTTACGGCATTGTGTACTGCATACATCAGAGCAATATCATCAAGCACCCTGTGATAAAGCAGCATCTGTGAGATAACGGATTGTGTGCGATAATATTTCTGAAATGAGCTGTCCTACTCACAAGGGAACCTCCCCATCGCACCCCCCTCAGATTTAGTTATACGTTGGCACAGTGGATAGGCCTTGAAAAAATGAACACAGATCAATCGAAAAAACAGGAAGAAGTTGTGTGGAACTACGAAAAAATAAGCAAAATATACAAACTGAGTAGTCCATGTGCAAGATAGGCAACATCAAGGCTGATCTTAGCTCATGAGCGCTGTGGTCCCGTGGTTAGCTTGAGCAGCTGCGGAGCGAGAGGTGCTTGGTTCAAGTCTTCCCTCCAGCGTAAAGTTTAATTTTTTTCAGTTTATGTGACAAACTCTTATGTTTTCATCACTTTTTTGGAGTGATTATCACATCCACAAGAAAACCGAAATCGGGTAAGGTAGTAGAATCTTTTTACCCATTCGCCAAGTGTACAAGTTAGGTGGGTCGACAACATATTCCTGTCATGTGACGCACATGCCGTCACCAGTGTCGTATGGAATATATCAGACGCGTTTTCCTGTCGAGGAATCGGTTGACCTATGACCTTGCGATCAAATGTTTTCGGTTCCCACTGGAGAGGCATGTCCTTTCGTCTACTAATCGCAAGGTTTACCGGTGCGGTCGCAAAACACAGACACTAAACTTATTACAGTGAACAGAGACGTTAATGAACGAACGGACAGATCATAACTTTGCGAAAATAAAGAAATTAAAATTTTCAGCGGAGGTAAGAATTGAACCGAGGATCTATCGTTCCGCAGCTGCTCACGCTAACCACGGGACCACGGCGCTCCTCATATTATTTTAGCCTTGATGTCGCCTATCTTACGCATGGACTACTCAGTTTGTATATTTTGCTTATTTTTTCATAGTTCCACATAACTTCTTCCTGTTTTCTCGATTGATCTGTGTTCAGTTTTTCAAGGCCTATCCAGTGTGCCAACTTATATCTATATCTGAGCGGAGTGCAATGGGGAGGTCCTTTGTCAGAGTCCCAACATGAACACAATGAAACTCCTTTGGGATGAGACGGAGCTTCCCAAGAATCCAACATCCCTGGTTTCGGCTCTTGAGGGAGAATGGGCTGCCATTTCTCCGAAGACATTCAGACGTCTCGCTGAAAGTCCCTCTAAACATTTCAAGCCGTCATGAAGGTGAGGAAGGGGGGGGGGAGGGGAGGACACCACATATGTCTACTAACTGATGTTTGGACAGTTTTGTTCAGGCATCTAGGAAAGTGTGTGGTCACCTGGGAGGTGGGAAGTGATATTTGAACATGTAAGTGCAGCTAATCTCTAAGGAAGACTCCTTCAATGTGTTGTTATGGGGTGAAAGGTAGAGGAGATTGCCTCTACCGTCATGCCTCTCTTTTGTACTCATTTATTGCTATTGCTCTTTGTGAACATTCCACCACTTCCACATAGTGAAGTGAAGTGATGGAATTTCGCTGGAATGGAATCAAAGAAGGGTTTGATGGACTAAGAAAGCGGGAAATAAGAAGTAGATAGTCACACGGAAAGCGAACATTTTTCGCCAAAGAAAGGCTCCTACTACCAAACATAAGCCTTAACTTGTGTACTAATCTTGAAAATGTAAGTGTGGGAACAGCTTTGCACATGGACTGTGGGAAAACACATAAAACAGAGAACCGAAGTATTCGATAAACGGCGTTTCAGAATCATTTTCGGCTGTAGCGCCCTGGTGGAAGGATGCTATGGAGAGTGGTGGTTTGAGGTCAACTTGAGATCAGGAAATTGATGGTAGACCATCCACGAAACTTGAGCATGATGGATGTCTGTCTAACGGCCAAAAGCATTATTAAAACAATATTACAATATTAGACATTTATTGTCCACATAATACAACAGTTAATGTATTGATTCTCAGGCAGCTAGCATTGGCGTGAGCACAAACACTAAGTGCCTCATCGAAACGTACTGATCTGGTTCTGGCCCATAGCCCCAGCAGCTACAGTGGCAGAGTCAGCATGTCACCACCAATGTTGTCACGAGGTCATTGTACTGCACAGTTATTTATGCATTGCCATCTGCACTGTGTAAGACAGCCAAGAGCTTCCAGGGGAAGATGGCCACAGTGCCCTGACCCAGTCATAGACTGCACACAGAGGAGGCGTCCTCCAGCTCTCCCTGGGTTAATTGAAGACATGAAGACAAGTGCCATGGCTCCCATTTGGAGGGAGAGACTGCAAGATCGAAGTCTGCCACGGGAACAGAGGCGAGTGACAATAGTGGCATACCCACATGATGATGACGGATGACGATCGTCTTCCAGACCCTTCTAGTCAGACCCTGAGAAGGTCTGGTAACTGGTGGCGCCTATCGCTCCCCATCAGACTTGACATGGTAGATGGCGTTGCAGCTGACATCGTCCAAGTCTCTCCAGACAGGGACGACTACTCTGTGCAAGATTGAAGGCGGCTAGCCGAGCAGAGGGTCAACTGAAGTATGTCCCCCCTTCCTCCAGGATGGCTGCAAACTTGAATACAACCCACCAGCAGAAAATATGCAGAATAGGGTGCTCTACTATGATAAAGTGGTAAGGACATGATTTACCCTGCTTTATTCATTTGTTCATCTCTCTTGGTCGCTTTAGAATTTCGCAACTTTACCTTTTGGGCGCTCTGTCTGTCATATTAGACTACTTAATAGTTGCTCTTGGGTCTGACTGGAACGTTCTTGTGATACTTTGTGCAATCTCACATATTACAGTACCCATCTACTGTCATGATGTCATTCTGCTACGTTACTGGCTCTAGCGCTCAGCTCATTTATGATGACACAACAGATTCTACGTTTGTTTGTTGCGGCAACATTGGCGATTCTTTCTCGCTAAAATTCCGCTTTGCTATTGATCCGTTCTGCTGGGGACTGTCTTTAACACCTTTCTGGTTGGATAAAATACAATAATCTGCTGTGTAACAGCACCAATAAGATACGTAATCGGAACATTCTTCACAGAATAGGCGACAGTAAGAATAAGAGTGTTTGTTAAGACAAACTGTAGAGGGCGATAAATGTAGGGGAAGATACGCAAAAATTATTGAAGACTTTAGGTGTAAATACTAATTTTGAGACAAAGAGGTCTGCACAGGGCAGAAAATCGTAGCGAATCGTATCAAACCAGTCAGGAGAGCTAAAAAGAAAAAAATCCATCTTCCTTCTCGCAATGTTATGACGTCCATGCATTCTCTATACTGAGGGAAATATTTCGGCATCGCCATGGGCATGGCCATGACCTCTTCGTTGTGATCATTCATGGATGAAAAGCTTACAGATAATGCAGAAGAAACTCTGTTAAGCGTAACTCCTTATCTAACCTGTTTCCATAGATATTTTTATGATATCAATATGTATCATAATTCACAAACATAGATTACCTTTTTCGTGCTTCGAGGATCTGATGGCGATGTACTTGTACCCATATATAGTCTCTAATCATGAGACATACTGTGAGCGGAGACTTAGGTAGTTGTTGACAGTGAAGGAATTGGCAAAATACTGTCTGCTGTCCACGACATCCCAACCATCCCATACGTTTAAGAGTCCGCAGAAATACAGTCCTGTAAAAGTATTCCTATTGGCTCCCGCCAAATCAGTGGTCAGATGCTTTGAGAACCCAAATGAGAATCCTCGGAGGGAAGGCAATGTTCTTTTCGAGGAACACTATTGAGAAGATTTAGAGCACTGACGTTTGAAGCTTGATTGCATAAGGACTCCACTGCCGCCAACATACGAGTGTATTTCGCGTAAGGACCACGAAGATAAAATACTAGAAATTAGTGCTCATGTAGAGGCATACAGATAGTGGTTTTTCCTTCTTTCTGTTTGCGAGTGGAAAATGAAAAGACTAGTAGTGATAAAGGGAACCCTTCGCCACACACTATATCATGGTTTGCTAAATATGTATATAGACGTAGATGTAAATTTAGTCTACCTCTTAAGATGTCAGTCCATCCATTTACAAGCACACAGAACTCACAGAAGGATATGGTCTTCTATTTGCCGAGGAAAAAAAAAGATGGAATTTCTGCTGCTGAATGCCTCTCAGTAGAAGCCTTCGTATAAGCCTCTAAGTCTTTCATCGCAAGTCTCTTCGTGAGACATAATATGGCTGTAATAGGTTTGCCCACAACACTTAGAAGAAGCGCTATAGAGCTCACCTCTCAATTCCCCTTTTGTTAGAGTATCGCTTAACTACCACATTGTCATGAATCTTCCAGTCTTTGATATATAACAATTGAATCCACCTGATTTTGACGAGTAAGAGATGTCCTCTGCTAACAGACCCCGCTAATTATCTCGAAAGCCAATCACGTTCCGACATCACTGTTCAATTAGTTAGATGCCTGTCTAGTCCCCCACTAGTCACTGACTAAGTAACAGCTAATACAACAAGGAAAATAGCATACTAACTCACAGGATGAGTATACTAACGTACAGGGTGAAATTCACAACCATGCAGGGGATACGAGAATTGCACAAGAAAATCCAGAAGCGTGACACCTACAGTCATCGATATCGAATGATTGTCTACAAATATCCCGCAGTATGTGTTCTATTATCCTTTATCGTACTCCTGTGGTTACTACGCTAGAAATAAGAAAATATAATCGTGTCAGAGTTTTCGTTGACAGCGTAGTGTTTCATGAGAAATAGATCACCTTTATTTCAAATACAATATACCTTCATAATAAGTATATACACAGGGTAGTACACATATGCATAGTGGTAGTTATTTATTTAGAAACAAACCCAGTACTTACATTCTTATCAAGCTACTGTATGTCGAGAGCCAATTAACCAAGAAGTACAAGCCAGACCAAATCAATGTCAATGTTACCTCCAGCAACAGCTGTCATCTTAGTATATATTACACTTCAATCCGAATTATAGTACGACAGTTTCTAGGTGACATACTGACGTGGTTTGCGGTCAATCGCCTCCTAAACAGTCACTTCTTAGTGCACAAACTACACTCTCCTTAAAAATCCACTGAAATGAATATGAGCCTGACATATTATTTCGCTGTAACTCACCGATATTTTATTTCTCACTGTAAGGGTTGTTCCTAGCAAGTGGATCAAACCCCAACATATACATTCTTCTTCAGCTCGCTCCAGATGGTTGCTGCTAAGTATTTTACTGAGTTAACACTTCCGATGACAATGCGTTGGACTTCTAGTCCTGTTAATATGCAAATTGGTTCAAATGGCTCTGACCACTATGGGCTTAACGTCTAAGGTCGTCAGTCCCCTAGAACTTAGAACTACTTAAACCTAACTAACCTAAGGACATCACACACATCCATGCCCGAGGCAGGATTCGAACCTGCGATCGTAGCGGTCGCCCGGTTCCAGAATGTAGCGCCTAGAACCGCTCGGCCACCCCGGCCGGCTGTTAATATGCAATCCATTTAGTTATGTTCAGATCAACTGTCAACTCCACGAGCCTGGAGAAAACTCTATCACTTGCGAACATTGTGGATATAAAACAAATATGCCGCAAGCCGCTGTATAGTGCTTGATGGAGGGTACATTGCACCAGTATTATCGATTACCCTTCCATTCCAATGTCACGCTCTGATAGAATAAGTAAATGATTGTTCATGTAACTCCATATACATCGTAATCCAGCCTTATGTTTTCACGAAAAATAAGTCGTCTTTCCAAAAGATTTTCTTTCTGCTACATTTTAGTATGGAGTATTATAACCTATAAGATCCTAGCTGCAACCACATGATGCTTTTGCTTCTTGGTTCAGCCATGTAACATGAAGAGTTATGGACTCACGTGGTTGGTGGACAGTGACTACGTAGTGCCGAGCTGTCGAATCGATGTTACTGTTCACCAATACGTATTATTTAACCACAAACAGCTTTATGCACGTTAATGTCGGAACAGCAACTGGCAATGGCCGCATGTAAGTATGAAAATGAGGTTGCTACGCTTTCAGCTACCTAGTTTCGACTTCTTTTCGAGGTCATCCAATTCCTTCTTGCGTTCTTCTAGATGAGAGCATTCTACTTTTCTGATGGAGAATCTGTCTGGGATAGCGCAGTAACTGCCAGTCATTACAATTCTTTTTCCTATAGCTTATGTTTATTTTCTTAGAATGTCACACAACTATTCACCACCTCATCGGAAATCTACTCTCCTGGCTGTGACTGTGTCACACACTCTTCCCACTTCTGTAGGAGTATAATAGGATGATACTTGATGTTGGAAGAAACTGTGAGAAGCTGCAACAGAAAGTATCACTCTTAGACCTTTCAGAGGTAACGGTGCAGGGGTGGATGAGGCTGGAACCGAAAATGGCACGCTCTTTAGCAAGAAAAAATGAATGTGCCTACATCCATTACAGAACCGCTTTGCAATAACGTTATGCTGGAAATCTATGATCAAGTGGAACGTCAGGAGAAGTTAGAGAGAGGGTGGTCTGTGATGTTAAGCAAGAAGTTGTATGCTGTTATGGACGTGGTAAATTCTCCAAGTCCATCACTGCGACACACTGCTTCAAAGCGAAGCTACCTTGGATCCTACATAGAAGTGACAGTGTGACAGCAAGAGGAATACTGGAGAAAAACGGCAAGTAAGTACTGGAAATATAAACATCATGTGGCTATACCATATAAAATGGAATCAGCCAATGTTTAAATCGGATGTTATAATGGAAGAGCTGCCTAGATTACTGCAGCAGCTACGTGCAAACAACTATTCTCTTTTGAATTTCGACATAACGCAAGACACATCTATCTGGCTACCTTAACAGACTTCGTAGGTGACGAGACATTTCTCTGTTTTGAAAGAGTTCGAAATTGAGGAGGTATCCTGTGACAGAGGTAGAGCATGCTCTTCGCGCTCCGTCATGAGCTGAAAATGAGTTTAATATTTTAGTGCTGTGATGCAGGAAGTAACAAATATTAAGCCGATAAAATAATATTTTTTTACTGGATGGAAACATATAGCCTGTGAAATACTGTTGTACAGGATTGTTGCACTGAGAAAAGACAAGTAACGATATTTTAGCGATGTGAAGCACGTGTATTTTCCGTTGTCTTCGAAAATAATGCGCATAAAAGGGAGGAATCTACATTTTGTCACAGAAATTCCAGGTGTTTGGGCAACATTCCAGTCTCAGTATGGATAAAGTATATTTTTTTAAACTGGGGAGTCTATGTCGGAGGTGGAACTGCAGTTAGAACTCTATGTCAAAGCCGCCTCTGTATGTCTCGCAGTGTGCTAGGAATCAGCGATGCCGATGTGTGGCCAGTAGCAGGTGTGTTCATGAAGGCTCGGCCGACCAGAAGCTGCGGCTTAGCAACCGGCGACCAGACAGGTACACTTAAAGGCTCTGACCTGTCGGCTCTTCAGGTATGCAATACACTCTGTAGAAGGCGCTGAACTAAACTGGGGGTGACTGGACAGTTTTTCGTTTTCAGATGCTGTTTTCAAGTAAGATAATGACCACTACACTCGTAAAAAATATCACATGATGTATTTAGCAAACTTCTGTTGGCTACGATGTAACTTACGTCTTATAAATAGGTATAAGTGTGTTTCTTTCGCCAATTCCGTTGCTGCTTTGCTCCTGCATATAGGGAGCATGGATCTATGATAGCAATCCTCCTTCCCCCCTGAGTCCCTTCACACCGTCCTCGGCTGTTTTCCTCTCGAGTCCCTTCCCTCCCCAGCCCTACTTCGGCGTGACCCACCTCATCCCCATTTCTCTCAACTCCTTCTCGCCTCCTTTTTCCGTCTCCCTTGTCCCCTCTTCGGCAGATGGTTCAAATGGCTCTGAGCACTATGGGACTTAACTTCTGAGGTCATCAGTCCTCTAGAACTTACAACTACTTAAACCTAACTGACCTAAGGACATCACACACATCCATGCCCCAGGCAGTATTCGAACCTGCGACCGTAGCGGTCCCGCAGTTCCAGACTGTAGCGCCTAGAACCCCTCGGCCACTCCGGCCGGCTCTCTGGCAGGTCCTCCCAGGTTTTTATTCATTATCAGTCGTGTGCTGCGTTAGTGTTGTGTTTGGTGCCGTTATACAGTGTCATCTAGCGTGTGGTTTTAATTATGTGCTCGACCTGTATGTAGTCCAGGATTGTTTGTGTGCTTCTTACACTATGGCTGACTTTCAACTTGTTTTTGCCTCCAGTGTCTTTTATGTTCGCTTCAAATTGCCAGCTGTGTTTTTTAACTTTATGTCGACTTTTTAACAGTCCCCCAGTGCGTGTCCCCATGTTAGTGTGTACTTTAACTCCCATCATCTCCATTTCCAGTGTTTCTTATGTTCCCATTCTAATCCAATTTTTTATGTATGAATCCCCCTTTTTGTATTTTATACAGCCGTTACGGTATTTTATACAGCCGTTATGGGGCACGGGAACGAAGTTACGATAAACGAAAAACAAAATCACAGCAATGGATCCTTCGGCAGAAGCGTGGGCAGTCGGCTCCAGGTTTGGATGGCATCTTAAACGAACATCTCTGCCGGCTTCCACGCAAGCCACTGGTCTTATTTATCAGCACCTGAATCGCTGTCTCACAACTGGCCTTCTCCTCCCCCACAGTGGAAGCACGCCAAACAGACTGCCATCCCCAAGCCCTCAAAGGATCCTATGGTACCTACTAACAACAGGCCCATTAGCCTTCTGAATACCATGGAAAAGGTTCTAGAGTCTTTGATCCTCCACCGCATTTCCCAGCCTTTGGAGGCGGCTGAGACAATCCGTCCAGAACAGTTCGGATTCTCTTCCCACTTGTCAGCCAAACTCCAAGTTCTTAGGATCACAGAACATGTCAGCAAGGGCTTTAACTCCACCATGTCAACGCCAGCGGTTTTTCCTGTATCTGCAAAACGCGTACGACAGGATTTGGCAGGACAATGTCGTGTACAAAATGCTGAAACAGACGATCATCCCCGACGTCTATGTCAAGAGCGTGGATAATTTTCTCCACGATAGAACCTTAGTGGTTACTCAGCAAAAAAAAAAAAAAAAAAAAAAACGCTCAAGCTCACGTCATATGTCGATGGGTGCCCTCAAGGCTCTCCGTTATCTCCCATCCTCTTTAACACTTATGTTAATGGCGTGCCACTCATCCCAAACTGCTAGCTGAAGCAATACGCCAATGATACGAGCGGTCGCAACACAGACCAGCTCAGTACTCGTCTCCCAGCAGCAGATGGACGCGACAGTGACCTGGTGTCGTTCAAACGAGATTGCCCTCAATGGCGCTAAAACTACGGCAGTCTACTCCATCACATCACTATTACAGGCGTCCAGGTCACAAGGGCACCTGATAACAAATATCTAGGTGTCCGGTTGGATAAAAAAACTGCTCTTCCATTGACATGCAGAATACGTCACTCAAAAAGGACAGAAGCTGATAAAATCGTTGTACCCAATGTTGAACAGCAGGGAACTGAACCCAGAAACCAAGCTCCGATTGTACCGGATGGTTGTCCATTCTTATCTCACCTGTGGCTTCACTGTGTGGGCCTGAGGCGCCTGCAGAATAAGGTGCTTTGGTGGAGCCTGCATGGCCCTCCCCTCAAGAGGATAGTTACTCTCCACGAGGAAACAAACATGGTAACTCTGAAGAAGTCCACTGGAGAGAAATCAAGGAGTCTCTACGACAAAGTTGATGCACTGTGCGACACGGTTATGGCTTAAAAAACTTTTCCATCGCCACCCTGTTCGCCGGCCGGTGTGGCCGAGAGGTTCTAGGCGCTTCAGTCTGGAACCGCGCGACCGCTACGGTCGCAGGTTCGAATCCTGCCTCTGGCATGGATGTGTGTGATGTCCTTAGGTTAATTAGGTTTAAGTAGTTCTAAGTTCTAGGGGACTGATGACCTCAGATGTTGATGCCCATAGTGCTCAGAGCCATTTGAACCATTTCGCCACCCTGTTCTTCTCACCATCCTTGAGGAATCAGATTCAGAACATGGCTAACGATAGCCCTGTTACGGTTACTAATGAGGTGTCAGTCTTGATTTGACCACTCGATATGTGCTGACCATGATACGACCACGAATGTAAGTACCTATGTAGCTGTGATACCTATTCCCTGCTACCTTGAACTTCCACCGTTGGAGGGTGTTACGTGGTTCAAGTGCCACCACCACACCTTCAACGTACGCTCCAATGATGTCATCCTTTCGGTTGTAGGTAGATAGGGGGCTAGTCCCCTGCACTTCAGTGATCGTTTGCCGTGCTATCATTATTACCTGTCATTCCCATACGAGGCAAATAGCTACACTGGCTAGAACAACTCTCTAGTGCCATACTAATAGAGAAATATCCTCTCTATATTCTTCTTTTATTGACGAGACTGGTTAGAGCTACTCTCTAGCGCTCAATTAACGGCTGTTAGCCCTCCCCACCTAGCAAGCTTCGCAGCTAGAGGAAAAAAATTTGAATTTTGCCATTGTTTTTTGAATTTCCCGCCAGTAGTAGGAGAGAGCTTTCTGTGAATCTAATGATAGTCCTGGCATGAATTACGTTTATTCTACCTATTGCTCTTGTACTTACATGAGAATAAAATAAATATTTAGTATTTGTCGTAGACCTACGAAAGATGATTTGTCTCAAAGTGCTCAAAGAGTACCTCTATGTCAGAAGAGTATATGCTGCGTAAATACAGTCAGTGAATGGCTTCGAATTAGTCTCTGACTGAGGGCACATAGTTTTTGCACAATAGCTTTCTTCGGATAAAAATCCAGTAGCAGGATTTCGCGTCTGATATCGTTTGCTTCCCGTTGTGAGTAAACCAGTGCTGTATATTTGAGAGGCATGACTGGACACGGTCGACACATTTGGAATAATAACGACCCGTTTTCACTTGACACCTATGATTACATTAACGTCAGTTCCATATTTGGATGCGATTATCGTGAATATGTGATGATTTGAGAGTACTAAACGCAATTATAGCCAACAGTTTGTGTCATTCATTAGCTGGGCTTCTGCTTTTTCGGGTAATTGTACTTGTCTATCTGCTTTCCACGTTAATTTCGGTAGTTTTATACTTCCACTGCGTACGCAAGTTTTGTGATAGGTAGCAAACTGGTCAGTACAGAACATGTTTTGTGGTAAAACAACAGTCTTGCGGTGTTATTACGAATTAAAACTAGAAATAGAGGGGGGAGGCAAATTAACTATTGCTTAAAATTTGGTAATCAGTAGAAAAGAAATAAATCATGAAAAATTCCAGTGATCATGGAACATCTGTGTACTGTCTGAAGATAACTTACAACAAAAATCTTCTAATATTCGGTTTGGACGTTTGCCGTTCATCATCACAGACATTTTACCAAAAGAATTTCAGGATTGGAAGCACTGTTCTAAGCCACTTCAAAGACAATGTTGTAGATATGACTGAATCAAAAATGTTTCTTTGACCGCTGCTCTGAGCCCAATCCCTTTCTCCAGTTTACTTCGGCTGTTCGGCAGACATAATAATATCCAACATAAAGCGTATTTCATTAATTATGATCTTCTCCAGCTACAGTCGTCTCTCGCTCTTAAGAGGGAAAAATTACACACAGAATGGTAAAATATGGGAATTTTATGTGGTATATTCTATCCTATAGAACGACTTCATGGTTCATTTGATCTATTTCTCTCTATCTATTTTACTGTGCCGTGCTCTCTTTCCACCCACCCCCTCACCCTTCCTACTTACACTTGCCTGCATTCTGTCTGATTCATATAGGTAGCTTCTGTCTACAATGAAATGACCACAGTGGTAAGGACTTTGCTCGAGGACCTTTTTCCACTGATGAATTTTATAACGTAACACTTGGCCATAACGTTACCACTTTATGACTTCACTCATCGTCTTAGTGGAACCGAAAGCTATAAAATAAACTGAGTCACAAAGAATTCAAATTTGTGGATCTTAGTACAGTATTCTATGCTTTCAATGTTATTTTATTTTCTCTTTCTTGTTTGCACAAAAGAAAAGTTATTCATTTTGTTATAACATTTAATCATAAAGTCCCACATCGAATGTGTGACTGCTTCGTTTAGTAAAAGCGATAGTTTAGTCTATTCGGAACAAATAAAGTGCGACTATTTTATAGATAATGCTTATACCTGCTATTATACACTCCTTGAAAAAGAATACGTGGCGAGATCGTAAATTGCAGCCTACTTTATTCTGTTGTAATTATATACTGGAAATGCCTGCGAAACATTATTAGAGTTTTGTTAAGCTACGGAGCTCCTTGTTTCTATTTAGTCGCACAAGGGGAAAATATGAAAATAGGACAGAAGCAACATCCCAAGTGTGCCTTCTCTGATTACCGGAGGGACAAATTCTTCATGACAGTAGAAACTGGCGTATAAAAACGTTTATTATTATTCTGTGCCGTCCTGCAGTTTATCATGCAAGCACTACATGACGTTCGTGAGGGAATACACCACACGAAAACAGTTACGTTTTTGCAGCGACGAGTCTAGTACCAAAAAGTTACTCAAAAAAGTGAAAACTGGTCAGTTTTCCTCTAACTGAAGATAGGAGACTTTGCAATTTTTGCAAATGTCACCCCTTGAAGGTTTTCTTAGTGTGCGGAATTTGATACTGGCGTTTAGCTGAAAATCATTGAAAGAAAGTGGAGCCGTACGATAAATTATACATTCTTTCACTTAAACCAATGATTACCGATGAGTGTAATGTGAAAGTCTTCGTGGTTCAAAAGTGAACGTTTCCAATAGGAGGGCTATGCATTGTAGTGTTTGACTGAGGAATTTTATTGGAGTACATCGAAAGAGAGAACCATTCATCGTGACGAAATGTCGGGATACAGAAACTTAGTTTTCGGTTTGCGAGCATATTCTATGGAAAAAGGCAAATAAATTTTACTTCCGACGTCCCCCAGCCCTCTACGCCACCCAGCGCTCTTCATCAAGTTAACTTCTAAACTGCCTAATTTATTTCGGTTATTTTAAAATTTACAACAAAGGTGTTTCATTATCCTGGGTCAAATGTTTAGCTGGCCCGACGAATGCAACCGCCCTTTACGTTCTTCTGTTTCATAGTCCTCTCCGAAGAGCGTATTTTCGATGAAATTTTCATTGATAGGAGTAAATATATGTACTAATTTAATACTGGGAATCGAAAGAATCAAAATCAAATCAAACAAAACTGCTTTGCTATAGAGAAGGTTTGAAACAAGTCAGGGTACCTAAGTAGTCTTTACTGATGCATAAAAGGACTTTCATAGATTTTGCTGGGATAAATTTGAAAGATACATACCTAGTAGTAAATGTATTCGAAAATGAAAGTGTTAAGGTGGAGATTAATGTAGAGAATCGTAAAGCTAAGAATAGAGAAGGGGTAAGGCAAGGATGTTCATTACAGCCGAATTTATTAAACCTTTACATCATAAACCACCTTAAATGCAAGTTAATGAAAATCTCATTCAGAACATGAGAGTAGCGGTTGATAGTATCTTGTAAGAAAGAAATGTAGAGTGGAAATGGAAATCGTTGTAATTGCTACTTCTCCAACAAACGTATTTTCAGTGCTGTTCAGTTCTCGGTACTCCGTTGCATGTCCCTAGCCTTATACAGATGCCAAACTAAGGAGGAAGTGTTTCAAACTTGCATTAGTAGATGACCAATGGTCTCTCTGCCGACATTACTCCCCTCTGAAGTTTCTAAATTCAAAAGAGAAGAGTGAAACTTCCTGGCAGTTTAAAACTGTGTGCCGCATCGAGACTCGAACACGGGACCTTTGCCTTTCGCGGGAAGTGCTCTACCAACTGAGGTACCCTAGCACGACTCACACCCCCTCCTCACAGCTTTACTTCTGCCAGTACCTCGTCTCCTACCTTCCAAACTTTACAGAAGCTCTGCTGCGAATCTAGTAGAACTAGCACTCCTGGAAGAAAAGATATTGCGGAGACATGGCTTAGCCACAGCCTGGGGGATGTTTCCAGAATGAGATTTCTAATCGGCAGTGGAGTGTGCACTGACATGAAGGAGACGAGGTACTGGCGGAAGTAAAGCTGTGAGTACGGGGCGTGAGTCGTGCTTGGGTAGCTCAGTTGGTAGAGCACTTGCCCCCGAAAGGCAAAGGTCCCGAGTTAGAGTCTCGGTCCGGCACACAGTTTTAATCTGCCAGGAAGTTTCATATCAGCGCACACTCCGCTGCAGAGTGAAAATCTCATTCTAAAAGAGAAGAGTAACGGTTTTTATTGACTACAATTCGACTAGTTAAACACTTATGTTTTATTGATGCAGTTTTACTATCGCAAATGCACCGTCCTTTCACGTTAATGCGACCACCAGCTGAAAGCTTTAACCACATTTGGAGCGCGGACAGCTGCGAGACGTGCAGCCGGAGAGACAGTGAGGTTCTGGAAGCTACCGACAGGACGTATAGCCATGGCGCCTGCAGTACCGTGGCCAGCTGGCCTAGGTTTCTCGGTTAAGGATCCACGGCGCGTGCAGCCCAGTCGAGGTGGTCCCACAGATACTCGACTGGATTAAAATCTGGGGAGTTTGTTGGCAAGGGAGTGCGGTAAACTGACCCTGGTGGCCTTGGAACAGAGCACGTACACTGCGAGCTGTGTGACAAGTTGTACTGGTTTGTTATTAGAGGTCATCGTGCCGAGAAAAATAAACGGTATGTCGGTGTGGACACGGTCCAGAAGGATAGATGCATACTTGTGTTGACCAATTGTGCCTTCCAGAATGACGAGATCACCCAAGGAATGCCACCAAAACGTTCCCCAGACCATCAAGCTCCCTCTCCGGCTTAGACTCCTCCGACGAGGAGTACACGCTAACGGCCATCTGTCCGATGGGACGTAAAACGTGATTGGTCTGGAAAGGCCACGTGTCGCTACTCACTAGACATCCAGGTGCGGTGCTGGCGTGCAGATTCCAGCCTTCGTCGTCGATGAAGTACAGTCAGCATGGGTGTATGAACCAGACGCATGCTGCAGAGGTCCATACGGAGCAACGTTCGTTAAACGGTCGTTGATGAGACCCTATTGGCAGCCCATTGCATGAGGCGGTCAGATGCTCAAAAGTTGCAGGTCTCTTCACCCGCACACATCTCCACAGCCATCGTTCACTCCTATCGTAGTGCACCACATTTGCCTCGGCGTCGGTCTTGGATGCCGTCATTTTGCCAAGGACGGTATATTTTAATCACGGCGTCGTGCGGACATACAAAACAAGCCGTTTCTTAAAAAAAAAAAATGGTTCAAATGGCTCTGAGCACTATGTGACTCAACTGCTGAGGTCATTAGTCCCCTAGAACTTACAACTAGTTAAACCTAACTAACCTAAGGACAGCACAAACATCCATGCCCGAGGCAGGATTCGAACCTGCGACCGTAGCGGTCTTGCGGTTCCAGACTGCAGCGCCTTTAACCGCACGGCCACTTCGGCCGGCGTTTCTTTCAACCTTCGCCAGAAAGCCAATGACCCCACCCTTTTGAATGTCAGATAAATCGATCCATTTACGCATTACCATAACTACTGGACTTTTTCCTGCATCTCCTAGACACTTTACATGTCCTTCACTGCTAGATCTGCCACTTGCTGTCTGTGGGTGGTCACTGAACGTTGACATCGAGCATAACCAGTAGTCACATTAATGTGACTGGATCGTATAAGGCGTAGTCCCTCAGTATTAGAAATGAACTTTCTTATTGGCACATAGAACCAGTCACTATGCTAGTATGGAACTGTTCTTGATGAAGTATTTACTTTTTAATTTGTCTTATGATCTTTTATCGTAATGGGTTGAGTAGCATAGTTCCGTGATATCAGAATGTCTTCTCAATTATTTTGATACAAATCAATTACGTACAAAAAAATAGATTCATTAGTTTTTTTTTCATTCACTTAAAATTGTGGCTTTGACACTTACAAGGGAACCTCCCCATCGCACCCCCCTCAGACTTAGTTATAAGTTGGCACAGTGGATAGGCCTTGAAAAACTGAACACAGATCAATCGAGAAAACAGGAAGAAGTTGTGTGAAACTATGAAAAAAATTAATAAAATATACAAACGGAGTAGTCCATGCGAAGATAGGCAACATCAAGGACAATGGGAGTCAAGGAGCGCCGTGGTCTCCTGGTTAGCGAGAGCAGCTACGGAGCGAGAGGTCCTACGTTCAAGTCTTCTCTCGAGTGAAAATTTTAATTTTTTATTTTCAGTTTATGTGACAAACTCTTATGTTTTCATCACTTTTTTGGGAGTGATTATCACATCCACAAGAAAACCTAAATCGGGCAAGGTAGAAGAATCTTTTTACCCATTCGCTAAGTGTACAAGTTAGGTGGGTCGACAACATATTCCTGTCTTGTGACACACATGCCGTCACCAGTGTTGTATAGAATATATCAGACGTGTTTTCCTGTGGAGGAATCGGTTGACCTATGACCTTGTGATCAAATGTTTTCGGTTCCCATTGGAGAGGCACGTCCTTTCGTCTACTAATCGCACGGTTTTGCGGTGCGGTCGGAAAACACAGACACTAAACTTATTACAGTAAACAGAGACGTCAATGAACGAACGGACAGATCATAACTTTGCGAAAATAAAGTAAAATTTTCAGTCGAGGGAAGATTTGAACCAAGAACCTCTCGTTTCGCAGCTACTCACGCTAACCACGGAACCACGGCACTCCTGAGTTCACATTCTCCTTGATGTTGCATATCTAGCGCATGGACTACTCAGTTTGTATATTTTACTAATTTTTTTCATAGTTCCACACAACTTCTTCCTGTTTTCTCGATTGATCTGTGTTCAGTTTTTCAAGCCCTTTCCACTGTGCCAACTTATAACTAAATCTGAGGGGGGTGCGATGGGGAGGTTCCCTTGTTAGAGCTTTCCATACACTCTTCACAAGCGGAACGTCCTTTCCAAATAAACGACAATTGCGGAACCGTTTGAGCTTAAAATTAATAGTTAAAAAACAAAATTGAAACAGTGAGCAACTCAAAGATGAGGTCACCTGACTTTAAAATTGAAAGAAGATTTTGAAAAATTTTCATATAATTCAGAAAATGGATTACAATATTACACGCTCGGACTGCTAGCACTGCCCCGCAAGTGCAGCAGAGAGAGCCTCAGTAAGAATCGTGCGTCCAACGAAAACACTTCGTACTGTAATGGCATCAGGTCGTTTCTTTAGACCCATTTCTGATTCCAGAATCACGATGGACGTATGTTTGCGGAGGTTTCGAGGAGAACGAAAACAACCAGAGTGCGTTCGTGCACCTATCTGATACTATGATTTACCATCGGGTACCACTAAACTGTCATCTCTGCTTCGCGCAACGAGTAGTTTTGACAGCAGCCATTACATCCCTGACGTGTTAAGGGCGGTGTCCGTGCCCTATCTCCATGGTTTCTATGAAGTTATCTCTGAACAAGATAACACAAGCCCGCATTTGCCCGTGCTGTTCTCATCTACCCAGTTTTACTGTTGTCGTTGCCACACCATACTCCAGATGTGTAACCCACTGAAAGTATCAGGTAGTGTGAGTCCGAGATACTTGCTCCCCATCGTGGTCTAGCGGTTCTGGCGCTGCAGTCCGGAACCGCGGGACTGCTACGGTCGCAGGTTCGAATCCTGCCTCGGGCATGGGTGTGAGTGATGTCCTTAGGTTAGTTAGGTTTAAGTAGTTCTAAGTTCTAGGGGACTTATGACCTAAGATGTTGAGTCCCATAGTGCTCAGAGCCATTTTTGCTCCCCATCAAACACTAGCCACTATGATTATCTTTGGAGCAGAACTGAAGCAGCAAGGGATGATATACCCGTATATATCATTCAAGCTCACTTCGACAGTATCCAGCCAGTACGGAGTCCCTGTTGCTGCCAGGAATCGCACCCTGTATATCCCCACTCCAACTTTACGATCTTAATCGTGTGTTACGAGTACTATACAGTATAAGCTCAACATTTAAACTTACGTTTTTTCCTGTCCTTCCTGATGTTGTAGTTTCAAGGGACACGTAAATTTATATTGTTCCCTCATACAATCAAAGCATCCACAAACCTTTAGGCCTTGTAGTGAAACATTTTACTTTTACTAGTTATTCGCACTTTGGTCAAAAAGGTGATCATAAAAACCGTCTGTCCCTAATTGTAATAAATCCCCTTGATGACGGTGGTATAGGGATAGGAAAAATCGACCTTTTAAAATCAAAATGGATATTTTCGTTCTGAATAACCGGTATTTTTGGTATCTTTGGTTCTCGGATATAAGAGGTGCTTTTTAACTGTCAGTAATAATCGGGTAAAAAACGTTAAGTCCATTAGCAGCAGTCCTATTATTTTTAGTTTTTAAATAAAACTTTTCTAAAACAAGAGAAATTTTTATTCGTATTTTTCGATTCCTTTGAAATGTCGCGTTATTATAGAAAATAGGAAAATAACAATACCAAAAGAACGAGTAGTAAACACATGGCATAAGAATTGGTGAGGTACTCCTCACACAATACTGTACTGTTATCATGTGGAGTGGCCTATTGAATGGTACGAGTGTGCATGCACTGTGCAAGACTTGGACCATCTGGAATACACGACAGTTTCTTACTAATGTCGTCGGACATCAGTTGCATTACAGTATGTGACCACCCCTAGTCTGGAAATATTTTACAAAAGGTGGTATCAATGAAGTACAACGCCCCACTTGCTTTAAAAGATTGAAAACTGGAGGAGACACAACAAGCTTGTCATATCATACATGGGTAAAACTTATAAAGCTAACAAGTCATTCATATTTTACAATAAAAATGGAAAGCAGACGATCTGTAGCCTGTGTCTACATAATATGCCTTTATCCGCTTGTAGCTTTTGAAAACGGACAAAGTAACCTCGGTTTTCACCCTTTGGCGGTGAGTGTTCGTAAAGCACAAAGAGTGATATGACCGTAGATTACATGATTTTTGAGTAGAGTTTCAAAGAAATTGGAATAAATACGGTGATTTTTTGCTGTTTTCAATTACTTACCACTTTTCGAGAAAAGCAATGGATGGACAAAGTTTTATTTTATTTGCCTATGTAATATTTTGATTTTGTGTGTCTTGAATCGGAGGGTGCCAAAATGTTTCAGTCATTGTCTGACCTCTACGTTTATGACAGTAAATAATAGGAAAAAAAACCGAAAACAGATTATTTTATGAATAGATTATTTTGAGCGGTTGTAACTCCCTGCTTAAACTGGCATGGAAAAGGCCGATATAATCGAAAACCTGTTGTTTCAGCGATGACCGTCATCCATACCGCGTAATGCAGTCCTCAGTAATGCCTACTGGGAAGACCAATAAATACGAGTGGTTCTAGTAATTTGTACTTTCAGTTCTTAACAGCACTGTTGCTCAGAATGTCTTGTGCTCAGTGATTACGAAAAATTTAAGTATTACTACATGCAGGGAATATATAAAACTCTTTCTTTTGAAGATTACACTAAGCTTATTAGTCATTTCAGTTGGCTTTCACCGCAGTAATCTTCTACATGTAAAGTGAAACAAGAGTTCTCGAATGGAAAGAGATTTCTCGGATAAAGAATGACACTACTCAGTCTCTTCCCCTCCATTCAAATGCTATGAACGGTTTCACAGGTATTACTTTTACACTAACAACATTATCAGAAGCACCTTTGGGAAATGCTTGTAACAAGTACAAATATCTAAGTGGAACTGAAACCTATACTTTTATTTATTTAAAGATAAAATTATTATTACCTTTGAGCTAAAACTTACACTTACATTTGCACTTATTCTTCATGTAGTGGTTAGGTTTCGAAGAAAGGGCATCGTCAAAACTGCTTTTGAATAAAATATCATGTATTCATCAATATCTGAAAAAGGATAGATTGCTGCTCACCGAACACATGACCAGTCAAATTGCAGACAGGCACAACGAAAAGACTGTTACACATTATAGCTTTCGGCCAAAGCCTCCTTCAGCAAAGACAAAGCACAAACATTCACACGAGCAAGCACACCTCACGTACATATGATCGCTACCACCGCCAAATCCGACAACTCGGTTATTTAATGTCCTTTAATTCCAGGCTAGAGCAGTTTTTTATTTTAATGAATCCAGTTATTTCACTTCCTGCTCTCCTTTAATCTAATCTCACAATATTGTTGGTCTTGCGGGCTACGCAAAACATTTTCGAGGCTTAACCACAGCTGCTGAGAAAGGGCACATTCACAGCTGCTGCGGGGAATTGCCATGTTGTCTCATATTACCTTTCCCCGAATGTTACCAGCACTATGCCTTTCTTTCGCATATCCTGTAATTTATGACGAGTGGCTTTTTGCACACGCCCGTTAATCCATTACGATGAAACATATGGATCCCACTTATTACTAACTTTTCGTACCCTGGTTCAGTTATCAACACGTAACATAGTTTCAGACTGTAGTTATCTCCTGGAAGTATTTGTGTCAGCACAATGTCAACTGTTGTTGATAGCATAAGGCTACACAAAATGAAAACTACAGTGCTACCCGAAATTAAGTGAAGTTACACAAATTGCTTCCAGATAATAACTCAAAAATGTTAATCATTTCACTAGCTCTCCCTATGTAGGACATGTAATGATTGTGACTTAAACAGAGAGAGATAAAACAATGACAAGGAATTCTGAATCATAAGAGTAAGAATTGTCTACAATGAGCTGTTCGGCCACGTAGGTTACCCACAATTTACTATTCATTTGCAACAAATGACTGAAATTTTCAGAAAAAAGGCCAATCACCAAGACGTCGACCTGTACAAAGTCTTCGGACACATACTGCTCTTGTCGTATTCATTTGCAACAAATGACTGAAAATTTCAGAAAAAAGGCCAATCACCAAGACGTCGACCTGTACAAAGTCTTCGGACACATATTGCTCTTGTCGTAAAGTCACGAACCTTGTCACTAACAGTATGCAGGATCTATTTTGATAAAATTGTCTAGTTTATGTCTTCGAGAAACACTGTGCCGTGTGTTCTCACCTCACAGTATACGAATTCATTCCTGCCAATAATTTGTGGTCGGTTTCTGAGTAAATTTACCTCCAAGATGTTCGTCGCAGTTCAGGTGAGAGTCTGAGTGAGAATGGTCTGCCAAGGTACAGGTATTTTCTTTTTCAACCAAGATGCAATGGTTCCGAGCATTATGAGCAGAATTATTATCATGCTCTACCAGAGACCATCTTTCTGAAACCAAGACACGGTACACATACTGCGGTCTACATCTCCATAAACACCGGCGTCCATTTTGCCATCGACCAAGACGCATGACCCTATAAGCAGCCTTAGGCAGTCAGTGAATTTTACCGCCACAACACCACTCTCACTTGCTCAAGTACCGTTCGAGAGGCATCTGATTGCCATATAATCTGACGTAAAACCTTCTGATACCACGGCGCTGTGTGAATTATTCAGAGCGATGTGACAATTTAGTTTGTGATCAAAGGCTCTTGAGCAATAGCATGACCATGGAAACAATCTATATCTACTTGCTGAGAATGTAACTCTAACTGGTGATGTAACCCTGTACTATAACTATTAATAAAGTCTGATCTTTAGCGTCAGCCGCCAATCGCTAGCCGTACATCTGGTGAACGGGGACTCAAGGATGCAACAATTTAAAAAAAAAAATCGAGAACATAGTGCCGCGTTGGCCGCTGAGCGCCTGCGAGGCTGCCTGATGCAACCCGCTTGGGCCGGTTCGCTAGCGGGTACGCGTGCTGCTAGTAGGACTACAGCACGCGTAGGGGGATAACGCTCCCGCGCCAGCCCTCTCAGCGGCTAAGTCCGTTATCAGCGCTCTTATGCAATGAAGGTCATGCGCTCAGTATAAAAGCGGCCAACGCAGACCAGCCGAATAATTCAGCTGTGAGCTATATCTGCACAGCATTGAAGCACTATGCCTCGTCGACGTGTGTATCGTTAACGTCGCCATCGCATGCCAGTCTACAAACACATTGTAAGCCTGGAGAATAAACTAGGCGCAAATGGAACTGCACAAAGTGTTATATTGAATGGACCAATTTTTTCCGTGGATGTCGTGTTAATTTTAGTCTTGACGTTGCCTCAGGGAGTACTGGAAGTGGATGGTTTATGTGGTGTCACCGCCAGACACCACACTTGTTAGGTGGTACCTTTAAATCGGCCGCGGTCCATTAGTACATGTCGGACCCGCGTGTCGCCACTGTCAGTGATCGCAGACCGAGCGCCACCACACGGCAGGTCTCGAGAGACGTACTAGCACTCGCCCCAGTTGTACGGACGACTTAGCTAGCGATGCACACTGACGAAGCCTCGCTCATTTGCAGAGCAGATAGTTAGAATAGCCTTCAGCTAAGTCCATGGCTACGACCTAGCAAGGCGCAATTAGCATGTATCTACAGAGTCTCACTTGTATTGTCAAGAGCGATGTACAACAAGGATGGATTAAAGTTAAGTATTCCAGAAGCTACGTACTTTTCTTTATAGCATTCATTACGTATCCTGTTTCAGACCTCACGCCATCCTTCGTGAGCTTATAGCGTGCATATCGGTCTCCTCAAACCACACTGTGTCGGCACTTCTGTCGACACATCAGTTTACATCTACATTACTACTCTGCAATTCACACTTAAGTGCCTGGCAGAGGATTTATCGAACAACCCATAAGCTATTTCCCTACGCTTTCACTCTCGTTGTAAATTCTCTCCTCAACGAAAATGGCCTTTGTTTTAATGACTGACACTGTCACCCCTATTTCGCGATAATACCAAACGAGCTGCCCCTCTTTGAATTTTATCGATCTCTTACATAAATTCTATCTAATGCGGATACCATACGGCTCCTGCGATACTCCAGTAAAAGACGGACAGTCTCAGTGTAGAAGGTCGCTTTAGTAGACGTGCTGCATCTTCTAAGTGTTCTGGTAATAAAACGCAGTCTTTGGTTCACTTTCCCTACACTATTGTCCATATAATCGTTCCAATTTGAATTATTCGTAATCGTGATCTCTAAGTATTTAGATGAAAAGGCAGCCTTTACATTTGTATGATTTACTTTGTAAGGGAAATTTAATTGATTCCTTTTAGTATTTACGTGGATGAACTCATAATTACGGTCATTTGCTACTTTTCGCGCTATACAAATATCTTGTCTGAATCAATTTGAAATTAGTTTTGGTATTCTGATAACGTTACTAGACGGTAAATAACAGCATTATCGGCAAACAATCTAAGAAGGCTGCTCAAAGTGTCTCCTAAATCATTTGTATAGATCACGAACAGCAGAGGTATTTATAACACTTCCGTGGAGAACACCTAATATCAGTTTTGTTTCAATCGATGACTCTCCGTCACATACTACGAATTGTGACGTTTCTGACAGGAATTTCACAAATCGATTTGCACAGCTGAGAAAATATTCCACAACTGAGAAAGTATTCCAGACATGCTCTTTGTTTAGAAGTCGGTTGTGAGGAACAGTGTCGAAACTTATTGCAAATCTAGAAATATGGAATCAGTTGGAGAGTACCTTATCGACAGCACTCATTACTTCGTGTGAATGTCCTATTACCACTTACTGGATTACTTGGACACCGAACTCCATTCTTGAGGTGATCCTGATTTTTTTCAGGTTGTATGAAACGGGCACCTGGTTGATTTCTTTTAAATTTCTGTTTTAATATTTGGTTTTGTGAGATTATTTATGTATGCAAATATTAGAACAGGAAGAGGAATTTAATCTGTCTATAACATCTACATCTACATTTATACTCCGCAAGCCACCCAACGGTGTGCAGCGGAGGGCACTTTACGTGACACTGTCATTACCTCCCTTTCCTGTTCCAGTCGCGTATGGTTCGCGGGAAGAAGGGCTGTCTGAAAGTCTTCGTGCGCGCTCGAATCTCTCTAATTTTACATTCGTGATCTCTTCGGGAGGTATAATTAGGGGGAAGCAATATATTCGATACCTCATCTGGAAACGCTCCTTCTCGAAACCTCGACAGCAAGCTACACCGCGATTCAGAGCGCCTTTCTGGCAGAGTCTGCCACTTGAGTTTGCTAAACATCTCCGTAACGCTATCACGCTTACCAAATAACCCTTTGACGAAACCCGCCGCTCTTCTTTGGATCTTCTCTATCTCCGCCGTCAACCCGATCTGGTACGAATCCCACACTGATGAGAAATACTCAAGTGTAGGTTGAACGAGTGTTTTGTAAGCCACCTGCTTTGTTGACAACATTTTCTAAGGACTCTCCCAATGAATCTCAAGCTGGCACTCGCCTTACCAACAATTAATTCTATATGATCATTCCACTTCAAATCGTTCCGTACGCATACTCCCAGATATTTTACAGAAGTGACTGATACCAGTGTCTGTTCTGCTATCATATAATCGAAGAATAAAGGATGCTTCTTTCTATGTATTCGCAATACGGTACATTTGTCTTTGTTAAGGGTCAGTTGCCACTCCCTGCCCCAAGTGCCTATTCGCTGCAGATTTTCCTGCATTTTGCTGCAATTTTCTAATGCTGCAACTTCTCTGCATACTACAGCATCATCCGCGAAATGCCGAATGGAACTTCCGACACTATCTACTATGTCATTTATATATATTGTGAAAAGCAATGGTCCCATAACACTCCCCTGTGGCACGCCAAAGGTTACTTTAACGTCTGTAGACGTCTCTCCATTGAGAACAACATGATGTGTTCTGTTTGCTAAAAACTCTTCGATCCAGCCACACAGCTGGTCTGGTATTCCGTAGGCTCTTACTTCGCTTATCAGGTGACAGTGCGGAACTGTATCGAACGCCTTCCGGAAGTCAAGGAAAGTGGCATCTACCTGGGAGCCTATAACTAATATTTTTTGGGTCTCATGAACAAATAAAGCGAGTTGGGTCTCACACGATCGCTGTTTCCGGAATCCATGTTGATTCCTACAGAGTAGATTCTGGGTTTCCAGAAATGACATGATACGCTTGCAAAAAACGTGTTCTAAAATTCTACAACATATCGATGTCAGGGATATAGGCCTATAGTTCTGCCATCTGCTCGACGACCCTTCTTGAAAACTGGAACTACCTATGCACTTTTCCAATCATTTGGAACCTTCCGTTCCTCTAGAGACTTGCGGTACACAGCTGTTAGAAGGGGGCAAGTTCTTTCACGTACTCTGTGTAGAATCGAATTGGTATCCCGTCAGATCCAGTGGACTTTCCTCTGTTGAGTGATTTCAGTTGCTTTTCTATTCCTTGGACACTTATTTCGATGTCAGCCATTTTTTCGTTTATGCGAGGACTTAGAGAAGGAACTGCAGTGCGGTCTTCCTCTGTGAAACAGCTTTGGAGAAAGGTGTTTAGTATTTCAGCTTTACGCGTGTCATCCTCTGTTTCAATGCCATTATCATCCTAGAGTGTCTGGATATGCTGTTTCCATCCACTTACTGATTTAACGTGAGACCAGAACTTCCTAGGATTTTCGGACAAGTCGGTACATAGAATTTTACTTTCGAATTCACTGAACACTTCACACACAGACCTCTTTAGGCTAACTTTGACATCGTTTGGCTTCTGTTTGTCTGAGAGGTTATGGCTGCGTTTAAATTTCCAGTGAAGCTCTCTTTGCTTTCGCAGTAGTTTCCTAACTTTGTTGTTGAACCACGGTGGGTTTTTCCCGTTCCTCACGGTTTTACTCGGCACGTACCTGTCTAAAACGCATTTTACGGTTGCCTTGAACTATTTCCATGAACACTCAACATTGTCAGTATCGGAACAGAAATTTTCGTTTTGATCTGTTAGGTAGTCTGAAATCTGCCTCCTATTACTCTTGCTAAACCTTCCTCCTTTTTTTATATTCCTATTTACTTCCATATTCAGGGATGCTGCAACGGCCTTATGATCACTGATTCCCTGTTCTGCACATACAGAGTCGAAGTTATCAGTATGTCCAAGATGTTATCTCCACTAGTCGGTTCTCTGTTTAATTGCTCGAGGTAATTTTTGGATAGTGCCCTCAGTATAATGTCACTCGCTACTTTGTCCGTGCCACCCTTCCTAAACATCTGAGTGTCCCAGTCTATATCTGGTAAATTGAAATCTCCACCTAAGACTATAACGTGCTGAGGAAATTTATGTGAAATGTATTCCAGACTTTCTCTCAGTTGTTCTGCCACTAATGCTGCTGAGTCGGGAGGTCGGTAAAAGGAGCCAATTATTAACTGCCTGACGCAGGTTTTGTAGAAGACCTTTACTTGGCCAAGGTCGAAATACAGGTTGGACATTAATAAAACCGACGAACTGCAGTGACGGACTGCTGACTGGAAATGGAGGGAAAAAAAAGGTCGTATGCGCATGTGACCTGAAACGAATCGTTGTCACGGTAGAAGGCGCTGACGAATGAAGTCCCCCTGATCATGTGATATGTGTTCCCGGTGTGTTGCAGGCTGAGTGACTGACGCAGGTGCTACAAGCAGCGGAATGGTCCGGTACTCATGTCGGGAACAAGTTGAGATGGTTTGTCCATGGCCAAGCGGATGGAAACAGTCGAGAGACAGCGCGGCTATACCAAAACAAATACCATCACAGATACCAACCATATCACACAATATTTCAAGCATTTTTTGGCGTTTGTTTGATCATGGGCCCTTTCAGACAGACGAACGTGCAGCAAAGCGGACTGTGAGTGTACGACGTTTGGAGGACCGCGTTTTGTCCCTTGACCGTTTCCATACGCTTGGCTGCACACAAATACCATCTCTGCCTGTTCCCAACACGAATACCGGACCATTGTGCTGTTTACAGTAAGCTGCTTTAATCACACAGCCGTCAACACACAGGTAACATACGACACGTGGTCGGAGGAGCTGTCATTCGTCAGCTCCATCTATTGTGGCAACGATGTATTTCCGGACGCTCCATTTCCAATCAGGAATCTGTCGCTATAGTTTGTCCCGTTTTATTAATGCACACCGTGTGTAGAGTACAATGATTACTCCGCTTGAACGGTCAACTGCAGAACAGATTACAAATATGTTGTGTGCAAATCTAGGGAATAATTGCTTATTTCGTCGAGTTAGACATCGCATGTTTGTAATCTGATCTGAAGACTGTTTCAGCTGTTGAAACTAGTAATTTGTGTCCTGTATATTACGAACTGGGTCTAAAAAACGTTTTTAAGAAAATCTGCAACAGTCAAGTTTACAGACCGGCTTCTGCAATCTGACTACATCGCGTATTTACAATAATGTACAGAACATATTTATATTGTAATTAATGGTTTTAGCTCAGTCATAAGTTGCATTAAGAAGTATATTTTTTATTTCTAAATGGTGACTGGTTTCGGACACCTGTGTCCATGTTCAAACCATCACAAACCCTCAGTATCGAAAATGAGAAAATACAGGCGAAAGCATAAGTACAAAAACTGTTCATGTTGTGATAATAAATCATTTTCTGCACGTATTCCAATCTCCGTCTTCCTCTACAGTCTTGCCCTCTACAGCTCCCTCTAGTACCATGGATGTCATTCCCTCATGTCTTAACAGATGTTCTAGCATCCTGTCCCGTACCATTATCAGTGTTTTCCACATATTCCTTTCCTCTCCGTTTCGGCGCAGAACCTCCTCATTCCTTATCTTATGAGTGCACCTAATTTTCACTATTCGTCTGTAGCATCACATGTCAAATGCTTAGATTCTCCTTTGTTCCGATTTTCCCAAAGTCTATGTTTCACTACCATAAAATGCTGTACTCCAGACGTACATTTTCAGAAATTTCTTCCTCAAGTTAAGGCCTATGTCTGATACTAGTAGGCTTCCTTTAGCCAGCAGTGCTCTTTTTTCCAGTGCTAGTCTGCTTTTGATGTCCTCCTTGCTCCGTCCGTCATTGGTTATTTTGCTGCCTACATAGCAGAATTCCTTAACTTCATCTACTTCGTGGCCATCAATCCTGATGTTAAGTTTCTAGCTGTTCTCATTTCTGCTACTTCGCATTTCTTTCGTCTTTCTTCGATTTACTCTCAATCCATATTCTTTACTCATTAGACTGTTCATTCCATTCAGCATATAATGTAATTCTTCTTCACGTTCACTCATGATAACAATGTCATCAGCGAATCGTATCACTGATATCTTTTCACCTTGAATTTTAATTCCAGTTCTGAACCTTTCTTTTATTTCCGTCATTGCTTCTTCGATGTGCAGATTGAACAGTAGGGGCGAAAGACTACATCACTGTCTTTCACCCTTTTTATTCTGATCATATCGTTGTAGGTCGGCGACTCATAATGTTCCCTCTTGACTCTTGTACGTACTACACATTACCCATCTCTCGCCTTAGCTTACCCCTATTTTTTCAGAATTTCGAACCTCTTGGACAGAAGGGAATACTTTCTCCAATTTCTATGAACTCCAATTTCTATGAACGTGTCTTGAGTTTTCTTTAGTCTTGCTTCCATTGTTAACCACAACGTCAGAATTGCCTCTTTCGTGCCTTTACCTTTCCTAGAGCCAAACTGATCGTCATCTAACACATCCTTAATTTTCTTTTCCATTCTACCGTATACAATTCTTGTCAGCAACTTGGATTCATGAGCTGTTAAGCTGATTGTGCCATAATTGTCGCACTTGTCAGCTCTTGCAGTCTTCTGAATCGTGTGGATGATATTTTTCCAAAAGTCAGATGCTATGTCGCCAACTCTAAACACCAACGTGAATAGTCGTTTTGTTGCCACTTCCTCCAATGATTTTAGAAATTCTTATGCTACGTTATCTATCCCTTCTGCTTTATTTTATTTTACGTCTTACAAAGCTCTTTTAAATTCTGATTCTAATAATAGATCCCCTACCTCTTCTAAATCGACTCCTGTTTCTTTTTCTATCACGTCAGACAAATCTTCCCCCTCATAGAGACATTCAGTGTATTCTTTCTACCTATCCCTTCTCTCCTCTGCATTTAGCAGTGGAATTCCCGTTGGACTCTTAATGTTAACGCCCTTGCTTTTAGTGCCACCAAAGGTTGTTTTGACTGAGTCTGCTCTTCCTACAATCATTTCTTTTTCAATTTCTTCACATATTCATGTAGCCACTTCGTCTTAGCTTCCCTGCACTTCCTATTCATTTCACTCCACAGCGACTTGTATTTCTGAGTTTTCCGGAACGTTTCTCTACTTCCTCCTTTTATCGATCAAGTGAAGTACTTCTTCCATTACCCATAGTTTCTTTACAGTTACCTTCTTTGTACCTGTGTTTTCCTTTCCAACTTTTGCGATGGTCCTTTTCTGAGATGTCCATTCCTCTTCCATTGTTTTGCCTACTGAGCTACTCCTTATTACTGCATCTATAGCCTTAGAGAACGTCAAAAGTATATCGTCATTCCTTAGTAATTCCGTATCCCACTTCTTTGAGCATTGGTTCCTCCTGACTACTGTCTTAAGCTTCAGCCTACTCTTCATAGCAACTAATCGTGATCTGATTCTATATCTGCTCCTGGTACAACTTACAATTCAGTATCTGATTTTGGAATCTCTTTCTGATCATGATCTAATCTAACTGAAATCTTGTCGTATCACCAGGCCTTTTCCAAGTATATCTCCTCCTCCTCTGATTCTTGAACAGAGTATTCGTTATTACTAGCTGAAACTCGTTACAGAACTCAATTAGTCTTTCTTCTCTCTCATTCGTCTTTCGAAGCCCATATTCTCCTGTAACCTTTTCTTCTACTCCTTCCCCTACAACCGCATTCCAGTTCCCCATGACTATTAGATTTTCATCCCCCTTTACATACTGTATTACCCTTCCAGTATCCTCATACATTTTCTCTCTCTCTTCATCTTCAGCTTGTGACTCGGGATGTATACTGGGACTATTGTTGTCGGTGCTGGTTTGCTGTCGATTCTGATAAGAACAACCCGATCACTGAAAGTCTGCAGCTCGTCGTCTCGCGGTAGCGCTCCCGCTTCCCGAGCACGGCGTCCCGGGTTCGATTCCCGGCGGCGTCAGGGATTTTCGTCTGCCTCGAGATTTCTGGGTGTTTGTGTTGTCCTCATCATTTCATCATCTTTCATGAAAGTGGCGAGATTGGACTGAGCAGAGGTTGGGAATTTGTACGGGCGCTGCTAATCGCGGAGTTGAGAGGCCCACAAACCAAACATCATCATCATTCTATCACTGAACTGTTCACAGTAACACACCCTCTGCCCTACCTTCCTATTCATAGCGAATTCTGTCATATCATTTTCTGCTGCTGTTGATACTAGTCCTTATTCATCTGACCAGAAGTCTTTGTCTTCTTTCCACTTCACTTCACTGACCCCTACTATAAGTAGATTGAGTCTTTCCATTTCCCTTTTCAGATTCTCTAGCTTCTCTACCACGTTCAAGCTTCTGACGTTCCATGCCCCGACTCGTAGAACGTTATCCTTTCGTTGATTATTCAATCTTTTTCTCATGGTCTCCTGTCACCTCCCCAGTAGCAGTCCCTCCCCCTCCCGCTCCCCGCCCCAGAGAGATCCGAAAGGGGGACTATTTCGGTAACTAGACCATATAAGACAGAGTTATCCTATGTCTATCCTATTTGTTTTGTTGAGTGGCCCTAGTTCCACTGCGATCATCACTACAGGGGAAGTTTCCGTACATAGACATCGGCTTGAATTATCACCCTTACGATAGCGATGATTTGAAAATAGACATAGATGTCCGAAACTAGCTACCATCACGAAGTGAAAAAAGGTACTTGTTAATGCAACTTATGATCGAGCTTCAAGTATTTATCCCAATTATAAAACAAGTTGCGGACGTGGTTTTCACCTGCAGCATGCTGCAAGTTCGTTCATACTTAGATTCCTTGGAAATTGTGAAGTAAATTTTATTATAAATTTCTCGCAATATTAATGAAATACAACCTCCTCAAGACCTGTCTTAATACTTTTTACTCCAGACAGTAAATCAGACGGAATCAAGTTTGGATGAAATTGTTCGTATTGTTCTAATGTTATTGTTCACACGATACTCTTTCCTACTGCCACTGCAAAATCTTGGGGTTGTTACCAGTAAGCAGCTACAAATACCATGGATTCTACGTGTACCGCTTCGCTCTCACCTTTTCCAAGGAGTTTTACCCTAACACCAGTTTATCCAGACAGTAAGTCATATATGTACAAACTTTGCTTGAAATTGTGTCAGGCGTTCCAGAGAGATACTTACAAGCCACCATTTTTCACCACCACCCACATATAGGAGTAATAGCAGTTTCTTAATTACATGCCACTTGTCTACTGGTAGTATATCTTGCGTGTACCAAGTGTGGTGTAAATACTTCTTTCGTTCCAAAAATAGGTGTACTGGAAAACACACACAATGAAACAGGTCAGTCAAGTGGTGGACTGACATATCTCATATAAAATCTCTGTTGATTACGTCAATCGTAATTCGTACCGTGCTTTGTCCGACTGATATCTAATCTTGATAATACCGGTGATATAAGTGATTGGAAAGATTGAGCCACTAACACATGCCTTTATTTCCCTCTACCTGTATTGTTAATTGCAAGTCCAGCAGTTGCTGTATGAACCTGACGGAATCTAAGATGGGCGTCATGGTAGGAGATGGCAGGGGCCGCTGGCAACCAACTCTCGGAGCTCCCTGGTTGAGAACAGCCGACTTCTAAGGATTGACCACGTGGTAGAAGTTTCTGGATTCCGTTTTATTTGCCTTAGCGCCATGCCAGATGCGTCCGTCCAAGATCTTACAAACTGCGGCCATGCGCTGGGCAGTCCCAGAGGCTGACTGAAAAGCCCAGTGTAATGAACCGTGTTTTGATTTCAGCCAGTGCAGAATAAATTACTTTTATAAGTGTCTGTCCTCAAAGAACAACTTCATGGGATGTCGGTGTGTAGCCTTCTGATTGGTGAAGTAGCTTTTGCGTGCATTTAGTGCAGAATGGAGAGTAAATATAGAATTTTTCAGGCATTATGAATGAAGACATGGAAGATGACAATTGGGTTGTGAAGGCGTGGAGAAGCGGATGCCCTTTGGACACTTTGGAGATCCGGCAGAATGCAGAGTTGGAATTCTTGGGGCCATTCTATCACACGAAAATGCTTAATTCATGCATCAACGACCTGTAGGCTGCATTCACGTCCTACATCTACAGGTTGAAACATGCCTGGTACCTTGATGTGTGTTAATTTCACTTGTTGCAGTGCAGCAGAATGAGAGGTATACCGTGTTTATGTTATAATTTCTGTTTTTTTTTATCCTCTTGATACAGCTGACAGTAATGCGTTCTTCTTTCACTTTTATTGTAGATCCTGAAGATGTTTATGAAACTGATAGAGATGTTGAAAAAGACTTTGCGATCAAGGAATTTAAATAAAAAATTATGTAAAGCATATGATGGCTCTCAATAAGGTTATTTTGAAAAGTTTTACCCACTTTCCTTTTAAATTGGTCCTGAAGCATCTTCTGCACAGCTAAGGTTTGATCTTCTGAAAACTAAAACTTCTCGTTACAAGGAAATGAACTTCTTCAAAAAATGGTTCAAATGGTTCTGAGCACTATGGGACTTAACAGCTATGGTCATCAGTCCCCTAGAACTTAGAACTACTTAAACCTAACTAACCTAAGGACAGCACACAACACCCAGTCATCACGAGGCAGAGAAAATCCCTGACCCCGCCGGGAATCGAACCCGGGAACCCGGGCGAGGGACGCGAGAACGCTACCGCACGACCACGAGCTGCGGACAAATGAACTTCTTAATGCAAAACAAATAAAAGAACTTTTCATGGAAACTAGTAAAACAAACTCTTCTTGATAACGAATATAAATACAAATATTCTATAACTTTTCCTCAATAACAAAACACTCTTCATTGGAATAAAAGCACTTTTAGAAAAATGATTAAACGTTTTTCGCAAAACCAGTTGGAGCCATTGTGATACGACTGACGACCTGCCCTCAGAGCTTCAATTCTTCCAGAATCTCTCTCTTAATACTGCCCATACAACGAACCATTGTTAATGCTGCTTTATACTCTAGTACACATAGAATATCCTGTCGGTCAAAAAAATTCCGAGACGGATTAATAGCGTGTTAGCGACATCAGTAAGTACGGTGGCAACTTGAACTAACAACTGTAAACAGTAGATGTGCATCGCACCATTAAGTTGCGGGGAGGCAGTGTTAAGTAATGAACGTGCAGCCGCAAATGGTCATCATAAATCATCATCATAAATCATAGGGGAACGACAGCTCAAAATCAATTGTTCGAGACATTCTCCAGAATGTTTTGAAGAAGAGATAGGTGTGTATAAAGTTGGTCCCACCGATGTGGATTACCGAACAAAAACAACGATGCTTGAACCTCTGTCGCGGCTTGACTGAAAAACGAAACGCAGGCAATACTTTTGTGGAAAGAAACAACATCACGGGTGACGAGATGCTGTGTTGTCAAGACGAACCTGCCACAAAACGACGAAGTACAGAAATTCACATAAACAGTTAATGCTTTACGATTTAACCAACATTAAACCAACGTGTAGCGTTCCCCAAAGTGGGGATTTTCTAAAGTTTCACATGGCTGTGTGAATGATCCTGTACTTTGTACTTAAGTAAGGGAGACTATGCAGAACACCTGAAGCATTAAGATCATCATCTCAACTTTTCTCTTTCTTATTAATTCAGCCTCGATCCTTTTTGGACTGGGAGGGTACATGACTTTACGGTTCACACAGCGGTGTCTGAAAACTTTTACCGCACCGTGTATCTGCTAACAAATACTTAAGACAACGACGAAATCTTTTTCCTGTTTTACTTAATCAATTTTGTTGTATATAACAACTGCAAGCTGCTGAGACTTTTCATGTTTATTAATCTGCAACTACTTTCACCATCGTGGTTGGCAGAACTGACCTCAAGGTTGAAGCTACAGCGCTCTGCAGATGTTCAGGTCGAGGTAGAACTACTTGGTGGAAACGAATGAAAGTGCGGGAGCTTAATAGCTCTGGTCTCCCAGTCTTGCACAGAAGGCTGGACATCAGATGGCTTCAGGTTAGGGTGACTATAACGTCAAATGGTGCTGACCAAACTGCTCAGGGTATCGGTCCGTAGACTTAGACACGATTAACTTATACTAAGGACAACACACACACTCATGCCCGAGGAAGGACTCGAACCTCCGGCGGGAGGGGCTGCGCAATCCATGACATGGCGCCTCAAACCGTGCGGCCATACCGCGCGGCTGTGTCAATCAGTGAACAGTCGCTGAGAATGTAGTGGTGTTCTTCATTACATCATGGCCTGGAGGCGACATTTGGATGACATCCTACGCGGAAGAAGTGTGACGTGTAGGCCAGGAGTCTGGTTTTGTTCACAACATTTTTTCACGTTTAGTATTTTAACCATAATCAACAGCTGTAGTCGTAAGTAACGAAATAATAAGAAACCAGTTGCATAAAAGAAATTATTTTCTTTACCGGTTTCAGTTATTTAGTGCCCTTCTTCAGAATGTTATTCGTATCACGATAGGTATAAACTTCCGAGGAAGAGCATCAAGTGCCCGAAATTGGCAAAGAAATTAAATTTCTTCTATGAAACTAGTTGCTTATTATTTCTCTGTGCTTTTTCACGTGCTTGGGGAGCGTTTCGATCACATGCGTTGCTACGCGTGGAACAGGAGGTGCTCGGTCACGGCCAACTACAGCACCGAATGACCGACAAGAAGAGACAGAAAAGAAAGGCATCTGTCCGCAGCACGTGGTCGTGCGGTAGCGTTCTCGCTTCCCGCGCCCGGGTTCCCAGGTTCGATTCCCTGCGGGATCAGGGATTTTCTCTGCCTCGTGATGACTGGGTGTTGTGTGATGTCCTTAGGTTAGTTAGGTTTAAGTAGTTCTAAGTTCTAGGGGACTGATGACCATAGATGTTAAGTCCCATAGTGCTCAGAGCCATTTGAACCATTTTTAAAGGAATCTCGTCACACAGTGAATGCAGTTGTAAATACATTTAAAAGGACTTCAAGGTATGCAGTCTCACACTCCACAGTGGCGCGCTGAGTGCACGAGAATGGCCTCTTTGCTTGACGAATAGTACGTTGCTTCCCATGACACCCACGTTGGTAGCACTGTTTGCGATGGTGCCAAGAGCATAGGGACTGGACCAACGAGGCACATGGCCGCATGCTCTTCTCTGATAAGACCATATACAGTCTCAATAGTGATTCTGGGCGTACCCTAATACAGTGAGAGGGTAAAACATATAATGCATCCGGGAACGTTTCGAAGATGATCGTTTTGGTGATCCAGGTGTTACGGTGGTATAAAGTTGCATTGGTGTACTGATCTCCAAATCTTTGGACATGATACACTCACCAGCTCAATTCCTTCCACATTTGCATCTTTTCAGCAATAGATGCGGACGTGACTTCATTTTTATGGAAGACCGCACCGAACAGATCACGTGGATGAGCACTTGGATATTGGGCGATTAGCCTGCCCGTACCTCCGATATAAACCGAATCGAGCACATTTAGGATGCGTTGGGGAGACGTCCTGCAGCACGTCACATGAAAAAAACGATCTCCAGAAGGTCCCAGTCGCACTGGAGTAGAAATGGAACGCCGCAAAATGAGAACTTGCCAACCTTGGGGGAGCATACTGCAGATCGAGTATTGCAGTCTGTGCTGATCACATTCGGTACTAGAAACCTTACCCTTACTTTTGCATTGTCTATGGGACCATCGTCAATCACAGTGATTTCAATGTAGTTATTTTCTTTGAATAAAAATGTTTCTATTCGTCTTGCTCTTCTTTCAGTTACTTTGCATACTACACTATAGAAGTTTATTCATGGGCCAAGTGTCCTCGAGCTATGTTACTTTCACCCTTACGTGTTGCACACGAGTTTAGTTGAAGAGTAATAAATATAAAAACTCTTTGTAGCCTATGGTGGTTAGTTGCAACCACATGCCTTTTATGAAAGTTATGAAGCAGGATTCCAAGAATACTTCATTTAATTTATGCCAATGGACTTGCCAGAGTGGTAACACTGGTTCCGTCAGAGCACTGAAGTTAAGCGCTGTCGGGCTTGGCTAACACTTGGATGGCTCACAGTCCTGGTCTCCAAATGCTGTTGGCAAGCGGGATGCATTCGGCCCTTGTGAGGCCAAATGAGGAGCTACTTCACTAAGAAGTAGCGACACCGGTCACGGAAGCTGACCACCGCCGGGAGAGCGGTGTGCTGACCACATGACCCTCCGTAGTCGCATGCGGTGACGCCGTTCGGTACCGTTGGGTCTTCAAGAGCTTTTCGGACGGTGTTTGTATTATTTAGTTTATGTAGAGGTGAAGCAACAAGCTGTTTCATTCGTCATGGGGATAACTGTTTAAACTACTTTGAGGTTCCCGAATACCAGCATTATCTATTAGTGAAGAGATGGTCAGTAAAATAAAATTGTTGCAGTTGTACAGACGCGCTTATGATGCCCAGCTCAGAATAGCAATGAGCAGTAATCATGTTACGGATAATTTGTGTTTCAAATAACGTAACATCTTAAAGGTACCTTTTAATCCACGTAGCAGATGTATGTACTTCGGAAGATGTACAATCGTTGTATCAGTGATGTGTATGAAAAGGAAGAAGACTTGCACACGGTAGAATCGGTTTCTATAAGGACTTAGCACTTGAAAAACATGCATAGGATTTATGTATTATGTTATTCCTTGAAACAAAACCAAACCAGCGAAAGAAAACATGATACCATATTTTAAAATGGAAGCAATGGCTTCGTTTGGCATGAGATCCGATAGTAGATGGGATGCGCATTAACATGCATTCAGTTTGCTGAAGCGCTCCACTTTAATTGACCACGTGGCTTCATTAGTTAATGGGTTTCTGTCTCTACTCGACCTCCAAACGCGAACACCGTCTTATGCTCGGTCGAGCATGTGACTGCTCTTGGCTTCCCGGAATATTAACGCTCCTGCGGCCACAGAAAGACAAATAATTTGCTTACATGCAAGAACTATGGAGGGAAGCAGACTGTGCTGATGTGGTGGTACTTCAAAATTACAGCCGTTGCGCTTTAATGAGAGACTGCGAACTAATGATTTCATGTAATTACTCTCTGGAGCGGAAGTGAATTACTAGACTGTGACACCGGTTTATGGTTGGCAATTTGTGTCTGGTTTCTTGCAACGAATGCTAGAGGATAGCCCAACAGTGTCAATAATGTGAATCAAGTTATCCCATTGTATAATAATATACTTAATTTTCTTTAAACGACTGCTATTTTCTTTGAGAATATGAAGATCAAGAGTGGTTGATACGTTATGCGCTTAATCTTTTATTACGGTCGTATAAACTTCCAATATATGCAAGTAACAGTTTTTAGCTTTATAATTTACGTTTTGACTTTTTATTGTTAAGGTAGAGCGTGCTGCGAGTCTCTGAAATGATTTATAAGAGGCAGTCAAATGAAGACGGGGCGGATGGAAAAAAATACTTACCAAGCGCGAGTAGGACATGCGCACTGAGGACTCTGTACAAACTTAATTATGTATGCTGGCAGTTCACGCATTCTAGGAATCTAGAACCTCGACAATTTTTGCCTGTTATCGACAATGAAATTGGTAAAACATCGGTCCCAAGGATTCCAAGACTTTTAGCAAATGTTTTGATTTCAAGTTTCAAGCCAGGTAAAAGATCACAAAATAAACAAATGGTTCAAATGGCTCTGAGCACTATGGGACTCAACTGCTGTGGTCATAAGTCCCCTAGAACTTAGAACTACTTAAACCTAACTAACCTAAGGACAGCACACAACACCCAGCCATCACGAGGCAGAGAAAATCCCTGACCCCGCCGGGAATCGAACCCGGGAACCCGGGCGTGGGAAGCGAGAACGCTACCGCACGACCACGAGATGCGGGCACAAAATAAACATTCTTTTCGTGTGATATAATTACAAATTAAAAATTTTCTAATTTTTTTTCTTTACTTGTATCATGAAAACTTCCTTCCTTCTTGCCAAAATTCATGATTCTACGTCAAAGGAAATTGCCCTTCAGATATTAGTGAATGAGTTTGCTAGTATCAAAATATGTGACATAAATTATCGGACCTTTTAACTGCATTGACTATAACGCCAAAAGACCACAGACTTTAGAATGTGACATAAAAATTGCAGCTTGATATGTCTGTTTGTTCCTGTGAAAAGGTGTCCTAACAGAATGAGGGACAGACAGACAATCGGGTAACAAATGAAAAAAAAAATTTTTTTCTTGTGATGTAATTAAAAACTTACAGTTTCAGATATTACCACTTACTTGTACTGTGATGTCGTTCTTACAGCCAGATTTCATTATTATAGGCCAAAGGGAAATACCCTATAGGTTCTAACGAGTTAGATTGCGAGTATCAAAATATGTGACATAAACAGCTGTATCTTTTTAGTGTTCAAAATGGCTCTGAGCACTATGGGACTTAACATCTATGGTCATCAGTCCCCTAGAACTTAGAACTACCGAAACCTAACTAACCTAAGGACAGTACACAACACCCAGCCATCACGAGGCGGAGAAAATCCCTGACCCCGCCGGGAATCGAACCCGGGAACCCGGGCGTGGGAAGCGAGAACGCTACCGCACGACCACGAGATGCGGGCTATCTTTTTAGTGTATTGACTTAGAAGGTAATCTTTATTATACCGCCAAGGGAACATAGGCCTTAGTATGTGACAAACTGCAACTTGATATGCCTACCCTTCCTGAGAAAAAGGGATGTTAATAGGCAGACAGACTGACAACAAAAGAGAAAACATATTCGTGTGATACAATTACAGGTTAACAATTTTAGGATTTTTTCCCTTCCTTGTACTGTGAAACCTTGCTTCGTGGCAAATTTCATGAGTCTAGGTCGACGGGAAGTACTCTGCACGTCTTGATGAGTGAGTCTGCGAGTATTAAAATATGAGACATAAACGGCCGTATTTTTTGATTGGTTTCTCTTAGAAGCTTCACTTTTTTACACTGTTAAGAAACCATTGACCGTAAATTTGTGACATAAATTTCAACTTGATACGTGTACCCGTTCCTGAGAAAATGCGTCTTGAACAGTCGAAAAGACAGACAGGCAGACGGACAAAAAACTTATCCTGCAAGGGTTTCGTCTTTACCGTTTCAGGTACGGAAACCTAAAAACTGAATATTATATCAAAAGTAATTGGCGTAACTGTAGCTACATTTAACCCTCTGGGAGATAAGACGGTCAGTGCTCTCAGAACCATGATTGTAACCCGGCGTGCATCTCTCCATCCGAAGCAAATCGACGGAAGTCGCATCTGTACTATATGGAGGATGTATAGGGGCTTTGTAGTGTACGTGAAACGACCTGGACCTGGGCACCTATGGGGCGTCTTGGGCAGGTCTTGTACGATCACATTCAATAATTATTTCTCGATGACTCAGGCAGTTTTTGAAGAAATATTGTATAAATTCTAGTGTCCGATTTCACTCGTCGGCTCTAAAAAGAAATGGCTCCGAACACTATGCGACTTAACTTCTGAGGTCATCAGTCGCCTAGAACTTAGAACTAATTAAACCTTACTAAGCTAAGGACATCACACACATCCATGCCCGAGGCAGGATTCGAACCTGCGACCGTAGCGGTCGCTCGGTTCCAGACTGTAGCGCCTAGAACCGCACAGCTACTCCGGCCGGCACTCGTCGGCTCTGAGCAATGACGTCATACCTGAGGCAAAGGGGCTACGTATAGGCAGTCTATGAAAGCAACGGACCATACACGTAAATAAACGAATGTTGCGTGCGATGAAACTACAGTCACATTCACACAGCTATTTACTTAGTCACGATTTATATCGAAACGAACTGAAGATAATGAAACTCATTAAGAGCAAGAATTAAAAACAAATTTTCCTGTCTGGCATGAAGTATCGTGGTAATTAATACGACTAGAAAAGCATAGAGAACCTTTAAATTTTATCACAGTAAAGCGTATGGTGAAGCCATATCGTTATAAAATAGCATTAATTTTGATATTAATGATTGAATCTAACAGGAGAAGAGGAGGAAAGATGGTGTCTGGGACGAGGAGAAACTAAAATGTATCAGAAAAACGGCAAAATGAAATCACTGATAGCAAGTACGAAACAGTAGCATAAAATATGCAGAAAAACAAAAGGTAGTACATGACTAACGAATATCTACAAAAAATAAAGAATATTGGAATCGATAACTAGAATTAAACGATGTAGGTAAATTCCAGTTACAGATTCAAACAGCTCCATGACTCATATGTAAATTATTTTTTCAGTTGTATGCTCTGAAACGTAACAGCATTTCTACATTTATAATTTCTCTCTAAAACTACTGCTGTGTATAACAAAAATTGGAATCTGTAAGTCGAATTGAGCCATATAGATCAATTCTAGTTACCGATTCCAACAATAGTAAATTTTTTTGCAAGAGTTCAGAGAGCAATTACACGTGCAGAATTCACATTAGTCTACATTTCAGTGCACACACATGCTTATAAAACGATCTAATTAATGAATCATCGAATGGCTGGATTCATTAACTAGAATTGACCAATATAGGAGGTCAATTCTAGTTACTGATTCCAACTATTCGCTGGCTCATACTTTTGACATTTTTGCTGTAAATCTGTAGACTACATTTTTGTAGGATTTCTAGATTTCTTATTGTTCTCAGAACTACTTCGAATAAGTAGTAAATATTGTAAGTACAGCTTTCAAATTTTTCTCTTTTTCATATGTACAAATCCTGTAACATTTTAGCGCGCACACTTGTTGTTAGACCTATGTAAATTACGAAACATGAAATGGTTGGAATCGGTAAATAAAATTAACCTGAACAGGTTAGTTCTAGTTACCGATCCCAGTGTTTGTTAGACGATACTTTTTGTCAGTTTTCGTTACTTGTGTATTCGTACTGTTAGATTTAACGATTGTTATTGATATGGTGAGTTTCTTTCAAAGATCGCCTGTTTGTAGCGTCTCTGCCTTAGGTATGACGTCGTCGCTCAAAGCCGTCGAGAAGAATCGGACACTAGAATTGACCCGAAATATTTACTGGATACGAAAGAAACTCAGTTGATGCCAGGAAATCACTGAACTCTTCCTCTACCTTCGGTTTTCCTGGTGATCTGGCGTCCAGATATCCCTTAATCTGCTGACACGTATATTCATTTTCACTGTAAGCAGACTCTAGTTGTCTCAGTCAGTTCTACAAACTATCAACGTCAGAATTTCATAGGACCTGTTGACTTAACAACAGACGGTCATAGTTTGCAAAGGATGATGGCAGCTGGGAATCTGAAAGTATAAATCTGTATATGAGGGATGATGACTTGTACTACATTCTGTATCGCCGTTGTATTAGATCAGATTAGATGTATTTACAATGATCACATTACTGCCCTGAATTTGTACAGCTTCAGATTGCGCCAATACTAGTATTATTTGATATAGTCAGTAACTTATGCATATTAATGGAACAGAAGGAGTTCGCCACCCACAGATCTTTTAGGCTCCTCATAAACTGAACTTTATTAGCAGTTAAACTTTTATGGCTGCTGGTAAGTTATTGACAATGTGTGTTGTGTGTGTTCCTAAAAAATCGACAGCATTCTGGATCAAAGTAAATGACTTTAAATCTTTAAAAAGGTTATTCCCATTTCCAGTACTGAGTGCATGAACGAAATACAATTTTAATGACAAATCTGACTAAAGGAATAAATATATTGGAAAGCAGTAGTTCATACCCCTAGTTCCATCTACTTGATGTTCTTGAGTTCACATCACAAATAATTCTTATTATACGTTTTTTGACCCAGAAATGCTTTTCTTAGTTTGACGAACTACACCGAAAAAGAATCCCATAAGACATTATGGAATGAAAGTAATCGTCCGACAGCATTGGCGTTGCGGATAGAGATTTGTTTTGGTGTTTCGTCAGTTCTGTGGTGCACTACTACAAGTTGAATGTATCATCAAACTGTTTGACGTCATATTTTAGACATGCAGGGTGAAGAAAAAATACCGCACTTGGCAGTCAGCACGTAATTCTTCAACCCAGTTCAAGACAAAAGAGTATCTAGCCAAACCCAGTCCCACCAATGGGTTTAATAGAAATGCGATTTTGAAAAACGAGGCTCTGGCAACTGTGTGCAATGTGACCAAGAAGAGGTAGCGTGTACTCTGCTCTGTTCCGGAGCTGTCGTATTAGCTCAGTGACATGAGATAATGACGTGAGAAATGGTATGCAGATTCGTTAATGTTTGAGCCGCGTTCGCGCTAAAATCCTGTTTTCATTTACAGTTTAAGCATCAAACTATATCCAATTTACACCTCCACTACGCGGTAACGTGTGCATTTCTTTCTGTTACTGTTACCTTTACACATACATTAAGATATAACATGAAATTCTATCAGGAGTAAACGACCAATTTGTTCCGTCCTTGACGCAAATAAAGCCAATAGAAAACAATCGTGGATACAGTAACTTCGTCTGTATTCAATGAGGTAGAAGGAACACAATAGGTAGGCTGCACTACATTGCTTATTATGCTAAGCACAATAATTCCATTCTGTACGTTTGACGTCCAGCCGTAACTTCACAGAGACGGTACGTACGCATAGGACCAAGGTTCACTTTAAAGAAGATATTCTAAGCGATCTCACCCGCCGTAGTGGCCGAGCGGTCGCGGTCGCAGGTTCGAATCATACCTCGGGCATGGATGTGTGTGATGTCCTTACATTAGTTAGGTTTAAGTAGTTCTGAGTTCTAGGAGACTGATGGCATCAGATGTTAAGTCCCATAGCGCCCAGAGCCATTTTTTTTAAGCGATCAACTTGCATTTCACCAGTCTGTGTTACGCACTTGGCTCTACCCTATGCAACACACCTGTATTCACCATTGCTGAAGCGGAATGCATGGGAGCTACTGGTTCGCGTACATCCACGGGTGGAGTACTAGAAAAATATTCCTTTAAGTGTTCCCAAAAATGAAAACCTAATAGACTAAGATCTGGGGAACGCGGAGGTCAGAACACTGGAGCTTCACGACCAGGTACTTTTCCTGAGGAAGCTCCATTTAAATAGTTACGCCCATTCATTCCAAAGTGTGGCAGTGAACGATTATGCTGAAACAATTGCTGATGCCAAAATACAATTGGAACATTTTCTAATGCTTCAGGCAAACTATTGCAAATAGACGTACGACACAGAGTTTCATTCAACTCTGCCGGCAGTAGGTAAGAGCCCAAAAGCATTCCTGCGACGATTCCAGCCTACAAGTTGATGTCAAAGCGTGCCTGAAAGCCAATTCAGAGGGGAGATGTAGGTTGTGATCCGACCAATAATGGCTACTGTGAGGATTGAAAATACCTGTACGAGTTAAGCTAGATTCGCTAGTCCATGTCATGTTACTTATAAAACGTTCGTTATGTTCCAATTAGTGCAAAAGCCATTCACGAAACTATACTTGTCGAATGTGGTCTTCTGGCCGCTGGTGTTTAGTTAACGAGTAATGATACGGATGCAGTCCTTCATGGTGGAACACTTCCACAACCGTCTTTTCGATATCTGGAACTGCTTTGCAGTATCTCGATTATTCGCCGAGGTGACTGATGAACGGTTTTAAGAACTGCGTTCTCTATTTTTGGAGTACGTCTGGTACTTAGACGACCTCTGTCAATTTCTTGTGGTCGAAGATTACCAGTTCACGAAGGTATTGTTCCAGACTACGAAAAAAAAATCTTGTCGGGTTGGCGCCTTTCAGGGTACTGTGCAGCATACTCACGAACAGCAGGAACGGTTTGGTTATCGGATGCACCCAGCTCCAAAAACTTTTCGACGTATTCACCGCTTGTGTACTACATCGGGCAACCGCCCTACATGAATATGACACGACCAGTAATGGTTGTGCACTATAGTAGACACATACATGCAGTTTAATGACTACCGCTCTCATGTGATAGGCTGTTGTCATCTCACAAAATGATGTCTGCCTATAAACGACGAGAAATAGGGAACATAACCTAAAAATAATAAAATGGGAACTGAAGAGGATTCGAACCATAGCTCCATGGTGGATGTGAGTTTCGACTTTCCAGCAATCTATTATGGGAGCTACGACGGCTGTTATTGTAGTGCATGACGAAACACGTTCCTCTGTATGCGCTGCACGCTGCAACTGTTGCCACCTCCTAGTTTTCATAGATGTTTTCTAAATTCACAGGATCTAATTTGACTAAATAAACTTTTGTATTGAATCTGGAGCAATCGCATGCTGACCTCCAAGTGCGGCATTTTCCCTCAGCCTGTATACTGGTGGGATCTCTTACAATTCCTAAACTCCAACTAGTGCGCTTTTTCGAGGTTTACTGATAAAGAAGTGACGGGGAACGACTTATTAATCTCGAGGAAAATTTCACTAACAGACCTTTATAAGAAATGGTTCAAATGGCTCTGAGCACTATGGGACTCAACATCTGAGGTCATCAGTCCCCTAGAACTTAGAACTACTTAAACCTAACTAACCTATGGACATCACACACATCCATGCCCGAGGCAGGATTCGAACCTGCGACCGTAGCGGTCACGCGGTTCCAAACTGTAGCGCCTAGAACCGCACGGCCACTCCGGCCGGCGACCTTTATAAGATTATGTTTTATTTGATATTTATTGCAACGTTTGTAACTTCTGCAAATAAAACAAATTTGCTGAATGAGATTTTCACTCTGCAGCGGAGTGTGCGATGACATGAAACTTCCTGGCAGATTAAAACTGTGTACCGGACCCAGGCTCGAACTCGAGTCTCCGTCCGGCACACAATTTTAATCTGCCAGGAAGTTTCTAAACAAACTTCGCACCTGGTGATGTTACAGGTGAAAGGTCATTCATACACACGAGAAAAAGTAAGAAGTACACCAGACGTAATTAGTTTTCAGTTTGATGATGTCTCTGATAGCTTCATACATGTCTGTTTCCTAACGACGCCCTTTGTTTCCTGTCAGAGGTAAAGGATTTGGATCAGTTTACAGCCTTTCCTGTTTTAGCATTACACTCTAATTTACTTAAAAAGATACTGTGACTTACACAGTCAAATGCCTTTGACAGTTCACAAAACGTACCAGTAGCCTGTAAATTATTGTCTAATTAATAAAGTACATGTCCACTGTGGGTGTAGATAGCTTTCTCTATAGCGAAACTGTTTTAGAAATCAGAACACCTTCTTTGACAACATATTCTTTGCTGTCAGTAAAGAAGCTGATTTTGTGTTATCTTTTCAAGAATTTTCGGGAATGCTGTTAAACTAAAACGGGATGGAAATTTGATCGAATTTCTTTATCTTCTTTCATAAACACAGGATTTATTTCGGAATATTTCAACCATTCATTGAATGTTCCAGTTGTAAATGACTGGTTACACAGGTAACATAATATGTTGCTAAACACAGAAACACACTCTGTAATTAACTGCACGCATGATGTATCATAACCACAAAAAATTTTTATATTTTTTTTTTATTTTAGAGATTTTATGTTGGACGTTACTTCTATTCTACATCTACATCCATACTCCGCAAGCCACCTGACGGTGTGTGGCGGGGGTACCCTGAGTACCTCTATCGGTTCTCCCTTCTATTCCAGTCTCGTATCGTTCGTGGAAAGAAGGATTGTCGGTATGCTTCTGTGTGGGCTCTAATCTCTCTGATTTTATCCTCATGGTCTCTTCGCGAGATATATGTAGGAGGGAGCAATATACTGCTTGACTCTTCGGTGAAGGTATGTTCTCGAAACTTTAACAAAAGCCCGTACCGAGCTACTGAGCGTCTCTCCCGCAGAGTCTTCCACTGGAGTTTATCTACTATCTCCGTAACGCTTTCGCGATTACTAAATGATCCTGTAACGAAGCGCGCTGCTCTCCGTTGAATCTTCTCTATCTCTTCTATCAACCCTATCTGGTACGGATCACACACTGCTGAGCAGTATTCAAGCAGTGGGCGAACATGCGTACTGTAACCCACTTCCTTTGTTTTCGGATTGCATTTCCTTAGGATTCTTCCAATGAATCTCAGTCTGGCATCTGCTTTACCGACGGTCAACTTTATATGATCATTCCATTTTAAATCACTCCTAATGCGTACTCCCAGATAATTTATGGAATTAACTGCTTCCAGTTGCTGACCTGCTATTTTGTAGCTAAATGATAAGGGATCTATCTTTCTATGTATTCGCAGCACATTACACTTCTCTACATTGAGATTCAATTGCCATTCCCTGCAGCATGCGTCAATTCGCTGCAGATCCTCCTGCATTTCAGTACAATTTTCCAGTGTTATAACCTCTCGATACACCACAGCATCATCTGCAAAAAGCCTCAGTGAACTTCCGATGTCTTCCACAAGGTCATTTATGTATATTGTGAATAGCAACGGTCCTATGACACTACCCTGCGGCACACCTGAAATCTCTCTTACTTCGGAAGACTTCTCTCCATTGAGAATGACATGCTGCGTTCTGTTATCTAGGAACTCTTCAATCCAATCACACAATTGGTCTGATAGTCCATATGCTCTTACTTTGTTCGTTAAACGACTGCGGGGAACTGTATCGAACGCCTTGCGGAAGTCAAGAAACACAGCATCTACCTGTGAACCCGTGTCAATGGCCCTCTGAGTCTCGTGGACGAATAGCGCGAGCTGGGTTTCGCACGACCGTCTTTTTCGAAACCCATGCTGATTCCTACAGAGTAGATTTCTAGTCTCCAAAAAAGTCATTATACTCGAACATAATACGTGTTCCAAAATTCTACAACTGATCGACGTTAGAGATATAGGTCTATAGTTCTGCACATCTGTTCGACGTCCTTTCTTGAAAACGGGTATGACCTGTGCCCTTTTCCAATCCTTTGGAACGCTACGCTCTTCTAGAGACCTACGGTACACCGCTGCAAGAAGGGGAGCAAGTTCCTTCGCGTACTCTGTGTAAAATCGAACTGGTATCCCATCAGCTCCAGCGGCCTTTCCTCTTTTGAGCGATTTTAATTGTTTCTCTATCGCTCTATTTCGATATCTATTGGTGTGGTGGGGGTCATATTCATACTACCGTACTGAAATTGTTTGTAATGACTGGTCTTAAATATTCCACGGCAGCGTCTACTGAACCTGACAACCCCACATTTTCAGTAACAGTTATGAAATGCTTGATTAAAAGCTTTGCATCACTGCACAGATTTGTTACCAATGTATGATTTACACTTAATGCTATGTGCCCCCTTTTCATGCCTGGTTCTTCACCATATCCCATATTGACTTAATTGTATTATCTAATGCATTTGCTTTGGTGGCTGTGTTACCAGCTTTAAATATATTTTGCAGTATGTCTTGTAACGACCTATAGCACAGCCCATTAGTATATTCAGCCTAGCTTGTTATGATGTGCAGTTCAACCTGTCGCCTCAAAGCGTTGCTAGTTGCTTCTGAAAGGAGAGTCTATGATGTTAAACAAGCAGCACATTTTGATGCAGCTCTCTGGAGTTCAGAAACCTTGGTGTTTCGTAAGCTTCTGTAGCAAAAGAAGCTATCTGCTTCAACCCAACCAGTCAGAAACATTTAAACACAAGAGCACTAAGAATTATTGCAAGATGATTCCCATTGTTTTTCTAGTTCTGGCATAATATGCATTTCCAACAGTTTCGTTACATAATTGGTTTGCGACTGCGAGAGAGCGCTTGCCATTAAATCTGACACTGCACGTAACAAATTCAGACAGGGCACTGACAGATAACACATGCTGCTTCCTGTAATGTCACTGGAATATATCAAATCCATTAATGCGTATTTATGCGAATTGGTTGATCTGACGTCTACAGTTTGGACAGGATATTTCCTTTAGTACTTTCATTACGACCTATCCACCGACGTAGGCTAATGATGAACGTTTAAGAGAAATAAGCTGTGTATAAAGAAAAATATACAAAAATCTTTATGAGCACTCTTAGTTTAATATTTCCAAACGTTGAATTTATTAGCTACTCATTATTACCAAGCATAGCATAAAAGCCCACGATTTTCTGTTTCACGAATCACGGACAATGTTAAGCTTATACAGTTGTGCAACACAGAGCTGCTTAGTGAAGAAAGATTCTGCTGGAAACCCGAACTTATCTCAAAGTACACTTACCATGAAGCACAGCAAACAACTGCTTAGAACTAATTATTTCCTTTCCACACATTGCTGCGACTCCACAGTATCTCGATTCTCCTATTAATGCATCCAGTTTTCTGTCATACTGAAGTTGTTGCTTAATTGACATTGCAGCAATTACTACGCTACATAGCAACTTCGACTTGTTTAGACAGCTAGCTTCCGCTTCCAGTCTTGATTATATCAAACACGTCACTCCTGTTGGTTGTGAAATATCACCCATAAAATGACAAAGAGTGTGGCTATGGGGACATTTCAACATGAAATATCTGGCATTTTTGTAGACTTTGGGAAATCAGTATTGCCCAATAACGCACTGGTTTGCTATTTCCTCAGTCCAGACAGCCGGTATTTTATTATCATTTTTTATCTCTCGAGGAAGATTTTAATTTTAGACGTTTTACTTTCTTTTGATATAAATAATACAAGCTTTTATTATATGCACAAGTCGGTCTGACAGCAAATGAATGTTGTGTTCTTAGCTTTTTAATTTGTTGTTCAGTTTCCATGTTTTAGTTTTTTTGTGACTTCAGCTCTTTCCCCAAGGTTTTTAGTTTGCAAAGCATGTTGTCTTTCGTTTGAACTCCAACTTTCGTGAATGCATTTAATGGAAAATTTGCGTGGGTTTCTCGACTAGGGCTTTCAGTTTTTTTTACGTTTCCAACACACCGTGTTACTGGGATGCTGCTTTCTAATTTGCGCATAGATATTGCTTCCACCGGAAACGTATAGAGGGGATAATTTGGAAATGTGCTGGGGTTGCTGCCTGCTTTCAGAATTTTTCTCTTGGAACCAGACTTACAATCAGCCTCTGGAAAATGTTGACTGCAAACTAGTGATGAATTTGAGAGCGCGTACGGCGTGAAATTTTCGCGAGAAACCACTCGTCGTAACCACGTATTTCTTAGGTCATTATCAACCGGATATTCGTGTTAACTTACTCCGTAAGATTTTAGTTTTTATTCTTGCATCTCAGACTGTTTCGTATCGCAGAAACATAGTATCAACTTGCTTTTACCTCAGATACTCAACTCTATCAGCAACTCGCATAACTGCGGTACGAATTAAAATACTACAACAATATTACATGAATTTCATTCTGTATTGCTTAGCTTTGTTAAAAAATGACTCCAGTTAGACAATAATCTTCAAAACATAATGAACCTAGTAAATCGTGTATTCCGTATTCACTATATCACAGCATACACGAGAACATGGGATTTTGACACTAACAGATGTACAGTTCAGGAGAATCTGGGCACGTGCGTGAAAAATGCAAACTCCACCGACACACTCATTGTCGTATGATCCCGAGGTCGTTAGAGCACACCGACGGGCCGCGGCTATAGCATCATCAGAGCTGTCGCTGGCTGAAAAACATAGCTGCCTTTTTATTTTACAGGGTACATTTATTCTTCCAGTAATCCACGGCGTATCTGCGGAACTTGGTCTAATCCTTGTTTGTTTGGTGGAGAAAACAGTACTCAAATAAGGTAACGACTTTACTGAAAAAAGTGTTACGTTTTCTATTAATACTGTGACACTGTATGCACCACTCCGGTTCATGTCTTTGAGGAATGTCCTAAGACAATCAGTTTTTGTCTTACTGACTACCCTCTTGAATTCAGATTTAGTAGATTTTATATCCTGTTTTGTATTAACGTTTAACGTGAGGAAATGTATGTCTTCGTCTGAGACTATTGGTTTTGTAATACAATTTGTTCGGTACACCTTTCTACGACGATATTATCAATGACTGGTTCTGAGCAATAACTACCAAAGATGGGAAGCTTAGAGTAGAAATTAAGTCGAAGGATAGTGTTACTAAATTTAACAAATTCTTCCTGGAAAGTTTTTAGGAAATTTTCTTTAAAATCACCAGAAAACACTTTTTCCCTGCGTTTTCTTTTTAAATATGCCAGTACAATTCAAGGCGATTTATGGACAGATTAAATTTATCTGCAGATGCTCGGTGTATACTTACTACGGTGAAATATTTATTATGAAATTTTGATTCTGTTGCACATGCTGCTCTAGGTCAAATTTTGAATTTCTATGTCCTTACATTTATGATTAATCCTGACGAATGTGCCAACTCCTTTTTCAGTTTCTGCTCTGCGAGAGTGGAGAGAGTGGGAAGCTAACGTAAATCCTGTAACACACAACACATATATACCAGTAGTCACATGATGTTTAGAGAGGCAGATTATGTCAACTGGGTTAGAGATCTCCAGTTCATCAATTCAGATAAATAGTTTACTGATTTTACTCCTTAATCCTCGAATATTCTGATGCAATAAAAGTAGCTGGCATTTCACACTGATTGATCAAAGATAGAATTGTGTGGAAATAAAATTTCATTTGATTTGCCAAACATTTTTAACAAGAAGCTGCTTGTGGTGATGCATTATGCCAGAACTTTGAACATATCAAAACAATTCGAACTTAAATTCCTGGTAATTGATTTGTGGAAATCAGTACAGCTTGAAGAAGAGCACTGTTTAATTTTCAGTAGGATAATTTTATTTGTTTCACAAGGGTAAATACTCTTCAGTTTTTGTATACTTCATTTTACGAAGCAAACGGACATAATATTCGTCAGTAATGATTTATACAGATGGATTTCTGAACTGGAGGTAACTCGACTTTTATTATAAACATCTCCTGTCGATTCACAATATTTCATAGCACGTTGACTTTCTTTCTCTCAGTTTACTATTTTGTTGCTGTTATAAATATTAATCTAACATGTCTTAAGTATATGCCCTAGATCAACGCAATTGTGTCAATATTATTTTCTTCACATTGCCATAGACGAAATTCGTTAGTTCACCGAAGATATGCTGTTGTGCTGAAGGCATCTATTTCCATCTTTCTAAATTTCTAAGAACATGCTTTGGTATGAGCTCAGTATCCTGAACGTTGTTTAGTTGTCATGTTTTCTAGAGGATTGCTATCGTCCTACAGTCACAAGAATTATGTTATGTTGTACTAAACCGATAGAAAAATATTTCACACTCTCGATTTTTCTTAATACGCTTCATGTCAATAAACTTTGTTTAAGGTTTTACATATGCTGATGTTAAATCGCTATAATGAACTTTTTAAAATGTTCCACGGGTTTACGATAATACTTCAGTCAAAATATTCGAAGCATTTTCTTCTGAAATAGCTACTTTACTGAGCCACATAATTAATGCATCACATTCACAATGTATTTTTCCAGACAGACGGAGGAATGCCATTGTTAGGCCCCTCCTTAAGAACAGCAGTAGGACTAATATTACTAACCAATGACCTGTTTTACTATTAACTTCGTTTTCGGGCTTTGGGAAGAGTAAGGTAATCAAAATTGATAATAAATCTACAAATATAAAATTCTGAGTGTGTCGCAATTTGGATTGAGGAATGGCTTCTCCATCTACTATTTCACTGACCATACATTAAATTATCTATTGTAATTATATACTAGAAATACTACTACGGGATACCAACTGGAATTACTACCTAATGGAATTGTTGGTAATTTGGACCAGGCATTTGATTACAAAATACAACATTCTTTTGGAGAATGGCTTCGAGGTGTAATGTGTAAGAGCTTCACTTCATACCAACCTGAGAGAAAATCAGAGGAACATGTCCGTAGTTCACATGACTCTCATAATGAGTGCGGACGGAACACTACTGACATTCCACGGGTTCAGTTCTGGGGAGGCCACTTCTGTTCTTGCTACGTGTGTACTTCTCTCTTATGAACTTAATAAGCTCTATATTACCTGATAATGCAAAAAAAAATGTACTGTTTGTTGAGAATGCAAGCTCATAATACAACCCAACAAAGCTGCAGCAATACAATGAGCAACAAATGAATTATTCGAAAGTACAAGGTCCGGCAGAATGAATGACGGCGTTGATGTTGCGCATTCACTAAGTAAGTATGCGTGAGCTGCACTGAGGAAAGACAGCCATTTTTTTTGTAACTGTCGAGGCGTATTTCAAAAATAACGAGTCTCCCTTTATATTTCAGCAACCCTTTCGTCGCCATTTCAAGCTGACAATACGAGGTAAAGTCTCGGTCATCGGATGATTGTATGCTGGACGCAACAATTTAGGACACTTACACAAAGCAGAAAAGTCAAGGACGATGAAGGACGGAGCGGGTCTTGCTCGAATTGGGGAGGCGCGTCAAGCGCTCATCCGAAGTCCTTACCGTTCCGTTGCCACACATTCCTTGGCTTTAACAACGTCAGATGGTTCCCTGCTGCGCGCCATCCATAATAATTTGCACATCCACTTGCAGGTCGTACGGAAACTCAACGCTGAGCTTCCTGAAACTCTTAGCAAATGACCTGTAGATGCAAAAAAAAAAAAAAAAAAAAAGGAGAGAGAAGCATACTGATGTCGAATGAGGCCCATTTTAATCTACATGGTAGTGCAAATAAACAGAATTACAGCTCTGGGCGTCATGTAATCAAGGTAATCCTTTTGTCGGCTGCGTGAGAAACCCCTGCAATGTTAACGTGTGACTGTGTGATATTGCGTGGTTTCGTCTGACATCATCGGTCTACATTTTCTTGAAGATATTGATAGCCGCGCAGTGACGGTTACTAGCGATAGCTATGTCCAAATATTAAACGATTTCCTACTTCCAAGGTTAAGTATCGACATATAGTTACAACTGGATGGGACAAGAATTCATACGGCCCACCAGTCCACGAATGTCCTGTAGCACAATTTTCCTCGTCGATTGGAGACTCTCAGTGCCGTACACGGTAACCCGATTTGCCCCTGACTTCTTATGAGGATAAGAGTAAACTGTGCGCTACAGGTTCCTCATACCATGACTAAACGCAAGGAAAGCTGTGGAGTCAAGCCCGTTGATCATCTTGAATCGGATGACGGAAGCTTTCGTTCGCCACCTGGAGGAATGCACTGAACGTGATGATGACAGATGTTACATACAGAACCGGGTAAAAGCCGTGAATAACACATAATGGCACATATTTTCCTTTGGTTCCAGTATGGGTTTCGATAAAGTTTTCATATTTTCTCGAATTATGACCTTTTTATATCCTGCTATTCATTCTGTCGGACCCTGTATTATTGTCTGCTTATTGGCAATTAATTAATCACTTAATTAGGAAAATGACTTACTGCATTCAATTCAGTGCTGCTGCTGCTGTGGTCTTCAGTCCTGAGACTGGTTTGATGCAGCTCTCCATGCTACTCTATCCTGTACAAGCTTCTTCATCTCCCAGTACCTACTGCAACCTACATCCTTCTGAATCTGCTTAGTGTATTCATCTCTTGGTATAAGGCACGATGTATAACAGAGTACAGAGGAAAGAAACATGTGAAACAAATTCTTCAAAACTCCAGGGCTGTGTATTGACCAGGACATGAATAAAAAATCTTAAATTATAGATATCCTCAAACGCTAGAATTCAGCAGCATTTTTTCTACTTGTAATTATCTATTTTGCTTGTTAGGAAGCAGCGGTGTCCGAAAAACCGGAAGAGACATCGCCGACATCTGATGACGGTGACACCTGATGACGCGACGATCTTCCCCGCTTCCGTCACCAGTCGTTGTCCACGTCTGGAAACCGACCTTCTCCCTCCTGGGTCTGACGCGTTTGCCTCCCTTTCTACGTCTGACGGTACCTGTAGGCGCACCTTTGATAGTGTTCCACTGAACCGGCCCGGTGAGACGTCTGTCTCCTGGACGCAAGACGCCGATGCTGGAGTTGGACACTGGAGGTGTACAGAGCGATGGGGTTCCCTTGGTGGGGTTGGCTCCCTCCCCACCACAGTGATGTGCCCTTCCACGGGGGCCTAACAGGGAATTCCCTGTGCTTCCCCCGTGTCTGAATCATTCGTCGTCCTGGCGATGGTAAGCTTTCCAGACTTATTGCACAGCCACGTCTAAAAATTCTGCGTGGTGTCTGTTTGTTCTATATCGTGTCTCCCTACCACTTTCGCGCAACAACGCTCTGAGCGTTTTTTTAGGGAATTGACTAGTTTGAACCTGGGACCTGTTGCTGGTAAGGAGACGCCAGACCACACATGAGATGTAGAATTCAGAAGAGGTCAGTGAGACTAGCGATGACATAACCAAATACTTAATGATTTCAGCGTCAGCTCCACTGCACTCCCTGTAAAAGAATCTTAATACTAACTAAATGTAGTGGAAGGGGTTCAAGGCTTTCCTATTTTTAGTTAGCTGGTAAAATAACGTCGAAAAATCAGTTACGTTTACCATTGGAAATTTTATTCTACTCAAAAAACATTGTTTATAAATTGCACTATTGATAAAAGGAAATGTTTTAATACAGGATGGTAAAAACCGACTGCGTTCAACAAAAATGTGAACGAATATTCCCTGAATGGGTTTCCAAGTTCTACAATGGATCGAAGGATGACCAATGCCATATCACATCTATAATCTAGGTTTAAATTAAGTTTCACAAAAGAGAAAACTATCAAAATGGTCTACAGTGACCCTCAATTATCTTTAATTACTTATCTAACTTGTCGTAAATTACAGTGGCTGATGTGGCTTCTCAATAACTATATAACAGAAAAATCATCGCGTTTCAGATTTTTACTTCAAGTGGCAAATGTGAACACCATGAGCTTTAATTGATGATCGAAACTAGTATTACGCAAAAAGGGGATGTAACGGATGAGACTTCTGCAGTTCTGAGTGAAGCTTTATGCGCTGTTATGCGGCATCGCGTGCGTTCATAACCTTGTTGGTGTTCGTCAGGGGGCGGCGGGCAGCACAGCTCCGTCCAGCTCTCCGTCTCGGAAGCAACTCCCCTAACTTCTCTTTACTACAATTTACCGAAGTTGGTTTAAAAAAAAAACTATCTGGCTGTGTTTTCATCTGACCAGTCAGGGTCTCAATGTTAACCTTAAGCTTCGCCTACAAAAATTCTGTCTATCCAATGAGAAACGTTATACTTTTCGTGGTGGGGCAGTGTTTTTAAAGTTTGCAACGTAACAGAGACGCGAAAAAGTCTCAGGCTAAAACTTGCGGGTGGTGTGGTCCTAGCGGTTAGCTGGCGACGTGGGTGTCCGTCCGTCCCTTATCGTAGGGCGTTCCAGCTTAACACGTTTCTGCTCTCGGCTTCTGTTCTCGTTTCTCCCCTCGGAACTGCGTCTGTCCCACGGTGGGAAGGTATGACATGCATTTAGGCATTCTTGTGTTAGTCTGTGGTATTCCATTTGCTCACTCGTTACTCGTATTACTTTGGTTAATTTAATGTCACGATTTATTCGGAGCTATGTGACATACTACTGGATTTGCTTACCATGACAGGGTTTTCATGGAAGGTGTTGGATTTGCCTGACACCTTACACACGGTCAATGTCAACACCATTCTTGTACGCCACAAACTGCTTTACTCCACGACATCCTGAATGCCACAGACGCTGACATCGCTTCCCTCCAGGAAGTGCACGTTGCAACTTTCTGTGTTACTGATGATCTTGCAGCACATGTCTCTCTCGCTTTTCCTACTGGCAATATAGTGGCAATCTTCTTATATGACGGTATCCTCGTTGAATCAGTCGCCTATCTACCTGATGCCAGAGGAATGGCTCTCAAGTTTAGTGGCGTCAGGATCGTCAGTGTTAATGCGCCATTTGATTCAGGTCGCTACTGTGAACGTTTCACCTTCTCAGTCACGCCTCTCTTACTGGGTCGGCAGAGTGCATTGATCATGGAAGTCGATTTCAACGACACCCAGGCACTCAAAGACTAACTACCACGTCATTCTCTCTGCCCATCGCTAGCCACAATCGGCTCAAATGGCTCTGACCACTATGCAACTTAACTTCTGAGGTCATCAGTCGCGTAGAACTTAGAACTAATTAAACCTGAGTAACCTAAGGACATCACACACATCCATGCCTGAGGCAGGATTCGAACATGCGACCGCAGCGGTCGCTCGGATCCAGACTGTAGCGCCCAGAACCGGACGGCCACTCCGGATGGCCAGCCACAATTCTCCAGCACCTCTGCCTCATGGAGATCGTCCAGGATTCACACATTTCACTAGTCATTCTTCCAGCTGAGTCGATCGTGTCTACATCTCCCGCTATACTGTCAGTGGGGTGCAGGCTGCTGAAATCTCCTCCGTTGCGTTCTATGACCGTGATGCGTATATCTGCGCCATCAGTCTCTGCCGCCAAAGGGTGTGGCGCTGCTGTGGACCATGGAAACTGAAATCGATCCACCTTAATTTACCCGACTGCCGGCAGCTCATCGATACCACGTGGACAGCTTGTCATGGACGCTGTGATTCCTATCAGCCTGCCCTGTCGTGGTGGGTGCTCTGTGCAAAGCCCGCCCTCCGCAAGACCTTGAACGGTTACGGAAGGGAGGTTGCGGCGGGGCGACAACTGACTCAGGAATTCTATTTCACCATTCTCCAGGAATGTACTATGATTCCGTATTCGCCAGAGCGCCAGGAGATGGTGAATCGTGCCGAGACACAGTTCACATCCCTCTCTCGCTCGCCGCCATGTTGAAGGAGCTATGCTGAGGGCCCGCACGCACACGATGGGTTAGTGCAAGGGCGTCCATCTATGAATCATTCCATAGCGGAACGACGCCACCGTCGGAGGACTTTGATTAAAGTTCTTACGACCAATGATGGGCAGCGTATTGATATGAAACGGAATATTGGGTCTGCCCTCCATGCACATTATGCTACACTCTGAACAACGCCACCACTGTGACAATATTACAGCGGTCTTCTGACTCGCCTATGGCTCCTTTCCCTATGATACGACGATGGATCTGTTTGCTGACGTCACAGAGTACGATGTCCATGACGCTGTCCAGGCGGGTTCTACGAACAGCTCGCCTGCCCTGACTGCCTCCCACTGGAGTTTTATCGAACATTTCGTCCCCTTATGTGGCCAGTGTGGACGGAAATTTGTCAGGACCTTCTGTCACCTTTTGTGCCGATTCTTGTGGGGGGTGGCAATAACATCCGCACTTCCCTCTGTCGCTATCAGGACATAACCGCTCTTGCTCACGCTCTTCGTAAGCCTGCACTTTTGGGAGCACTTGACTTCAGCCAGGCGTTCGATCGGGTCGATCACGATTACCTGGAAGGGGTGTTCTGCAGTATGGGCTACCTTGATACTAACGCCGACGTCGTAATGCGCCTCCTTCGTGGAGCTTCGTCTCGTGTACTGTACAATGGGCGTCTCACTACTCCTATCTCGATCCGTCGATCAGTGCGTCAAGTCTGCCCTCTCTCCGCACTGTAGCATTTCGCCAAGGAACCGTTGCTCTGCGGCCTCCGTCAACGCCTCTCTGGGATGTCCCTCGGTGACCATGTATTCAGATGCACTCCTTATGCAGACGATCTCGTCATCGTTGTTCGTAGCCGCGCTGAGGTCAGGGGTCACTGGCATGGGTTACCAGCTACGGCGAAGCTTCTGGTAGCTGCCTTACCGTCCGCAAATGGAGCGCCGTGGCTATAGGTGCGGGGATTCTTGCGGGCAGTGCTGCTCCTTTGCATGTAACTATCCGATGCGCTATTGACCTGAGGCGGACATTTGCCTTCAACTGCCGACGTCTGTTTTCCCAACTACGAGCTGGGCTCTTAGATCACCGTTTACAAGCACTCGATGTTCTGTAACGGACCGAATACGTAAATGTATATTTGGCGTCACGTATCCCCCACGTAGCACAGACACTTCCTATTCCCCTATCCACGGCCCGCCGCATGCTAGCGGAATCGGGCTCATTTGTTTGCCACGGCTTGCTGTTCAACAAAAGGTAAGACCCTGAAACGCGTACGTTTCATATGTATTCATTACCAGCGATGACGAGGCATGACAGAATCTCTGACCAGAGAGTTATTTATCGTTGCTAGTCTGCGCTTGACCGCGCGAGTGTTCAGTTGCGAGTGGCACTCTGTCGGCAGTAGCTGTCAGTCGGCAGTAGTTGTAGCGAGTGGACGGTTGTGCTGAGCGGCCGTCGGCATGCGTCGGCGGCGTGCTCTCCTGCATCTCTGGTGACGATTCAGGACGAGGTATATTGTTATCGAAGGTAATGAAGCAGCATTGCGCTCAGCTAATAACATATGTTAATTGTAATTAATTTGTTCAAGAATTGCCCCAATAATAATTTTCTTATAAAGTAATTGTTTTAAAGAAAAGATTCATTTCAAGTTAAATAATACTTCCTATGCATTCCCTCTTACATGGAGCTGTGCCGAAAAATAAGAGCAGATATAGATGCAGTTTTACTGAGGTAAGGATTTATCAGGTTTAATTATTTCACAGGGCCGAAGGTCAGCGCAGCTGCCCTTATAAAATTTATGAGGTTTAATTATTTGTGTTGAGATGTTACATTCAGTTGATACTTTATTATTTAATTAATATTATTGTGGGTTCATGATCAATCTTCATTCCTTAACGTTAATTCTGTTTGGGAGTTTAGAATTTTAGCTCATTATCATTGTCCTATATTTTTGCGGGGAGGTTACAACCCTTTCACCCTCAAGCGATGCAGGGGCGATTTAGATGTTTCGTGTGCCTGTCAGAGCTGTAATCCTTTTCATTGCCTCTCGCACGGTGTTACGGCGCCGTTGTCCTATGTTCCTTACCAGGCTATTGCTGGAGGCTCTTGCACCGCACTCTCTCTCAGTATCTATCGAGCTTTCGGGAATCCCGCCGCCTTTCTTTCACTACCGCCACTTTTTCCTCGATCTGAGCTAAGTTCGTAATCTGATGATGCCAGCGCACTTTCTTCAGAAACACAGGTCACGAATGTGATTGAGGGGAAGCATCCCCACGTCGACAGGCGTGCCGTTTGGTGATCGGTGCGCGCTCCTTATCTTGACACTAACGTCCAGTCTGCTTGGTACCTTATTGTCAGTGGGAAGCAAGTATGCCGGTCACGCTCTCAGAGGGTTCACCACGCAGACATCCCGTTGTGTGTCGCTTGTGATGTTTTGTACACAGACGAGCATCGCCTAGCGATCAGATCGGCAAGAGGTGTCTGGTTCTTGGTGCGATAGATGTCGTCTGTAATTACCCGTACGACTCCTCATCAGATACCTACTCAACTGTTCCTATTCCAGGACGCGGCATGCGTCCTGCAAGCGAAGACGAACTCTGTGAAGATTTGTGGACATGCAGCCCACTACTTGTTTGCTGATGGCGAGGAAAGTATCCTTGATTTTTCGAAGTTCCTTAATAAACCCCATTGTGCAGTTGTCCGCAATTTTTCTCCAATGTCCTTTTCAGTGCATTCCTTAACCCACCCCTTTCTGTTATGATCCCCGCCTCTTCCACACTTAGAACCGACGTATTCTCTGCTCATCGGAATGTTCTTCGTGGAAAATCTTTACGTCGAATGCCTCAATGAGTCTGACGTCTTATTGCGCCTTCCTCTTCGCGACGCCGGTTTCCTGCTATTATCGGTGGTATTAATGTTCAATTAGTAAAATAAAATAAATGAAAATAAATAAACGATGTTCATTGTACCTCTACTCCTCGTTCCCTTCGCTTTCCTTGGTTCCTGGGGGGTCGGAACGGGGCATGGTGTCCAGGCCCCATTTTTCTACCCGTTCCCACTTTGCCCCCAGCCCTCCCTTTGGGGGCCGGGAAGGCGTAGAGTCTTTGATTAGTAATCAAAATATCCTTGGTCCCGAGTTCAAAACCCGCCACCACTTAAATTTTGATTAATAATCAGCATCAGCGGCCGAAGACTTCCTGCATAAGAAGTCACCCTCATTCTGTCAGCGGCCTTGTCAAAGAGGGCAAAGGAGCGGACAGAAGTACAGAGCACCCTCTTGTCCTAGGGGTGGGAAACTGCCTTAAAGGTGCAAGACTCAGCAATGATCAAACGTCATGATGATGCAGAAAGCAATGGAAAACACTGTATCTGAGACACACAACGTGTATCCACAGGCCATATGGCTTGTAATTGAAAAAGAGTCATTATCATCCCTCCATTGGCAAAAGATTCCGGAATAGTCCCCCATTCGGATCATCGAGAGGGGACACCCAAGGGGGAGGTGACCATGAGAAAAAGATTGCATAACGATCGAAAGCATAATGTTCTACGAGTTTGGGCGATGAATGTCAGAATCTTCAACGTGGTAGGGAAGCTAGAAAATCTGAAAAGGGAAATGCAAAGTCTCGATCTATATATACTGTAGTAGAGGTCAGTGAAGTGAAATGGAAAGAGGACAAGGATTTCTGGCCAGATGAATATAGAGTAATATCAAGAGCAGTAGAAAATGGTATGTATAATGACGGTAGGATTCGTTATTAACAGGAAGGTAGGGCAGAGTATGTGTTACAGTGAACATTCAGTGATAGGGTTGTTCTTATAAGAATTGACAGCAAACCAAAACCGACAACGATAGTCCAGGTACACATGACGAGGATGCAAGCTCAAGATGAAGAGATACAGAAAGTACATGAGCGTATTGAAAGGGTAATACAGTAAGTAATGGGGGATGAAAATCTAATAGACATGCGGGACTAGAATGCAGTTATAGGGGAAGGAATAGAAGAAAAGGTTACAGGAGAATATGGGCTTGGGACAAGAAATGTGAGAGGAGAAAGACTAATTGAGTTCTCTAAAAAATTTCAGCTATTAACAGCGAATACTCTGTTCAAGAATCACAAGAGGACGATGTATACTCCTAAAAACCCAGGTGATACGGGAAGATATGAGTTAGATTACATAATGGGCAGGCAGAGATTCAGAAATCAGATACTGAATTGTACGATGCACGCGCGAGCAGATATAGACTCAGATCATATTTTGTTAGTGGTAAGGAGTAGACTGAAGTTCAAGAGATTAGTCAGGAGGAATCAATATGCAAAGAAATGACATAAAGAAGTAGTAAGGAATGACGAGATGCGCTTGAAGTTCTCTAAGGCTATAGATACTACAATAACGAATAGGTCAGCAGGCACTACAGTTGAAGAGGAATGGACATCTCTAAAAAGTGCGGTCACGGAAGTTGGAAAGTAAAAGCTAGGTACAAAGAAGGTAACTGCGAAGAAGCCATGGGTCACAGAAGAAATACTTCAATTGATCGATGAAAGAAGTAAGTACAAAAATGTTCAGGGAAATTCAGCGATACAGAAATAAAAGTCGCTGAGGAATGAAATAAATAGGAATTACAGGGAAGCGAAGACGAACTGGGTCCATGAAAGATGTGAAGAAGTCGAAAAAGTAATGATTGTCGGAAGGACTGACTCTACGTACGGCGCCGCGCGGGATTAGCCGAGCGGTCTTGGGCGCTGCAGTCATGGACTGTGCGGTTGGTCCGGCGGAGGTTCGATTCCTCCCTCGGGCATGGGTGTGCGTGTTTGTCCTTAGCATAATTTAGGTTAAGTAGTGCGTAAGCTTAGGGACTGATGACCTTAGCAGTTAAGTCCCATAAGATTTCACACACATTTGAACATTTTTTTCTAAGTACGGAAAAGTCAAAACAACATTCGATGAAATTGAAAGCAAGTATGGTAACATTAAGAGAACAACGGAAATTCCATTGTTGAATGCTGAGGAGAGAGCGGATAGGTGGAAGAAGTACATTCAAGACCTCTATGACGGGGAAGAGTTGTCTAATGTGATAGAAGAAGATACAGGAGTCGATTTAGAAGAGATAGGGGATCCAGTATTAGAATCAGAATTTAAGAGAGCTTTGGAGGACTTAAGATCAGATAAGGCAGAATGAATAGATAACATTGCATCAGAGTTTCTAAAATCATTGGGTGAATTGGCAACAAAACGACTATTCACGTTGGTGTGTAGAATGTATGAGCCTGACGACATCTCTCTGACTTCCCGAAAAATATCATCCACACAATTCCGAAGACTGCAAGAGCTGACATGTGCGAGAATTATGGCAGAATCAGCTCAACAGCTCATGCATCCAAGTTGCTGACAAGAATAATATACAGAGGAATGGAAAAGAAAATGGAGGATATGCTAAATGATGATCAGTTTGGCTTTAGGAAAGGTAAAGGCACCAGACAGGCAATTCCTACGTTGAGATTGGTAATGGAAACAAGTGTAAAGGAAAACCAAGACGCGTCCATAGGATTTGTCGACTTAGAAAAAGGGTTCGATAATTTAAAATGGTGTCAGATGTTCGAAATTCTGAGAAAAATTGGTGTAAGTTAGGGGGAGAGACGCGTAATGTACAATGTGTCCAAGAACCAAGAGGGACGGCCAAGAACAAACTGCTCGGATTATGAAGGGTGTAAGACAGAGATGTGGTCTTTCGCCACTACTGTTGGATCTGTACATCCAAGAAACAATGAAAGAATTAAAAGAAAGGTTCAGGAGAGAAATTAAAATTCAAGATGAAAGGGTACCAATGGTACGATTCGCTGATGACATTGCTAACCTAAGTGAAAGTGAAGATCTGCTGGATGGAATGGACTGTCTAATGAGTGCAGAATATGGACTGAGAGTAAATCAAAGAAAGACGAAAGTAATGAGATGCAGCAGAAATGAGAACAGGGAGAAGCTTGACATCAGGACCGATGGTCACGAAGTAGATGAAATTAAGGAATTCTGCTACCTAAGAAGCAAAATAACCAATGGCGGACGGAGGAAGGAGGACATCAAAAGCAGACTAGCACTGGCAAAAGGGCTTTTCTGGCCGAGAGAAGTCAACTAGTGTCAAACAGATGTCTCAATTTGAGGAATACATTTCTGAGAATATACATTTGGAGACAGCATTGCAGTGAAACATGGACTGAGGTAAAACCGGAACAGAAGAGAATCAAAGCATTTGAGATGTGGTGCTACGGACGAATGTTGAAACTTAAGTGGACCGATAAGATAAGGAATGAGAAGGTTCTGTGCAGAATCGAAGAGGGAAGGAATATGTGAAAACACTGATAAGGAGAAGGGACAGGATGATAGGGCATTGGTTAAGACGTGAGGGAATGACTTCACGGTAATAGAGGGAGCTGCAGAGGGTAAAAACTATAGAGAAAGACCGAGACTGGAATATATCTAGCAAGTAGTTGACGACGTAGGTTGCAAGTGCTACTCTGACATGGAGAGTTTGGCACAGGAGGGGAATTCATGGGGGGCCGCATCACACCAGTCAGATGACTGACGATTAAAAAAGAACTGTTGCACGAACACACAGCTGAACTCGACTTTCCGATAAAATGCAGTGCAGCCAACTTTCAAGAGAGTGTCGTTACCTGACAAGCAGTTCGATTAGAGATGATTAACCGGTTTTATACGGGACACCTTGTATAAAACTATTAACTGAAATAGCGCCTGCCATCCACAGCTCGTCCAAGGTCTATCACAAAAGCAGCCATAAAATTATTTGACCACTTTCCTTGTGAATTACAGATGTTGACATACAAAGAAAAATTTAAAAACGATTTGAAATGCTTTCTATGTGTCAACTTCTTCCTTATTATCAGATTTAGTTGTAGATTACGATTAAAATAAAGAAAATTAGGTATCCAAATGGCGAGCATGTTGCTTTCGATGTAAACCTACTAAGAAGTTCAACATCAGGCGAGTTGTCACGCTTATAAATCACGGAGTGTGCAAAAAACTAACTAAACTTAATACATCCTGGGCCACTGTGTTTTTAGAATTTCGTGAAAGAAATTCTTCTACTGAATGTGAGCTTTATAAAAGGAGAAACAGAACATTTTTAGACATGAAAAAGCTATATAACGATAAATCATGCCTCAACGCCTTATGACGTTCTTTACGACGCAATTAATGTCATCTGCTGCCCTCTGGGTATTTTACTGACTCGCTCTTCATTTCTACCCTGTTTCTGCCTTGTTTTACACACCTGTTCAGCAATGAAGAGTAGTGCTAACGACTAGATCTGGCTGTTGAAGTGTTAGATTTAAGATATTCTATTTCACATCGTGTTTCTTTTCTTTTTTCCTCTCTGCATTATAAAAAAAAACTATCTTTGCTGTGATCTGTTTGTCAGTTTTGCATACATTTTACAGCGCATTTCAGAAGACGTTTACACTTTCAGTGGTATGTTTATGATAGCGTCTTTGTTGGCATACACCATTACAAGCTATATTTCCTATTAAGTTGTGCAGGCACTATGGTGACTCCTGTTGTACGCTTACCGAACTAAGTGAGTAAGCTGAAGACGTATTACACCAAAGCGTTGTTAATGAAATGGTGTTCTTTTGTTTTATAATTTGCACGAACGACCCCACAGCCTGTATAAAACTATTAACGTAATTTTTCCTTTTTTTGGGATTAATATTAGACAAAAGACCATACATATAAAATAATGAATTTATTTCGTCCCTTATGGTTTTTATCAAGTGAAACAGAGAGACAAAAAAACACTGTAACATGTTTCCATTGCCCTGTCGTGGCCAAAAATATCAACGATTTTAACGGCATACCAGCAATACGTACAGGAAACCCATAAAAACTACATCAATAACATTTAAAGGACGGAAAAAATTTGATTAATGTACTGTGCACTTATAACTGCCAAACAGTTGCTTCTACAACGAAGGTTGTAGAATAGAATACAGTGAAACAAAAACAACTGTTTCACACACCACATATCGTCAGTAGTACTGTGGTACTTATCGCGGACGTGACTCTGCGGTAGTTTTGAAGTACTCCGTTTGTAATGTGAATTGCAAAGCACGCAGAATAAAATCTGTCCCTGAGAGTGGGGTTGTGAAATAGTGGAATCGTTTAAAGTAAGTAAAAGTGTAAAGAAATGCGAGGGGATGGTGGTGGTGAGATTACACTGGATGAGACAAATTAGGATTGTAGGTCAAAATTATGTTACAAATAAATTGCAATTTTTGCCATAATAATTACACCTACATGTCGTAAATATTAACTGTACGTTAAATTTATGGATGTCCATTTAATTGCATGGACAACAGACATCAGCTGATGATATACAGGGTCTAAATTTTAAGTTGACAAACCAGAATAACTCGAAAAATATGCTTCACACAAAAAAATGTGTAGAATCCAAAGTTTATTATTTTCGAGGGGGACTTCTGCTGGTGCTGCCCACCATAGGGTGGGGTTTGAGAGAGAGTAATTTTACAAATGTTGACCCAAATATTTATTTCTTCCACAGATTCGGATAAGTTTTGTTTGTTTCGTGGTCAACATTAGTAAAACTGTAATTCCTCCCTCTCAAACCTCAACAGGGACAGTTTTAGTTTTAGCGAATCAAAATTTACGAAGTAAATAAGTATTTTTCATTCATCCGTAACCATTTTTCACGCAAAAATTAGGACATGGATTTTCTTGAATTACAGCTCCAACTACCAAGAAATAAAACAATTTTTTAAAGACAAAATGTACCAAGTTTTTTATGTAGAATCTGATTCTGCAACAAAAAAATGGGTGTTCCCTTTGAAATTTTATAGTTTCCTCCCGCCCCACCCCCAGGGTGGTCGGCTAATTTTAGCACCAGCAGATGTCCCCCAAACGATAAACTTTGGATTCTACACATTTTTTCCTGTCAAGCTTATTTTTCGAGTTATTCTGGTTTGTCAACTTAAAATTTACACCCTGTATATGTGAAAAATTACCACCACAGCTGTATCTTGAGAATGTCTTTCCTTATCACACAGCAATGTGCCGCCGAAACTAGGCGTGTGATAGAATAAAGATTTCTCAAGATACAACAGTGGTGATACTTCCTGTTATGATGACGATGAACGAATCGTCGCCAATGTGAATGACTGGTGGCCAATGCTAAATAGAAACATACAAATCTCTTCTTTGCATATACAGCAGGTTTGTCAGTGAAGTCGATAAGGAGCTGACTGCACGGCCTGGGTCTACAACGACTAAAATAATTAGAAGTCGTTGGTAAAATGTAATATATTGTACTGAACTTTTTGTGCAGGAGTCTTCATAGTCAGGATGAATATAATTATAAACAGAGAGCTATAGAGGCATCACATAGGCCATACTTTACCTAAGCGCCTTGTTAGAGGTTGCTTCCTATCAGCTGAAGGCTATACTACTTTCCTACTTGACGTCCCGAGCAAGAGTGGACGAGCGCACGCTGGAGACTTGTTGCAAGCCGCGGGGCGGCGCTAGTCTCGACTCGTGGGTCCAGCGATACTAGTACGGACCCCTAACAAGTGTGGTATCGAACGTTGATACCACACTTTCCTCACATAACTATAAGTTGGTTTATATAGATGTAAAAACCTACATACAGCTGCCCAGAAGTATCCGAACAACCTAAACTGCGTTCCACCTGATCTGCTTTCATTCTACATAATGTAATTTTCTTCCAGCTCCTCGAATCACTCTGTGGTGGTGTCATTTGACTATACGAAATGGTTACCACAAGAGACCAGCAAAGAACACTGTTCTGTATGGCAGTCAGTCCAGATGCAAATTAATACAAAGACATTACACCATCAGGAAACACCTTGTTGGAAATGAGACTGTCTTTAAAGCTGGAAAACTCTAAATGTTGGCACTTAGAAACTAAGTGCAGCTCGAAAGCCACCTAACGCCCTCGTCATCTGACAATACATGACATTGAATACCTAAGTCATTGACGAGATGCTATTTGGGCACATATGTAAGAAATATGCTAATGATCACACGCGTTTTTGTGTGAGTGCTATTATGTTTTCATACTACAATACATTAACATACTGATTATTAGCTCTTTTCAACTGCCTCGTACCAACAAGCTCAGTTGTTCTTCGAACATTATGTGCTCAATATCAGTGTGTATGTGATTGAGTCTTAAATGAACTATTTACTGCTAAATGAGTTTCAGAATATGATTTGTAAACGTGGGATTTAGTTTACACTATCGCTTGGATGTTCATACATCCTGTTTATGTACCCTTTCCGGGTGTCCCTGGAGGAATCGTCGTTATTCAGAGGAACAGCAGTAACGATCATTCCAAACGAAGGCGTGCGGTAAATGTGGGCTCTAAAACGAATACCTTAAAAGCTATGAGCGCCTCTTGGTCTTCAGTACCGTAAAACAAATCTCTTCTACTGCCAGCTCATTGCTTTCCATGCAGTAGGGACCAAAACAAGAAGAAAAAACTAGCTAGTATACACGGACTCTAAAATGCACACCTTACTAGCTGCGAACGCTTGTTCAGTTGCAGAGATGGGTTTCACATGAGGCGAAACGAACAACTCCTCATAGCAGGTATGCTTAGAGTGCATGTTCGCAAGACGTTTTTGCTTCGAATGATCGTTACTGACATATCCCTGAATAGTGACCATTCCACTGGAGACACCATGTATTTTGTATGTATTAAGTGGAAGACACATCTGTGTCGCTATCCCTTCCCCTTACAAAACAATCAAAACCGTCCATTCACCCAGCAACCCTTGTGCATTGCGTATTAAACTGGGGACCTAGAAACGACGGAGAGGCTTCGTCCCGCCGTAGCCCTCAGTGGTTCACAATCCCACAACAGGCCACAGCAGTCCTTCCACCTGTAGGAAAGCAGCCTACTCACTCCATAATAAATTCACATCAGTCTTTCCATTGTGTGCCAGCCAGTCTGCTGTAACTAGCTCTGACGTCATAAATGTTGCGCAATACTTTAAAAATCAAGCAAATAACCTAAAACATTTCTAGCATATCAGGAGTAATACTAAACTAATATGTGTTGAATATCAGTTCGATAGCTTTAACCATTTTCGAAATTTGGACGTTTTTCTGTAAAAATCATTGGCGCAACAGAAAAGAGCTAGAAACTTAAAAATTTATATTTAAATTCCTTTTTCATAATTATTTAATAAAAACAGTACTTTGGATTTCACAAATTAAAATATTAGTGGAAATTCATAATTTTCTGGTTTTCGTCTCAAAACTTAAGGAAGCAAGATAGATTAAGTAGGCTAATAAATAAGGCTAGGATATTTATAGTTAAGTAGGTTGGAGATCCGCTATAACTATGAAGATGTGAAAAGTTTCATTTGAATACCTATAAAACTGTAGCGATAGCGTATCTCCAAAGGGCCAGTTCAGAGCTCGTCTACTGCGTGCAGTGTAATTAAATTAATTCTCTCGCCCACAATATTTAACTGAGCCACGTCAAAATTTTATTATCAATACTTACCTGCGTGCTGAATGCACATTTAAATTAAGAGCTTCATCGGCCATCAGCAAGAGAAGCTATGATTTATTCGGTAACTTAATGTGGTGGATTACTAGCCCAGCGGCTAGTCGGGAGAGCCGATTTGATCAGGCATTCCCTTAGCCGTCCGCACCGCGGCTTTATATATAAGAACGCTGCGCGAGGAAGGAGGCCCCAGTTCTCTCCAGACGCTGAATAGCACGTCATCTGTGTCGGGAGTCGCGTCGCGTCGGTATCATTGCTACAAACAGCCTCGGATGCCGTATTAAGTTACTCGAGATACGTGTAACCATGAAATCCTTTTCGAGTGAAGTGTTAATCTGGGTTGACTTTAATTATCGATCTTCAGTTTGCGTATTGTCGTATTTTCACGTGCCGTCGCGGGACAAACATTCTACCTTTATTTAGCGTGGCGTTTGATGAAACTAATCATCAAATTACGGCGAGCATTCATTTAAATATTCAATTTGGACAATTATAGTTGCATCAGCGCATTAGACTCTGAACTGCTCTGTTAGTTAGGTTGTGTGGATTCTTTTGTTTTTCATCTGTGACTTTCAGAATATACTCAACTATTTTAGAAAATCGTTTTTGATTATAAATCCCGGACAATCTCCTAATTCCTCAGAGCTATAAGCTGTAACTATAAGTGTATTACCGAGCGAGGTGGCGCAGTGGTTAGCACACTGGACTTGCATTCGGGAGGACGACGGTTCAATCCCGTCTCCGGCCATCCTGATTTAGGTTTTCCGTGATTTCCCTAAATCGCTTCAGGCAAATGCCGGGATGGTACCTTTGAAAGGGCACGGCCGATTTCCTTCCCCATTCTTCCCTCACCCGAGCTTGCGCTCCGTCTCTAATGACCTCGTTGTCGACGGGACGTTAAACTCTAATATCCTCCTCCTCCTCCTATAAGTGTATTCTCAGATGAAGTGGGCACTAGGAATTCTAATTACAGGCTTCACGTTTTACTAATCACTTTCTGGTTGCCAATATTGTAGTTAGAGAGCCAGTGTTGAGAACGGCGAAAGGCAGCATAAATAACATTCTAAATAATAGGAACATTTAACAACAATAATTCCATCCGCCGCCCCACATATGGTGCATCGGCCGGGAAGTGTTTCTACATTCAAACAAACATTTATGCAACAGTTAAACAATTAATTCCACCCGCCGCCCCACATACGGTGCATCGGCCGGGAAATGCAGTGTTTCAACATTCTACAAACAAACTTATGTAAACAACAATAATTCCACCCGCCGCCCCACACACCCCACCGCCACCCACACTGAACCCAGAGTTATTGTGCGGTTATACAAGCATATCAGACGAGTGTAACCAGAAATGTTTTTGCTGGGTAGAGTACGCGTATGCGGAAATAGTGTTCGCGCAGCAATCGCCAACACAGTGTAACTGAGGCGGAATAAGGGGAACCAGCCCCCATTCGCCGAGGTAGATGTAAATCCTCCTTAGAAACCATCCACAGGCTGGCCGGCACACCGAATCTCGAAGCTAATCTGCCGGGTGGATTGCTGCCGGGGACCGGCATGCCTTCCCGCTCGGGAAGCAGCGCGTTAGACCGCCAGGGTAGACGGGTGGGCCCAGCAACCCCTACTGCCATTTAATTTAAACAAGGATTGAGTCGGGCATTCAATTTCTTACGACATTCCAGCCATCACATCCACCACATCTGGGAAACGCTTTGAGCAGAGGAGCATCAAATGGCGTAGTGGCTGCCGAAAGTTGAACTCCACAATAAACAGCGGCACCATACCGACTGAAGGTGGTGCCCCCTTCTGATAACCTCGGTTTGCTTTAATTATTACGTATTAAGCACATTTATTTCTAATCTTTACACTTTTAGGTTTTTATTTTAAAATTTTAACTTCTTATTAAATTGGATTTTATTATGTGAGGGCGCTCGAGTATGTTCTCACGCACGTGGCGATTTGCGTAACTTTCCTTATACTTCCAATTTCATAACATCCGTACAGAATGTCTCCGAAATGAAGGCACTCGACAGAAATGCGGCAAGCAGTCGGATGCATTGGGACACAGTCAAGAGAGGAAAGTAAGTGTTATTCTAAAAATATTTTTTCGAATGCACTTACGTCAGTACCGAAAGGGTGACTAATTTGATGATATTTGAGCCACGGATGTACAGAATACTTCAAAAAAAATTCTTCTGATTTCACTATCCTTTACATGAATGAAGATGGAATTTGGGGTAAAATTTAACACACACGTCTAAACTAAAAGTTTACCTAGGCACTAATCGTAAGGTTTTGGTTCATGTGGTTGCTGACAGTGTCGCCGGAGGAGCTGGTTTATGACCCAACATGCAGTGACTCGAGGCGGTGATGTGCTAACAAAAGGCGTTCTACGTTCTCTATTTCAACAGGCGAACTTCAGTTGCAATTGTGCTGTGTGAGTTTCGCGGCCTCAGTGATAAATCGGCTGTAAGGAACTTAAGCACCTCGCAGTGCACCATTGCCGTTCAGCGTTACCTGATCTAACAGTACGTGTTTTTTGGTGGTTTGTGAAGGATTCCTCCATTCTTTCTCCGTATCCAAAAACGTTAGGCATTAGACAACGCCGCATAGCAACAGTCTGAGTGCATTATCTCCAGACTGATGAGGTCAACTGACGTCTGGATGTCTGTGGTGTGTCCGATGGATGGCACATTGAACTTCTTCATGTGAAAAATATACCCCTGTAAAATCGGATAATGATTTGAAAGTAAAATTATGTAGTCCTATTCGTGATTTAAAATTTACCACCAGTTTCTCTCGTCATCCTTGCAGAATATACAGTTTTGTGCAATCGGATGAATCTTTTTGAAACATCTGTATATTAAATTGCCACACTTTCTCTTGAATAAATGATGCTTTGCAGCTTCCTAATCTTGGAAAGAAATTAATTAAACTAATTAGTACTGGGCAGCTTCCGTCAATACACAGGGTGTCCCAAAATAACGTCATACTCTTCGAAACTAAACATCTCTTTAATTAAAGAAGATGGAAATGAAAGGTATTTTTTTTGTGAAATACGTTAAGGCGTAACTGAAAATGGTATATGCTCAAACTGACTGCCTTCTACTGCAGTACTTCATCGACAACGACTCAGAACAGAGGGAAAATGTTCATTTCTATTCGAATAGTATCGTAGACTTCCTCCGTTTGTTCTCTTGTATGATCCAGAGATCGTGGTTTGCGGCGTATACTAGTTTCTTGACGGTACCCATAGACAGAGGTCTAAAATGGTTGAATCTGACAATCGAGCTGGATACTCCATAGCACTTCCTCCTCGTCCTATCCTTCTTTAAGGGAACATCTACTTGAGAAACAGCCTCGCATTAAGTTTAAAGTGAGTTGGCAGCCCATCATCTTACAAGCAATAATCTTCATTGCCAAAAATTTCATTAAAACATAGGTGAAGCTGGTGGACTTGCACATTCACCTCTCCAGCGTCCCATATTCTGTGTGTTACAGAAACGCTTTAGCACACACTTCCGTTCCTCAAATGATAACGCCACGTCTATTTCCAACCCCACAACAAATGGAAAGTTGTTGAGGCTTGCACAACCCCTTGAATTGTTACCACAAAAATGTGTCTGTTTCCTTTAATTGAAGAGACATAATGTTTCATTGATGGTACACATTATTTTATATATTAATGAAACATTTCCAACAAAAACGTTCACATACGTAAGATCTGTAGGGCATAGCACCAGCAACTGCTGTATAAACACTTTATTAACGCTGATACATAATATGTAACAATGAAATACGCTAAGGCGAGAAAATCGGAGAACACAAACGATCAACAACCAAACCATGAAGGTTACTAACAATCTAATGTTTTTTCGGAATGCCATTAATACCACCCATCGGCGATCACGGGGCGTAAGAGAGTGAGACGACGAACTGTCTCCCATCTTCGCGACTCACGGTTTGCAGGCATTCTTCTCAGATGCCTTAAATAGTTTTAACCAGTTCTTCGATCTGCTGACGAAATTATATTTGCGGTGAAGGCGTGAATTACCTCATGAGTTTTTTTCATTTATATACTACCACTCAAGCATTTTTCTGTGACTTTATATCAGCTTTGAACTGTCGTATTTTATCACTATTCTTCTTTTATTAGGTATAATCTAAATTTGACTTGTAGCATAGGTTGAAAAAAGTAATGAGTATAAATATAGAAAGTGAGTCAGATGGCGTCTTTCTTCCTTCATCACGTTCAAAGCAGTCGTAGGGCCCCCAGACGTTATGTCTAGAATTATGAAGACTTCTGTCCCTTTATCATGACATGGTGTGTTCCGTGTGACACGAACGACTCAATCTAGTCTCACAAAGCTAGTATGATGTTCCGTACACTTGTATTTTGTTTATCAGGTGAACGCCTATCGGAACTCAGGGAACAAGGCATCAACCTTGGCGCCACTATCTGGTACCTCCTGGGTTTCGTGGACGAACACAGTGAGATGCGTTTCACACGGTAACTGTTTGCGGAATCCTTGTCGATTACTACAGGGGATTTTCGGACTCTAGGAAACGTTGTAATATGAGGAGAAGTCATAAAATTGTAATTAGGACCTGGAAAAAATTAAATTGCTTTCTTTTTGTAGGTAAATGTCTGCAGTCCTGAACGCACTGAAATCCCAACGTCATACTACAAAACGGCGCATCTCGTCGCGACTTTACCAGTGGCCTCGGCATTTCGTTTTGTTTCCTCTAGTGACATGCTATGAGAACCATATGACCTGTCAATCACGGATCTGAGTCTTGGGTATGCTGTAGATGAACCTGTCCCAAGTACCAGGCTAGATATTTTTCATGCGAAGGCACCTTCTTTCAGAGAAAAGTGATGCTGAAGTTCTATGCGTATCTTCTACATTTGTAACACTATCTAAGTTTCGACGAAGCGAGCGTAGCATAGCAGCTGGGGTTCGCATTTATCATGTTGGTGGTACAGCTTCAAATCCTACCTGTGGTACTTTTCGTTTCTTCGATTTCATCGTACGGAATAGCATTAAACAGTATACAGGGTGATTCAAAAAGAATACCACAACTTTAAAAATGCGTATTTAATGAAAGAAACATAATATAACCTTCTGTTATACATCATTACAAAGAGTATTTAAAAAGGTTTCTTTCACTCAAAAACAAGTTCAGAGATGTTCAATATGGCCCCCTCCAGACACTCGAGCAATATCAACCCGATACTCCAACTCGTTCCACACTCTCTGTAGCATATCAGGCGTAACTGTTTGGATAGCTGCTGTTATTTCTCGTTTAAAATCATCAATGGTGGCTGGGAGAGGTGGCCGAAACACCATATCCTTAACATACTCCCCATAAGAAAAAATCGCAGGGAGTAAGATCAGGGCTTCTTGGAGGCCAGTGATGAAGTGCTCTGTCACGGGCTGCCTAGCGGCCGATCCATCGCCTCGGGTACTTGACGTTCAGGTAGTTACGGACAGATAAGTGCCAATGTGGTGGCGCTCCATCCTGCTGAAATATGAATTGTTGTGCTTCTTGTTCGAGCTGAGGGAACAGCCAACAAATGCTTGCTGGATGCGTGCTACATTTTCATCACTCGTTCTCGGCCGTCCAGAACTTTTCCCTTTGCACAAACACCGATCCTCTGTAAACTGTTTATACCAACGTTTAATACACCACCTATCAGGAGGTTTAACACCATACTTCGTTCGAAATGCACGCTGAACAACTGTCGTCGATTCACTTCTGCCGTACTCAATAACACAAAAAGCTTTCTGTTGAGCGGTCGCCATCTTAGCATCAACTGACTCTGACGCCTAGTCAACAGCGCCTCAAGCGAACAAATGTACAACTAAATGAAAGTTTATAGCTCCCTTAATTCGCCGACAGATAGTACTTAGCTCTGCCTTTTGTCGTTGCAGAGTTTTAAATTCCTAAAGTTGTGGTATTCTTTTTGAATCACCCTGTATATCATGCAAAATTATCCGAAAATCGTCCAACTCAAATGTACGTTGCCAAATCCTGGGATGTTTCTTATTACATTCAGGTTGAAGTTTTCACAAAAAAATTCAAAATACTCCCGACTTCCTAAGGACTAATAGAGAAATCGCTCCGAGGAAAGACTCAATAAACCTATATTCTCTAATTCTGCATCTATTTAGTGCACCTACTAATACTGATAGATGATGATGTTTTGTTTGTGGAGTGATCAACTGCGCATTAAACAGCTACCGCACAAAGTCCCAATTTTTACACAATCCAATATTTTTACACTGTTCAATCTAGCCATTGTCACGAATGATGATGAGATGATAAGGTCAACACAAACAACCGGTCCCTAGGCAGTGAAAATCCCCAACGTGGCCGGGAATCGAAGCTAGAACTCCGTGATCCAGAGGCAGCAACGCTAGCCATTAGATCATGAGCTACACAGATACATCAAATACGCGTGGTTTGCACCGAAACTGATCGAAGGAAGAACAATCTTTTTCAATCCAAACAACTGTGTTTTCGGTGTCACTTCTGAAAAATCCATCTGCCTTCAGGCCATTAGCTTTCATTAAATGTGAGTTGTGATTATGAATCGATGTCTCGGTTGCCTCTACAAAAATGCCATTCGGAGTTCTGTTCTATCACAACAAGCGATGAAAGCCAAGCAATACCGAGTAAGACGATTCTGTGATATATTTTGTAATAAACGGAATACACATTCGAAGAAAGTTTTTGTAATGTTTTATACATTAACGAAATTTTTACTGCTAAAATGACTATTTTTGAATAATTATACGTGACATATCCTATTATTTAATGATATTCTGTACGACGATATAAATATAGCAAATACGTAGCAGAAAATGATGGTGGGCTTTTGTTGTGGAGACGACCAATACTGAACCAGATTCCACACACGTTCAACCCACAACAAAGCACGGTGGTGGACGAATTACGGAATGGCAGTGTATGGTTACATCTGGTATTGGGCAACCTACTTTTGTTGAAGGAAACATGGATACACGTCAGTATTTAAATATCCTAAAGCCGCGTGATTTGAGGGGCCATATTACGGATTGCGCGGACCCTCCCGCTGGAGGTTCGAGTCCTCCTCGGGCATGAGTGTACGTGTGTTGTTGTTAGCGCAAGTTAGTTTAAATAGTGTGTACGTCTAGGGACCTATGACCTCAGTAGTTTGGTCCCATAGGAATTCACACATTTGAACATTTGAAATATCCTAAAGACAAATCTGTCAAAAAGTTTTACTAGCTTAGGCTTAGGCACAGATTACTGCGTTAATAAGACAGAGGCCCTAAGCAACAGTGGAACTTGTTCGTCTGTGGTTGTTGTATCATACTACTCACGATTTCACGTTTCCAGCACAGAGTGTAAACCTTAACCCACTTGGACAACTTTGGAGTATATTTCAATGAATGGTCAGAGAAAAGGAAATACGAAGTAAGACTTCTGAAACAATATCTACACCATGAATGGCAAAATATTACCTCATAGACTATGAAAACAGGTTCACATCATGACAGAAGTGATACATAGAAGAGGAATGCCTACGAAGCACTAACATTGTCATTATATTTACGTACATTGCAATTTTCTTTGTATGTATAAATTCTTTCCCACTATGTGACGCCAGCTGGTGTGGAATACTTAATTACTTTTTGCAGAAGGCTAATTTTGTTAATTCTTTTATATTTACAGATTAGGAAGGAAACCATATATTGTTACTTTACCAAATAACTTTTCTGGTTGAGATCTTTAGTTCTAATAAATACAGTTATTCTATACAAATTGGTATATGCATACGTTTTCCGACGACTATTAAGTACAATGTTTTTCACATAAATCCACATGGCTACATTTCCAGTTTCACTCACATAATTCACCACGCAGCTGCATTCTGTCATTCTGGTTTCAGCATTGTCTTCAGATACTTAAGTTTAAGGATCTGATATAAATACTGTTTATTGTCATCGTGGTGCCTTTGCCCTTGCCGTTGCTACATTAGTGTTCTACTTTTACCTTTTTCTTTCAGTTAATTTAATTATAATATCACTTTTTGCCTTAAGAACTGTGATGAATACTCGTATATATATATATATATTTCGAAATCTGGTGTACTCACAATCCGCCGCCTCCCTGCACGTTCGCCTGTCTGTAAGGACAAAAGACCATACTGTGAGGATTTGGTGTAGCCGCGCTACCTCTGGACCATCTGCTTGGCCGTGTACAGACATCATCTCGGCTTGTTCCCGACATGAATACCTTACCGTTCTGCTGCTTACAGTATGCTGCGTCAATCAAACAGCTTGAAGCACACAAGAAACCCACGGCACTTGGTGAGAGGAACGGTCATTCGTCAGCGCCATCTACCGTGGCAACGATGTATTGTCGAATACACGTTCATAGGAACATTTTTTCCTCCATTGTCGGTGAGGGATCAGTTCCTGAAGTTTGTCATTTATTAACGCTCGCCCTTTGTAGAGAACAATGATTAGCGGTTTCAACCGCTAAAACGGTCTTCTTCGGAACTGATTATAAACCTGTTGCGGCCAATCGAGGGAATAAATTCACAGATTGTCATTATAGTGTTAACTTTCTTACGGGTTGTAACACCATAGCTCTAATACTCTACTGATTTTATTTTGCTTTTGTTTCATTTAATGTTACATTGCTGTGCTTCTGTAAATGTGTTTGTTTGAATAGATAACACAAAACTGTATACTCCTTTCTTTGTAAAAACTTTGAGTCATGGTCTGAATCTATGCAATGTAGTATATCTGTCGTTTAAATGCTTTGTCCCATTTGGAGGGAACAAAACTTACTGTATATGATTGTAATTTTGTGTGAATAATTTTTTGTAGAAATGTCAATATGTGCAAATGTTCTGTCTTATTTAATGTATTTGGTTGCTGTTATGTAAACTGCTGATCCTCACTTAGGGTTATTAGTTAGTTTGTATGTAAAAGGTGTAGTGGTTCCCCTCGGGAACAGAACTGTGTAGCGCGCGCAAATTGTGGTTGGCCTAGGTAGAAAAGGTGGAACAAGAGTCAGTCGGGGACGAGCTACGAGTCGGGGACGAGTTACCAAACTGTGCACTGTCATGTAAATGTTGCATATTGTGCTGGTTCCGAGAGAGGCTTTTCCTGCCGCTTTCCAATGCCTCGGATGGATGGATAAATAGCTGGAACTATTCTGGAATTTGTATCTGTCGTCGCCACCAAGAAATGACAGAGTCCAGCAATTCTGTCTGAGAATCCACCTACCAACATGCAGTTGCCACCACGTTGCGGAATTACTGTAACGTAATACTATAATGATGTACAGTGAAGGATCAGCTTAATGGATGTGTTAGTGTGCTCAAATATAAGGTAATTTATATCTGAGTTTATGTACCTACCCTGATTTTTCTCTTCATCATAACACCTCTCAGGTTCCTCTCCGTTTGAGATAAAGTGATATCCGAGTGTCCTTACTAAAAGAACATTAAAGCCCAGTATTTTGCTCATTAATACCTCTTCAACATAGTAAAAAGAAAGTTAATGTGGCAAGAGAGTGAGTTAAAGTAAATGTTGTTTGCTGAAAATATTCCTATTAAAACTGCTTATTAAAGTGCTGTTGCCAACTTCAACATTAAAAGTTGTTAAGACTGAGGCTTATAAAGTAAATGATCACATTGTTGTCTGTAGTAAATTCTAAAAGGTGAGTCAGTTTCTTGCAATTTTGTCAACATTGTGTTTCGCTGTAGTAAAAGTGGGAAACTGCAATAGTAGAAAATTATATGTTCATGTTTGTCTCTCTTGTGTGTTGGAAGTGCATATTAATAGTATAACAAGATACACAGTCTGTCTATTGTGCTAATGCTAGGTAACAAGTAACGGAAAGATCTCTATTTATGAAAACCATAATCTATTTATTAGAAAGACAGTGATAAGTAACCTATCAGTGAATTTCAACCAACTTTCATTTTAAATAGTAAAGTATTTAACTGAGAGAGTTTTAACCTATATCCAATTAATGATTCTGCAGTGAATAGTAATAATAAAGTTATAAAGACCATTCAGTTTGTATAAGCCCTGAAAGTAATAGTGTGTTTCGGTATCTGTTACAATTTTGCAAATAGTTTGTGCTGCTCTAACTGTTAGTTTCAATCTTACCGTAAACATATGTATGTGTCAGAGTTCACTGCACTCGCATGTGACAAAGTATAGGTTGCGTTTATCCATTAAAGTTACTAATAACTATTTTCTTGAACGAGAATGTTAATCATTCTCTTGCCTAGTTAGGCTGGCGACCGTTTTCTTTATCCGTTAAGCAGTGCAGATAGGCAAAATTTTGTTTGTTACTGTTCAAATATTTACGTAATTCTGATTTTCTTTTCCGATAAGCCACCTCCGTTAGGTACAACACGGTCAACATAACAAAATTCCTCTCAGAGGGTAACACTGCTCTATTGCTTTATACCATAATTGCTTTAACAAGATAGTTATATTTCACGACCTGCTTCCAACTATAAGGTTATGGTATAGCAGTAGCGGACAGAAGTCTTATACGTGGCTTTTCCGTGACAGGACTATTTGTTCTGTTGGGACATACTACGTAATAAACCAAATTTGGTATTTCATAGTACAAGCTACGTAAATGCTGCTGCAGTGTTATAGGGTACATTACTTACAGTCGACAAAGTGTCTTGCTTATTCCCTCGATTCAGACACCGCATGTTTGTAATATGATCTGAAGGTGACCGTTTATGTAGTTGAAATTAGTAATCACTGTACTGCATAGTGCGAACTTGGCCAAGTAAAGGTTTCCAAGAAAATCTGCAACAGTCATGTTTACAGGAGTCCTCTGCAATCTGACCAAATCGGGTACTTAAAATAATGTACAAAACATACTTAGATTAGCAGTTGCAGCTGAGTCGTGTGCGGCACGCGGCCATGCCGTTTATTGCTCGTCATCTTGTTTTTGAGGTTCTGTCGCCTTGTTTTTCCTTTAATTCGATTTACTGGCCCACTAGGTTGCTAGTTTGCTTGCACGAGAGTGCCAGCAGCAGCGCTTGTATCGATATACCGGTGGAGTGCACTGTCGTACCATCTCTGGAGCGACCGCTTGTATTTCCGGGTCGTCGTCTGTGAGAGTTCAGTGGGGTCGCAGCAGCAGTGAATTGGGGGACGGAGCGCCATTCAGGCGCGGACAAAAAAATGGCTCTGAGCACTATGGGACTCAACTTCTGAGGTCATTAGTCCCCTAGAACTTAGAACTAGTTAAACCTAACTAACCTAAGGACATCACAAACATCCATGCCCGAGGCAGGATTCGAACCTGCGACCGTAGCGGTTTTGCGGTTCCAGACTGCAGCGCCTTTAACCGCACGGCCACTTCGGCCGTCAGGCGCGGACAGCCAGTACTTGAAACTTCCTGGCAGATTAAAACTGTGTGCCGGACAGAGACTCGAACTCGGGACCTTTGCCGACCACTGCCCACACACTGTCTGAAGGAAGGAGATTGGAGCGGGAACGACTGCTGGTTGGTCGTTCGGTTGGTCGTTTCATTGGGCGACGTGTATTTGATCTTTTGACCGTTTCTGGACCTCGTCAGTTGGTCATCTTGCCGGACGTGGGTCGGTTCCTTCCTCGTGCGAAGATGTCGTGGGCAAGAGTTACCTCTGCATGGATGGGTCCAAGCGAGGGTGCCCGGGTCGCCGTGTCTGCGAGTTTCGAACGGACATGGAGGTGAGTCGGGCTGGAGCTGCAATGGGCTTCGGACAGCCAAGACTCGCCCGACTGTCGCCGATACACTTAACTTGAGTGGGAATGACCTTGGTTGGTCGTTCGGTCGGTCGTCTCACTGGGCGACGTGTATTTGGTCGCCGACCTCTTGTGGAAACTGTGTGTCCAATTGATACGTCCTTGTTGTTCCGTAGTGATTGCTTTTACGATTGCTCGAATTCTTGTGTAAGTGTGTTTACGTGGAACTGTGTGAAGCTTCTGTGATTTCCAGTGAGCAGATGAATGCTGTCTGCGTACTGGAATAGGCAGTTGGTCGGTTGCGACAGAGGGAGTTGATTTGGTTGTTTGTTGGTTCTTCAGCCATCCCTTGGTCGTTTTGCAACCTGATTGTTTAGCGTTACGTTTGGCTGCCTGTCTGACCTAAACTGTGGTTAGAGTTTCCTCCATAGGCCCACCCTTGGAACACTTCTAAGCACCACTGTTTGCTGTTTGTGATTGTCATTTTATTTGGTCGCAGGTACTGTGCCAGGCCTTCAGCCGTGTATTAATGTTGTCTGTTTTATGTTTAGTATATGGCCTTCAGCCGAATTTCATAGCAACTTCAAGATTAGGGCTTCAGCCGTGTTTCTTTTAAAATTGTTGTTGCTCTGTATTTAGGCTTTCGGCCGAGTTTGTTTCTGAATCTGTGGCTTTAGTATGTAAATTCTTGTCTATAAGGTTTCTCTTTAATTATCTTGAATTCTTGAAACGGCCTTCAGCCGTGTTCTGTAAATGTTTATCTTAAGGTTGTATTTAATTATTCTTGAGTAATTGTTTGGGCCGTCAGCCGACAAGATACTTCAAGTTTTCTTAAGATGTTTTTCTGTTGTACTGTGTAAAGGCTTATCTTTAAAGTCTCTCTTTTTTATGTAAAGAAAAATTTTTTTTTTATTTGGCTTTCAGCTGAAGAATTAGCTTGAATTTTCCTTAATATGAACTTTAGTCGGAATTTGTAAATCCTTGGCTTTTAAATATTGACTGGAATACTCTCTTTCAAATTCTAAAGATGGCAGGGGTAAAATACGGGGAGCGAAAGCCTATTTACATTTTGTACAGAAACCAGATGGCAATTATAAGAGTCGAGGGGCATGTAAGGGAAGCAGCGGTTGGGAAGGGAGTAAGACAGGGTTGTAGCCTCTCCCCGATGTTATTCAATCTGTATATTGAGGAAGCAGTAAAGGAAACAAAAGAAAAATTCGGAGTGGGTATTAAAGTCCTCGGAGAAGAAATAAAAACGTTGAGGTTCGCCGATGACATTGTAATTCTGTCAGAGACAGCAAAGGACTTGGAAGAGCAGTTGAACGGATTGGACAGTGTCTTGAAAGGAGGATATAAGATGAACATCAACAAAAGCAAAACGAGGATAATGGAATGTAGTCGAATTAAATCGGGTAATGCTACGGAAACTAGATTAGGAATTGAGAAGCTTAAAGTAGTAAAGGAGTTTTGCTATTGGGGAGCAAAATAACTGATGATGGTCGAAGTAGAGAGGATATAAAATGTAGACTGGCAATGGCAACGAAAGCGTTTCTGAAGAAGAGAAATTTGTTAACATCGAGTATAGATTTGTCAGGAAGTCGTTTCTGAAAGTATTTGTATGGAGTGTAGCCTTGTATGGTAGTGAGACATGGACGATAAATAGTTTGGACAAGAAGAGAATAGAAGCTTTCTAAATGTGGTGCTACAGAAGAATGCTGAAGATTAGATGGGTAGATCACATAACTAATGAGGAGGTACTGAATAGAATTGGGGAGGAGTTTGTGGCACAACTTAACAAGACGAAGGGACCGGTTGGTAGGACATGTTCTGAGGCATCAAGGGATCACAAATTTAGCGTTGGAGGGCAGCGTGGAGGGTAAAAATCGTAGAGGGAGACCAAGAGATGAATACACTAAGCAGATTCAGAAGGGTGTAGGTTGCAGTAAGTACTGGGAGATGAAGCTTGCACAGGATAGAGTAGCATGGAGTGCTGCATCAAACCAGTCTCAGGACTGAAGACAATAACAACATCATGGCTTTTGAAGAATTTCCTTATATGAAATATTATTGCGGCCTTTAGCCTGGTAGATATTGTAATTTTACTTACGTAAGGCCTTCAGCCGTTACTCTAAATCCTGGTGTTTTAAAAGCAATCATTTAAACTTATTCTGGAGAAGTTAGGTGGACTCTCAGCCGTGAGGAGAAAACTGAGCATAGGTTTGAGCAATAAATTTGTGTGTTATTGTTTAATTAACATTAATTCACCTTGGCCCCTTTCCACAACCTGATCCGCTCTGACCTGCAAAACCAGATTTCAGTAGCTCCGTCATAAGTTGCATTAAGAAGTATCTTTTTTATTTCTAGATGGTGACTGGTTTCGGACAGATCTGTTCAGGACATAATCACATTGCTCTCTGGACCCACCTCGTATAAAGTGTAGCATACAGAGAGAGCTGCGACTAGGAACTTTGCAGCAGGTGAGTGTCGGTCGCAGCCGTGAGTGCTCGGCACCTGCTGCGCATTATTTGCCGCTGCCGCCTCGCCCTGCCCTGGCTGTGCGGTGCGCAGACCGATTGCGCAGCCGAGCGGAGGTGACTGCCGCGACGGGGGAACGAGATTCCGCGCAAAGTGAAATGCGACCCTCCAGCTCGCCTGCTAATACCGGCTGCGCCGCGCCGCGCCGGGAGCGCAACTGCGTCAATTCCATCACCTCCTCCACCGCGCCTACGTCCGGAATACGTGCGCCAGCCTGCGGTCGCAGCTGCGTTTGCCGCGTGTGCAGGACTCGGGCCCAAGTTCCTCTGACAAAATAATTTATTCATTAGCGGCTCTCGCGCTAACAGTACGTTAAATCCCAACGAATTAGCGAGATAGCGGCACGAGTCGCCCCGGAATTGACAGAGTAATTGAGCGAAATACATGAACTCAGACTTGCACACCTGGAATCACTTCAGATTCAATTGTTCCGCTTCAGTGAGCACATCATGGCGTAAAATACTCCGAAGTTTCGATCCCGTGACGTGAGGACATCGTCAAAGTGCCGAACTTCATAGCCTCTCTCGCGCAAGCATCGCTATATACAGAGTGTTTCACTAAATATGTTTGCCTCTGTAAGTTACGAAGTAATAGGCGACAGAAATACACTCCTGGAAATTGAAATAAGAACACCGTGAATTCATTGTCCCAGGAAGGGGAAACTTTATTGACACATTCCTGGGGTCAGATACATCACATGATCACACTGACAGAACCACAGGCACATAGACACAGGCAACAGAGCATGCACAATGTCGGCACTAGTACAGTGTATATCCACCTTTCGCAGCAATGCAGGCTGCTATTCTCCCATGGAGACGATCGTAGAGATGCTGGATGTAGTCCTGTGGAACGGCTTGCCATGCCATTTCCACCTGGCGCCTCAGTTGGATCAGCATACGTGCTGGACGTGCAGACCGCTTGAGACGACGTTTCATCCAGTCCCAAACATGCTCAATGGGGGACAGATCCGGAGATCTTGCTGGCCAGGGTAGTTGACTTACACCTTCCAGAGCACGTTGGGTGGCACGGGATACATGCGGACGTGCATTGTCCTGTTGGAACAGCACGTTCCCTTGCCGGTCTAGGAATGGTAGAACGATGGGTTCGATGACGGTTTGGATGTACCGTGCACTATTCAGTGTCCCCTCGACGATCACCAGTGGTGTACGGCCAGTGTAGGAGATCGCTCCCCACACCATGATGCCGGGTGTTGGCCCTGTGTGCCTCGGTCGTATGCAGTCCTGATTGTGGCGCTCACCTGCACGGCGCCAAACACGCATACGACCATCATTGGCACCAAGGCAGAAGCGACTCTCATCGCTGAAGACGACACGTCTCCATTCGTCCCTCCATTCACGCCTGTCGCGACACCACTGGAGGCGGGCTGCACGATGTTGGGGCGTGAGAGGAAGACGGCCTAACGGTGTGCGGGACCGTAGCCCAGCTTCATGGAGACGGTTGCGAATGGTCCTCGCCGGTACCCCAGGAGCAACAGTGTCCCTAATTTGCTGGGAAGTGGCGGTGCGGTCCCCTACGGCACTGCGTAGGATCCTACGGTCTTGGCGTGCATCCGTGCGTCGCTGCGGTCCGGTCCCAGGTCGACGGGCACGTGCACCTTCCGCCGACCACTGGCGACAACATCGATGTACTGTGGAGACCTCACGCCCCACGTGTTGAGCAATTCGGCGGTACGTCCACCCGGCCTCCCGCATGCCCACTATACGCCCTCGCTCAAAGTCCGTCAACTGCATATACGGTTCACGTCCACGCTGTCGCGGCATGCTACCAGTGTTAAAGACTGCGATGGAGCTCTGTATGCCACGGCAAACTGGCTGACACTGACGGCGGCGGTGCACAAATGCTGTGCAGCTAGCGCCATTCGATGGCCAACACCGCGGTTCCTGGTGTGTCCGCTGTGCCGTGCGTGTGATCATTGCTTGTGCAGCCCTCTCGCAGTGTCCGGAGCAAGTATGGTGGGTCTGACACACCGGTGTCAATGTGTTCTTTTTTCCATTTCCAGGAGTGTATTTATTGCGGTAGGTCACCATAAGAAACGTTACTCTGTCTGCGGAGCTATGAACATAGTATATTGTGTTATTATCCAAAGAGTTACAGCAAAAAGATACAATTTTTTTAATGGAACGATAGTTGTTTCTATCATGCACTGGAATCAGTAACACCAGCTGTGTATACATCAATTCAAATTAAATCACCATCACTTTTACTTTCGGAGCTACAACCCTTCAAAGTTTCAGGGGCAGATACCACACGCTGTACATAGGACATGGCTGTGTGGTGGGTGATGGATGTTCTGGCGGTGGGAAGTTGATTTAAATGAGATGTTCAGATGTGTGCACAATGCAATGCGCCTTCTAAAGGATCTGCGGACGAGATGTAACATTGCCGGTGTCTTGGAGCAACATGCGTCCTCGATACGCGGTTTTAGATCATCTGGGCATGCGGGCTTAGTGAAATAAACACGATCCTTTAGATATTCCCACAAAAATCAATCTAATGGTATTAAATCGGGTGACATTGCGGGCCATGAATGAGTACCATGGCGCCCCAACCACCGTCCTGCAGACCTGTTGTTTAGTTCTTCCACAACAGTACGGGCAGAATAGGCTGGGTGACCATTGTGCTGCATCCACATATAGACTGTCGTGTGTAGACACACATGTTCATGGAGACTACCCAAACTGTCGACTATAAACGCGTGATATAACTCACCTGTCAGTGTACCTGGGAAGTAGTGTGCACCGATGATTTCATCCCCAAGGATTCCACACCATACATCAATAGACCACCTACGTTGACGGTCGTACCTATCGAGGATTGTCTGCGGCCCAGTAGTGCACGTTACGGCGATTCACTGTACCATAATGCGTGAACGTGGACTCAACAGAGAACATAACACCTTATAAAGACTACAGCGTGAAATTACGCAAGGCCCATTCACAGAATGTACCTCTCGCACCGCCCGCATCTTGTGGTCGTGCGGTAGCGTTCTCGCTTCCCACGCCCGGGTTCCCGGGTTCGATTCCCGGCGGGGTCAGGGATTTTCTCTGCCTCGTGATGGCTGGGTGTTGTGTGCTGTCCTTAGGTTAGTTAGGTTTAAGTAGTTCTAAGTTCTAGGGGACTGATGACCATAGATGTTAAGTCCCATAGTGCTCAGAGCCAGCCACCTCTCGCACGGAAATCGTTCCCATGCAGCTCCTGGGCCAGTGACAGGCGTTACGGGTAAAACCTGTGGCCGTGTACTATACGCCACACAGATGTGAGACTGACACAAGCAACTGCAGCAACGGCTCGTAAGCTGACATGAGGATCGTGGTGTACTGCAGCTAAAATAAATACCTCCGTCTCCACACATCTTGCAGTTCTTCGTCTGTTACTGCGGCGCATTACCGAGCTGCCTGTTTCCCGAAGTCGTTGCTCGTAACGTAAGAACGTAATGGCTGCCGGAGCTCTTCGCCTAGGATATCTCACGGCATACGCCATGGCTGCTTCAGTAGCATCGCGTCGGCACTCGCCGAGCATCAGCAACATGTCAACGTACTCGTTGTTCGTGTATGCTATCTTCCTCTGATGCCAGTAACTGTGGTATATTGGGCCCCGTTTGTTTGTGCGGCTCGAACTGTCAGGCATACGGCCGTGTGCGGCGACAGTCGGGAGTCTAACAGCGCATCGAGGAAGCTTCCCGCTCCGTGACACCGGCCTTGTTACAACTCGGCCACACCACATTTAGAAGGCGGATTGCGTTATGCGCAACGTGTGTGGTATCTGCCCCTGAAACATTGAAGGGTTGTAGCTCCCAAACTAAAAGTGATAGGAATGTAACTTAAATTGATGTATGTACAGCTGGAGTTACTCATTCCAGTGCATAATAGAAACAACCATCGCTCCATTTAAAAAAAATGTATCTTTTTGCTGTAACTCTTTGGATAATAACACAAGAAACTATGTTAATAGCTCCGCAGACAGTGTAACGTTTCTTATGGTGACCTACCGCAATAAATATTTCCGTCGCCTATTACTTCGTAACTTACAGAGGCAAACACATTTTGTGAAACAGCCTGTATATGCTGATTACCCAAACCCAACATAAATAAATAAAAATGTATTAAATTTCTAAATGTATGCTCGATATGAATTCCGCAGAAATTATTACCTTCATCCTTTCCTTCTTCCGTACCTTCTTTTGTTGGGGCCATAGGAATAATATGTCCCAGTTTTTCTTTTTATGCTGTTCTTCTCTCTTCCTTTCCATCAGCTATTCCTCCATATGTATACAATGATCTGGTTTTCATTTCCTTTCTTCCTTGGAAGTATTCCACGTATAACTCAGTTCAAAAACCTTCTGTCTCTCTCGTGTTTTCCTTCTCTAACTTTGTCTTCGGAAGAAAATCACTTCTTGAATCCAGCTCGTCGTCGACGACTTAATCTGTTCGATTAATCTGTTGTCATCCATTTTATGTCCAAAACAAGAAAGAACGCAGCATACTGTACGTACAGAACGGCAGTGGTGAATTACAACATCGACTCGATCTGACGACCACCACATTGTACCTACGAAGCATGTTCTGGTACACACTCAATCCCACCTGGTTCTCTTCAGTAGCTAGTGCAGCGGCCACAACTCGTGCCAGCACTTCTTCGTCTCACAGCACTGCCGACGTAAAGTGATACACGTGACTGTATGACGTAGTACACGTTTTCCTTTCTGCTCTACTGCATACCAGGACAAGTAACACTGAGACTTTTCTCTTTCCCTTAGCAGCTGCTGACGCGTCATACATCTGAGTTTAAACAGTCGCAGGACGGAAATGATACATTTGCATACATGGGTTCCTATTCAGAAGTCTGTAACGGTAATTTCCGAACACTCTGTATGTGCTACGATATTTGTCCAGCATTATTTCACAACTTTCAGGAATTTATCGCATAGCGTAAGTACAATGTTCTCCACATAATTCCACATGGCTACGTTTCCAGTTTCACTAATTTGTAATTCACCACACAGCTGCCTTCTGTCATTTTAGTTTCGTCATTGCCTTTAGATACTTCAGTTTAAGGTTCCTACATAAGCACTATTTATTGATATGGCTGACCGTGGTGCCTTTGCCCTTGCTGTTCCCATTACATACTAATGCCATAGTAGTGCTTTAGATGCACTTTTTCCCTTCAGTTAATCTAACTATAATATCGAGTGTGGCCAGAAGAACTTTCATGAATGCTCGGTCAGTATAATGTTGTCTTCCTGTTATTACGGATAAGTCTGGAGTCAAAGTTAGGGACAAAATTTTGCAGCCAATTAATCTGTGCTCGAGTTGGTTTTAGTGAGCAGCCAAGATTAGTGGAGGGGGGCGGGGGCGGAGGGAGACAGATGGAAGAGGACGAGTCTGTAAAAATCCTGCTTTTGTCCAGAAAGAGGAGAGTCAAAGTTTAGACAGGACACATCATCTCCCTCCCCCTTCAAAGTGGTGTAGTTATTTCAGCGTTGTAGTAGCTTTATCTGTTCCGTTCAAAGACTAACAATAAGATAGCTTGCATATTTTACTGTGTCAAGTCGATAAGGCGATGTCTCTACAAGAGGGTCTTTTTTCAAATTGGAAAAGATATGGTAGGTCAAAGAGGCCTAGGTCAGTGTTTATGCGAAATAATCAATTGGAAACAAAGAACTTTCAATTTGTCAGCCACATCCAGATTAACATGGGTGTACGGATCTTCCTCTACTGCAGAGACCAACATAGTACCTTTCCTTTGACTGTTTCCTGCTTCCGCGATGATAAATGTCGACCCATGTCTAATCCTTAGTCATTGCCCAATAAAGACGTTATTTTTTACATCAAAATGGGACAAAAGAAGAGTAGATGTCTCAACCCGTACATTCCTCAGTTCACTGTTCAAAATTTTAGGCAACCCCATTGCCAAAGCGTTTTCATGTTTGGAATATCGTTAATAATGAAACCACCACTCTCCAGGAAAATGTCTGCCATTTGAAACATCTTCCTGGCATATATTCGGGGTTCCTCAAGAACCAACTTATAGATGAAGTCGATTTTTGCCATGTCTGTTTAGGTGGTTGGTCGCCCACTGCTATTTCTGAAACGAGACCACCAGTTTTTAACAATGCCATGCTAACGGCACTTCGCCTAGCGTTTGTGACATTACCGGACTTTTTCATAATGAGTAACAAATATTTATTTCATGATTTGAAGTTTATGAATCTTTTTGAAGCATTTCGCTAAAACGAGCAACCTGTCTAGTAAAATACATTCCATACATGATGTTTTTTTCGTTTCGATGACTGAATTGCCTCATTGTTATTTAGCTCACTTTATTCTTGCCGCCTCTAAGGTGTTTCTGTCCTATTGAGTCTTAATAATTTACTTTTAGGGGACGGAGGCCCACCTATTCCTGCCAAGATGAATTTAAATAACATTTCCTCTTGCTCCACGTGCACTATGGCGATAATTGTTTTGGAGTAGCATGGTGGATATGTTTGACACCTTTCGTAGAAGACATTTCAGTATATTCGAAATTATCCAATAATTTTCTTATAGTTGCAAAAATTTAAGCAACTTTGTCACTTCTATTAAGACTAATCTTCTTCTCGACGTATCATGAATAGGTTACGATAAATTTGCACACTGATGTGTCGAATAAACATCGAAAATTTTATATCTTCATCTCTAATAGTTCATTCGAAGGAGGTTTTTATATGGCAATAAAGCTCGTTTCTAGAAAATGTTATTTGAAGTCACAACGACAATTTAATGAAGTTTTAGACCGTAGTAAGGATTTTGTGGATCACCGGGCAACTGTTCAACTACGATTTTTAGGAGCTATCGTACTTTGTCTGGATTGCCCCTCTAAATCATCCTGTTTACTGCCAGTACTCTTCGTACTTCTGTTATCTATAAATGACGCAGCAGTAAGGATAGTGTGAATCACCAAACAGCTCTCCAATTACGCTTACTTTAGAAGCTTTATTTGGCTTGCCTGTCTATATCTTTCTGTTTGCTCTCAGCATTCCTCTTTCTATGAATAACATAGTACTTTATATACGGGGTGAAAAGTATTTAAACCGACAAACCCTGGGAGGCTGTAGGGGACATAAAAACAAGTGTTTTTCCCTAATGTCATTTTTTCCTATGAGGATTATTTAAGCCGGTGGAAGCCGTATTACGCTCTTCAGTTGTAGGCAACTGCTGTCCACCAGTGTAGTAGTGCATTGTCTCTGTTTACTAACGGAGCGATAGACCTGGAGTGAGTACACTGGTATGGTTGGTGCGTACTACGTAGCGCACCACAACGGACGAGCTACACAGCAGGTTTATCAACAACAATATCCTAATCGCCGTATCCTGCATCACACGACCTTTGGTGCTGTGTACCAACGTCTGCGTGAGACCGGGTCATTTAGCAGATTACCTGGACAGGGACGCCGTCGCACGGTAAGAACGCTGCAATTTGAGGAAGCTGTCTTGCAGCATGTGAAGCGGGATCCTTCAATAGCACTCGTGCAATTGCACCTAACATGGGACTTATCAGACGAATGTAAGAAGAGTCCTTCGAGAGCAACTGTTAGGTCCATTTCACTTTCAGCGTGTCCACAACCTGGAACCAGTTGATTATCCACCCAGAGCACAGATTTCGCAGTGGTACGTGGAACAGTGTGAAATGCATCCTACATTTCCATCCGCTGTGTTGTTTACCGATGAAGCAACGTTCGGGCGTGACGGAGTCTTCAACATGCACAATTCGCATGTTTGGAGCGAGGATAATCCACATGCCATAGTTACTAGCGCTCATCAAGTGCAGTTCTTCGTTAATGTGTGGGTCGGTTTTGTTGGGGACTGTTTAATTCGGCAGTATCTGCTACCTAGGCCATTAAATGGCAAGCACTATTACAATTTTCTCGCCAGAGCATTGCCAGAATTGCTGAAAGACATCCCGCTCCCTACAAGACAACGCATGTAGTTCCAACATGATGTGGCGCCAGCACATTTCAGTCGTCGTGTGCGTCGATTCTTGGATCCCAGAAACGTGGATTGGCAGAGGTGGTCCTGTACCATGGCCTGCTCGATCCCCAGATATGTCCCCTCTGGATTTTTTTTGCGTGGGGAGAGATGCAGAACCTTGTTTGCGCAACTGCTGTTGCATCAGAAGAGGAACTGGTTGCCCGGATAGTAGCAGCAGCAGGAACAGTGCAGGATTCTCCTGGGGTTTTTGCCCGTGTCAGACAAAACATGGTCCGACGGTTTAACCTTTGTTTACGTGTAAATGGAGCCATTTTTGAAAATCTACTGTATTTGAAATTAGGTTGTGTTAATGTGTTGTCTCTTTGTCATAAAAAGTGGAAAAGTGTTTGTTGGTTTAATTAATTTGCCGCCAGAGAAATCTTCCTCTACCGGTTTAAATACTCCTCATAGGGAAAAAGTTTTGTTTTGATGTCCCCTACAACCTCCCAGAGTTTGTCGGTTGAAATACTTTTCACCCTGTATAGTTGTATGTGGCAACAGTATGATTTGCTACGATAGATCTCCGTACGTGCCCAAAAGGAATATACACTTGGTGGAAGTGCAATAGACATCAAGGATCGGAGTATGTCGACTAAAAGCTGCCATGGGTATTATAATGGCAATTTTCAGAGAGTATCCGTTACGTGGATGCTGAAAGAATGCCTTCACAGACGTACGCGGAATCATAATGAGTGGGTAAATAAGTGATTTGAATCATTATTCCCGTCCTCAGATCCTGGCTGTCGGAGTTGATGTCTCCTAACACACAAATGCTCTACTGTTAGTAGCATTATCTGCATTGTGACAAGAGACTGACATTATTCTGCTACTTATGTTTATTCCTGGAGGTTTCTTCGATTTAAAAACTCGTCCACTGAACAGCCCCCCGTTTGCACTGAATTAACAGTTCACAAATCATTTCGTAATTCACGAGATTCAGCGTCTGACACGGTAACAGTTGCCATAATTGTGTTGCCAACTTTTGGAATATGTTCCACAAATAGCCTACGTTAGCTGCGAAATTACTGAAACGTTTTGATGTTGGAATTTTTTGAGACCATTTCGCGAAAAATTGTTAGAATACTTTTAGAAAATAAATGAAAACAGCTTATAATGCAGCTAAATACAAAATATATACATCACGAAATACACGTCAATTAACTAACCTCATCATGAAGGTGCGGTATACTTAGTAACTGGCAATGAATGTCACTGGTTGCAAAATAAAATTTCCTATACCGCTGTGAGATTGCTCACAAAGAAACACAGAAAATCCTTTGCCACTGACGACCATCGCCGCCGAAAGTTAACAGGCTGTATATATTGCCACATATTCGCTGCTTTAGTTCTCTAGGCTGAGAAAATAAGCTTTCGTCTTTTCCGAGTTGCTGTCCTTCTAGTAGAAGCCCTGCTCAAAAGTAATGCCTCGGAATTTTTTTATGTGAAAACTCTTATGGCTTTCTAAACTAAACAAACGTTATTAACATTCTACATCTTCTTCATGTCTGCTTGTTTGCAGACCTCTGCCTCTAGAGGGCACCGAACTGTAGCACTGAACATGGTATTGTGTAACATACCTACTGTACGTTATCGCGTGAGAAACAGCGTGCTGTAACTGAGTTTCGAATTCGAGGAGTTCGTACATACACACCGTGCACCTTCTTCTTCGCCGGCCGGTGTGGCCGTGCGGTTAAAGGCGCTTCAGTCTGAAACCGCGTGACCGCTACGGTCGCAGGTTCGAATCCTGCCTCGGGCATGGATGTGTGTGATGTCCTTAGGTTAGTTAGGTTTAATTAGTTCTAAGTTCTAGGCGACTGATGACCTCAGAAGTTAAGTCGCATAGTGCTCAGAGCCATTTGAACCATTTTGAACCTTCTTCTTCAGCATGACCATGCCAGACCACGAGATCTGCAATATCTGCAACAATCGGGTGTTTTGGTTTCACTGTCATCGATCATCATCACAGTCCCGATTTGGTCCCATCTGATTTTCATCTCATTTCAGAACTTAAAGAATACCTTCGAAGACTTCTGTTTGATAGTGTTGAAGCGATGCAAACAGAGGTGCGGTTGTGACTCCTTCAAAAAGTTAAATATTGTGCAGTGAAAGTATCAACAAACTAGTCTCTCGTTGGGAGAAAAGTATTCATCTCCAGAGTGACTACGCTGAGGAAGGAATATGTTGACATAAAAAGAAGAAGTGTAGAACGTTAATAACATTAGTTTTATTTAAAAAAACTATGACAGTGACCACTTTAGAAAAACAGAGGCATTTCTTTTCAACTTGCTCTCTACTAGATCTGACAGCATAGAATACTTATCCCAGCGGCTAATAGTGATTCGCATGAACAATTAGAGGTACAAACTAACCTAATCACGTTACTGTGGGAAGCTATTACAGTTCGAGGAGATGACGCTAACTAAAAGCTTTTTATGCCCCATACCTTCAAATAGATCTGAAGTGTTTCTGACATTTCCTACCACATCATGGTCATGTGACCCTATATTACCGTTGATATCTGAAGGAAATTGATGGACCCATTGGAAAGAGGCCTTGAACACTACACCTTTGATTGGTAATATTTCAGGCCAATTGCTAGGCTAAAGAAGGTGAGGTACATGCTCTGCTATAAGCTTTTACATTCAAAGTAACAGGTCGCACGACATTGTCATTTTCCGATGTGGTCTCCGGTGAGTGTTGAATGGTATTTTTCTTTCCTCCAACTTCTAAGGTACAACGGCAGTTGCTGGTAAACATTTCTACTTATAGCCGCTTAAATTACGATGTTCAGTGCTCATCACCCCCAGCTAGCCGGTCGTCTGCTGCGAATATGAAAATCGTGGAACCTCTAGATAAGCGATATCTTTCCCAGCCGGCCGTTGTGGCCGAGCTGTTCTAGGCGCTTCAGTCCAGAACCGCGCTGCTGCTGCGGTCGGAGGTTCGAATCCTGCCTAGGGCACGGATATGTGTGATGGCCTTAGGTTAGTTCGGTTTAAGTAGTTCTAAGTCTAGCGGACTAATGATCTCAGATGTTACGTCCCATAGTGCCTGGAGCCATTTGAACCATTAGATATCTTTCCCATAATGCAACGTGTTACCCATGTAGCTGACGTGAAGATGGTTCGCGCTCATGACAAGCATGTCTCTTTATTGTTGCCATTTGCAAATCATTCGAACGTATGAAATCACCATCACAAATCTTTAACCCACGTGGTATCGTACGAGGAACAGAACTTCCACGCTGGAAGTCTGAATCACATCACACGCTAATAGAGAGTCTAGTTTAGTGGAAATTCAACGGATACGGTCACGGTAGTCTGCTTACATGTATCCATCTTGCACTAGGCCATATAATAAGGATCGTAGCTCTTTCCAGACCGTTATCAGTACGCCAGGAACGCGACAGATGATTCCATGCCAAGAAGTTTGAAAGCTCCGAAATCAGTTTGTGCTAGACTCGTAAAATACTAATTTGAAGGCAGTTTGTACCGCAATATGTAGCTTAAATTAATGAGTTAATTTTGTAACTGTATTGGAATGTAAAGGAGTTTCAAGAATCGGATACAGCCTTGAACGTTCGCAGCTCCATATTCAATTAATTATTCTTAGATTGCTATTAAGCTCTTCTCATATTTAATATTGTACCCATGTGCTCTCAGTTACATTTTGATTCATATTTTCACGTGGTTCATTTCATCATCGTATGAGTAACGTTTAGTTTTGAGAATTACTCCTACGTTGTCTCTTACTCGGAGTACATAGGCCTACTTCCACCTATTTCCTCTGTAACACGTTTCTGTATGTTTTCAACATTTATGTTACTTGGAAACGATACACAAATTAAACGCTGCGATGTTATCCTATACCCCAGCATCATTTCCTAGATGTGTGTCCCTGCACATGGATTTGCATCTTAGTGTACTGCCTTAAACAGCGACATTTGTGTCCTTTTTGTTGTTCTTATTTAGTCAATAAAAGTGTGAAACAAATTTACTGAACGTTACAGTTGGAGGGTGCAGAGTTGTAGAATTGAAAGAATTGTTACCTAGAAATCAGATTTTCGTAGAATGATATAGCATACGAAACACCAGCTGCGTATTGTGACAGGCGAAGAAATATTACCAAAAAATAAGTCTCTATTTGTATCAAATATTGGTGGATCATTGAGACAACGTTTCTGAAGTTATTAGCATCGACTACACTGTAATAAATGAGCACAATAAGCGAAATCAGGACAAAAATAGGCAACAATAGAAACGTGGCGCAACGTAACGATGGTGAACTGAAATAGTACGACATGAAGCCACAGTGAAAGAGGCGAAGAAAGAAGTGTATGGAAAACCATTACCAGAATAAGGGGCTGAGTATCGGATATGTGCAAAAGCAAGCGGGTGTAGCTGACTTCTCACTGAAAGGACCTCTGGAAGGGAGCAGTTGTTAGAGTACACGAAGTGTTGTGTTAGTGATACACATTGGTATCGATATTCCATGCCACTGAATAGAAACGGCGTTATCAACAGAAGACAACGTCTTTAAACGAGGTGAAAGATTGATTTTAAAAAGTAAAGTTAGTAATTCTGATATTATTTCTCCGTGCTACTGGTTATGTCGACGACACTGTGTCGAGCTTGGCTCGTAAAGGAAATTACTTTCACGGAGTTATTAAAAGCAATATAAATGATAACAGTAATAACAAAAATAATATTCAGACATACTCTGATCGTTGTGTACACAGAAACTTGCTTGTCCCTTAGACAGAAGTGTTATGTACAACGTAGATAATATAATGTGAAAACAAATGTATCTCTTAATTAATTACAAGTACAATGAAACTCTTAAATCACCAAGTCATATCTCACCACTTAAAGAGAGTCAATACACGCACAGAAAATCACACACACACACACACACACACAACACTGACACCAGACCTGTCACATCATTTCACAAACGTAATTTCAGGGGGTAATTGTTATTGGTCTCTGCCAACTGATTAACTGATTTCAGTTATGCTTAACTGCCTGAAATCAAAGTAGAGAAACAAGAGAAGAAAAATTTTTGTGTGAAAGACATAGTAAAATATATCATATGCTTTGTTAAACACAGTGGCAGGCCTGTGTGAGTAACTTGTATATATCTCAGTACTATAAAAACTGTTGGGTGTTACAAGGTTTCTCCGTTCTTTCTTAAATATATGTAATGTTTTCATATTCTTTACTTCTGTAAGCAATGCACTGAAGATCATTTGTTTCTATAGTCTACTCTTCTAACATGTGGTCTTGATATGTAATAGAGAGTGTATAGCGTTGGAACTCATTTTCAGACTTTCGCACCTAGCAAGCCCTGTAATAGAAATTTAATATATTTTATTATTTCCGTTTTAAATCAAAACATTCACTTTTTGTGCACTGCAGTCTTATTTCAGAAATTATGAAAGTTGCTCTGGGAAAGTTACGTTTTTCCAAAAAAATGTTCGAAGGTACAACATGGGCAGGTACCCAAGAACAGATATTTCATTAAAATTTAAAAGTGTTGCAATCGAGAAAACCTTGTTAATACTCGGTTTAATTGTCTGTGTGTTACATTATTGCTTAACAACACACCAACGATCATTAAATGAAATCACGTTAAATATTAAACAACAGATACAAATTAGATCATTTTGAAGTAGTTGATACCAACACAAATTTCTATTTTCAAAGCATATAAAGGTACTATCCAAACTCAGTTATTTTGCAAATACAACATACTACATGGTAGAAGACCTTTTGTTTGAAGATAAACGACAGCCGTGGAGTGTCTTAAAGATCCAAGCGTTATACGCGGTGCTATGGGCATAAGTGGAGATACTTTTATGTGCAGTACCTTAAAATGTACACACATCAGTGTGTAGGTTGTTTTTTTTTTCTCTGCGTCGAACAGTCTTCCCCCAAACACGCCTCAAACTTTACGACCTGATGTTTTCTGTGTAGTCTATCCGGCCCGTGAAATGAAAGACGCCTGGCACAGTAGACCATCCGTTCTTTGTCGTACTATCCAACCTAAAAACATACAACTTGTAACAGTTATTAATCTGCAAATGGCGTTAAGTATTGATGTGATGTTGTTCAACATCACCATTAGTTATCAACAGAAATCTCTGCACTTATACCCGTTACACCCTTCAGAATTAGTTTTAAAAATATACAGAATTTCGCTCAGCATAAAATCCTGTAACTGAAGAATTAACATCTTCCAAGTAGCTTTAATATGTTGCACAGCACTTACACATCCTCTATGTGTAACACTCTCCCCTGTATGAAAATAATTCGTATTGGTAGTTTGTGGACATGCGTGTTTGGTGCTGAAAATTCCCGATGTAATTTTAGGTAAAAAAAATTTATTGTATAAACATGGGTTCCTCTGCCAACTTCTCACCAAAAAATTAAAAAAAGAAAAAAATACATCTCGAAATCATAGGATATCTCATGCAGTGTCAGCTCAGTATCATAAGTTCAGCTCTTCGGTTTTCGAGATAACCGTTGGCTGCAAAAGAACGGTAAACTCCATTAAATTTTAACTTCTCGTCGGGAATGTTTTCTGTTATACTACTGAAGCACATTCATCTGGTTACACCAGTAAAGAATCCATTATTCAAAATGACTCCATAACACGAGCACGTACGAGAAGAGCCTCTAATTTTATATGCATAGAACTGCGCTATAAAACAGCTTTAAATTCGCTGTCTCAGGGTAAGTAAGTCTTCTGCCACGAGTTGCTTCTTGGTTATGGATTACAACCATGTTCCCACGCGGTCAGACTTTCTACGCGGGATCCAATTTACTTCGCAGGGCATGTCGTGCATATTATATGGAACATTCACAAAAGGAGAAGTTAAAACATACTACAAAGTCAGGAATAAGAGGAACTGCCCAGCACACTAAAAGCGTTTGATACTGTTACGCACTTAAGTTTATTCCGTTTCTCATTTGCGATTTGACAAACAGGTTTTTTCCTTGTAAATACTTCAGTGAGAGAAGTAAGTAACACTAAGCGCGGTCGAAAATGCAGAAGCAGAAAATTTGCTACAACATTTTATTTGCTAGCATGTCACAAACATAAAAATAGGAAGTTCTTTTAGCTCCATCATCACCAGTTTATATTCGAGAACTGTTATTCACTTTTGCTTACTGTTTACTATCGAAAACATTGTGGCTATCTTATCAGTTTCGTTGAAATGCGTCCTTTTTGCAATATTCTTGTCTTATCATGACGGAAACGCAAGGCGGACACAGGAATCTGAGGTCTCTTTGAGAAGCTTGGTATGACGTGCTTACATGAACAGACAGCAAATGTGCATACAGTTAATCACACGAATATTAATATCTACGTGAGATCATGTCCATAAAATGTCATTACCGGCAAAAGAAAGAACAGGTAAGTCGAGCGACAATTGAAGAGAGACAGCATCACCGAATATCTGGATGTTTTACGTTGAGAGAACATGCTGTTCACCACGAACATAGACGGTGTTGCCGTTTGTACCATTGCACATTCCTATTGAACCCATATTATAGCACGAATCTCATGCTGGGTCAGGTCTTGTAAGGCGGAGACATTTACTATCGCTACCAGTGCGCGGACGCCCAGTGAGAGATAGACCATTAAAAACAAAAGTTGATGAGGATGATCAATCCATTAATACTTATTTCACGTACTTGTCGTTCCCTGCACTTTGGGGTGCCTCTTGCTGAAATTTCGTTTTAAAATATGTACAGATGATCGTCACCCATAGATATCTGAGACGACCTTAAAGTCTTCACTCACAAGAGATATGGAAGTTTCCGCCGGCCGCTGTGACCGAGCGGTTCTATCTACTTCAGTCCGGAAGCGCGCTGCTGCTGGGGTCGCAGGTTCGAATCCTGCCTCGGGCATGGTTGCGTGTGTTGTCCTTAGGTTAGTTAGGTTTAGGTAGTCCTAAGTCTAGGGGACTGATGGCCTCAGATGTTAAGTCCCATCGTGCTGAGAGCCATTTGAACCATTTGAAGTTTCCAGTTACGAGTACCATGCACACCAAGTGGCACAGTAACGGCCTGAAATAACAAACTGTGAGTGACATAAGCAAATTCTTCTTCATCCACACGAATAATTTGAACTAAAAATAAAATCGGTGTAATGCAGATCTTGTGTAATAAGACAAGGTAATAAGTTCACTAGTCATCTGCTGTACATATTAGCAATGTATGCCTGAGATTTTAATAATGATCAATCAGGACTAGTGTACATAGAACGGACAATGAGGTGTTGGGCAGGTATCCATAGCAGTAGGGCAAGCCTCGTTTCAGCGCATTTTGTTGTGTGGGTTTCCTATATCAGAGACAGGTATGCACTCAGGCAAACATATTGTTCTCCTTTGATTGACAGGTCATTAACCTATTGTTTCCCTTTGATTGACAGATTCTTAACCTATTTTTCTACTAAAAGGATCCTCCCTTTTGATTGACAGGTCTTTAACCTATTGTTCACTCACCCCCCCACCCCCCCAACTCTAAATTAAACAATTTAGACAATGTATAGAATGTTGCTTAATTACTTATGGCAATGTATGAAATACAGTTTATTTATTTAGTTAAAGAATTTGTCAGGAAATTGATTGCAGTGTATGGAACATTGTTTAAACAATATTCCATAAACTGCGATCTACTTCCCTCCAAGTGACCGATCAATTGAGTCTTTTTCCCCACAGATTTCTGGGAGGGGGAAGGGAGAGGAGGGAGTTTACCAGAGAGGGAGTGGTTAATTAATTGATAAATTTAATTAAGTATTCAATCAAACTGATGAGAGTGAGAAGGGCTATTCCAGTAACTCAGACCTGAAAGTTTACCTGTATCAGCGAGGGGGAGGTTTCCTGAGGGGCAGGAGGGGGAGGGGTGGTGGCAAGGGGCAGAGGAACAATAGGTTAAGGACCTGTCAATCAAAAGGGAGGATCCTTTTGGTAGAACAACAGGTTAAGGACCTGTCAATCAAAGGGAAACAATAGGTTAATGACCTGTCAATCAAAGGAGAAGAATAGGTTTGCCCAAGTGCACACCTACCCCTGATGTAGGTAACCTGCACTAACAAAATTCACTGAAAGGAAGCTTGCCCTACTACCATCAAAATCACGAATCATTTGATTGCTCTCTTTGAGTCACATCTGTCTGTATCTTTGTACAGTTTTTGGTTTATAATATAAACAGCACATGGTTCAGATAGCTACTGTCGAGTGAACTATAAAGCTCAAGGTGGGTGGATGCACTGGCACGCAGACAGAACTTATTGTGGCCCACAACTGGCTGCAACAGTAAGATACAGTGCCACCAATGGAAAGCGCTGAGGCGGAGAGGCTGTGGAGCTGACGCGAAAGACAATAGACTTCTGATACCATTTAAGATAAAGACGATTAGTCTGATGTTTTATGGCGTACTGCTGTAGGATTCTTGTATGGGATTTGCCAGATGGTGTGGGCATTATCTCTCAAAATGCGTCCTATGTGTGATACTGTACATTGTGGTCGAAGCTGACAAATTTCAAAATTCATGTACAGTCACTATCTACACTTCAATTAAATTGACACAATTACAGTCACAGCGGAATATCTAACATTATCATCATGTCGTCATATACAACGACATATTTTTAAACATAAACTACACAGTCAGTTTAAATTATGAGATTTTACTACAATGGGAAAAATAATGTAGTTACAACCATTATGATCAATCACATGTAAGTAAGAAACCGTTTCTTGGAATTGAAACGAATTTAGTCTCGTGGAGAAGAAGTTCTACAGCTGTATTGGACATTACGACACACCGTAAGAAATAAAAAGATTCTGCCGTAAATATATCGTAGGTAGTGTCGTAAAATTCGCCTTAGCTATATTGGCCAAGTGAGATGCAGTTCCGAATATATCTACTCATCAGCAGTAAATCGAAATAATTATCTCGCGAGGAACTTATCAGAAAGAAAACGAATGGAGTATCGTAAAAACACTTTTACTGCTGCTGGATACTACGACACACAATACAAACCAAAAATAAAATTTGCGTTGTAATAGAATGGACGCTAGTGTCGACAAATACAGTTTAGCTATATAGTTCAATTTGAGAATCCAATACGGAATTGCAAATACAGATGGGCTCTCTGTTAGTAGTAAATAAAACCAGTTACCAAAAAAGAGCTTTAACTGTTTCTGAGAATGAAACTAATCCGAGTATCGTAAGGCAGTTACCACAGCTGTAGTGGGGTCTACAATAAACAGTGCTAATAAAAATATACTTCTCGTAGATAAGACAGCGGCTAATAAATGTAAATATTATTACAGAACAGCTGGAATTTTGATTCTAATAACCAGCAGGGATTAAAAATATAATTTCTATTGCAACCAAAGAATACGTGACAACAGACGGCGCTATGATAATTGGAACTGAAGATACGCGCAAGACAGTACCGGTCACTTTTTTACTCAAGACGCTCTACCGACGTGAACTTTAGGAACAGTCATGGTACAACACAAATTGTAAACCATTTCACACTGAATCTTTAACTCCCACGAGTCATGAAAGAGTAATCCAGCATACACTTGCACCGGAAAAGTGAAGTGCCAGGAACTCTTCTGTACGAGGGGCGTCAAGTAAGTAATACATCACACATTTTTCTCAGCCAATTTCTGTTGAAAAAATGGCAACATTGCGCAGTATTCCCACTTCAGGCCCTATAGTTTCACGGAGTTCCGTTTCGCGGCGGCGCTGTACGTAACCTTCAAAATGGCGTCTGTAGCGGACTGCGTTCCAAGCAGACAGCTTGAAGTGAGTTGTTCTTTTTTTTTATTTTTGCGGAAAACCAGAGCATCATAGATATTCATAGGCGCTTGCAGAATGTCTACGGAGACCTGGCAGTGAAAAAAAATGCGCTGGGAGTCGTTGGGCGAGGTGTTTGTCGTCACCACAACAAGGTCGCGCAAATGTGTACGGTCTCCCGCTTGCTGGCCGACCACACGTTCTGTGACGCCTGCAGTGTTGGAATGTGTGGACACTCTCGTTCGAAGTGATAGCCGGATATCAAACACCTCGCTGCTCATCTGGACATGTCTCTTGGTAAGGTTGGCACACTCGTCCACCAGCTGGGGTACTTAAAGGTGTGTTTAACCGCTGGGTTCACCGACGTCTAACAGAAGACCATAAAGTGGAACGACAGGCCGTCTGTGCCGAACTGTTTGCTCGCTACGAGGCCGATCGCGACAATTTTCTGTGGAACATTGTCACAGATGTTCGTCACTTCGAACCGGCAACGAAACGAGCAATCTATGAAGTGGCGCACATCACATTATCGTCAGCCGGTAGAGTCATGGTGACAGGCTTCTGGGAACCTGAAGGATTTATTCTGTTTGACGTCCCCCCTCTCGGTGCAACGATCGACTCGGAGATGTACTGTGCTATCTTTAGGAAACTGAAGAAACGACTTCAGCTTGTTCGTCGCCACAAAAATGCTAACGAACTTCTCCATGAAAATGCACGACTTTACACAGGTCTTCGCACCCGAGAGGAGCTCACAAAACTCCATTGTAGTGTTCTTCCACATCTACCCTACAGCCCAGATCTCGAACTTTCCGACACCATTTGTTCGGCCTAATGAAAGACGCACTACGCGGGGAACAGCACCATGCAGGTATGCATGCCTTCTCAGTAAGATGTATCGCAATCGCACTGAACGGAGATTATGTTAAAAAGTATGGTTTTGTAACCAAAAGAGTGGGGAATAATATAGTGTACTGGAATCCTGAAAAAAAGAGACCTAATCTGATTCCAGAAAAGAAATTGTGTTGGATTACTTACTGAATGCCCCTCGAGAAACAGATGTAACACATACCACTCAAAGCCCCTGCCACGAGCCAATGTTACTTTAAGTAGACGGCGCTATCTGCTACAGCTGACCGATGAGGTAATTAAAATGAGTTGCCAAAGGAACGCTCCTAATCGTCATCTTTTTTCTCCAAATTTGTTGTACAGGACGAGTCACTAACTATTGCCACCAAGAATAACTCTGAAATTATAAAAGGAGCTGAAAAGTTTGTGGGGCAAAAGTTGCATGGGAGCCATAATATGACATTGGCTTTTTGTTTGCTAGCTGGGGTCGCTTCAGAGATGTGAAAGTCAACTTTGTTTTCTTAAACGGGATGCTACAGTTTCGTACCTATTTTCCGATAGCGGCTATCGAGACGAATCCAATGATGTGTAACAGTAAGGTTCCGAGTTCGAGTCTCGGTCCGGCACACAGTTTTAATCTGCCAGGAAGTTTCATATCAGCGCACACTCCGCTGCAGAGTGGAAATCTCATTCTGGAAACTTCCCCCAGGCTGTGGCTAAGCCATGTCTCCGCGATATCCTTTCTTCCAGGAGTGCTAGTTGAGCAAGTTTCGCAGGAGAGTTTGGAAGGTAGGAGACGTGGTACTGGCGGAAGTAAAGCTGTGAGGACGGGGCGTGAGTGATGCTTGGGTAGATCAGACGGTAGAGCACTTGCCTGCGAAAGGAAAAGGTCCCGAGTTCGAGTCTCGGTCCGGAACACAGTTTTAATCTGCCAGGAAGTTTCACTTAGTAAATGTAACAGATCTACTAAAGAGACTGACTGCATTACGCTTGTACATCCTCTTTTGCAGTACTGCTGAGCAGTGTGGAATCCTTAGCAGACAGGGGTAACTGAGTAGATCGAGAATGTTCAAAGAAGGGGAGCATGTTTCCTACTATCGAGAAATACGGGAGAGATTGTCACGGACTTCATACAGGATTTGGGGTCGACATAAATAAAACAAAGGTGGTTCTCGATGTGGCTGGATTTTCTCAACAAATTTCAATTACCAACTTCCTCCATAAAACGGGAAAATATTTTGCTGCCGTCGATCTACATAGGGAGAAACGATCATCATAATAAAATAAGAGAAATAGAAACTCGCGCGGAAAGATACAGGTGTTCGTTTTTTCCACGAGCTTTTCAAGAGTGGGATAATAGATAATTATTTTGAAGGTGGTTCGATGACCCCCTGACAGGCATTTAGGTGTGATCTGCAGAGCATCCATGTAGATGTAGAATGCAAATTACAGGAACAATGCACCCTTATGGCACTGATGTTCGAAGAAGCAAAACGAAGGAATATCAGTTCTGGTAGTTTAACAAAGATGGATCGAAAATGTCTTTCGCAGGTACCTGAGATGAGATACAATGATGAAGCTGATTTACTGAGACATATTTTATCTCAATGAATTTTCTTATGTTGAGAAATCAAAATGAGCGATCTATTATACTTCGTAAAAGCTTTCTAAATCCAAGATCACATAAAGATTTCTTTATTTACAGCAACTGGTTACGATAGATTTGCTGTCATCTTCATGTCTTCATAAATGTTATCAATTTTGTTCATTTTGAGCTGTAACCCAATGTTAATGGCTAAAATGTGGCACCCTATACAAAGGTTTGTCATAAATAAAATATCCATAATCGAAAAAGCACCTTGTGCACGTGGCCGTGCCCTTACATGTAACACAAACAGATACTATTACGTCATACTTGTAGTGTGATTTTTATGACTTAATAAGCACCTTTGTGTGCTACATATATTTATATGGCCAAGTGGACAAGGTGGTTTTCGATTTTAAATGTTTTATTTATGACAAACGTTTGTTTCATGTGCTACAATTTAGCTAGCAACATGGCAATTTTTAATGACATTCTAACTCAAAATGAACATGTTTTATAAGAAAAATTTTTGAAGACCTGTAGATAAAGCAAAGTCTGTCGAAACAGATGGTGTAAATAAATATTTACGTAATCTTGGATTTAGAAAATTTTTAACAAGTCATTTTGTCGTTAACATTGAAATATCTAGTTCAGTCAGGGGGCTGGTTGAAATTAAATGTTTTGCTTCAAGAGCCTCCTGTTTTTAGCTATTATCCCACTGCTGGGGGCGAACCATTCGGTTACAGTCTTTCAGATGCCTACCCATCCGTGTTTCTCCACTTTCACAATCAGCAATTCAGGCTGTTTTACGAATTGCCCTGAAATGAGTATACTGGCCAGGATACGACTGGAGGTCTGCACACCATTCTCAGAAGCCTATTCGTTTCTCCACATTACCCAAGTCCGAATACGTCTACACAGATGGATCGAAAGTCACCGACAGGGTGGATTATGTTTTTGTACACACAAGAACCAACGAGAAGAATTCTCTGCACAGTGCATACTGCATGTAGACTACAGAATCGATCACTGTATCACAAGCTTTGAAATACATTAAAACTCTCTTTGCAGCGACTCATTGCGTTTCTTACAGAGCGTATCTTGGTGCTACCGACAGAAACATGTTGGTCGCTGACATCTGTGACCGATTAGTTGACCACCACCGTAATTTTCAGATGGGTACGGAAACGAGTGGGTAGTCCGAGAAATGAACTCACTGACAAATTAGCGGTAGACACAACCACAGGAGACAAACTTGCCGCGCGGGATTAGCCGAGCGGTCTAAGGCGCTGCAGTCATGGACTTTGCGGCTGGTCCCGGCGGAGGTTCGAGTCCTCCATAGGGCATGGGTGTGTGTGTTTGTCCTTAGCATAATTTAGGTTAAGTAGTGTGTAAGCTTAAGGACTGATGACTTTAGCAGTTAAGTCCCATAAGGTTTCACACACATTACTGTTTCACATTACAGACAAACTTAAACTCGCATTACAGAGGACCGAGATACTACTACGACAACTGCGACATCAGATTTTGAAAACATGGGATACGGAGTAGCAGTTAAACACAACAAGCTGTGGGCTGTCGAGGTGTTCATGAAGGTTTTATATACTTCTTTCCAAGCCGCTCGGAGAGATGTCATCATGCTCTGCCCACCATATATCGGCCACACCAGACATACCCACGATTTCTTTTAGTCAAGAGGACCCTCTCAGGAGGAACCACCCACCACCCCTCCTCCTGCCCATAGTGCAACGGTGGTAGTCGTGACTCGACAGCTCATATTCTCGCAGTGTGTGCCCCGCTGGTTGATCTAAGTGAGCCATCAACCTCACCATTTTTCTACCTCAGGTACTTGCGGACGATGGGATAGCTAACAAATTCATACTTGCTCGAACAGTCCACGGGCCCGTTGGACACTATGAACCGGCAGTATACCCGTGGACTGTTCGAGCAACAAATACGCCGGGAGAAATTGAAGAATCACATCAAATTCATACTTTTGCCGAGGGAGCGTGGGTTTTTATAACAACGTTTAATGCACCTGAACGTTTGTTGTCAGGGATGGATGTGGGCAAAGAACCTCTCGCTGATGAGTGTGGCTAAGTGGCCCTGTACCTCTGCACAGTCATTAATTTTTAAAGTTCAGTGTATGTATTTTATTTATCTAACAGTTTGAGCTTATTACCTTTCTACGAAGGTTGCTCGGAAAGTAAGGAACGATCGGTAGCGAAATGGAAACGACAGTGATAATCAAAACTGTTTTCTTTGCATATTTAGCTACGCCTTCCAGATACTGGGAAGATGCTTCCTCAATTTTTGTACGTAATTTTTCTGTGGGAGCAGTAAACAGTTTAGGTGGTGGCAGTATAGATTAGCTCAAATAAACATTTCATATGACTCCAATTTTCATTGGTTACAGAGATGCTCCTATAAGAATGTAAACCAAACGAGTACTCACAGTAGGTGTTAATAAGACAAATGATTTAGTTCAATCCTGATTTTCAGGAATTTCACTTCTGACTTCGGTGTGCATTCGAATTTTCCTTGTAATAACATGTGTAGAAATCCTAGGGTCGCCTTGGGATTTTTACACTGAAGAGCAAAGAAACTGGTACACCTACCTAATACCGTGTAGGGCCGCCGCGAGCACGCAGCAGTGCAGCAACACGACTTGGCATGGACTCGACTAATGTCGGAAGTAGTGTTGAAGGGAACTGACATCATGAATCCTGCAGGGGTGGCCATAAATCCGTCAGAGTACGAGGAACTGGAGATCTCTCCTGAACACACGGTACAAGGTATCCCACATAAGCTCAGTAATGTTCATGTCTGGGGTGTTTGGTGGCCAGCGAAAGTGTCTAAACTCAGAAGTGTGTTTCTGGAGACACTCTGTAGCAATTCTGGACGTGTGGTGTGTCGAATTGTTCTGCTGGAATTACCCAAGTCCGTCGGAATGCACAATGAACATGAAAGGATGCAGGTGATCAGACAGGATGCTTACGTACGTGTCACCTGTCAGAGTCGCATCTAGAAGTATCAGTGGTCCCATATCACTCCAACTGCTCAAGACGCACACCATTACAGAGCCTCCACCAGCTTCAACAGTCCCCTGCTGACATGCCGGGCCCTTGGGTTCATGAGATTGTCTCCATACCCGTACACGTCCATCCGCTAGGTGCAATCTGAAACGAGACTCGTCGGACCAGGCAACATATTTCCAGTCATTAACAGACCAATGTCGGTGTTGACGGGCCCACGTGAGGCGTAAAGTTTTGGTGTCATTAAGGGTACACGAGTGGGGCCTTCGGCTTCGAAAGCCCATATCGATGATGTTTCGTTGAAAGGTTCCCACGCTGACACTTGATGGTCCAGCACTGAAATCTGCAGTAACTTGCACGTTGAACGATTCTCTTCATTCGTCGTTCATCCCGTTCCTGCAGGATCTTCTTCCGGCTGCAGCGATGTCGGAGATTTGATGTTTTACCGGATTCCAGATATTCACGATACACTCATGAAATGGGCGTACTGGAAAATTCCCTTTTCATCGCTACCTCGGAGATGGTGTGTCCCATCACTCGTGCGCCGGCTATAACACCACGTTCAAACTCATTTAAACCTTGATAACTTGCCATTGTAGCAGCAGTAACTGATCTAATAACCGCGCCAGACACTTTCTGTCTTGCATAGGCGTTGCGGACCGCAGCGCCGTTTTCTGTCTGTTAATATATTTCTGTACTTCAATACACATGCCCATACCAATTACTTTGGCGCTTCAGAGTAAAAGGGGATATTCTGTTCATAATCCGAACAAATAGTTCGTCTCTTCTGTTTACTTCACTTGGTAGACTTCGGCTTCCAACCGTCCCCACATGCAAAAATCTGAAAGAGACGTTTTGTCCAAATCCAACAACCGCGAAATGTTATACTGAGATGGTGACTCGCCTGACGACGTGAATGTTCAAGGGCCCTTTAATTATGGAAGAGCGTATCAAACCTTGTAGGCAAAAGAATCTCTTGGAGTAAGAGTGGAACCTCGTTTTCAAGAAACTCTAAAGTGGCTTTGTAAGACGGTTGTATAACACTGCAACGTGGTTTTTATGTGCAAACCGGTGACAAGTGAAATAATAAGTACAGAGGACTTGCAAGATACAACTAATTTATTACTGATCAACAGTTTAACCCAAAGGGCACAGTATTTACCAAAAATTTTTGTACAAGTGTCTCTTATTCACAAGTCAGAAAAATAAATTACACAATACCTTTGTAACTGAATTAGGTGCAAACTTCTTATAACTTCTCTACTAACTGTAAGCGCTTCAATAATAAAAGGTAAAATCAGTTCCATTTAACAATGGCACTTGAATCATAAAGGTGAAATAAGTTTCTTTTGAGCGGGATACACAAGTCAAAAAAAAATACATTACACAAAACCTTTCTGATTGAATTACTTGCAAACAAGAATTTCTTATAACTTCTATACTAACTGTAACCACTTCAATAATAAAAGGTAAAATCAGTTTCATTTAACAAAGGTTGAAATAAGTTTCTTTTAAATAGGTCACCAGGGCAAGCGCAATAGGACAATTCACATAATTTCCAATTTCCGCTACCCATCAAGTATTTCTCTTTAACATGTACATAAGTTCAACTCCCGCCGCACGTAAGGTATAATTCAGAACACTAGTCACCTTCCTTTATGGTTTTGAAGGTAAATATATAAGCAGTATAGCAAACGGAACAGACGCCTTGGCGTCCCAATGCAGAGGAAACTTAACTTAATGCAAGATCTCCACTCACTGCAACCCGAAGAACTCAGTGGCCGCCGTATCGGTTGCCATTTTTCCCGCGGCCAAAAGAACCTCCGTTACCTCTGGTACTGGTCGGCCAAGGCGTCGTACTCCGGACATCGATTTAGACATGGACTAGGTGCCCGCTGCAGTGCTGCAACAGAAAAGCACAAACACACAGCCACCGCCAAAAGGAACAATGTTAACAGCCCCAGACTATAGTAAGATAAAATTCTGCAAAGATAAATCACATCAAGACAAAGGCAAATGAAAAATGGTTAAAAGAATTAACTGTAGACCTCAAATTTCAAAATATGTAAAATTGCCCCAGCACAAACAGACTACTTTTAAAATGGCAACTACACTCCTGGAAATTGAAATAAGAACACCGTGAATTCATTGTCCCAGGAGGGAGAAACTTCATTGACACATTCCTGGGGTCAGATACATCGCATGATCACACTGACAGAACCACAGGCACATAGACACAGGCAACAGAGCATGCACAATGTCGGCACTAGTACAGTGTATATCCACCTTTCGCAGCAATGCAGGCTGCTATTCTCCCATGGAGACGATCGTAGAGATGCTGGATGTAGTCCTGTGGAACGGCTTGCCATGCCATTTCCACCTGGCGCCTCAATTGGACCAGCGTTCGTGCTGGACGTGCAGACCGCGTGAGACGACGCTTCATCCAGTCCCAAACATGCTCAATGGGGGACAGATCCGGAGATCTTGCTGGCCAGGGTAGTTGACTTACACCTTCTAGAGCACGTTGGGTGGCACGGGATACATGCGGACGTGCATTGTCCTGTTGGAACAGCAAGTTCCCTTGCCGGTCTAGGAATGGTAGAACGATGGGTTCGATGACGGTTTGGATGTACCGTGCACTATTCAGTGTCCCCTCGACGATCACCAGTGGTGTACGGCCAGTGTAGGAGATCGCTCCCCACACCATGATGCCGGGTGTTGGCCCTGTGTGCCTCGGTCGTATGCAGTCCTGATTGTGGCGCTCACCTGCACGGCGCCAAACACGCATACGACCATCATTGGCACCAAGGCAGAAGCGACTCTCATCGCTGAAGACAACACGTCTCCATTCGTCCCTCCATTCACGCCTGTCGCGACACCACTGGAGGCGGGCTGCACGATGTTGGGGCGTGAGCGGAAGACGGCCTAACGGTGTGCGGGACCGTAGCCCAGCTTCATGGAGACGGTTGCGAATGGTCCTCGCCGGTACCCCAGGAGCAACAGTGTCCCTAATTTGCTGGGAAGTGGCGGTGCGGTCCCCTACGGCACTGCGTAGGATCCTACGGTCTTGGCGTGCATCCGTGCGTCGCTGCGGTCCGGTCCCAGGTCGACGGGCACGTGCACCTTCCGCCGACCACTGGCGACAACATCGATGTACTGTGGAGACCTCACGCCCCACGTGTTGAGCAATTCGGCGGTACGTCCACCCGGCCTCCCGCATGCCCACTATACGCCCTCGCTCAAAGTCCGTCAACTGCACATACGGTTCACGTCCACGCTGTCGCGGCATGCTACCAGTGTTAAAGACTGCGATGGAGCTCCGTATGCCACGGCAAACTGGCTGACACTGACGGCGGCGGTGCACAAATGCTGCGCAGCTAGCGCCATTCGACGGCCAACACCGCGGTTCCTGGTGTGTCCGCTGTGCCGTGCGTGTGATCATTGCTTGTACAGCCCTCTCGCAGTGTCCGGAGCAAGTATGGTGGGTCTGACACAACGGTGTCAATGTGTTCTTTTTTCCATTTCCAGGAGTGTATAAGACAAAGCATAATATTATTACACCAGTACGTCGCAGTTCCAATACAATATTGACACTCGTAAGAAAAGGTAGAAGTTAGTGACAACACCGGTAGTCCCGATTGCAAAACTAGAAAGCTTGAATGTCTACTTCTTCAATAGACAGCTGCGTGGTATATAGTTCAACTCCACTAGCCAAAATGGATAACACATTGCTCAGCGTCCTGTGTAGAAGACCATGGCCCGGTCACGCCTGAAGAACTTGCAATAACAGGCCCGCTTCCGCACTCTGAGCCACATACACCGGCCAAATCCAGCTAACTCCACGCAAACACAAGTTTCACTCTCTGAGCAGCGACACGTACCGTCCGCTCCGAAGCCAAACCCAGTCTGCCAGCCAGCCCACCAACATCACCACCGGCCAACGAGGCGAAGATACGCAACGCCAGAGTGAAACAATCGATCTGGGTGAATCGAACGGAGAAAGCAACTGGCGCCGGCGCCTCCCAACGTATCAAACACAACAGATCGAATGAAATGATTGTCTATGGGCAATGCGGTGTTCGTATGTCAATTTTGTAATGGAAAAATTGAACATTGCTGCTACTGCCTATAGAACATTATAGACGAGTTCCTAATCGCGCAGTACCAGACTGAAGAGTCATTACCTATGATTTCAATAAACTAAACGGTCTCTGTTATTATCTTTTACACCCGATCCAGCACCTCCGACGAGACGATGGTAGTGATTGCAAGCTTGTCGAAGGCTAATTGCAAATCACCGAGTAATCCCATTATTCCTGCCTACTGGTGAGGCCACTTTCATTCGTGACTGTAACAATAACATGGTAGCTCATATCAGTGGTTCGACGAGATGCCACATGCTTCCGTGCTGACATGATTTCCAGAGCGCTCGTATGTAAATATGTGAAGTGGTACGATAGACAATCAGTTCATTCGGCCTGTTGCGTTACCCCATCGTCTTACAAGGCCATTTTAAATATACGAGATCCGACTGTAAAATAACAGGACTGATGCTGTCACAGAGTAATTACGCATGTGCCATAAATCTATGACCAATAGCTGTGAAGCATGAAACCCTCTAAGATTAATGCGGCACCTTTGGTATCTCTAGACAAAGCAGTGTGGCCGTGGCCTTCGTTTGTGTAAGAGCTGTCATTTTGTTTTGCCAGAAAAATGATGTACAGTAATAGACCAATGAACTGTCGTGAAGTTTCGCATGAAACCTGGAAAAACTGGTGCTCAGATCTATCTTTTACTACAAGTAGTGTATGGAAAAGACGTTTTTCATGTACGTGAGTTTTTGAATGGTTCAAACGTTTCCAAGGCGGCCAAAAAGACATTAAAGAATACACACGCCCGGGGCGCCATTCAACACCAAAAACGGATGAAAATAGCGAAAAGATAATCTGAATCGATCTGACGGTAGGTTAAGTATACGATCGATTGCTGAAACCGTAGGAACTGACAAAAAGCGCATAAGTAAAATTTCAATTTAACGCCAGAAAGGTGCGTGCGAATCTGATGCTGAAAATTCTCATGATCGGATAAATGAAGCTTGTGAAAAGGTATGTACTTACATTTTGAATATCATTGAAAATCATCCTAAATTCTACGAAAAAGTAACAACAAGAGACGAATCTTGGTTTTTACCTTATGATACGGAAACTAAGCATCAATCCATTCACTGTCCGCCCCGAATGCTGAGTGGTCAGCGTGACGGATTGTCGTCCTGCGGGCCCATGTTCGATTCGCGGCTGGGTCGGGGACTTTTCTCCGCTCAGGGACTGGGCGTCGTGCTGTCTTCATATCATTTCATCCCCACCCGGCGAGCAGGTCGCCCAATATTGAGTCGAATGTAGTAAGACCTGCACCAAGGCGGCTGGACCTGCCCTGCAAGCACTGCCCTGCAAGGGGCCTCCCGGCCAATGACGCCAAAAGCTGGTTTCCATTTTAGTCCATTCACTGGACCCAACTTCACCGACATGAGAAAATAAGAAAAAATGATCCGAATTGTGGAAGAACACGTCAGGGGTTCTGCATCAAGACAATTCAGCGACTCCTACCGCTTTGTCTGTTAAGACGTTTCTAGCGAAGTACGCCATCTCATTGTTAGACCACCCACCTTATCCACCTCTCCTAGCACCATGTGACTTTTGTCTATTCCCCAAGGTCAACTCAGCGTTAAGAGAGGAACAAGATTTCATTCCGTTGAAGCAGTGAAGGGAAAGGCAGCACTTATCAAGGAGCTCACATAGGAAGACATCCAGTGCTGTTTCCATTAATGGAAAATTCGCATGGAGCATTGTAGGACAGTGTACTGAGGGTGACAATATCTGAAAACGTATCTTTGCGAAGAAAGTTGGTACTCCCGTTATTTTATAGTCACTCTTCGTACGCAGTGTGCTTGAACGGTTGAGTAGAAAACACCAAGCAATCAGAATCGCAATGTTAACTGAAATATTCAGTTATGTACACTCAAGCACAACATAGATTTGAACTTCAAAATGAACATGAAAATCAATAAATAAACCCCTAGTAACTGGAGTATCAACACTGAAAACGAAAATTTATCTCTATCTCTGTAATCAGCTGTATACCTGTAACCAATAAAAATTGGACACATGTTAAATGGCATGTTTTACGAATTAGTGTATACTAAGATCTCGCAAAGCATTTATTATTATGCCTGAAACATTCTGTACGACTGGAACTAAAAATTCACTACCCGTTAACACGATCAGGTTGTTAACGATTGATATTTTTCATTTTCTAGCCGATTTGAGTAAGATTTCGTACTCTACATTTGATCTGTAAGGTATACATTGAGGAGACAAAAGTCATGGGTTACCTTTTAATATCGCATGGACCTCCTTTTGCCCGGCGTAGTGCACCAACTCGACGCGGCTTGGTTTCGCCAAGTTGTTGTAGACATATTGAGCCGTGCTGCCTCTACAGCGAGATTGAGAAATTGTTGCGATTGTAGGGTTTTGTACACGAACTGACCTCCGTAAATGTTGAGTGCGATTAATGTGGGGCGATATGGTTGGCCAAATCATCGAATTGTCTACAACGTTCTTCAAGCCAATTGTGAATAAGTGTGACCCAGTGACATGGCCCATTGTCATCCATAAAAATTACATCGTTCCCAGAATGAGATTTTCACTCTGCAGCGGAGTGTGCGCTGATATTAAACTTCCTGGCAGATTAAAACTGTGTGCCCGACCGAGACTCGAACTCGGGACCTTTGCCTTTCGCGGGCAAGAGCTCTACCAACTGAGCTACCGAAGCACGACTCACGCCCGGTACCCACAGCTCCTTTCTTTCAGGAGTGCTAGTTCTGCAAGTTTCGCAGGAGAACTTCTGTAAAGTTTGGAAGGTAGGAGACGAGATACTGGCAAAAGTAAAGCTGTGGGTACCGGGCGTGAGTCGTGCTTCGGTAGCTCAGTTGGTAGAGCACTTGCCCGCGAAAGGCAAAGGTCCCGAGTTCGAGTCTCGGTCGGGCACACAGTTTTAATCTGCCAGGAAGTTTCATATCAGCGCACACTCCGCTGCAGAGTGAAAATCTCATTCTGGAAACATCCCCCAGGCTGTGGCTAAGCCATGTCTCCGCTATATCCTTTCTTTCAGGAGTGCTAGTTCTGCAAGTTTCGCAGGAGAACTTCTGTAAAGTTTGGAAGGTAGGAGACGAGATACTGGCAGAAGTAAAGCTGTGGGTACCGGGCGTGAGTCGTGCTTCGGTAGCTCAGTTGGTAGAGCACTTGCCCGCGAAAGGCAAAGGTCCGAGTTCGAGTCTCGGTCGGGCACACAGTTTTAATCTGCCAGCAAATTTCAATTTCATCGTTGTTTGGGTTCCTTGAAGTCAGTAAATGACTCCAAATTGTCTCCAAGTAGCCGAACATAACAATATCTACTCAATGATCGATCCAGTTGAAGAAGTTGAAGAAGAGGACCAGTCCATTCCATGTAAACACAGACCACGCCATTATGGACTCAGCGCTAGGTTGCACAGTGCCTTGTTGACCACTTGGTTCCATGGCTTCATGGGGTCTGCGCCACACTCGAAACCTACCATCACTCTTACCGACAGAAATAGTCATCTGACGATGTCACGGATTTCCAGTCTAGGGTCCAAACGATACGGTCACGAGCCCAAGAGAGACGTCATGCTGTTAGCAAAGGCCATAGCGCATAAACGCCAGATTTCGCCACACTGCCGTAAAGAATACGTTCGTCGGATGTTCCACATCGATTTCTGCGGTTATTTCACGCAGTGTTGCTTGTCTGTGAGCACTGACAACTCTGCGCATACGCCACTACTCACGGTCGTTAAGTGAAGGCCACTGCGTTGTTCGTGGTGAGAGGTAGTGCCTGAAATGTGGAACTCTCGGCACGCATTGACACTGTGGATCACTGAATAATGAATTCCTTAACGATTTCCGAAATGAAATGTCCCAAGCGTCCATTTCCAACTATCATTCCGCGTTCAGAGTCTATTAATTCCCGTCGTGTGGCTTTAATAACGCCAGCAACCTTATCACATGAATTACCTGAGTACAAATGACAGCTCCACCAATGCACTGCCCTTTTACACCTTGTGTACGCGATACTACCGCCTTATGTATATCTACGTATTACTATCACATGACTTTTGTCACGCCAGTGTATTACAATTACGTATTTAGTTATTGACACAATAAAAGACAAAGTTTGTACACAGGGGAACAAATAAAGGAGAGAAGGCAACATACCAACGACAAGAAAAACTGTCCCTAAAAGAAACTCGCCAGTGATGTATCCTCTTGTGGTGCTGAGACAACTCGAAATTTACGAACCAACTGATTCGTAAGCACTAAATTTTAATAATGTGCTAAATCCCTTTCGATTTTTTATATACCTTGCATGATTTGATTGTATGTTCATTTAGACATACATTCGTAAATTGGCCGCTAAGTTATTTTAGTAACAAGAGAGGACAAAATTTAATCGACATAAGCTACTACACGTCCAGGCGAAATCATACATCCGAAACAGCAAAATAAATTCAGGTGACACAACATGAATTTGAAAGAAATGTACAGCTTAATTTACTGTGAGTTTATGGTAGCCCTTGAATGGAGATCAGTAAAGGCAAACGGACTTTGGTTCGAGAAAGAGGAAGCTAAAACTGAAACGCATTGGTTTCCATGAATTCATATGTAATGTAGTAACACTCAAATATCAAACACTAAATTGACTACGCGCTATGGAAACTATGATACTGGTTTAAAGTACAACTGTTCTTGAATTAAACCTATGTTTATCAGTGTTACTGTCTAAAATATGCAATTTACGTCTACATTCCAGGAGACAAACGCAAGGATTTTAAATTCCTGACAGTGCAGACCTCATAGAAATTTTGTTCATAGAATGTATTTCGTGGATGTCCTAATGCGGCAATATGGGTTTGTAGAAAATGATCAAACTGCGTGGCAGAGCCTCTGTTGAAATCGATGCAGGTTTCATGCTGTAACTCAACTAAGAGAAACTCTTTCTGCACGAATTTCCTGGTTCTACGGACAGTAATTTCAGTTTAAGAATTTCACAGCATCACAAAGTACAACTGCAAATGTTGACTAATTATACGAATATGTTTCTTACCATCGTCATTCAACACAAAGACCGTGAAAGATGCCTCTCAGTATTTTCTTTCATTTCTTCATAGAATTTTTAAGTTTTGTGAATTGTAATTTTCTTTACTACTGTTGTTGAGACCTTGAACTAATCAGTTACAGTTTTGCATTCTCGTTGCTAATTCACTGCGTCGGGTATAGAGTCTTCGGCGAGTCGTTTGGCGCTCGGCTAGTAGCGTTCATTGGTCGTTTGCAAGCAATGTGGCTTCGTTGATCGAAGCAAGTTGGCCGTTACATTAAAATACTGTCGAGTGCTACGTGTAGTCTGGTTCTGGTCGTTAGCTGGAGAGGTACTTTCAAGGTCGCATGCTTTCCTGATGAAGTTACTTTTCTTTCAGGGAGTGCAAAATTGTTGAACAGTCGAGACTACATATAATACGTATCGTAATTTGTATTCTGTACTGAAGTAAAATTTTCTGTTTGGGGTTAGCTGGCTTTGTCTACTACCATTGCTCCTAGCCCTAATATTCGGTCGCGTGCTTCCTTGCAGTGGAATAGGTCTGAAGCCATTACGAATTTATAATTACTCGGAAGCTCGTTACTGCGCCATTTATAGCTTCATTTTCCGCAATATCTTTCGATTAACTGTTCATGATGTGTAAGAGTACGTTTGTACTGATGATACTGGATTACATTTCCGATGAGGTAGTCTTGGTTTGTATAAAGAAGTGTGGGTCGAGATTATCATTATGAGGTTGTGACAGTTGTCTTTACCGATCAGTATATTAATAGTTCGAACTACGTGTTCCGAGCATATTTACCAGAAATACGTTATCCCATATACTTCCTTTATTTAAATATGTCACATTACTGAGCTGCCATCTTCTCTTGCTATGGAGCTCAAGGATGCAATTCAGTAACTTTAATAAATGGCCACTCAGTTGCAGAGTAGCAATTGAGAACTGCACTTAATAACCAACCAAAGCTTTACGTATGCTAGTTTGTGCTGGTGGACACTGATCTGAGACTTCTGGTTGCCCTGCTTCATTGATCTATTGCGATAATGTGACTGACAGTCGGCGATCCAAAGGTCTTGCACACTGCAAGTGTGTTTAGAAAACTACTTTCGGTATGTTACTTTCTTGCGAATTTTTTAAAAGTAAGCGAATAACAATTTTTAAATAACTTTCTTACTCAACGCAATTCTTCTTTTGGTTTGTCTGATCTCAGATCTGAAGATGGTGGTTAATCTACTGAAGCTGGTCATCATTTTGTAAGAAATTTTTTAATGTTAAATGCGATCGAGACAATAAACAGAAAATTTTGGAATTTTTAAAAAGTTTAACGAAAGTTTCTAAATTTTTATAATTGATTATCTACTCACGATCGCTTTCTCCTACTTTGACAAAGACAGATGTATTCCTTCAAATACTGTTTCATCCCTGTTTACAGCTCTGTTAATTAAATTTAAATCAGCTACTTTGAGTGATTGAGTCATTTAGCTGCGTAAAATTCTTTAGTGACTGTCATAATTTTTACAGAAATCTGTGCTTTCATTCAGTGATCATTCAAATTTCTGTATTTGTTAATAAATAGGATTTGATTTTGTTTAACTTCCTTGGAAATGATGTGTAGATTAGAATGACGTAGGAGAAGGGACATCTTTTCATGACCTTTTTTAGCACTTGTATCAACTGTGGATCGTTGTAATTCTTCGTCTATAACTTAAGTGGCTACAGACTTTTTAAGTCATCAATCTGAATTCGTGCTAGCTTCACCTTTTACTTTCTTGTACTCCTCTTTCCATATCTACCTAACTACTGCAGTCAACATCTTCATCACTGGTCTTGCATATTCAATAAATGTCTCTATCTACTAGTTTTCCTTCTATTCCCCTTCCAGACTTTGGTAGAAGCCACATTAATTTGTTCCGTCTTCCATCTTCCATCTTATCACATTTTACGTTGTAGTGCTTCATTGTTTCGTACTTCATCCGTCCACTTAATTTTTAAAACTCTTCGAAAGCATCACATTTGGAATGTTAAAAGTTTCTTTTCACCTGTATTTCCAATAGTTCACGTTCCATTTGCATGTAACACCTTCCTCATTTCCATATCAATATTTAATAGCAGTATAGTTCCTTTATTGTGGAAAGATTTCTTCGCCTGCAGCAGTCAGTTCAGATTCTAATGGCATTTCCCAGCTGTTGATGGTGGCGGAAAGTCCACCTACAACGTTGCGTCGGACTCATTATCGGAATGTCTCTGCTGCTCTCCGAAGCTCAGATGAAAGTTCATAGATCAGCGTAGGGAGACAGCTACTAACGGCGCCCTATTGGCAATCTGTTGAGCTCCGCTCGGAATTAGTAACTACCTTCGTTTATTGTAGCGTATTTCTTCATAAAGTTGGCTGGTCAACGTTAAAATGTCTGCTCAACCACCTATTTATAGGGTGAAAAAGCCGCTAGAATTTATGCGTTTTGAAGGTCAAGCCTTTGTCTTCAGAGTTGCAGTACAAGAAATCTCTAAGAGCAATCAACAATAAACAGAAACAAGAGCGATACAATAATGCGGGTGCTTCCTTGCTTAAAATGTACATCAGAATCGCCGTCAGCTGATAAAATAGATTAAAATGGAATGGATTACTTTTTCCACAGGTATCGGCAACGTCACAGGAACAGCCCTACGTGTATACAGTCCGTGTATCTTCTCGAATGCCATAACCCGTAGACAAAATGGTTCAAATGGCTCTGAGCACTACGGGACTTAACATCTTAGGTCATCAGTCCCCTAGAACTTAAAACTAGTTAAACTTAACTAACCTAAGGACATCACACACATCCATGCCCGAGGCAGGATTCGAACCTGCGACCGTAGCAGTCGCGCGGTTCCGGACTCCACGCCTCGAACCGCGAGACCACCGCGACCGGCACCCGTAGACAAACACAGTAGTAATGAGCGTGAGCTCTTCATGAATGTAAACATGATATCAGAGAGAAGTCGAAGAAACAAAGATGATGTACAACACTGCCGGATAGCCCGGAAATTCTAATTCCGCCATGAACAGAAAACTAAAGTTATATGTAAGTCCGCTAAATAGTTACAGATATTAAAAACGATCTATAAAGTTTCTAAAAACGTTATTTGTGTAACCTATAACGTATTCATTTCATTTATTATGGCTTCCCACGCTGTAGTAGATCCAGTTTCTTGCATATATATTGTATATGCAAAACTGAGCGATCTTCCTCAATTCCCAACGTGGGGCCAGTTTCGTGTCTGCATGTCTTCGGCTGACTTCTCGAAATCATTAAGTTGAAATGTGTTCCTACGTTTTTATACCTTAAAGGACCTACTAGTTTGCCTACTAAGTTCACATTGGTGTTGCATTGAAGTTTGTAGACATCAGTTCACTCGTATTTTTTAACTTCATATTGTAAATTGTTCGTTAGCTTCAACTGAAACGTACTGTTGGTCTTAAATACGACATCGACTTTAAAAGATTTGAAAATATTAGCAACCTTCTGAGAAAGATTACCGAAATGTCTAAATGTGACTTCTAGTATTTCGTGCGGCATTTTCTTGCGCTGTTTAGTGCCTATTAATTTATTCACACTGTTTTCGAGAGAATATAACATTAGCTTTGGCTATCTGATTTATGACAATTTACCTCAGTCGTTCTGTCCTGCTTATTCATCGCGACTCTATATGCTCTATATATTAGACATCGAAAGGCAGAAAGTTTTTGGCCATAAGGATGACAAGGGTTACTGTGTGTGAAAGTACCTGTTGTATTCTGTTTCCTAAAGACAGGATGATTCGAAAATCAAAGTCCACCCTCGTATGTCAAAAATCCTGCAGGAATGGGAAAACCTGAATATTCCAGTAAGGTATGGATGAGGTAGTCTATCTTTTACTCTAGGTACCGAACATGGGTGACATCATGAAATCGGGCATCTTGAATCTATGCCTTTTTTTACGTGGAAAAGGGGACCTGTGACATATCAAATAACATAAGTATTTTCTGACAATTTCATTCCTGCAAACGGATTCGAAGTAACAGATACGGTTCAAAAGTTACAACAAATTACAGGTTGGATTTTTCTCCATAAAGGACAGTCATTTAATGTGTTCAACCTGATGTCTCTTTAGGTCAACGCACGTTTGAAGGCGCTGAATCCAATCGTCACGCACTCGCACAAGGATTTCCACAGAACTGCTTCTTAAGTGAATTGCTCGAGATGGTGTTTGTTATTTTCTCTGCATACACGGGTTGATTTAAATGATCACACAGATAAAAGTCAAGTGGTGTAAGGTCAGGTGATATGGGTGGCCATTTCACAGAATCTAGTCGGCCAATCCTATGACCAGGGAGCACTGACGTCCGACTGCTCCGTACGTGTAGTGGGGCCCCATCCTGTTGAAAGTAAGACGGAAAGCTGCGATCTTCATTCTGAACTAATGGAAACACAACTTCCTGCAGCATTTCCAGAAGCGTTGAGTACTTAGGTTCTGGTCAATGAAAATGGGTCCAGTTAGATGGGTACTCCATATTCGTCTCCGTAGCATAACTTTTACGTCACCAACTACCTTGGAAGATTTCATCCAGTGTGGATTCTGGTCACTCTAGTACCTGTGGTTCTGACAGTCGACTTCACCACGAACAGAAAAGTCTGCCCTGTCACTGAACAAGATACCTTGTGCAAAAGAGGGATACTGTTGAACTTGCTCTAGGGGCCCACGTGGAAAATTGCATACGTCTGTATGGATCATACTCTGTTAGGTGCTGTAGTAGCTGAATCTTGAATGGATGCAATTGATAAGCTTTAAGGATTCGTACGATCGATACTGGCTGATTCCACATTCTGCTGACAGACGTCGTGGTCTGCGATGCGGCCTCTTCACGAAGGGCGCCTAAACCATTGTTCAGGTTGTTTCGTCAGTACCAGTTTTCGGACGGTCGCTCCGTACCTTGTTAGCCACAGTCCCAGTTTCATGGAACTTGGAAATTAAACGTTTGACAGTGTTGTGTGAAACTGGAGGTCTTGCTGGGTGTCTAGTGTTAAAATCTGCCAGTGAGACATGGAAACTCCATTCTCCAGACATCAAAATCACCTCAATCCTCTCCTCCTTGGTCAAAGCCATCTTCAGTTACCTGCAACAAAAAAAAGAGTGTTGTGACTTTTGAACAATAACTGCTACTTTGAATCTGTTTACTAGAATGAATCTGTCAGAAAATTCTGATGTTATTTGTTATATCACATGATCCCATTTCCGTTTTTTTAAAAAAAATTGACCTAGATTCAACATGGCCGATTTCAAGATGACGCCCATGTTGGGTACATACCGTAAAAGATACACCACGTCGCCCACATCTTATTGGAATATTCAGGTTTCCCCCTTCCTGCAGGGTTTTTGACATAGCAGGGTGTACTGCTACTTTTGACTCACCCTGCCTGCCCGGCATCTTGCTTCATAATATGTAAATCGAGAAACTGCAGTTCACGATAGAACAGAATTCACTGTAGAACGGGAGAAACGATGAACTGCATTGTCGATTTAAATTACTGTTACGTAAGACGGTGGGTATGCCTTTGAACCGGAAAAGAGCAGAATCGTAACGTCTTCGATGTGGTGCTGTAGGATGATACTGAAAATTAGGTCGAGTGATAATACTAGAAATGAAGTTCACTCCAGAAATGGCGAGGAATATAACATATGGAAAGAATTATATCACACGCGTTAGAGAACAGTTGTTATGGTACTTCCGAGTCTGTGCACACGCTGCAACTGATGACATTAATTGGACTAAGATGTGATCATGTTATGTTACACAATCGTTTCCATGGTGCTAATAGGGCAATAAAAACTACACGGTCAAGTTCAAGACAGTAATTGCGAGCGTTACGTATCAGGCATGAAAAATAGGATGCAAGTTTTTAGCTTATCGGTAGTGATTCGACTGCGAGTGCGCAGGGGACAATCTATGACTGTTGTCTGATGACGTCATTATTATTAGAGTAGATGCACCATATAGCTGCTTATAATAAATAATCTTTGCTTATGACAGACAGTTCCGGGTTTGTTCCGGCTTTATCGCCATTTTAAATTACCTGCGGTTATCAGTTTTGGCGAAAACAGGTATGGATATCACTGCCTTTAGTACTAAAGTGGCTGTATTGTACTTACGTCTAGAATGATGTGACGTCCATTTTACGTTGCTAGCGGACTGTCTTATGACTGTAACTGTTTTAATAAGATGATAAATGATTTCAAGATGTTGAAAATAAAATGTTGATTACCATCTGACAGTAATTTGACATTTCCACTCTTACGAAGCTATATTTTTAAAAAGATTGTGCAATGAACCGCGATATTATTGGATTAACTAAGATATGTTACGATTTCTTTGGTTGTTGCCGATGTTACTTACAATTTATCCATTTTCGTGTTCTAAAAGTTCAATAAAGTTTTTAGGTAGTAGTTGTGTCTAAATTATGTTTGTCCGTTTCATATCTCTCGTGGGTATTTTCTCGTGTACAAATAGATATTTAATTCTTTAAGAATGTTCACAGCAATACCTTTTGCTATTCCGTGTAGAATCTGTAGTGCATTTTCGATTGTATCAGCAGTGTGATTTTGAATTTTCAAGTATAGAAGGAAGCTCGACATTATATTCGCTCTCTCTAATGTGTTCTTTACATCTCACTTTAGAATTTCTTCCTGTTTGGCCAATGTAAAAGCTATTACAGTTGCCACATGTGATTTTATATATGCCACGGCTATGATATTTCGATGTTCTAGTGGTGGCGGACCGTAATTTTATTGAAAGGTTGTTAATGGTTCGAAAAGCTTATTGAATATGTGTGGCTTTATAAAGTGCATTGATTCTGTTGGAGATTGTACGAAGGTGGACTCCTGGTATGTATCTTATTTTCTGTGTCGGTGATGTTTCTCGAGTTAGGCATATCACACTATGTACGAGGGCAGTTCAATAAGTAATGCAACACATTTTTTTTCTGAAACAGGCGTTGTTTTATTCAGCATTGAAATACACCAGGTTATTCCCCAATCTTTTAACTACACAACACTATTTTTCAACGTAATCTCCATTCAATGCTACGGCCTTACGCCACCTTGAAATGAGGGCCTGTATGCCTGCACGGTACCATTCCACTGGTCGATGTCGGAGCCAACGTCGTACTGCATCAATAACTTCTTCATCATCCGCGTAGTGCCTCCCACGGATTGCGTCCTTCATTGGGCCAAACATATGAAAATCCGACGGTGCGAGATCGGGGCTGTAGGGTGCATGAGGAAGAACAGTCCACTGAAGTTTTGTGAGCTCCTCTCGGGTGCGAAGACTTGTGTGAGGTCTTGCGTTGCCATGAAGAAGGAGAAGTTCGTCCAGATTTTTGTGCCTACGAACACGCTGAAGTCGTTTCTTCAATTTCTGAAGAGTAGCACAATACACTTCAGAGTTGATCGTTTGACCATGGGGAAGGACATCGAACAGAATAACCCCTTCAGCGTCCCAGAAGACTGTAACCATGACTTTACCGGCGGAGGGTATGGCTTTAAACTTTTTCTTGCTAGGGGAGTGGGTGTGGCGCCACTCCATTGATTGCCGTTTTGTTTCAGGTTCGAAGTGATGAACCCATGTTTCATCGCCTGTAACAATCTTTGACAAGAAATTGTCACCCTCAGCCACATGACGAGCAAGCAATTCCGCACAGATGGTTCTCCTTTGCTATTTATGGTGTTCGGTTATCAACGAGGGACCCAGCGGGAACAAACCTTTGAATATCCCAACTGGTGAACAATTGTGACAGCACTACCAACAGAGATGTCAAGTTGAGCACTGAGTTGTTTGATGGTGATCCGTCGATCATCTCGAACGAGTGTGTTCGCACGCTCCGCCATTGCAGGAGTCACAGCTGTGCACGGCCGGCCCGCACGCGAGGGATCAGACAGTCTTGCTTGACCTTGCGGCGATGATGACACACGCTTTGCCCAACGACTCACCGTGCTTTTGTCCACTGCCAGATCACCGTAGACATTCTGCAAGCGCCTATGAATATCTGAGATGCCCTGGTTTTCCGCCAAAAGAAACTCGATCACTGCCCGTTGTTTGCAACGCACATCCGTTACAGACGGCATTTTAACAGCTCCGTACAGCGCTGCCACCTGTCGGAAGTCAATGAAACTATACGAGACGAAGCGGGAATGTTTGAAAATATTCCACAAGAAATTTCCGGTTTTTTCAACCAAAATTGGCCGAGAAAAAAAATGTGTTGCATTACTTATTGAACTGCCCTCGTATTGTGTTCTGCTTTGGCGTTTTACATTTGTAGTATAATTTTGTGATTACGTTGGGGTCAAAATCATTTGTATACGCTATATAAAAACGTGTATTATGTTCTTTTTGGATTGCTGGTTTTTCTAATGGTAGGTCATTTAATCTATTAAGACATCAAATGTGTGGCGATTATTTATTTAGCCAATTGTGAGATCTGTATAGTTAATGATATTTTCTGTCTCAATTTCCATAGGGAATTTAAATTTAGGGTAGAGTTGGTTGAGTTTTTGGTGGACATTTTGGATATCTGCATGGCTACCATCTACCATTATGAAGGTTTCATCTACATACCAAAAATCGTATAGAATTTGGTTGAGTGTCCAAAGGAACCTTGCATCGTAATCGGAATAACACAGGAACTGCAATATCGTATTTATCTTCCTATACCGGACAAGCGACTTTCAAGTACAAAGTCTGACCTGTACATAATGGCTGTACGAGTACGGGTCGTGAACGCATGGTTGACGACGTAAGGAAGTTTGGGCCTGTCCGTGAGTCATGCACAGATAGCCAAATGGTGGCGGTACGGAAGCTCTGCGTGTTCGGTCAGAGAGGTGACTGGTCTCTGTAGTAAAAAAAAAAAAAAAAAAAAAAACCTGAGTGAATGGATCAACGACCAACTTCAACGGATGTCATCTGACGTCCACTACGACCAAATACAACGAACAATAACGACAAAAATGAAAAAAAAAATAAATAAGAAAAAAATGGTAAGGCGACCGCTGACAGTAAGCGCCTTTATTAAAACCACAAAATTATAGAAATATGCAAAAGGTCTCTGTAAAGCTACTCACTTCACGAAATAAATTGTATTCATATTGTGTACCTTATGAGTCTGGTTTCTCTCGTACAACTGGTGAAACATTTCTACACATTGCACTTTGCTGACACTCAGTTCTGTTATTGTGGAGGAAAGGAGAACGCTGACCGTCTTACCTGTGAGAATTCTTGAAATTATATCAGTGCTCTTAATCTAAATAGTGAACCTGTGTGACGGTTCTGTTAACAGCTTACGAGCATAACCCTGAAGGAATGCCCTTCAGATATACTGTCACTGCAGACATCTTCACCTAATGCGAACAAAATAAAGATTTCTTGTTAAATTTATGTACTACTGTTTAAACTACATTTACCCTCTTGAGTTTATCGAAGGTAATTTAACCACAATTTAGACTAAATCACAATAACTTATAGTGGAACTGTTGATAATAAAGTATCTTTCAGTAAAAGAAAATGTATGACATGTCATAAAATTAGCGATAAAATAAAATAAAGATTTAAACTGATGATCAAGTACTGAAACGTAACTACAACCCATGTGTGAAAGGTAAGTTGTGGGAAGAGTACGCACCTCATCAATTTCCTTGTGACCAAGTTACCAGTCTCATAAACTAGTAATAAATATTTTAGTTTATAAATGAGCCTTTTTCACATAATTCTGTAAATCCTTAAGAAATAATTTTGGAGTAAAAGAAATAAAATATAAAACAAGTCGGTTGTATAAGCTTGGCCTTGTAGAAAATTAAGAATACGCCCGAGGGTTTGTCACAAATACATGGGCCATTGTATAAACGGAGCATTCTTGGTGTTAACACTTAAGGCATGCACTGCATTGTTCCCACTCCACATAATAATCTCCCATATAGTAAGGAAATGGTGAATTCGTCCTCTTTATCTTCATCTGTTCTATTTCGAGTCGAGTTTGTAGGCGGTTTTGTGTTAAGCACCTTCAGATCGTAACAGCTTCTTCACATTTAACATATTGTCTGTGTTAATCGTCTCGAGATCTTCGGCCGGCATTGTTAACGATTTTTCTGACGATTTGCCAAGAAGAGTGGCTGTCATTGTGTGGCGGGTTGGAGGGTGAATGACCATGACAGCCAATCTAGTTTCTGGATTGTCAGATACATCAACAAACATCGGCCGTAGGACCCGAAACGACAGCCAATAGACAATTCGTCAATAAGTGGCCACAAAATCCTCGACATTTAGTTTTTTGTCTCTGAAAGCTTTTTGAATTTTTCCGTAGTGCTGATTCTACCACTTGTCTTAATTTTGTGGTCTGTAGTTTTTGTATTTCATTTTCTTCTAAACAATTTTTAAATCTGATTTTTTGTGTGAGACCCCTTATATAAGAAACTTTCATGCTTTTACGTTGCTCTGAGGAAGAGGAAAAACGCGTGAATACTTACGGTAGTTCTTGTGGTATTCCAGCTCTTATTTTTCAAGATCTATGGACTAGTCAGTTTCAAGTCTTTGGGCAACAGACTGAGATAAATCTTTACTCGGTTGTTCAGCAGATAAAGCTGGGGCTCCGTTAGGACTCTTTGTCTAGTGTAACCCCTGTAGGCTGTTATGTAGATCTTGCTGGATATTGATTTACTGGTTGATAGGTCACTAACGAAGGGCAAAATTTCATCTTCTATTACATCAGGATCTTTTCGGTTCCTTTGATCTGAAACGATTTTTGCTTACTCTCTGCCTTCAGCGAAGCGTTTTAGATAATCGTCGGTCGGTGATAGTACTGTTCACACTCGTGTTATTTTGTTATCAGTTAACTTTATTTACTGTAAAATACGGGGAAAGGACCTTACTTTTATGCAATACACTTATGATTTAAGTTGCATAACATATATAAAAATGATAGAAACATATTTTTCACCTTGCGAATTGTAAATAAAGTTCATAAGATCGATTCAATAACTTCTTCAACTGCCGTTTAAGACACTTTCAATTATCATATGAAACACCATCAACAGTGCTGATAACTGTGTGAAATTACTCTACAAACTCTTAGCTTTCTGAGTACCTCTTGCCCTCCCTTAGCGCACTATAAATTTTGCTTCTCTTCTGGACACTCTGAAGATTTCGTGACTGAGTAGTGAAGGATTCGACTTCTACCATTATACGGTCGTGCGTGGTAAATTACTTGTTCAGTTTGACTATTGGTGTACAAACAATGCAGCTACTTCATATTACATTAGTAGCATCTGATTATTACAACTAAGCTATTCTCACAATACCTTAAGAGGTCCATAATTACTTTATACGTTTTTGAGTTTTCTGATGTCACGATAGTAGTGATATTAGTGGGAAATAGTTGATGCGATTGGCTTTACCCCTGCATAAAGTTACTTGTTGACCACCATATTAATCACACGAAAAGAATTTCACTCACTTTCTGATGCTGAGTCGTACGAAAAGTATGGGGAGTATAACACCCCACAGAAATGACTGGAGAAGTTAAGCTGACAATTTAGGTAAGACAAAATGGTTTCGACAACAACCTTGTTCTCGTCGGAAGAGGTAACACATTTTAGTGATGGGACCTGTCTGCAAACGCGTATCCTCCCACTTTTCTTGAGCCTTGTGTGCACTTCATTGAAGTTGACGGATTGAGCTATGCTGCTCCTCGCATTGGGGCTGATGTAGGTTTCCGTCCTCTGTTGGAGGCCAGACTGTCTCGTTTAGTTGTCATGGTCTCGGTTGTTTGCAGTCATCTTGGGATGGCTGGCGCCACTTGGTTTCGCAAGCGTTGCCTGTCCGTTAGTGGCAGCAGCGGCGTTATCGATATGCAGTAACTGTGGCCCTATCTTTGGGGTGACGTTGCTGCCCTGCCGGGTCGTGTGAGTGAGAAGTTCGGTTGGGGACTCCGGAGGAGCCAAGAGGGCAGTGCGAGAACACGCCGGGAGCGCTGGCAGCAGGCATGCACTTCTGGACGAAGGGGCTGTGGTCGTGAGGATACACGACCTAGTCGTCAACCGGATCCAACAAGCTTTCAGTTGAGTGGATTGTAATCCTAGCAGTGAAACCTCCACCATTGTGATATCTCGCGATTCTCCAGTGACTTGGGTTCGTATTGCCGCTCGCATTGTCACCGAGACGAAGAGCAGCGAGTGGAGTGCTTGGGGGAGGCGAATGTAATTGGCTTTCCTCGACCTCTTATTACTAATTGCTGCATTCTTTGTGTTACTATTTGTTAAGTTCAACCAGCGGTATTTTTCCTGCCTGGTGGTCGCTAACGCCCCAGTGACCAGCCGGGGAGGTTAGTGTACATAACGGTCGTGCACGTAAGGCATGTAGTTTTGAGATTCCTTGATTTGTAGGTCGGTTGGTGTTTCTTCTACTCTGGTAGTAGTGGTTCCTTTCTCCTTTCGGACGCTCTAAACACAGTATTCTGAGGACGTAGTGCTGACCGCCGGTTCCGGCTTTGGCGTGGTGTTCCATCGTTGCATTGGCTATCGGACGTTAGGTAGCTTCAGCCGTTTATGATTAGTCATTCGTTAGACTGTCACAAGTCTGAGTTACCATCTTGTGAAGTGAATGCAACTCTTGACTGCCTTTCTCATCGCTCGGGAAAGTGTTTTTGTCCTGACCTACTCAGAGGTTGATTCCTGGAGCACCGTCTGTGACTAGCCCTTGTGTTTTATCATTGTGTTACTATTTTATTATTGTATTACCAAGTTACCATCATGTTTGGTGATCAGTTGCTTGTCCTTTTGAATTAACCTTGTTATATTTGCTGTTTTATTGTATGTTTCTAAATTTTTTAATATGATTGCCATTCTAGCCGTTACAGCAAGTTAAACGGTTGTGCTACCAAGTTTACTATCATTTTGTCTCACCTGTTTACTGATTAGTTGCCTGTCTTTTAAATTAACTTTTGCTATTGCCTTGCTGTTTGGCAGTATGTGTGTTAAATTTTTTAATAATTGCTATTCTTCGCGTTAAAGGCCTTCAGCAGTGATTGTCGCTATTTGTCTTAAAATTCTAAAATGGCAATTGTATTTTAGCAGTAAACCTCTAAGACCTTGGTGATTTGTTTTCAATGTTTTAGTAACTGTATTTTGTAAGTTGCAACAAGTTTAACTATTCTTAATTTATTGCCATTAAGGCCTTCAGCCGTGAAACAATTCTTAAATCATTGGCATTATTTTAATTTGTTGTTGATTTTAAATAAATTGTGTGTGATTAAAAGAAAAGCCAACCAATAGTAACTGAAAGCGGTCCCTTCCATAATCGTAACCGAATCCTGCCTTCCTTCACCTCCAGGTCTGACGGATACTATCGGGTGATCTGAAATTGGGGTTAGGTTAGTGACAGTTCTGCTTTTCTAAGAGACTGTGACTAATCGACATCTTCCGACCGTTAAGTGTGTCGGCAGCATTCTAGGCATAGTGAGTCCGTGCAGGATTCCAGTACACTATCATTAATTTGCACACAGTACATATATAGAAAATTGGCTGAGAAACATTAACCTACCAAAAGTCAAAGGCCAATTAAAAATTTAAAAAAAGGGACTGGCACTGACCATTCTTTGTTTATTTGCATCAATTAACCGACTTATTGCAATACCTGTCCTATTTTACGAGAGATCCGGGGAACAAGTAGGCAGAAACTGAAATAATGACAGCAATGAGGGAACCCTCATTCAACCATTTCAACTACATTTTTGCCGTACGTTTTCTCTTCAGCTCATTATTGGTGGGAAATAATGTCAGTGAATATCTGGAAAAATACGAGACGAGAGAAACTATCTTTGAAGAATTGGGTTCATGCAAATAAAATCTTCATATTCGGAAGGACTTCTGTCCAAATACCTGTCCGAGCATTCATATTTCTTTTGTTTTCGTAAATCGTTTAAGGCAGAACGTGGATGATTCCACTGAAATGAACACGGTCGATTTTCTTCCCTGAACGACCCATATCCTAGTTTGTGCATCGCGTCTAACGATCGCATCGTCGACTGGACCTTAACCTTTGAACTTCCTACCTTCCTCCTCCTACTCCACTGAAATAAAATAACATGCAATTTCGTGTTCAAATTTAGAAATATGTTCGGTATTCAAATAGAAATACTATCACTAATTCTGACGAAACATCGTCCAGTGAGTTTCACAAAGCATGATTTGTTACTAGAGTCATTTTCTGTATTTTCTCCCTGCATTCAAATCTGTTGCGATCCTTAGTTTTCTCGAAAATTACGTAGCATCATCACACATGGAAAGAATTCATCTACCTCATACATGGAAAGAATTCATCTAACATGTGAGGATTCAAGCACTTTGCATACTGTACTGACGTAAAAGAAAAATCAGTCCAGCTAGAAGGAGTTATGCGTCATAAATTTAAGTTGGTAGGCATGTTTCTACATCTCAGATAAAGTGAAGAGGGGTGGAAAAAAAACCCTGGTACACTTGCCTAATATCGTTAGGGCCCCCCGCGAGCACTCAGAACTGCCGCAACACGACGTGGTATGAACTAGACTAAATTCTGAAGTAGTGCGAAGGAACTGACTAGATGAATCTTGCAGGGCTCTCCATAAATCTGTAGGAGTGAGAGGGGGTGGAGATCTCTTCTGAACAGCACGTTGCAAGGCACCCAAGCATGCTCAATAATGTTCATGTCTGGGGAGTTTGGTGGCCAGCGGAAGTACTTAAACTCAGAAGAGTGTTTCTGGAGCCACTCTGTACAGTTCTGGTCTTGTGGGGTATCGAATTGTCATGCTCGATATTCCCAAGTCCGTAGGAATGTGCAGTGGACAGGAATGGATGCAGGTGAACAGACAGGATGCTTATGTACGTGCCACCTTTCAGAATACAACTGCACACGCCCCACATCATTACAGAGGTTCCACCAGCTTGAACAGTCCCCAGCTGACATGCTGGGTCCATGGATTAATGAAGTTGTCTCCATCCCTGTACACGTCCATCCGCTCGATACAATTTGAAACGAGACTCGTTTGACGAGAGAACATGTTTCCAGTCATCAACACTCAAATGTCGGTGTTGTCGGACCCAGGCGAGGCATAAAGCTTTATGTCGTGCAGTTATCAAGGGTACAAGAGTGGGTCTTCGGCTCCGAAAGCCCATGTCAGTTATGTTTCGTTGAATGGTTCGCACGCTGACACTTGTTGACGGTCCTGGATTGACATCTGCAGCAGTTTGCGGAAGGGTTGCCCTTCTGTCACATCGAACGATCAGTCGTCAATGGTCCCGTTCTTGCAGGATCTTTTTCCGGCCGCAGCGATGTCGGAGATTTGATGTTTTACCGGATTCCTGATATTCACACTACGCTCGTGAAATGGTCGTAGGAAAATCCCCACTTCATCGCTACCTCGAGATGATTTGTCCCATCGCTCGTGCGCCGACTATAACACCACGTTCAAACTTACTTAAATCTTGATAACCTGCCATTGTAGGAGCAGTAACTGATCTAACAACCACACCAGACACTTGTCTTACATAGGCGTTGCCGATCACAGCGTCTTTCTCTGCCTGTTTACATATCTCTGTATTTGAATACGCATGCCTTTACCAGTTTCTTTGGCGCTTCAGTGTATGATGTCTACTCAAGTTTAGTGCCAGTCGCACAAGAATTTTGCTAGTACGATACTATGAGAATGCAAATGATATTTGCTACCGACGCGCTGTAACAGTCGCGAGCTTAGTTAGCTGTGCGGTGATCAAACACGCCATTACAACATCTTACTGAATTTGAACGAGGTCGTGTAATACGGATATAAGAAGCTGGATGGTCCTTCTCCGTTACTGCAGAAAGACTTGTTAGGAATGTCACCACTGTACATGATTGCTGGCAACGGTGTTCAGGAGAATGCACGGTGGTAGGAGAACCGGTCTCCGGACGGCCACGTGACACTATCGCGAGGGATACCGTCGAGTTCGGCGTATGGCTGTGGCACGTCGTACTGCGTCCGCAGCAGCAATTCGAGCAGCAGTTGGCACCAGAATGACACAACGAACTATTCAAATCGGTTACTTCAAGGAAAACTCGGAGCCTCACGTCCTGTAACGTGCATTCCACTGACCGCAAACCACCGCCATTTACGGCCTCAGCGGTGTCAGGGGGGAGCTCATTGGAGAGCAGGGTGGAAATCTTGTGTTTTATGACGAAAGCTGTGTTGGTGCCAGTGATGGCCGTGTGTTGGCTAGGAAGAATCCAGCTGATGATCTGCAAACAACCTTTCTGCTTGCTAGACAATACTGGGCATACACCTGGCGTTATCGACGGTGATGTGATTTCGTATGATAGCAGGACCACTCTCAAGGTTATCGCAAGCACCCTGACTGCAAATCTGTGTGGTCAGTGTGGTGTTTCGTCCTGCTCTGCTGCCATTCATGAACAGCATTCCAGTGGGCGTTTTTCAACAGGATAACTTTCACCCACGTACCGCTGTTGTAGCCCAACATGCTCTATAGAGTGTCAACGTGTTGACTTTGCTTGCTCGATGACTAGATCTGTCACCAATGAGCACATGTTGGACATCATTGGACGACAACTCCAGCGTCACCCACAACCATCATTAACCGTCCCTGTACTGACTGTCCAAGTGGAAAAGTCGTGGAATTCCATCCCACAAAAATACATCTGGTAGCAACATAACGCATACAATTTTGCATTCTTGCATTCAAAACTTTATCAGTTACACCAGTTATTAATGTACGAGCATTTCACATTTACAATGACTTACCTTAACGGTAAATATACCTGTGATTGAGCCCTGCGCGGCTCGTGTTCATTACGTTTATTGTTTGTCATCTTCTCTTACCGTACTGCCGCCTCGTTTTCTTATTCCATTTACTGGCGTCAGTAACTTCCTGCCTTACCTGCCCATGAGTGGCAGCAGCGCTGTCGTATTATCTCTGAAGCGCCCGATAGTGTTTCCGGGTCGTCGTGTGTCTGGAAGTCAGTCGGGCAACGAACAGCAGTCGGGGGACAGAGCGCAGTGAGCTCCCGACAGGTAGTACGCGCCCGAACGCTTGCGACACACCTGTACTGTCAGACGGGAGAAGACTTGAGCGCGGACTACCGTTGGTTGGTCGTTCGGTCGGTCGTGTCATCGGGCGAAGTGCATTTGGTCTTCCGATCGCTTCTCGACCCCTTCAATTGATCATCTTGTGGGATTTGGGTCGTTTCCTTCCTTGTGCAGAGATGTCGGATGGCCAACGGGCAAGTGTTCCCTCTGCATGGTTGGGTCCGAGCCGGTGTCTCCAAGTCGTCGTGTGTCCGGAGGCAGTCGGGGACGGAGCGCCAGTGAGGTGCGGACAGCCAGTGCTCGCCGACCGCTGGCGACACACATGAACTGTCCGACGGAAGGAGATCGGAGCGGGACGACCGTTGGTTGGTCGTTCGGTTGGTCATCTCATCGGGCGACGTGTGTTGGGTCTTTTGACCGTTTCTGGGTCTCGTCAGTTGGTTATCTTGCCAGACGTGGGTTGGTTCCTTTCTTGTGCAGACAAGTCGTGGCCAATGGGCAAGAGTTACTTCTGCATGGTTGGGTCCGAGCCAGTGTGCCCGGGTCGCCGTGTCTCCGAATTCCGAATTGACATCGAGTCGAGTCATGTTGGAGCTGCAGTCAGCTTTGGACAGCCAAGACTCGCCTGACCGTTGCCGACACACGTAACTTCAGTGGGAACTACCTGGGTTGGTTGCTCGGTCGGTCCGACTGCTTGTGAAAACTCTCTGTGTGTCGAATTGATTCGTCCTTGTGGTTCCACAGTGATACCTTTTACGATTGTTCGAGTTCTTGTGCAAGTGTGTTCACGTGGAATCCAGTGTAGCTTCTGTGATTTACACTGAGCAGATGAATGCTGTCTGCATACTGGTGTAGTCAGTTGGTCGGCTGAAATAGAGCAGCAAGTGTGTTGGGTGGAAGGGAATTGATTAGACTGTTGGTTGTTTCTTCAGCTATCACTAGGTCGTGTTGCCACCCGATTGTTTAGTGTTATGCTAGGCTGCCTGTCTCACCTAAACTGTGATTAGAGTTTCCATCCTAGGCCGACCCTTGGAACACTTCTGAACACCACTGTCTGTTGTTTGTGTGTGTCATTTTATTTGGTCGAAGGTACTCTGCCGTGTATTAATATTATCTGTTTTAGTGTATGGCCTTCAGCCGAACTTCATAATAACTTTAGGCCTTCAGCCGTGTTTAATTTTAAATTCTTGTTGCTCCGTATTGAGGCCTTCAGCCGTGTTTCTTTCAGACTCTATGGATTTAATATGTAAATCCTTGTCTGTAAGATTTCTCTTTAATTATCTTGACTTCTTGAAATGCCCTTCAGCCGTGTTCTGTAAATGTTTATCTTAAGGTTGTATTTAATTATTCTTGTGTAATTGTTTGGGCCTTCAGCCGACAAGATACTTCAAGATGTTTTTCTGTTGTACTGTGTAAAAGCTTATCTTTAAAGCCTCTCCTTTATTATGTAAAGAAAAAAAATTTATTGGGCTTTCAGCCGAAGAATTAATTTGAATTTTCTTCCAGCTCCCAACAGATTAACTTCTTATTTAGGCGTTGGAAAAGTTCGTTGGAGGCTTTTATGACGATAAGGTCCTGTCTGGTGACGTATGTGTTCTTGAATAACTAACAGCAATTGACCTTTGCCCCTTTTCACAACCTGACCCGCTCTGTCCTGCGAAAACCCGATTTCAGTTAGCTAGAAAAACGCATTCCCAAAATTTCATTACTCGACATTAATCATATTTTGGTGTTGTGTTTGTTAGTGGAGTCATCTCCTGTATTTTTCTGCTGCATTCAAATCTGTCGCGATCCTCAGTTTCCTTAAAAACTGCCCATCATCTTCATGTAGGGAAAAGACACGGCTACTAGCATAGAGGTTCAAGGACTTTGTCTAGTATAATATCAAGCAGACAACTGAGTTAATGGTTTAGTTAGTACTTCATGAGGCACCGAGATGAACTGTCTGTGACAGCAGGCTAGACGTCAGGGTGTGGTCTACAGATTACAGCAAACCAGCGGCTTATGCGCACACGAGCGCAACGGACGAGCAGGTTTACATCGGTCGCACAGCACGTGGTCATTCAGTCATTATGTGGACCGGCCGCATGCCAAGAACAAAGAGCAGCTGTCTCATCTCGGCGATCCGTGGCTGTGAAGTGCTTTTGCTGATTATAGACCGCTGTGTCAACCCCGAAACGCGAGCGGCACGCGAGACTCGATAAATTAAGGGCCGGCGGTCAGTGGCGCGTGATTTATTGACAGTAGATTGCAAATCAAACGCGTGGCTGGCGCCGCCCTGTGATTGGCGCGCCGGCGGCGTCACGCAATCTAATCCAGCGCGTAGGGACACACAAACTGCGTCCGCTGGGGCCAGTGTCGCAACGCACGACACTCGGACCCACACGTTTTTATTTTTCATGATTGTTTGCTCGACTGAGAATGCTATTCATACATTCTGTCACAAAATAGTAAATGCCGTAAATAATAAAATATCGCCGGTTGGTATATTGTTTTGGGGATTCCTCCAAGGTGTTTTATTGTATAAATCACGTTACTCTCCTAGAAAAACTTAAGTTTTATAGCATTTAAGGTTTCACAAAAAAATTGTTTGAATCACATTTGACAAATACATGGCAAAAAATTGAGTTGGATAAGTTACGCAATAGTGAAAGGAGACAAAATATTAGCCGCTAGAGAGAAGTCAGGAAGGGAGTCCCACAGGACTCAATGTTGGGTCCACTCCTACTGATGGCATATGTGAATGACCTCCCACTTAACATTCATCATGCAAAATTGGTACTTTTTACAGACAAGTGTCAAAAGTGTTATAATAAATTCCATCAGAGAAAAAGCAATGTAACAAATTCTTAATGATGTTTTAGAAAGAAACAGCAAGTGAGATAGCTAATATGGGGTTCTAAAACAGCAAGTGGGATATCTAATATGGGGTTCTACCTTAATTTTAAGGATACACACACTATCTTCGGTTCTATACAACAAATAGTCACAGAATAAAGTGATGTAACACACAAGAATCAGTAGAGAGAGCAGAATATTCCAAATTTTTGGGTGTGCCTATTGATGAAAATTAAGTGTCATGAAAAATAATGCCTCAGAATATTTTTTTGTGAAATCACTAAGGTTTTTTAAATAAAACAAACATTATTAACATTCTACATACCTATTCTTTATGTCTATTCCTCAACATAATAACACTGGTGACAAACACATTTTTCCCAACAAAAGACCAGCGTGTTGATACCGTCACCTCAGAATGGCTTCGTTGACAGAGGCACAACCTCACGTCTGCTTGCACCGCTTCATCACTATCAAAATGAAGTCCTCGTAAGTGTTATTTAAGTTTTGGAAGGTGATGAAAATCGGATGGGCCAAGTTGGAGCTATATCGGCGATGATCGATGACAGTGAACGTCAGGTTGTTGCAGATGTCGCAGCGCTCGTGTGTGGCCTGATATTGTCATGGTGAAGGATAGGGCGGTCCGTGTGTGAAGAAACTCTTCGAATTCCAAACGCGACTACGGCACGCCGTTACTCAAGCGTTGACATGCAGGGTAACAGTTACGGAACTATAAGAAGAAAAACGTGATTTCCTGCCAGAAAGATCACTGTATGCAGTAACCGACGGATAATCATCGAATAAAACAGAAGTGACAGAAGTGATATCCGGCGTTTGCAAGGAAGTGTTGTAGGCGACAACATGAGGAACCCTCTTAGACTGTATGCGGATGATGCTGTGATTTACCGTCTTATAAAGTCATCAGAGATTAAAACAAATTAGAAAACGACTTAGGCAAGATATCTGTATGGTGAGAAAAGTGGCAGTTGACTCTAAATAATGAAGAGTCTGAAGTCATACGCATGATTACTAAAAGGAATCCGCTAAAATCGGTATACAGGATAAGACACACGATTATAAAGACAGTAAATTCAACTGAACACTTAGGGATTACAATTACGAATAACTTAAAATGCAACTATCATATGGACAACGTGGGAAAGCGAACCAAAGACTTAAATTTATTGGTAGAACGCTTAGAAAATGCAACAGGTCCTCTAAAGAGACTATTTACACAATGCTTTTCCTGCCACGGTTATGATACACGAATTGGGGTGGTAATCATTAAAACAATGCCATTTTTCGTTGAGAAAGGATTTCAATAGCCGAATTTCTTCTCAGAGTGTGAAAATACTTTGTTGGCGCCCATCTGCATAGGGAGGAATGTGAATGTTAAGAAAATAAGAGAAATTAGAGTTCGCAAGAAAAGATAAAAGCTTTCGTGTTTCCTGCACGCTGTCTGAGAGAGGAACGGTAGAGAAACAGCTTGAAGGTTGTTCTATGAACGCTCTGCTAGCCACTTAATTGTGAATGCGGAGTAATCATGTAGATGTAGATAGTTCAGAACCAGTCGAGGAGGTTTGCGTCCCGCACTTATAACTTCTTCAAATTTGAATCTGAAATCGATGCTTCTATTTTTGACATTTTCAAGACTGAAGAATGAACTAAGGAATCACGTGTCGGTACGACAACTGTACAGAGAATAGTAAACAAAAGTGTCGGACCTGTACAGATAATGGTAAACGAGAGCGTCGGAGCTGTATAAAAATCAGGAAATTTTGTTTTCGTGTCGCCTGAAAATCATCGAAATCGCAAGAAAACTGTAACACAAATATAGGGTTTGACAACGATGTTTTAGAGTGCTCCGTGTTTGAAAAGCATAAGAATGGAATACCCAGCATCACAAAAACTTGTTACGATTATGCCTGAGCAAATTGGCTTCAGAGGTAGGGCTTCGTCAATGTAAAAAGTTTTAAAATGCATTGGTTTTAAACGTGTTAAGAAGGGAGTTTTTAACTGAAAGAAGTGACATAGAAGTAGCACGAAGCACGTCCGTTATAAAGATGCACGATACAAGAGGAGAAGGTAGTTCTACACTGTATTACCTTGATGAAATATGAGTGAATCATAACCATTCCATTAATACCTACTGGAAAATGAGTGATGGTACTGGTGGTTTTAAAGTTCTCTTAGGAAAAGGTTCTCTGACAGATATTCTGAAAGCTGGCTCTTCTTCTGATTTGTTTCCTGAGAGTAAACTTGTATTTAGATGTAAGAAAAACAGTAGTGACTCCCATTCAGAACTGAACGCTGTCACTTTCAAGAAGTGATTCACTGAACAATTCTTGCCATACCTAGCTTCGAAGTCGGTCATTGCAATTACCGTGCCAGTTATCATTGAGATGTTACAGAGAAATGACCAAGTACTAGTATCAGGAAAGGGGATTTGTGCTCTGGCTGACACTGAAAGGCTTGTGCTTGAAGCAATAGACAGCATCCCCCTTCATCGTGGAAATTGGAAATTTGTGGTAAGTTTCTATGGTACCAAACTTCTGAGGTCATCGGTCCCTAGGCTTTCACACTACTTAATCTAACTTAAACTAACTTACACTAAGGACAAAACACACACACTGTGGCGTCCCCGCGCTCCAACCGCGTGCTGATATTGTCGACGCCGTAGAGCTGCTACTGCCACAGCTCTCGCAGTGCAGTTGAGACACGATGCGTGATGACGTAGGTCCCCGTCTGGTGAACGGGAGACAGAAATTCGAACTCGTACGATGGATGCTTCTTCTGATTTAAGACTGAATGATTCATTGCCCAGATATGCAGTAGTTGTTAAATCTTATCTCATCCGCATCGTACACACCACCAATTCCGAGGAAATATTGTGTTTCCGCCTGCCTCCCTGGTTGCTCCAGAGGCCCAGCGTCCTTTAGACTTGTCAGAGTACCGGAGGAGCTGCACTCCTACATTTGTTTTTACCTCCTTATTTTACGTTATTTTAAACCAGCATCCCGACCATGTACCAGTATTTACGGATGGCTCTAAACAGGGGGACTCTGTTGGTTGTGCTGTTGTTTTCCCTGATCGAGTCTTCAAGTTACGGCGTCCTGCGGGGTTTACCATCTTTGACGCCGAATTTTTTGCGATCTTGCGGGCATTGGAGCAGATGAGATGTGTTCCCAGTCTTAAGTTTCTCGTCTGCTCTGACTCCCTGAGTGCCCTTCAGATCATGCAACACTTGTACCCAGTGGATACGGTCGTCCGGAACATCCATGATGCCCTACTCCACCTGAAACGGCAGGGGAAGGAGTTTTCTTTCCGCTGGGTGCCGGGGCTCGTGGGTATTAGTGGAAACGAGCTGGCGGATGTGGCTGCCAAAGATGCATGTTCCCCCCGTACGTTGTTGAATGTACCTGCCCCCTCCATGCTGTTACCTCCATTTTACGTTCTCGTATTTTGCGTCAATGGGAAGAGGAGTGGCTGGCAGTCGGTGAAAATAAGCTGGATCTGGTCAAGGCCATCACGCGGCCATGGCGTACGTCCTACCAGTCATGCAGGCGGGATGAGGTTCTCCTCACTCGCCTCCGCATCGGGCGCAGTCCCTTAACGCATGGTTTTTTACTCCGGCGGGAGGACCCCCCAATCTGCAGTGCTTGTGGCGTCCAGATTACTGTCCGCCACATTTTACTTGACAGTCTTTTATCCTCTGACCAGAGGGCGGTAGGTTTCCTTGCCACCTGATTTGCCCTCTATTTTGCAAGACGACGCAACGACTGTGGTTAAGGTCTTACGGTTTTGTGTCCTGTCCAGTTTGTTGCCTCGGATTTTAGGGAGAGGAGTGTGCTGCTGGGTGACTGGCTCACCCAGGTTTTAGGTAAGAAGTCTGCCAGTCACGATTACCTACTGGTTTCACTTCGATTTCTGTTCTCTCTTCCTTGTGCTTTTTTTCCTTTTTTAGTGCGTTTCTTCTCCTCTTGTTTTGCCTCTGTATGTGAGGATTTGGAACTGCGTCATGTCTGTGTCTTTTAGCCGTTCTCCTTGTTCGCTGCCCGTCTTCGTCCCTTTGCCGAATGTGTTCCTGTTTCTATGCGTTTGGGCGCTGATGACCATGCTGTTTAGCGCCCGAAAACCTCAAACCACACACACACACACACACACACACACACACACGCACGCACACACACACAGGAAACATTGTAATTATCAGTCTTCTCGTACGTTGTTAGCTCGTTGCTATGGAGTTGTTGAACTTGTATGAAGCGAGATCCACAGATACTCTTTGATCACGTCTGGGTGAACCTACGCCGTAATGTTAAAAAAAATGTTCAAAAGTTCTCTTTTCAGTTAATGAAGTAGGTATTTTGATATTCAGATTAAATTGTCCCTGCTGAACAGTCGTTGGTTAACTATCATTGATTAAATCACTTAATAATGTAGTCCACGAGTGATATTTCTCTTGGAACGAACAGTTTACGTTCTTTGGCCACTAAATAATTTATAACTTTCGCACAACACGCAGACGCAGTTGGTTGGTAAAGTCAGTTCCATTAAAATTAACTTACTTGACAATTACAACAACTTGACTCTTCAGCGTAATTGTATTATCTTCGTGAAGTCGTGTAATTGTGTCCTACTCGAGACTAATTGACTGTAGTCCTTTGATATGCTATCCACTCTTCCTTTAGTTCCTACTATTTGAAAGTCAGGTCCAATATTTACTAGTTTCGTCAATAAAGTTTAATTAACACATGCCGGCCGCGGTGGCCGAGCGGTTAAAGGCACTACAGTCTGGAACCACGCGATCGCTACGGTCGCAGGTTCGAATCATGCCTCGGCCATGGATGTGTGTGATGTCCTTAGGTTGTTTAGGTTTAAGTAGTTCTAAGTTCTAGAGGACTGATGACCTTAGAAGTTAAGTCCCATAGTGCTCAGAGCCATTTGAACTAATTAACCCGTTAAACGCATCTATCAGTTTCTGTTTCTGCTTAGAAAATCAGTTGCCGAAGTTCGTGAATCACGTCACGCAGGAAACACTTATAAACGCAAAACAATTTCGTCGCGTTCCGTACTCTCAATAACTAAGACAAGAATTGTTCTCGCACGTCTTTATAGGACGATAGCCAGCAAGCGGCTTCTTCTGTGAAAGAGTATTGTAGGTGCATTGAATTTCTTCGTTGGCTTACAACTCTCTTCCACATAAAAGTTATCTCTGACTAACCTCACCTTGGACTTAGCTTTCAAGATATTAATTGCAATTATCACTTGGATATTTGTCCATTAATTAAGTCTGAAGTTTCTTCCTCCTCTTTTCATAACGAAAACTCTCAGTGATGTATAATGTTGTTATCAAAACTTCTTGGTGTTAGCTTATCGGCAAAAATGTCGTATTTGCCAAGATAACTCTTCCGTACTTCATATTATGATATTCTGCCTTAATTGACTTTAAGGTGGTCGTTGGGGTGTTCTAACACCCATACCGGAGGAAAGACTCGAACCTACGACATGAGAAGCCCATGAAACGTGGAAAGTTGCCCTAGACTGCGCGCTTACCGCGCGCGGTCCTTCAGCGTGGGTACACTGTGTGTGTCACGCTGAAAAGTTCCAAAAATAAGACTTTCACAGGGAGGTGAAGATGGATAATAACCGTGAACGTATCCTAAACATTTAAAATCGTTTTCGTCAACATATCAGTTGCATACACTGTACATGAGAACTTCCTAGTTTTTGTTGGTTGGGAATATGTAGCCTGTGAAGTATTCAGACTATAATGTTCAACACATTTCCCAAGGAGAAGTTAAGTTTTCCCAGCCTGTTAAATTACTTGTGAGAATGCGGCTGTGTAAATTCGTCAAAAACTCCAGTATTTCGACACGTAAACCACTGTCATTTTCATGACACGAACTGGAAAATGTCTTAAAATCAAAGGGATGGTTACCAGTCGAGGTGTCGGTGGTTTTAGACGTTGCCGGTCAGCATTCCGTCAAGTTATTCACAGAAGACGGTTAATTCGTAGCTTGTTCATTGGATCATAAATACGTTCTTCCACTGTAATGTCGAACGAGCTAGTTTAAACTCATAATGCCTGTTGATGCCGAAAAATATGGTAACATACTGACAATTTTACACATAGTGGTTTACACTGAACAGCAGTGAAACACTCCCAAATACGCGCATTATACACATTTAAAAATTACACGGAGTAGATGCAGTTGTCAAACAAATATAGGGATTTCGGTTTGAGTTTGAAGTTTATTTTGTTACGTGCTACATTTTTACTTATAACACAGTCCAAATCGCAATAAATGGCTATCATTACAACTATTTTCGGTGATATTGTCGTTAGACAATCGTCTTTTTTTTTTTTTTTTAAAGCTTCTCGCCTTCCGACGTCACACAGACAATTGATGTGGAGCAATGGACACAACCTCAAGACTCGAAAGTAAGGAATGATCTAAATCGGTTTTAAAATGTGCTATTCTATCATGGATTTGAACGTGTAATACGACGTACTGAAGGCAAATGAACATGATTGAAATTTGGTTTCGCAGGACAGAACGGATCATTTTGTGGATAGGGGCCAAGGTCAATTACCGTTAGTTATACAAGAACACACTCAACTATTTCTCTTTAACGCAACGAAGATCAATTCACGGCTGAGGGACCAAGTAACTCCTCGAGAATAGGATTAAATGATTGCCTTTAAAAACCGGGATTTAGAGTAACGTCTCAAGGCCTTACTTACAATATCTTACCATATCTTACAATATATTCTCTGCTAAAGGCCGAAATAATATTTCAGATCAGCAAAGAAAATTCTTTAAAAGCCAAGCATTTACAAATTCCAGCTAAAGACCATACTAAAGAAAATTCAGGTTAATTCTTCGGCTGAAAGCCCAATAAAAATTTTTCTTTACATAATAAAAGAGAGGCTTTAAAGGCTGGCCGCGGTGGCCGTGCGGTTCTAGGCGCTGCAGTCCGGAACCGCGGAACTGCTACGGTCGCAGGTTCGAATCATGCCTCGGGCATGGATGTGTATGATGTCCTTAGGTTAGTTAGGTTTAAGTAGTTCTAAGTTCTAGGGGACTGATGACCTAAGATGTTAAGTCCCATAGTGCTCAGAGCCATATAAATACAGAGGCTTTAAAGATAAGCTTTTACACAGTACAACAGAAAAACATCTTAACTGGAAGTATCTTGTCGGCTGAAGGCCCAAACAATTACTCAAGAATAATTAAAGATAACCTTAAGATAAATATTTACAGAACACGGCTGAAGGCCGTTCCAAGAATTCAAGATAATTAAAGAGAAAGTTTACAGACAGGGATTTACATATTGAAGCCACAGATTCTCAAACAAACGCAGCTGAAGGCATAAATACAGAGCAACAAGAATTTTAAGTGATACACGGGTGAAGGCCTAATTTCAATCATTAAAACAGCATTAATATACTAGAGAAGGCCAAGCACAGTACCTACAAAATTACAAAAGGGGACAACACAAATTGAAACAATAACAAGTGGTGTTCAGAAAATACTCCAGGAGCGGCCTGAGAAGGTTCCCTACGAGTGTAGTGAGGTGGGACAGGCAGCCAAGGCTTAAGGTCAGGTAAGAGAAAGCAGCCCAACCTAGGAACTGTTCACGACGAACCGACAATCTGACAGATTTCCGACTGTCAGATCCAAGTGCACAAATAATAGAAAATATCGGCCGATGACTAGTAAACCAAACTAACTATACTTCGAACACGGCCTCACCAAGATCAAGGCATCACAAACCACTCGAGACAAGTTTAAAGGAATACGGAAGAAGGCTGCGGGTTGTAGGCAACAACAGACACCACTTGTTATCACACGAGTCAACGGCTGAGGAAAGAACAATCCAGCAAAACGAAGATATTTTAATAGTCGAGTTTTAAGAACAGGCAACTAATTAGCTTGAGGATTCTGCGAAAAGTCGCCCCAAATGCTACAGTGCGTGCCCACCGGCAAAAGCCCCGACCTGGCTTCGCGCTGTGGACACTACGTCACTGCTCAGTTCCAACGAACCAACAGAGTCCAACCACATCCCGACTCGGAAAATGGTGTTCGTCCTGAGGATCCTAGACGTCATCAAGAGAGACGACCGGCCGAGCAAACGACCAACGGCAGCCCACTTTCGCCAGCAGCGGTCGCGGCGAATTCTAAGACGATACGGTCCCGTCCGTTTGCCAACTCTTCCCCGACTGACACAGGTGTCAGTGCTCAGCAGACCACATGTCACCATCCGACCACCAGTCGACCGACCGACTAACGGCCTTCCATCTGCGTCGACCATGGTCCCTGCACATACTTGCACCGTGCGGACCTGCCTGCTACTGACTGTCAACTCGTACAGCAGCCGAGTAACGACGAACCCGACTCAGTCCAAAATCCAAAGGGGATTGAGATCATGCGACTGTCTGCCTCCCGAGTGACTCTGCCGACTCACTGGACCAACTCACCTCACCGACTCCGTCACACCGCCTCCTTCCTGTCAGAGCAGAACCCGGGAATAGTCGCGGTCGCTCCATAGAAAGTAAACGAACCTACAATCGATAACGCTGGTGCTGCCACTCACGAACAGCGAAGGTGAGGAAGGATAGTGGCGCCAGAAGACATTAACACAAAACTGAAAAAAATGGTCTTTCCGTTTCAGAAATGCAGGAAGGACAGGTCACAATCATGAGCCACGTGCGGCTCAGTGATTGTCGTCCTGCCGGCCGGTGTGGCCGTGCGGTTCTAGGCGCTTCAGTTTGGAACCGCGTGGCCGCTACGGTCGCAGGTTCGATTCCTTCCTCGGGCATGGATGTGTGTGATGTCCTTAGGTTAGTTAAGTTTAAGTAGTTCTACGTTGTAGGGGACTGACGGCCACAGATGTTAAGTCCCATAGTGCTCAGAGCCATTTGAACCATTTTTTTTATTGTTGTCCGCAGCACACGGACTTCGTTTGCCCGCTCTCTGCCGCCATGCATGTGCAAACCTTATCCCCTCCACGCCTCCCTATCGCTCCGCCTCTATGCGCGGAAGTGCGGTCTTATGTGAAGCAGGGTATAGTATCACATTTATGCCGACAATGACGGTTTCGTGGCGTTGACATGCGCTGTGAAAATATAAATTAGCTCTTTTTGTCAGTGTTGTTACACTGCCTCATTCATTCTGATCCAGCCCCTTTGCATTTCCTGTTAAATTTGATTCTAGGCGGTCTGTACTGCTGGCTTGCTATCGCTCTAAGAATTCCGGCATCTTTTTCTTTTATCGACCAAACTGGAGAATTACGGAGTATCTCAAGGCTCTTCTGCCTCTGCTTTTGCTGTTAGTAGACTGTCCTACGTAGCCTTAATTTTTTCTTCTTTATTAGGTTCCATTCGCGTTTAGTATTAGTCCTCTCACTTACCGATGTCTCGTACTTATCCACTTTCTCATTCTTTTTTAATATTTCGTATTCCAACTCCATGTTATGTGATTTGCTTTGTAGTTGAATTATTCCTCTCATGTCATGCACAGACTGTTGGGTGAGCGGCTTACATAAGAAGAAGAATGGTGACATTGCTGATTTAACCGTTTTAGGAAATTACAATTTTTCTACGAAATTTGTGCATTTGTCTTCCTGAATGTGCGTGTGCTGGTTCATTTATTCTTCTATTGCTTCTTTTGAAAGTCTCCCAACAGATTAACTTCTTATTTAGGCGTTGGGAAAGTTTGTTGAAGTGTGTTATGTCGATGAGGACCTGTCTGGTGACGTGATCGAAGAAGAAATAGCAGTCAAGAGAGAAGAAATAGGGGGGCCGGTATTAGAATCAGAATGTGAGAGCCTCAGAAGACATAAAATCAAATAACGTAAAATTTATAGATAACGTTCCAACAGAATTTCTAAAATCGTTGGACGAAGTGGCAACAAAACAACTATTCGCGTTGGAATGTAGAAGGTATGAGACTTTCGGAAACGCGTCATCCTCACGTTACCGAAGATAGCAACAGCCAATAAGTGCGAGAATTATCACACAGTCAGTTCAACAGCTTATACATTCAAGTTGATTACAAGAATGGAAAAGAAAGTTGAACATGTGTTAGATGGCGAACAGTTCAGCTTTAGGAAACGTGAAGGCACCGAAGAGGCAGTTTTGATGTTGTGGTTGATAATGGAAGCAAGACTGAAGAAAAATCAAGAAACGGTCATAGGATTTGTCGTCCAGGAAAGGCGTTCGTCAGTGTCAAATGAGGTAAGATGCTTGAAATACTGAGAAAAATAGGGGTAAGCAATAGGAAAAGACAGGTAATATACAATATTTAATGAACTAAGAGGGAACAATAAGAGTGGATGACAAAGAACGAACTGCTCGGTCTAAAAATGGTGTAAGACAAGGAAGTAATCTTTCGCCCCTACTTTTCAATTTATATTTCGAATAAGCAAGGACGGAAATAAGAGGAAGGTTCAAGAGTGGAATTAAATTCAATGTGAAAGAATAATAATAAGATTCACTGACGACAGTGCTACCCTCAGTTAAAGTGAAGAAGAATTACAGTATCTGCTGAATGGAATGAACACTGTAAAGAGGGCAGAATACGGAGTGAGAGTAGACTGAAGAAAGACGAAAGTAATGAGAAGTAGCACATACGAGGGCAGCTGGAAACTTTACAAAAGGACTGGTGATCACGAAGCAGATAAGGTTAAGGATTCTACCTAGGCAGCAAAATAATCAAAAGGATCGAAGAGGACCAAAAAGCAGTCTAGCACTGGCAAGAAGGGTATTCCTGACCAAGAGAAGTCTCCGAGTATTGATGTAATCCCTCATTTGAGAAAGAAGTTCTGTTTGAATATATGTTTATAACACAGCATTGTATAGTAGTGTGACATGGACTGTGGAAAAACCGAAACAGAGAAGAATCGTTGCATTTCAGTTTCGGTGCTTTAGATGGTGTTGAAAATTAAGTTAAGGAAAGAACAAACACAAACGAAGCTGTTGGAATCATAAATCAGTTAATCGGGAAGGGAACCAATGCGATACAGTGTGAAGGAGAAAACCTGCGCACCGATTCCTATTAACAGCATCATTTATGAGTACATATGACAAACTCTCCGACATCGCTGCGGTCGGAAAAAGATCCTGCAACAACGGGACGAACGACGATCGAGGAAAGTCGTTCACCTTGACAGAAATGCAATAGTTCCGCAAACTGCTGTAGATATCAGTGCTGGGCCATCAGCAAGTGTCAGCGTGCGAACCATTCAACGAAACATAATCGACATGGGCTTTCGGAGCCGAAGGCTCACTCGTGTGGCCCTGATGTCTGCACGGCACATAGCTTTACACCTCGCAGAGGCCCGTCAACGTCGACATTGGACTGTTAATGAATGAAAACATGTTGCCTACTCTTTTAGAGTAGAAAAGTATGGCTCGGAAACATGTAGAGCACATTCTTTTGTTTATTCCATATGTATGTTCATGATATTGGAGCGTCTTCCGTACCTGTTACTTTAATGATCTACATTTACTTGCTACATTCTTTATATGTGTGTATATACGTAGAATACAATACATTGTGTGCTGCAGAGGTTGACTCTTCCGTACCTGTTACTTTAATGATCTACATTTACTTGCTACATTCTTTATATGTGTGTATATACGTAGAATGCAATACATTGTGTGCTGCAGAGGTTGACTTGTCCCGATTTCTACCGTTTTCCTTTAGTATCCGAAGACGAGAAGAAGCACACAGAAATCTTGTTTACGGACAGCATTGATCTGTATTCTACTGTTTTATTTTTCTTTCCAAGGATTGTCCTGCAGACGAAACAGCAATTTCGCGGGACATAGAGACATTAAGGCTCTTAAAAGCTGAATCCTGCTTTGAGTAGAGAATCCAACTTCTGACACGGTGGGCGCGCTCCCCGTCTTTCGCCGGGGTTTTCTTTGTTCTGAGGAACTTCAGCGCTCTGTGAAAATATAGTCTGAGCACCACGAAAATAAGAAGGTAGCGATTGCGATAAAATGAAATTTCTACGAATCAAACCGACATCTTACTGACAGACATTTTGTCTCAACGAAACTTCTCGTCGCGGTTTTCCACTGATGTCAGATTAAATAATATTTATTCACAAAGATGGCTGTAGTGCGACACCGAGAATTACAAGTAATTTGTTTACACACTCATAGCCTAAGATTTTGTTCACTGATAGCTTAACAAATGCAACAGTATATTATAGGTGGGAGTTAATCACTATATAAAACAGACGTATACTACATCTCCCAGTGACCAATAGCCGTTTTCTGAATACATTTACTGTATCTTCAGACCAGCTAAATATGATGGCGCTGAATTTTAGCACCCTTTTGAGTTTTATTTATTTAATATTTGTTGTTTCCTTTGGATCTACTCTGTTCATGTAATAGGTCATGTTTTTAACATTAACATTTTGTTCCGTGTTTTAAATGATTGGAAGTTGTGACTCTTTGAAACTGCTGGAAATAATCAGTTTGTAAAGTATCCTAGCTCTTCTTGAATATAATGTCACATCTGTTGCAGAATTTTAAAACTCGGTGATAGTCGAAGATAGTTTACGAAAGGGTTTAAGTTCTGCTTCGAAGTCAGTAAGATTCCCTGTTCCACACTTCCTCTTGAATTTGTGGAATCCTGTAGCAGAAGGTACAATAGAAAGTCGCACTTGCAATTTTATATAATTTCTGCGTCCTTACTGGAGGGAAAATGGGTGGCAGGGGGAAGGGGCGGGGGATTGGAGTAGAAATTACTAAAGACGGAACGCTCGCAGGACGCAAAAATTCGTAAAGTAATGTCAGAGGACAGAAGTGGTGCTGGTGCCATAACTCCAGCTGTAATAAGACAGAGCATTACCATACGATGCTTATACGATTCATCTCTCAGTCCTGTTGTCGTCTTGTAAGACGAGTGTGAAGACACTGTTCTCACCATGAGGATGTGGAAGAAAAGTCGTCAGTTGGACTCAGAGAACACTGAAGTAAAGGCTCTGGTTCATGGTCACAGTAAGACGAACGGGAAACATTATGGGACCACCTCCGATCTCAACTACTCTCTCCACATGGTGATGGTTGAACCCCTTACTGGGCCGTACGTGCTCTAGATGCTTTATGTCTTTTGAATGGTGGCAAAATCGCGACTCGTCAGACCGCACTATATGCCTCCGTTGGGCTAGTGTTCAATTTTTTTGTTATTTGGTCCACAGAAGACATGCAACTATATGTGGCACCGTGAGCAATGAACAGTTGCGTGGCACTCCATTACAACAATCCATTCCACGTAGGCTTACCCCGTCAGTCCAACCTGGTTTGATCACCATCATCTTGCGAGTAATCTACGGTTGGCGCCGCTTTTCGGTTCCCGGTTTCCACTTCTTATTTGTCTATCTTCTTTTTCTATTCTTCTGGCATCCATCGCTTTCCGAACCTCTTGACTCCAGCTCCTCCTTGGTCGTCTTTCCTGTCGGGTCCACTGCCACAGTTTCTTTAGCTGTCGGCTATCGTCTATTTTTTCCAGATGTCCGTACCATTACAGGGGTTTCATCTCTGTGCTGTGTAATGTTGGTTTTTCGACACATGTAGCCTCTCTTATGTTGGTATTTGGTACATGGTACAGCCTGGAGAAGCCACAACTTTGTTTACAAAAGTTCATCTGTAGTGTAAGCAACTTCTTTCTCTGGCGCTTACTTATTACTCACGTTTTCAACAACTGAATATCACCTATTTTGTCCTTTTTATTATTTAGTTATTCCGAAGGACCGAGTGCAGATTTCGTACGGCCCTTCTGCCCTGCCCTGTACTATTACCTATGTCATCTTTACTCTTATTGTTTAATGACATCAGAGTCCCCAGAGACGTACATCCCCTGATCTTACGGCTCCAACCTACAGATCCTCTGTGGTACTATCACCAACCTTCCGATGTTCGGTTTTCGTCACGCTTATTGTGAGGCTTCACCTTCCATCTTTCTCTTTACTTCTCTTTTAAGCATCGTCTTGGTCTGCTGCTACGATGACTACGGTGAACTGGTTGTCAGCGAAGAGAGGTGTATACAAGATTTCATCGCCCGCAGGGATTCTCATGTGTCTACATTCATTCCTAGAGGCCTTAAGTGCTTCCTCCACATACAACTTAGATAGCGTCGATGCTATAGCACAGCCTTGGCGTAGCCCTCTTGTTAACAGGAAACTACGTTGACATTGGATTTACAACTTTGACGGCGCTCTCAAAGTCCGTGAAGAGTAGTCTAACGGCTTCGATGCAAATAGTTGACGCCTCAATGTTCTCCATACTTGCCCACAAAGTGTTTCGTGGTATCGTAATCACACGCCTTCTGCAAATCTATAGACACTTTAGGCGTCTCTCTGGCAATTTTCTCTATGTAAATATGCAGTGAATAAATGAGCGCTCTGGTGTACAAACATTCTGTTCTCCAGATATTGTAGCCTCCATCTCTATTCTTTCTTTTACGCTTTTCCCACAGAATCGTGCTACTGACTGCACACACATATGCCACAGTAATTTCCACAGTCCTGCCTATTCCCCTTCTTACAGATTGATGTAATACAAGACTTTTTCCATTCCCTGGGTACCTGATCCTCTTACAAACACTTATTATATAACTGGGCCAAGATATCACACACAATCGTAGGAGCTGTTTTTTTAATTTTATGTTTATTCCACCCAGACCCGGCGACTTCCCATTTTTCATACGCTTCACTGCCTTACAAATTTCTTGCGAGGTTATCTATCGCTGAAATGAATGTACGGCTTCGTCCGTCAAATTTAACGTCTCTTGTATCAATTCTTTCCTCTTCTCCGTGAGCAGGGATTCGTAATACTTCACCCTGTCCTTTCAGCTTCTGAGAGGAATCTCAGTATTATCTTTGTTTTCAGCTCTCATCACCTTTGATATCTTACACGCTCTTCTTGCTCTAGTTCCACCAAAGTTTTCTTCTATATCCGCTCCGATTTTCTGCCACGCCTCATTTCTTTACGACACCAGTCCCAGTCAAGCTGATGATACTGGATTAATAAAGAATATAGAAACGTCAATATGGTGGTTTTATGGTTCCGATGTTTTGCATAGTCTCCTGCTACTTCAGTACAACGTACAGAACGTGCATAAAAAGAAGTGAAACTGTCAGAAATGTTTTGCGCATGACACTAGTCTGAAAGTCGATTATGCAGCCAAACCATTGACTTCAAATTTCTGTTCTTTTTCACTTCGATGTAGGTTCCTATCGATAGCAAGAAATCTCGTCATCCATGATTATTTTGTACAGAAAAGTACTGCCCATGTTTTACATTTCGGTCAAGCCACGCCAGGCGTCCACACGTTGTCGTTTTTGTTCGAAAGTCAAGGACTCGGAGCAATCTTTGCGCACGCTTTTCTCTTCTTCAAAAAATCGCGAAGTATGTCTTAAACACTTGATTTGGAGGTATTGCTCCACTACGATTTGTTAAATAACAACGTTCAAGCGCTACTGCTGCACGTTCACTGTTTAACACTGCTGCTCGCAACTGTCTGGTCGAACACACAGCTGTTACAAGTGCAAGTTGCAACCGTAGTTACTGCGTTCACGTCACTTAATACGCAAGGAATAAAATCGATCTAGGAGCTTTTTAGGTGGACAGTAGTATTTCCCCTGGAATGTTTGCTCGGAAATTTATTGGGGATATGCATTGACTGAAAGCAGCAATTCCGCCGGTTTGATGCGGACTGCCATTGACAAGGCGCGACATTCGTCTCCGGTTCTTGTCTGTATTTTTCAGTGACCACTGTTCTTACATCGTGTTACATGGATCCGGGTGGCAAATTATTACCCGTAGGCTCGTTGGACGCCAGGACGCCACTCCGTGTTTTAACAGCCGTGACATAAATTCAAGCGGTTCAACAATATTGCCCTTATCTGTAATTCGTGTGATAGAACTCTTCGTCATTTACGACTCTTTAGATTTGTCTTTCCAAATAATTTTTCGTGCTTTTCCTTGGGCATAGCGGCAACTATTGTTGTTTTTACAATCTATATTTCATTCAAAACTTTCGATTTTACTCAGATTTCGATTGATGTACATGCAACAGAAAGGGAAAATTGTAATGGCAACCAATAAACATTCTAAAGTTCTATGAAACGGTCGACAGCTGAAAAGTATCTTATCGATAGAAAAGCTTCCGGTGGAGAAAAATCTTCCAAATTATTGACATTGAATAATGCGAATTATTTAAAAGTTTCGTGTACATATATTGTTGCGTCAAGGAGGTACATTCCAACGGCGATAGGGGTATCTTTTATGCTTACAGACTGCATAAATGCCTTTTGTAAAAAACCTTTGATCTGGAGAGATAAAAGTCTGTAATAATTATTCCATCACCATAAAATTATGATGTTTCAGGCCAGTGCCATCATTGCTCAATGACTGTCGACTGCGAAAATTTAATAAAATTCTTACACTGATGAAATATAAAAAAAATTGCAATCGAATTCTGATATGGCGGAGATAGATTCTTTCTCTATTAAGAGAATGATTAACGAATGAGCAAAAGTTTTGATCGCATCGTTTAGTCATTGAAAAATCCGGCTCCAACCATTTCGAAACGGCCTGTGATAATCATAATTAGCACATATAATACAAAAACATATTGCTGGTAAGGTGTTTCATCTAGTACTACGACATTAAATACAGTTAGACAATTAATGTTAACCATGTTACTGCGTAAGCAGGCTGTTCACGTAACTTCTACGTTGCTTCCACAAAGACAATACACAGAAGGGTAAGTAAATACAGGAGTAATAAATGAATATGAGACATAATCATGTTAAAACAAGAATGTAGCATATCGTTAGCCTCTAGAGCTCGTGATTTTAGTAATATACATTAAAGTCCATAGTTTCGTATACCGCGTACACAAAAAATAAAATACATTTTAGTTTTTGATTAAAAGTAAATGCTATAATATACATCGATAGACAGACCTTTTCACTTTGTGGCCATAAGAAATTCCAAAAAAGGTTTCTCCTCTCTATTCACCTATCGTATATTCACGTCGACCCATAATACTGATTCTATGCAAATGACTTGCTTTTGCAGCTTTTCTACCAAGTCTTCTGCCAACAGGTGGAGGATCACATCGCCACCTATAACCAGCTCTACAACATCCACAGAGCTCCAAGGCCGCCGCTGCGTTCTTTAAAATTATTGACTAAAATTTTGCCCACGATGTTATACAGCAGGCTGTTCCAAGCGAGCTCCAGGGAGCCGGAGCTCCGGAGCGCTCACTGCGGCAGCTCGGAGCCCGCGTGGAGGGGGAAAGCGAACTCACTGACCCCAGGCCGCATGCAGCAGCAAGTAATGCAATAATCCGTGTTCAATGACAGCTATGGCTACCCGCGGGAGCCCTGTGCCTCTATTGGAGGATACCTTCCTATTCATTGACAGGGATGGTCGTCCGCGGTGTCAGGTATGTCATAAAGTATTTAATTCTGCGAAGAGGTACAATATACAACGACATTATACACGTCTTCACGCAGCGCACTACGATCAGGTAGAAGGCGTTGCACGCAGAGAACTGGTAGTCAGGCTTAAGAACGACATACCAGGAGTTTAAAAACGGTTTCGTAATACGGAGGGTATCAAATCATGCAACATAGTTCGTGTTCTGTAATGCGTTTATAATTTTCAGGTGAATGAGAGCGGAAAAACACTACTGACTCTGCAATCAGAGCAAGCTACAGGGTCGCTCACATCATTGCGACGAGTGGCAAGCCGTTTTCGGTGGGACCACTCGTAAAATCGTGCATGGTAGCAGTTGCAGAATGTTTGTTTCTAAGGGAGGTGCTGGCAATTGAAGGGGTTCGCCTGTCGAAGCAAACAATATCACGTCGAATCCTGGGTATGGCAGCGGATATAGATACAGCTCAGGAAAGAGGTGGAGAGCTTTGTTGCATTTTCGCTAGCGCTTGACGAAAGCACCAACATATCGGACTGTGCTCAGCTTGCAGTCTTTGTGCGTGGTGTCGACATGGAGCCGCAAGTAACTCTTGGATGTGGTACCACTCGATTATACCGCAACAGGACGTGAAATTTTTGAAACTGTTTGTGAATCAGTGGACAACATGAGTTTCCCGTGGGATAAGCTCCATTTTGCAGCGACAGACGGTGCACCACAAATGATCGGGCGTCACCAAGGTTTTGCTTCCCGTTTGAAAAATAAACTCAGGGACCAATTCGGGAAAGACATTCTGACTCTTCATTGTTTGATTCACCAAGAGGCACTGTGCGCTGAAACAGTAGAGCTAGGTGGCGTAATGAAAGATGTCGTGAAGTGTGTGAATTTTGTGCGGCGTCACGGTATGAATCATCGCCAATTCAAAGGATTCCTAAAATATATGGAAGCGGTATATGGGGATATACCTTACTACAGTACAGTTCGTTGGCTGAGTCGGGGAAAAGTTCTTGATGTTTTCTTTGCTATTCGTGAGGAAATATCCTTTTTTCTCGAAATTAAAGGGGAAGAAATGCGTTGTCTGAAAGATATGAAATGGATGTCAGACCTGGCGTTCCTAGCTGACATAACTATGCATCTGAATAATTTAAATCTGTCATTGCAGGCAAAGGGCAGCTAATCGTTGACATGCACGACCAGATCAGAGCGTTCATGGAAAAGTTCCGTTTATTTGAGAGGCAGACGAGTAATGGACATTTAACGTTCTTCAATCGTCTTGCTTTTTTAAAACTACCTGAAGGTACTACTTTCGGCGATTACCGAGCAAAGTTAAAGCAGCTCATCACGTCGTTTGAAACAAGATTCCCAGACCTCACTAGTTTGGCAATGGAACTTAAGGTGTTCAGCACCCCTTTTTCAGTTTCCCTTGTCATCGTCACTTTAATTGGAGATTATTGATTTGCAAAATTCAACTTTGTTGAAAGAAAGGTACGTTGGATTTGTCACGATGATACCGTTCATTACAGCAAAAAACGTTTCCCTAGTTTCACAACAATGCCGCTCAGATCATGTGCATGTTTGGATCTACGTATTGTTGTGAGCAGCTTTTCTCAGCAATAAAAAGAGTAAAAATTAAGGAACGATCGTTTCTTCAGGATGCAACAATGAAGGCCAGCCCTCGCATTAACGCTGCGAACACTTTGACGCCTGATATTTCCGATCTTGTAATGCAAAGAGAATGTCAAGCTACTGAGGCTCAATGCAATTTCTTGTGAAACTGTTGTTTCTTATTTATTTCCTGAACATCGTACTTCCTGGTGTAGCATGCCACCACGTCTTAGCAGCTGAGAGTATGAGGTTGCCGATCTTGCAAGACGCCGCTGGCACATCAGAACGCTTGCCTCAGCCAGCCGTGCCACGTGCCGGCGTGCCGGCCCACTTGAATGGTCACAGCGAGCGACGCGGCTCCGTGGAGCAGGGAGCGCTCTGCGGCTCACAACACAGCCGACGAGCTGGAACAACCTGTTATACAGGGTGTGCAGAAGGAATGGTCAGTATTTAGGAATGTGATAGGAACGACCATTTGAGGCCAAAAAACTTTATATTCACCTTGTGTCCAATACTGAATGGATGCCGAGATATAATGCGTTTAACGTACATTGTTGTTTATTTTTCGTACTATTCTACACATTTTCAGGTTTACACATGAACACATGTTTAATAGTTCGTTAACACTGCAACATGTGTTTTACCACGTATCAATTGAAAAATACGTATTTTTAACACATTTACCTGTAAGCATTATCGTACACGTTACGTTAGAGCTGTTGCGCAATTCACGATAAAGGTTTGAGTATCCCAACGACAACGTCAGTGCATTTGTGCAACCCTGGGAGAACATGATATTCGTGTAAGTGTCTGTGCATGTTCCCTAATGAGTTTAGCAGCGTCCATGATGCGAGCGAGCGGCTCATCTCGTATATTCACGTTTAGTTCGAACACCTCAGCTTCATCCAGCCCCATGAACAAAAATCTAATGGCTTATGATCTGGCAATCTTGGTGCCCATTTAACTGTACTACCACTAGTAGTCCGGCGAAATGGGTAAGTGCGGTTGAGATGTTCCGTCACACGTCGGATAAAATTTGAAAGGGCGGCCTCACGCTGTAAGTAAATTGTAGGCCGCGTTAACAAACGAAAGTCCTCAGTGTGTTCAGCAAACGAATTTTCCAGAAAATTCAAGTAATTCTGTCCCGTCATTCGCTGTTTTAAAGTGATTAGACCTGTCAAGAAGTTAGCGGTCAAGCTGCACCAAACATTGATCGAAAAACGGACTTGTAGATTGGTTTCTGTTGTATCGTGTGGACTTTCCTGCTGCCATCGATGATTATTAAGTGTGTAGTTTATTCCATTCCGTGTAACCGTGCCTACATCTGTGAGTAATAGTAATGGAAGCAAATCGTGATTTTGAGTTAACAAGTGACAAAATTCAAGTCGTGTTGCATTGTCGCCAATCTGAAGATTGTGAGATTTAAAATGGTTCAAATGGCTCTGAGCACTATGGGACTCAACTGCTGAGGTCATTAGTCCCCTAGAACTTAGAACTAGTTAAACCTAACTAACCTAAGGACATCACAAACATCCATGCCCGAGGCAGGATTCGAACCTGCGACCGTAGCGGTCTTGCGGTTCCAGACTGCAGCGCCTTTAACCGCACGGCCACTTCGGCCGGCTTTGTGAGATTTAATTTTGTATTTATTTGTTATTTTTGGTATTTTATTTTAGCCTGTTATCTAGACACAACAACAGAACAAATATTCCACCTGAAATGGCACGTATATAGCAAGTAATATTTTAGCATAATTTCAAAATGTGGGCATGCTGTAAATGAAATACGTACAAGCTTTCCGCCTGTAATGTTCGGCATAAACGTGTTCGTGAGACTTTGATAAGCACTGAGAGCCGCCGTGTGTTGGTAGTAAGACTACGCTGCGCCATTTTAAGAACGTGTAGCAGTTACTGCATAGGTTCTTGAACTACACGTTCAGGAGAAAAAAAAAACAACTTGAAAGAATACCTGTTTTACACAACGTCCTCAAAACTATGGTAAATACACGTCGATCAGGAATTCGACGCGTCGGAAGACGCCGACAGTATTCTTCGACAGCAGCAGGAGCACTACCATAGTAGAAGCCGTAAACATACACCATATCTGCTCACTCTTCAATAGTGTAGGTGGTGGTGGTGGTGGTGGTGGTGGTTAGTGTTTAACGTCTCGTCGACAACGAGGTCATTAGAGACGGAGCGCAAGCTCGGGTTAGGGAAGGATTGGGAAGGATATCGGCCGTGCCCTTTTAAAGGAACCATCCCGGCATTTGCCTGAAACGATTTAGGGAAATCACGGAAAACCTAAATCAGGATGGTCGGAGACGGGATTGAACCGTCGTCCTCCCGAATGCGAGTCCAGTGTGCTAACCACTGCGCCACCTCGCTCGGTAGTCAATAGTGTAGGTGTGTGTCATTTTAGCCAGTACTGGTACGTGTACAAACACAGCTAACAGATCCTTCTCCCTGATACTATATCAGTCCGCCTCATTTCATTCACAACACAACATCGACAACTGCACTTTCATCGGGCTAGTTTTATGGCAGAAAAACGTCCCGAGCAAAGATTTTGAAAACAACGAGATGGTTGGGGTAGAATAAAGCGTCTTGTGGGTTGGCTTTTGATTGTGTAAATCATGGAATACTTCTAGATAAGCTCAAGTACTGTGGTATGAATGGGACAGCGCTCAAATGGTTTAAATCATGCCTGACTGGAAGAGTGCAGAAAGTTGAAATAAGCAGTTCACATAATATGCAAAAAACTGATGATTTCTCAAACTGGGAAACAATCAAGAATGGGTTGCCGCGAGGTTCGGTCTTCGGTCCTCTGCTGTTCTTTATATATATTAATGACTCGCCATTCTATATTCACGAAGATGGAAAGCTGGTACTTTTTGCCGATGATACAAGTATAGCTATCACACCTGACAGAACAGAGTTAACTGGTGAACTTGTAAACGATGTTTTTCAGAAAATCATTAAGTGGTTCTCTGCAAATGGGCTCTCATTAAACTCTGACAAAACACAGTATAAACAGTTCCACACAGTAAATGGAATGACCCCATTAATAAATATAGACTTCGATCAGAAATCGGTGGCTGAGGTAGAATATTCAAAATTTCTAGATGTATGCATTGATGAGGGGTTGAACTGGAAAAAAACACACTGAGGATCTGCTGAAACGTTTGAATTCAGCTACTTATGCTACTAGGGTCATTGGAAATTTTGGCGATATACATCTGAGTAAATTAGTTTACCACGCCTATTTTCATTCTCTGCTTTCGTATGGCATCATATTCTGGGGTAACTCATCATTGAGTAAAAGAGTGTTCATTGCACAAAAGCGTGTAATCAGAATAATTGCTGGAGCTCATTCCAGATCATCCTGAAGACACTTATTTAAAGAGCTAGAGATTTTCATTGTAGCGTCACAATATATATATATATATATATATATATATATATATATATATATATATATATATATATGAAATTTGTTATTAACAATCTGAACGAAGTCAAAAGTAATAGCAGTGTACATGGCTGCAACACTAGGAGGAAGGATGATCTTTACTACTCAAGGGTAAATCTAACTTTTGCTCAGAAGGGGGGAAATTATGCTGCCACAAAAGTCTTTGGTCACTTACCTAATGGCATCAAAAGTCTGACAGATAGCCATATAGCATTTAAAAGGAAGTTAGAAGAATTTCTTAATGGCAACTCCTTCTACACATTAGATGAATTTTTGGATATAGTAAGTGGGTAATTTCCCCAACCCCCACCAAAAAAAAAAAAAAAAAAAAAAAAAAAAAAATTAAGTGTCATGTAACATTTTGTGTAATTTAATATCTTGTACAGACACCTTTTATTAACCTGACACGTTCCACATCATTACGACGTGTCGTATTGATGATCTATGGAATAAGTACTAATCTAATCTAATCGGTAAGACACGTATGTGCTACCAACTATCCTAAAGATTACTGTACGTAAAATGTGTTCTGTCTCGGAAACCGTTCGGAATTGCACATGTCTCCATACGGAGTTTATTGCTTCAAATGAGCGTTCCTGTCATATGCCTGAATATGGACCATTGCTCCTGCGATACCCTGCGTACATAATAGCCGCGGGTCTGGGGCACCTTAGCACAGTTCGCGCGGCTACCCCCGTCGGAGGTTCGAGTCCTCCCTCGGCCACGGGTGTGTGTGTTGGCCTTAGCGTAAGTTAGTTTAAGTTAGATTAAGTAGTGTGTAAGCCTAGGGACCGATGACGTCAGCGGTTTGGTCCCATAGGATCTTACCACAAATTCCCAAAAAATATTCTTCATATTCGATTCCATAGGAATAATTGTGTCCGTTAACGGTGATGTAATATGTTCAATAAATAGAGGATGTTGACTATCCGGTATGACGTAAACAGAAGTTGAGCCGGCCGCTGCGGGCGAGTGGTTCTGGGAGCTTCAGTCGGGAACCGCTGCTACGGTCGCAGGTTCGAATCCTGCCTCGGCCATGGATGTGTGTGATGCCCTTAGGTTACTTAGGCATCATATGTTAAGTCCCATAGTGCTCAGAGCCATTTGAACCATTTTGAAACAGAAGTTAGCTATTTGGATCTGTAAACAGTTGCCTCAGTTGGACCAATCCTTATACATGCCTGAGCTACATCGGAACACGTGTCGTTATAATTACGTTCAGTCTATGTGACTACTTTTAGTGGTAGGTAATTATGGAACTGTAATTGTCTACAACTGTGATTTGGCGGTTAATCGATGTGCTGTTTCTATATCTGATTCTTTCACTATTTGTGTTTGTAGCACAGATGATGGTTGCACTGTCAGTTGGAATGTGGACCTGCAGTACGATAGAAAAGACAGACGACGTTACGACCGATGCTGACCTTTTTTCTGCCCTAGATAAAAGAATTTTATGTGATACTTTAGTAAATTGTTATTCTATGCAGTACGATTTACCTTGAAGAACAAGTCCCGCTAATTCTTTTGCACAGTTTAGAGACCGCTGGCCGTTCATCGTCTTAAGAGGTGTTGGAAGTCAGCTTTCCGTGTCGTGGGCGGGAGAAGCGGGGGAGTTCCGCTGCGGAACGGCAGTAAAAGACGGCGGTGTCGGGAGAGTGGTGTGGCTGCAGCGAGAAAGGGAAGCAGACTGATAGCTCCGTCCCCAGAGCGCGGAGCGCCGTTCAGCACAAAGGCCGGGGCTGTGGGCGGGGAAGAAAGGCAGGCACAGGCAGGCCAAGGCACGGCGTCCCGGCCGCCGAGCGCCCGCGAGCGGCAGAAACTAGCTTTGCAGCCCGCTTGGCGGCCATATTTTATTTAAGGTGCAGCACGCGGCGCTAGTGCATTTAAAATGCTACAGCTTATAGAGGGAAGACAGCGGCCAAAAGGCGGACTTTGAGGAAGAGGCGACACGCACACACACACACACACACACACACACACACACACACACACACACACACAGTACAGAGAGAGAGAGAGAGAGAGAGAGAGAGAGAGAGAGACAAGAGACAAGAGAGCGTGCACAACACCGACAAAAGAGATTTTTAAGAGAACCTAATAGTTTACGTTGCTTGCAAGGACGTCTAAGGAGCCTGGTAATTCACTCACCACCAGGTGAATCATATTACAACGTGTTATCACTAGGAAGATGGGTCGATATGGAGATGTCAGATAAGGGAGAAAAGAAGATGACATGTTTGGAAGCTCCAGGACCTCATTGAAATCTGGGTTCGCAGGACAGAGCGGATCAGGTTATGACTGTTGAAAGGAGTCAAAAGCAGTTACTGTCAGTTGCACAAAACACACAAACTTCATTTTCCTAATAACACTTAATCACACATGCCCTTAAAAGGATTCAATACAATATGGCTGAAAGCGCGAACACAAGTTATTACAATTGCCGTAAGGACTACACACTGCTGAATGGCTTAGTTTTACTTAAAAACTCGGCTGAAGGCCACACACAGGAGATAGAAGAACAGGCCTGAATAACAAAGATTTGAAATAGAGCAAAAACCTCTTTTTTTGTAATAAGTTTTAAACAATAGAATCTCGACTCTTTTATTTAAGTCGGCTGAAGGCCTTATTTTAAAATTAAAAACTAAATTAATAGACGGCTCAAAGCCTCGCACAGTACTTGAGACAAAAGAAAATCACAATCTAAAAACAACAGAACAGTGGTGCTCAGAAGTGCTCCAAGGGTAGTCTTGAGGAGGTAGCTCTAACTTAAGTTTAGGTGAGACAGGCAGCCAAAAGTAAGATTAAATAATCGGACGGCTACCCGATCCAGGGATGGTTGCCGGACCGACCAACATAATCAATCCCCATCCGCCCGACAAACGGCACGAGAACGGAAAATATCAGTTAGGACGAAGATACTAGTTGCAAAAGGCACAATAACCACTCAAAAATATAAAGAAACATCAAAGGCTGGCCGGCCGTTGTGGGCGAGCGGTTCCAGGCGCTTCAGTCTGGAACCGCGCGACCGCTACGATCACAGGTTCGAATCCTGCCTCGGGCATGGATGTGTGTGATGTCCTTAGGTTAGTTAGGTTTAAGTAGTTCTAAGTTCTAGGGGACTGATGACCTCAGATGTTAAGTCCCATAGCGCTCAGAGCCATTTGAACCATTTGAACCAAAGGCTGTCGAACTACACTCCGTGCCCGACAGCACGAACACGGCGAGGAAACACGCACTCGCTGCTCTGTCCCAACCGACCGACTGCCTACTTCAGTACGCAGACGGCATTCATAACTGCTCAGTACAAATCACAGAAGCTACACACAGTTCCACGTAAACACTTACACCAAGAGCTCCGACAATCCTAACACTGATCACTGTGGAACAACAAGGAGAAATCACAAGTCGACACACACGGAGTTTCCATAAGCGTTCGGCGACCAAATACACGTCGTCCGATGAGACGACCGACCGAAAGACCAACCAAGGTCGTCCCCAATCAGGTTATGTGTGTCGGCAATGTTTGGGCGAGTCATGACCGTCTGAAGCTCACTGCAGCTCCATCCCGACTCCCTTGATGTCTGTTCGGCACTCGGAAACACGGCGACCCGGGCACACTGGCTCGGACCCAACGACACGTGAGGAATGAAGTTATAAGATTTGTTAGTGTAGTAATGCGGACTGTTCATCGTCTGTAAAAATACTGGTGTTCCAACACAGCCATGTTATACACTGAAGCGCCAAAGAAACTGGTATAGGCATGCGTATTCGAATACAATGTATTAAAGCAGAACACGGCGTTGAGTTCAGTAACCCCTGCGTCCGGCGCAGTTACTAATGCTACAATGGCAGGTTATCAAGATTTAAGTGAGTTTGAACTTGGTGTTATAGTCGGCGCATGAGCGATGGGACACATCATCTCAGAGTGGGGATTTTCCCGTCGGACTATTTCACCAACATCAGGAATCTGGTAAAACATCATATATCCGACATCGCTGCAGCAAGAACGGAATGAACGACGACTGATGAGAATCGCTCAAAGTGACCCAAGTGCGACCATTCCGCAAATTGCTGCAGATTTCAATGATGGGCCATCAACAAGTGTCAGCGTGTGAATCATTCAACGAAAATCGTCGATATGGGTTTTTGGAGCCGAAGACCCACTCGTGTACCCTTGATAAGTGCATGACAAAAGCTTTACCGCCCGTCTACGCCGACATTGGACTGTGGACTGTTGATGACTGAAAACATGTTGCCTGGTATGACGAGTCTCGTTTCAAACTGTATCGAGTGGATGGACTTGTGCAGGTATGGAGACAATCTCATGAATTCGTGGACCCTGCATGTCAGCAGGGGACTTTCAAGCTGGTGGAGCCTCTGTAATGGTGTGGGGCGTGTGCAGTTGGCGTGATATAGGACGCCTGATATGTCTAGATAAGACTCTGACATGTGACGCTTACATCCCGTCTGATCACCTGCATCCATTCATGTACATTGTGCATTCTGATGGACTTGGGCAATTGCAGCAGCACAATGCGACACCCCATACGTTCAGAATTGCTACAGAGTGGCTCCAAGGACACTCTTCTAAGTTCAAACACTGGCCAGCAAACTCCCCAGACATGAACATTATTTTAGCATATCTGGGATGCCTTGCAACGTGCTGTTCAGAAGAGGTCTCGACCCTTCGTGCTCTTACGGATTTATGGACAGCACTGCAGGATTCATGGTGTCAGTTCCCTACAGCACTACTTCCGACATTAGACCACGCCACGTCGTGGTGGTAAGTTCCTATGGGACCAAACTGCTGAAATATTCGGTCCGTAGACTGACACACCACTTAATCTAATTTACGCTACGGATAACACACACACCCACGCCCGAGGGAGGACTCGAATCTCCGACGGAGGGAGACGCGGGAACCATATCAATCGCCTAAGACCGTGCGGCCAGCCCGCACGGCACCCCGTACGTCGCAACACTTTTGCATGCATGCTGGGGCCCTACACTATTTTAGGCAGGTGTATGTTTCGTTGGCTCTTCAGTGTATGTCTGGCTATTTGACTATAAGGGAGGGGGGGGGGGTGGAGTGAATATTTTTATAGGTGTTAGTAGGAAGTTGACTTCCCACATTCACATATACCCCGACGAGCGAGACCCATCCAGTTTCAGCGCCAACCAAATTAATCTAAGATTAACTCTGTGAGAATATACAAGGATAAATATTCAGTGTAGCTCAGATAAAAATCTTCATCCAGCTACCTGAACTTAAAGCTCATAAGTGCTCACAGTTAATCAGATGTAACATTCATGGAACTTCTGTCTTTTCCGAGAGTAATTATGTGAAAACGTTCGTAAATCTTCCCAGTTCAATATAATAAGTTCAGCCAACCAAACGTAGGAATGCGCTTCCCGCAGCTCTGGGCCTTTTCTCTTCAAGTCACGTCTTCTGACTGGTTTGATGCTGCCCCCACGACATTCTTTTCTGTGCAAACCTCTTCGTCTCTGCATGTGAGCCCCTGGTAGCTCAGTGGTCAGCGCGACGGAATGCCATACCTAACGGCCCGGATTCGATTCCCGGCTGGGTCAGAGATTTTCTCCACTCAGGGACTGGGTGTTGTGTTTTCCTTATCATCATCATTTCATACCCATCGACACGCAAGTCGCCGAATTGGCGTCAACTCGAAAGACTTGCACCAGGCGAACGGTATAGCCGACGGGAGGTCCTAGCCACACGGCGGCATCTCTACATAACAATTACAAGGTACAACCAGCAGCCTCAATTATTTGTTGTATGAATTCCAAAATCTGGCTTCCTCTAGTGTTTTTACTCTCTACAGCTCCCTCTAGTACCATGGAGCTTGTTCTCTGACGTCTTAACATATGTCCTATGATCTCGTCCCTTCTTCTTGTCATGTCCCTTCCCTCACCGGTTCTTCGGAGGACGTCCTCCCTCCTTACTTTATCAGTCCACCTAATTTTCAAAATTCTTCTGTAGCACCACATCTCAAAGGCTTTGATGCTCTTCTCTTCAGATTTTCCTACTGTCCGTGTTTCACTGCCACACAGTTCTCTGCTCTAAATGCACATTTTCAGGAATTTCTTCCTCAAATGAAGGACTATACTTGATACCAATAGACCTGTCTTGGTAGGAGTGCCCTCTTTGTCCGTCATAAGGAATTTTGCTTCCACGGTAAGAGAATTCCTTCACCTGGTCTACTTCGTGATTAATAATTTTGATTTTTTAGGTTTCTCGCTATTCTCATTTATGATACTTTCCGTTACTTTCGCCTTTCTTCGATTTACTCTCAGTTCATGTTCTGTACTCGTCAGAGTGTTAATTCTGTGCAATATGTCCTGTGGATAGGAATGTAATCAGCAAATCTTATGCTTCAATGGAATTACGAAACCATCAAAGTTGCACAGAAGTGTGTAACAAAAGTGTTTACAAATATCAACTGTATACTTCTCAACATTTCTTTTATACGTGTAACTTTTATATTGTGACTACCTTTTATCATCAATCTGAAATGGATATTATGTATGGTCTCATGTAACTGCTGTTTTGCAAAATAAAAAACAACCTCCCCACGTTGGACGCCCTTCAGCGCCCCTTTCCCCAGTTTACCCGACGATGTTCAATGCTCATGTAACACTGTGTTGTTCCATGTAGCGCTGGACTGTCGTACGCAGTTGGCACCTTGAACCTAGTCACTCACACAAGTAATGCGGTCAGCGTACACACATTATGGTAGTACTAACGTTGTGTATAATCAGCTTGTCAAGAGTACTTGTACGTTGATTGACGTTACGTAACGTATTTTTTAAGAGGATACACTGTCTTCTAGAGGATGCCTTGATAGTGGACTAAGGTTCGAAACAGGTCGCCGTTTAAAGAAAAACCAACTTCTGTGCAAATTTGACGGTTTCGTAATTTCCTTTATACACAGTAATTTACTGGCTATTGCTATCCAGCATTTTAATCACAATCTTGAACCTTTCTTTTATTTCCGTCATTGCTTCTTCGATGTATACAGGGTGTTACAAAAAGGTGCGGCCAAACTTTCAGGAAACATTCCTCACACACAAATAAAGAAAAGATGTTATGTGGACAAGTGTCCCGAAACGCTTAATTTCCATGTTAGAGCTCATTTTAGTTTCGTCAGTATGTACTGTACTTCCTCGATTCACCGCCAGTTGGCCCGATTGAAGGAAGGTAATGTTGGCTTCGGTGCTTGTGTTGACATTGCTCTACAATACTAGCATCAAGCACATCAGTACGTAGCATCAACGGGTTAGTGTTCATCACGAACGGGGTTTTGCAGTCAGTGCAATGTTTACAAATACGGAGTAGGCAGACGCCCATTTGATGCATGGAATAGCACGGGGCAATAGCCGTGGCGCGGTACGTTTGTATCGAGACAGATTTCCAGAACGAAGGTGTCCTGACAGGAAGACGTTCGAAGCAATTGATCGGCGTCTTAGGGAGCACGGAACATTCCAGCCTATGACTCGCGACTGGGGAAGACCTAGAACGACGAGGACACCTGCAATGGACGAGGCAATTCTTCGTGCAGTTGACGATAACCCTAATGTCAGCGTCAGAGAAGTTACTGCTGTACAAGGTAACGTTGACCACGTCACTGTATGTAGATTGCTACGGGAGAACCAGTTGTTTCCGTACCATGTACAGCGTGTGCAGGCAGTATCAGCAGCTGATTGGCCTCCACGGGTACACTTACGCAAATGGTTCATCCAACAATGTGTCAATCCTCATTTCAGTGCAAATGTTCTCTTTACGGATGAGGCTTCATTCCAATGTGATCAAATTGTAAATTTTCACCATCAGCATGTGTGGGCTGACGAGAATCCGCACGCAATTGTGCAATCACGTCATCAACACAGATTTTCTGTGAATGTTTGGGCAGGCATTGTTGGTGATGTCTTGATTGGGCCCCATGTTCTTCCACCTACGCTCAATGGAGCAAGTTATCATGATTTCATACGGGATACTCTACCTGTGCTGCTAGAACATGTGCCTTTACAAGTACGACACAACATGTGGTTCATGCACGATGGAGCTCCTGCACATTTCAGTCGAAGTGTTCGTACACTTCTCAACAACAGATTCTGTGACCGATGGATTGGTAGAGGCGGACCAATTCCATGGCCTCCACGCTCTCCTGACCTCAACCCTCCTTGACTTTCATTTATGGGGGCATTTGAAAGCTCTTGTCTACGCAACCCCGGTACCAAATGTAGAGACTCTTCGTGCTCGTATTGTGGACGGCTGTGATACAATAAGCCATTCTCCAGGGCTGCATCAGCGCATCAGGAATTCCATGCGACGGAGGGTGTATGCATGTATCCTCGCTAACGGAGGACATTTTGAACATTTCCTGTGTTTGAAGTCATGCTGGTACGTTCAGTTGCTGTGTGTTTCCATGATTAATGCGATTAGAAGAGAAGTAATAAAATGAGCTCTAACATGGAATTTAAGCGTTTCCGGACACATGTCCACATAACATATTTTCATTCTTTGTGTGTGAGGAATGTTTCCTGAAAGTTTGGCCGTACCTTTTTGTAACACCTTGTAGATGTGACAATAGGGGCGGAAGACTCCATCCTTTCCTTACACCTTTTATTATCCGAGAACCTCGTCTCTTGGTCTTCCAGTTTTACTATTCCCTCTTAGTTCTTGTACATACTGTATTTCACCATTTCCTTCTTGTGGTTTATTCCTACTTCTATCACAGTTTCGAATATCATGCGTTGCTGAACGCTTCTTCGAGGTAGAAAAATCTTGTGAGCATAGTCATACCTGTCTCTCCGATGCCTTTACGTTTCCTAAGGCAGAAATGATTGTCGTCTAACAGATCTTCAATTTTCTTTTCCATCCTTCTGTATATTATTCTTGCCAGCAGCTTGGATGCATGAACTGTTAAGTTTAGTGTGTGATCATTCTCGCACCTATCACCCCCTTGAATTTTTTGGAATTTTGTGGATGGATGGTATTTTTCCGAAAGTGTGACGGTACGTCGCCAGGCTCGAAGTTTCTACACATCAAACTGAATTCCGGTAGCCGTTTGGTTACCACTTCCAAATTATTTTAGAAATTCCGATGGAATATTATCTATCCCTCCTGCCTTACTTCATCTTAAACTCTTCAAAAGCTCTTTCATATTCTGACGCTAATGCTGGATGTCCTATTTCTTCCATATCGATTCCAGTTCTTCTATCACGTCGTCAGACAATTGAGCCCCATTGTAGAGGCCACGAACAGAATCTTTCTGCTTATCCGCTCTCTCTTTTGCGTTTTAACACTGGAATTCTCACTGCAGTGTTAATGTTGGCGCCGTTGCTTTTAATTTCACCGAATGTTGTTTTGACATAATCGGCGTGTGTCTACTGCCTCACTGAATCGCTGTCTTTATCAAGGCTGGAGGCAATGTTTCACGATACGCGTGTAATGTCTCCTGAAGGTGACATTTTTTTCGCCGAGCTGGTTGTTATATGTAGATTACTTGTGCTGAACGTGGTGGAATAATGGGAGCCAAAGTTTCTGAGCACCGAACTAATTAGTACATAATGCACATAATGCTGGTATGAAATTTGAAACACTGAAAAAGAATAAAAAATTAAATGCGAAAGCATGTCCCAGGACGTGATACCACGAGAGACAGCAGAATAGCAATAAACAAGGGAAACGTTTGTATTTCAGTGTCAATGACAGAGGAGACTGAAAGTGTAAGAACTCAGTTCATGCAGAAAACACTGTCTGTAACAGTTTCAACACTGTTTTCGCCAATCGCCAGTCCTATGAATTTGAAACGGTCGACCGAAACGATTATCTGATCACCCTGTGATTAAAGCATTTCGTTTTTACGAGAAATCCTTTCCATAAACTGTCTACACTATATTGTTACGAATAAGCTACGATCTGTCTATTGTAAGCCGTGAGCTGATTTTTCCAACTACATTAACGACTGAATCATTTAATGACCTGCCCTTTCTATCACAATGATATATGACAAATCAAGAGGAAGAAAAAGAATCAGTTGCAGATTAGTCTTTAGGACTGTATGGTCGTGGTCCATGTAACTTGTATGTTCCCGACGTTTCACTCACATCAGATCATAACAGATTATATGGATGAGATGTTACTGAAGTTTAATATCGTCAGGTCAGCAAAGAAAATATGTCACGTCCTCAGATGTGTGAAGTTCAGGGTGTCCGTAATTATAGTTCCAGGCTCAAAACGCTGTCTAAAGAGAACCACACCATATTATTGACGCAAAGGGAAATGTCATGGGAAAAAACGAAAATTTTACCAACAGATGGCGCTGTAAGTGTCTTAACGTAAATGGGGTCGGCTACAAATGACAGAAGAATCGCAACACGACGACTGTGGTTTGAGTTGCACATTACGCCACCAGTACAGTTCAATGTGCATGACTGCAGAACTTCGGCTGTCAACAGTTGTGGCATTGTTAGTTTGGTAAGCCAATCCACCATGGCAAGGGTAGTACCACATCAGATGGAGAAAGATAGCTTTTTAATTGTCCTGATTCCAAAAATCAGTTACAAAGCAAAATGACATCGGTTTACAGTTGTCCAGGGGCCAAAAACCGCATAAAAACCAAAATGACATCGGTTTATAACTGTCGTGAGACTGGCGCAAGCCATGTTTAGTACGCTCTTCATCGTTTTCTGCCACAACTTGAACCTGATAAACAGATCGGTGTGTCTCGTGGATGACGTTCAGAATGGAATGCGCAATGCGTGCCTTCAATTCGGCTGCATTCGTAATTGGAGCACTGAATACAACGTATTTCAGATAACTGCACAGCCAGAAGTCAAATGGGCGGCCAGGCTTTAGGGAAATGACGGCTGACATTTCTAGCATTTCCGAAATGCCTCAACAGCAGCTGCTACTCTAGATGTGCAGTGTACGAGCAGCGCCATCTTGCATAGAAAAGACACTACCCACACATCAACGCTATTGAAGGATTGGAATGAAGTTGGTGGGCAGAAGACTGACATAGCGTATACCATTGACGGTACAGGTAGCAGAACCTGCAGGACTCATCTCCTCGAAAAACTAAGGGCTTACGATAAACGATGCCATCGGCCCTCACCACACAGTCACCTTTGCAGAGTGAAATGGCGTCGGTTGATGTGAGTGTGGATTTTCCGTTGCCCATATTTTGCAATTCTGAGTATTGACTCGTCCTTTGAGATGGAAACGGGATTCGTGTGTCTGCAGAATGTTCCATGATCGTTCATTGTCGATTTCGATGCGAGCAAGAAATTCCAAGGCGCCAGGTCAGCAGGAAGAGGTAGCAACTTCTGAATCTGGATGATTGGTAGGCATGTCCAACGTTTGGCAATTCTGATTGCTCTGCACCACCGCTCGACTCTTCCTGCAATGCAGTGGCCACATCTTCGACAGACGTCGGATCAGTTGCTTTCCCTCCTCTGTCCTACAACACTTCAAATGAACCTGTCGTTTCGAGTTCTGTAATCATTTTCGCCACAACCTTTTTTCGTACCCTTGAGTGTCAGGAACTCCTGCAGGGCTGCAGGCGCAGAGTCACCGTCCCTGTAAAGCAGCGCGCCATCCTTCATGGAGACAGTCATGATTTTATTTTATTTATTTTATTTTATTTAGTGTATGGCATCTACAGATAAAATTGCACACAAACTATTAATTAATACAATAAACGAATTACAAATATATTATTAAATGATTGATTGCAAACAACAATATGCGAATGATTAGGGAGACAGCCGCTGCAGCTATTACAAGTCCACATCTAAGCAGGTCACCCACTGAACAGCACGTGGAGAAGCATTCATGATATCCCTCCATTCTCCTTCAAACCTCCTCGCAGGACATTCGAAGATCAGGTGAGAGATTGTTTGTTCATCTGCATCACAGTCGCATCGTGGGTCATCAGTGAGTTTCCATTTGTGGAAAATGGCCTTACACCTGACGTGGTTAGTTCTCACACGATTAGGTCTGCACCAAGTTCTTTTGGCTTCCACCGGTATCGAAGGATCAGAATCAGTGATGAGAGGATGGCGATTATTCAGCGACCAGTATTGCCTCCAATCCCTTGCTATATCGTACCGTTCTGGGATGGGCGTCTGGGACTCAAACCGAGGAACATCCGTGTTCCGCGCTTCCATTGGTGTGCATGCTCTGACGCTTACTCCGCCATCTATTGTTAAAATTTTCATTAACTTTCTTTCTGCGCCAATAATATGCTGTTCAAATTTGACATCATTTTGACCAGTTGTTCAAATTCTACAGCGTTTTGAAACTGGAACTTTAATTATGGACAACCTGTATGAACGCCAACCTTTGTGGGAATGCAGGATATATAAGGGGCGTTGAATAAATAACGCTATACTTTTTTTCTGAAAGCAGGTTGGTTTTATTTAGGATTTTAATATACCATATTATTGCCCATTATCAGCATTATCTCTGTTCGATGCGGCGGCCTTACGCCACCGTACCGGGAGGGCATGTATACCCGCATGTTACCACTCTACTAATAGCCGTCGGAGCCAAAGTCTTGCTGCAGCAATATCCTCCTCCTCAATCACGTATTGCTTTCAGCGAAGTGCATCCTTGATTGGGCGAATCAGATGATAGTCGAAAGGAGCGAGATCCGGGCTGTCGAGTGGATGAGGAGGAACGGTTCAACGACGTTTCGTGAGCTCCTCTCGGGTGCGCAGTCTTGTGTGAGGCCTTGCGCTGTCATGGAGAAGGAAAAGTTCGTTTGCATTTTTGTGGCGACGAACACACTGAAGCAGATATATCCATCGAATGCAGGCCCTGCAGACCACGCGCTGCTTCCAAAAGCTGGCTCCATTTCTCGTTATTCGTCTTCAATTGTATCCATCCGTTTCCGAGGTAAGTTCGTGTTTCGTAACAAAGACATTTTCACGGGATTGGATTGTTAGCCCAATGCCCAAATCTCCTCCTTCGTCCGGGCTTGCGACCGGAAGTAGCTGTTGCAAGGCTATTGACTGACGTCAGACGGAGTAGGCTGAGGTAGTTTCTTCAATATCCTGAGGATAGCACAATACACTTCCGTGTTGATCGCTACACCATGATGGAGGAAACCAAACAGAATAAACCTATCAGTGTGCCAGAAGGCCGTCGCCATGACTGCCAACTCTGGCCACCGCTTTCAACTTTTTCTTCGTAGGAGAGGTGGAGCGACGCCACTGTATGGACTGAGGTTTTCCTGTTCGAAGTAATGAACGCAAGCTTCATCGCCTGTTACGGTGTTCGACAAAAAATTGTCACGATCAGTCTCATATCGAGTAAGCGATTCCGCACAGATAGTTCTTCGTTGCCCTTTATGCTTTTCTGTTAGGCAGAGAGGAACCCAGTGGGCACACGCCTTTGAGTACCCAACTGATGGACGAATGAGTCAGCACTATTAAGAGAGACGTCCTGCTGAGAAGAGAGGTGTCTGGAGGTGATACGTAGATCACCTCAAATGAGAGTGTCCGCACGTTGCAGCACTGCAGAAATCACAGCTGTGTTCGGTCAGCTGGCACGTGGGAGATCAGACAAGTTTGCGCGACCTCGTTTCGATGATGACCCCGACGCCTAGCCCAAAGGCTCACCGTGCTTTTGTTCACTGCCAAGTTCGTGCAGGTATTCTGCAAGCGCCATGAATATCTGTTATGCTTTGGTTTTCCGCCAAAAGTAGTTTAATGACAGGTCTCTGCTTGGAACGCACCTGCGTCATACACTTAATGTAATTATAGGGGTTCAAGTGGATACATTCCGAGATGTCCTACAACAAATTTCGCATTTTTTTAGAATAATGTGTTGACTTAGTTATTGAACATCCATGTGCGTGTGATAAGTTTACATTGGAACTACGAAGAGCGGAGGAAATGCAAATGTGAAGTAGTACAAAAGTCTTTTCCGACCAGCAAACATCCTCTTTAGTCAGGAATCCATGAAGTGCAGTTTTCTGGAAGAAAAATTTTAGCTGCTGTTGTCAGCTATAATCTAGAGAAATATGGAGAAAATATAAAAAAAAAACCTTGAAGACAATTTCAATAGCAAAGAAGAAAACATAAAACTTAGTGAAGTATCTAGCAGTAGAAAATCGATAGATGAGTTTTATCCAGTACGAGGACTATGTCGCTGGTCGCGTGTATACTTCTGCACGCCCCCTTACCACTGTATTTAATCCCGTCTCCAGCCATCCTGATTTAGGTTTTCCGTGATTTCCCTAAATCGTTTCAGGCAAATGCCGGGATGGTTCCTTTGAAAGGGCACGGCCGATTTCCTTCCCAATCCTTCCCTAACCCGAGCTTGCGCTCCGTCTCTAATGACCTCGTTGTCGACGGGACGTTAAACACTAACCACCACCACCACCACTGTATTTATGTCGCTCCTAAGTCGGCAAGACTCAGCAGTACCAGGTGCATGTGTGAATATATCCAATGGAGCTCTGTACGAAACTTCAGGAACAATATACTTTTGCGGATCGTCACCGCACAACCATAAAGATTCACCAGCAACTACGGCAGCCGATCTTGAAAGCTTTCGCTGTATGATAAAAAAAAAAAAAATATCAGTTCTCACTGTAGTGTAAACAATAGTGGCACACTGCAGATTTAGGTTAAAAAAGCAGTGAACGTAAAGCATAATACTTAGGTACCCACACTTTACAACGTCTGTTCCCTGTTTACTGAGACTGGATGGTAAACTAGTTCCTGTTTTATAGATGTTCAATGAGCCATTGGTGAGCTTTTCCATAGTACTATAGCGACAGTAAATCGTGTAGCTGGAAGAAAAACCTAAACGGCGATGAGCGGTTCCTGTTGACGCGTTGTGTCCACAGTAAGAAACTACAGTGATTTCCTTGATATATTGATGATTTACAGTTTCGTCTGCAGCGTTAGCACGATACCGGAGCACTGCGGTTGGTTTTGAGCTATCAACATTGATACCTGGACGCACCACTGGGAAATTTTTGTTTGCAAGGAATCTCGATGCCTTACTATGCTATGTGTCAGGCAGCGGCAAGCAATTAACAGTCTGTAGATAATTCAATGTAGATTTTCTAAAGGATTCTGATAGCAAAAAATGGTTCGTGAACCTTATTTGGATACTACATATTGAGCTCAGTAATTAAATTTCCAGCACCGGTGGATAAAAACAGCAGGACTCAAATGGATAACGTTTTCTTTGGTGAAGCTCAAAGCAAGGAAATAAGTGTTTACCCAGTAAAAAATGCTCTTTCTGATCGTAATACAGTTAAGATAAATAACATAGTGCCTTACAGTGTGGACACTCCTCAGTGGAAATCTTTTAGCGTAATTAATCACTCTAGGTCAAACGTTTTCAAGAATAGTTTAGAAGACATGATCTGTCATGAAATTTTTAATTAAACAAATGTTAACATAAAATTTAATCTGTTCCATGATAAATTCATATTGTTATTTGAAAATAGCCTTCTGCAGAGCCTGATCAAAAAGGATATTAAACAGCCATGTAAAAACCCATGCATCACTAGAGGGATTAAAGTACCTTGTGAAAGGGAAAGAGGAAATGTATCTGTAGACAAGAACATGTAGAGATCATGCAGTAGTTGCACAGTACATAAACTACTCAAAATTATTAAAAAGTTTATTAAAAATCAAGGAACACTTACATAATGTCAGAAATCAGTAATTGCGACAACAGCCTAAAGGCTACATGGGATGTAGTGAAACAAGACACAGGACAGCCCCCCCCCCCCAAAGAACAGAATATTATCTACTGAACTGAGTCAAAGGGCTATAAATAATGAGTCACAAGTAGCAAATACATTTAACGATCGTTTATTACATACAATAGAAAATATATAGCCCAAGAGATAAATCACAGCAGCATGTTGAAAAATTATCTCTTTTAAAATAGGAATGTATCACCTTCTAGTTCTGAAAATAAGAAAATTGTGTGTTCTCTCGAAAATTTTCTCCTTCTGAAATTAAGGAAATTGCGTGTTCTCTCAAAAATAAAAGCTTATCTTGTTTTAATGGTAATTCTAATAGAGTAATAAAGATTTCTCCCAAGTAATAAGCGCGCTCTTATCTAAAGTAGATTATGCATCAATCCCTCAAGGGATTTTTTCATGCCGTTGTCAAACTCCTGTTTAAGGAAGGAGGTAGGAAAAATACCAACAACTATGGCCCCATTTCAAAGCTGACATCATTTTCCAAAATTTTTTAGAAGGTGATGTATTCTAGAACAGCATCTCACCATGCCAGCGGTAATATCCTCAGCAAATCGCAGTTTGAGTTTCATACGCTTGTTTTACCAGTAATGCCATTTACATGTTCACTCACCAAATTTTATAAGTATTAAATAATAAAATATCATTGGCTGGTATTTTATGTGACTATCTAAGGCATTTCATGGAAGTTTTACAGAAATGATGGTAAAGCCAACCAATAGATAAAGTCATATCTAACCAAAGAATGCAGGAATTTGTACGTGGTAATTCAAGCAATATAGTCCAGAGACGTATTTCTGATGGGTGTAATCGCGTATTGTGATCCCCAGGGTCAGTATTGGGTTCACTTTGTTCCTCATATATATAAACGACTTTCCATCTAACATAAAACATGCAGAATGAGTTCTTTTTTAGGATGCCACTAGTATAGTATCAATCCAAGCTTACACACAGAAACAGAAGATCTGCTAAACAATGTTCTTAAATGTATAATTGACAGATTTTATGCCGATGATCCCACCCATAATTTTCAAAAGACACAATATATTCAGTTCTGCACATCTATAGATACTACACCAATATGTATAAGACATGTTGAGGATATAATAAATAGGTTGGAAACTCCAAAATTCTTATGTGTTCATATTGACGAGAATTTAAACTGGAAAAATCATATTTTGGGTCTCCTGAAAGAATTTAGTTCAGCCACATTTGCACTTAGAATCATTGCGAATCTTGGGGAGAGACAAATCAGTATGCTGTGACATATTTTCATTCAATATTAGATGGAATAATATTGTGGGGTAACTATTTTTGAGAAAGAATGTCCTCATTGCTCAGATACAGGTTGCAAGAATAATATGTGTTGCTCACCCATTATCATCTTTCAGACATCTATTTAAGGAGTTGGGTATCCTGACTTCTTGTTCATAGTATGTTTATTCTCTGGTGATGTTTGCTGTAAATAACACATTACAGTTCAAAAGGGACAACGATGTGCACAGTTACAACATCAGAAGGTAACATGACATTCATTACTCCACATTAAGGTTGTATTTAGTACAACAAGACATGCACAAAGCTGCAACTAAAATTTTTGATAACTTACCCAGTTATATAAAATGTCTGACTGAGAGCAAAGTAAATTTTGAAAAAAAAACCTCAAAAAGTTTTTCCTGGAGATATCCTCTTTTATTCCATAGAAGAATTTCTATTTGGCTACTGTATTGTGTAGGGTAGGATTTACTAAGTCAGATGGATACATAAAAAAACCTTACATATGTTCAGCATGTAGCCAAATTTACAAATTAATTTGCGATGCGAATGCAAAGTGACTCTTTGTACTTCATTACGGTTTATCGTGGAAAATGGTCCATGGAACACGAAACTAACTAACAACTGCAGAAAGCATTGTTGGCACATATGTCTTTGCCCATGAATTGCTATCAGCTCGAACTGCCTCTGTAGTTGAGGTCGCAGTCAGCTTGTGGCGGTGGTCGTTGATGTGGTTCCCTGTACATAAACTGAAGAGCTTCTTGCTCGTGCGTATTACAAAGTCTTAAAGAAAGAGAATCCACTGCAAAGGCGGTAAAAAAGAGGAAGACGAAAACATTCTCAGTTTTACTGAAACTGTTGCAAATACTGATTATTTTCAGTTTGTGGCCAAAAATGTTCACTGATGGTTAGCAACGGGCTTGGTGACAAATAACCATGTACCTGTAAATAGTTAATATTCATACAAAGCTTAGAATAAAAATACAGGATCGACATTCAAAAGATAAAAGAGCTAATGATAAAGCTGTTATGGCGCTCGATCATTGCATACCAAGCATGTTGCATCCAATTTACAATAAATGGCCAGAAATAGCTTTTTCATATAATTATCACAGAGAAACCGAAAGGTTGATCGTACCACAAATGAAAACGTGTTTTTGAAACAAATTACTGCAACCACTACTGGCAAAAAGTTAAAAGGAAGACACATCTGTATCATGTCGCTGCGAGAAGGGGGAAAAGGAAACAAACTAACAGAGTTTTCACCGTTGATAACATGATTACAGGATTGTGAGACAAAGAACATCAAGGGCTTACAGATACACATTTTTTTAAAAAGTCTACAAATGTCTTAATTTAAATGACATCAGAAATTATCACTTGGAAGTCCGTGAGCAGAAATATTACTTTCCAGTTTTATCACCATACATCCATTGTGGAGTGAATGCAGTGTTCATTAATGTAACTAGACTTTCACCATTTGACTACGTACAGTTCAGTTGAATAGTTATGAAAGTTCTAGTGAGACGCATTAAATTTTAGTCACTAGACCATTGTAAATGATTATATAATATTCAAGGAAAAACATATATATGGCTGGACAGCGTCCGTTGTTCTTTGAATGAATGTGATTTGGGGAAACAAACATTATTGTTAGAGTTTTTTTATGGCTTGGCAACTACCTCTTTACATTGTTTGGGAATGTAATTAAATTTATGCTAGATAATTAGGGATTACAGAATACAGTTTAAGTTTGGATTACTTTATCAATGCTCAGGATCATATTTAACATGGTTGTTCCTTGATGCACGGAGATGGGCGTGGACAGTGGATGGAGTGGCTCATTGGGGCACGGGATATTAGTTGGCTGTGCATCCTTGATGCACGGAGATGGGCGTGGACAGTGGATGGAGTGGCTCATTGGTGCACGGGATATTAGTTGGCTGTGCATCGTTGATGCACGGAGATGGGCGTGGACAGGGATGGAGTGGCTCATTGGGGGCACGGGATATTAGTTGGCCGGGCACCGTCAGGAGCTCAGTCCGCCAGCGCACCTGACGATGGCGACATGGTTGATCACAGAAATGCATCTAAAGTTTCCATTTCATAGAACTACAGCTACTTGCTTGTTTTCATTTTCTCTGGGAGATGACGTCTTCAGAAAAGTTGCTAATAGAGATCGAATTTGTAGAAGAGGTGACAACAAATTAAATGACATAGCTAAGTGCATGACTCCACAGGAGAAATCAATACAGTAACAACAGCAGTCGTAGATATGGATTTACGAACAGTTGCGGTACGTAATATGACTTTTGAAACACTAAATTGAACAATATAAGAAACTTAGATCACTTATGGCTCAGTTCTCCAAATACAGAGGTAAAAGTACATTGATAACCATGGATAAAGGAGTTAAGATTTTACAAGTACTCTTAAAAAACCGTAAACCACCATATCTCGACAACGACAGGTATGAGCAGTGATGTTACATGGAGCCATCGATGCACGTGTGGCGCAAGCGGAGCGATAGACTTGTGTACCGCCCTAGATTCACTCCCCTGCGACGAGCAACCAACTCCCGAACAATGCCCAATGGACACATCACCAGGCCCCACCTACCTACGCGGAGGCGGTCACCCGCACTATTCAGTCTTTCTCCGAAGGAAATGACATGCCAGCACCCGTTCCGTGTTCACGTTTTGTTTTTCATGTTCAGAATACATCAGTGCAGTTGGAACAGAAGTCGTCACTGGAGAAGCACTTACCGAATCACGCAGCATTTTTGTAGTGACCGACACGGAACCAACCGTAATGAACAACTTGGAGATTCCACTGATGTTCATAGACACCAACAGAGACTACTTCACCACCTCGGACGCGACAGAATACCACTCGTAACCAACCAGAGTATTTACACACAAACCACAGTCACCGTCCCCGAAAAAACAGGTGTATGGTCAGTAGCGCATAAATACCCAGATAATGCAATCCTGGTTGGAGGCGACTTTAACCTGTCCAGTATAGATTGGTATGTCTATGGATTCATTGCGGGGGGGTATAAACAGACAGCCATGCGAAATACTTTTGAATACGTTTTCTGAAAATTGTCTTGAGGAGTTAGCTCGACAGCCCACACAAAATGGAAATACCTTAGACCTTGTAGCTACAAATATGCCGGAATATATAGACAATATCAGTACAGAAAAGGGGATTAGCGATCTTGATGTCGTTACAGCGACTGTTATTTCGAAAGTTAATAAATCAGTCAAGAAGGCTAGGAGATTGTTTCTGCTAGATACATCAGGTAGCCAGTTATTACCATCTCACTTAGACCGTGAATTTGCATCACTTAGATCCAGTACGATAGATGTAGAGGATTTACGTGCAAAGTTTAAGCAGATGGTAACTCCTGGTCTGGAGAGTTATGTGCCTAGTAACTCGATAAAGGATGGAAAAGATCCACCGCGGCTTAATAACGAATTTCGGCGGATGCTGAGAAAAGCAGAGGCTGTTGCACTCTGGGTTCAAAAGAGAACGCACAAATGACGACTAGCGAAGATTAGTAGAAATTTGTGTATGTGTCAAAAGAGCTATGCGCGAAGCATACAACTACCAACGTCACACCTTAGCAAAAGATCTGGCAGAGAACCCGAGAAAATTCCGGTCACATGTAAAATCGCTAAGCGTGTCTAAAGCTTCCATTCAGTCCCTTGATGACCAGTGTGATGGGCAGCTGAAAATAACAAAAGGAAAGCTGAAGTTTCAAATTTCACGTTCAAGAAATCGTTTACACAGGAGAATCGTACAAACATACCGTCATTTGAGCATCGGACAGAATCCCGTATGGATGACATAGTAATAAGCGTATCTGGCATAGAGAAACAACTGAAGGATTTGAAAGCAAAGAAATCACCAGGTCCAAGTGGAATTCCAGTTCGATTTTACAGAGTACGGCAGTGGCCCCTTGGCTAGCTTGCATTTATCCGAATCTATTGTCAGCGCAAAGTCTCTAGTGACTGGAAAAAAGCGCAGATAACTCCAGTATATAAGGAAAGTGAAGAACGGACCCTCAAAATTACAGACCAATATCCCTAACATCTGTTTGCTGCAGAATTCTTGAACATATTCTCAGTTTGAATATAATAAACTTTCTTAAGACTGCGTAGCTTATGTATACAAATCAGCATGGTTATAGAAAGCATCAGTCGTGCGAAACCCAGCTTGCCTTTTCTCACGTGATGTACTGAGAACTATGGACGAAGGACAACAGGAAGATTGAATATCAATAGATTTCCGGAAAGCATTTGACACGGTATCCCATTGTAGGCTGTTAAAATAAGTTCACAGACATGTGAGTGGCTCGAAGACTTCTTAAATAATAAAATCCAGTATGTTGTCCTCGACGGCGAGTGTTCATCAGAGACACGGTTATCATCAGGAGAGCGCCAGGGAAGTGTGATAGGATCACTGTTGTTCTATACATACATGATTTGGCTGACGGGATGGGTAGCAATCTCCCGTTGTTTGCTGATCATGATGTCGTGGTGTACGCTAAGGTGTCCAAGTTGAGTGACTGTAGAAAAATACAAGACGACATAAACAAAATTTCCAGTTGGTGTGATGAATGTCAGCTAGTCCTAGATATAGAAAAATGTATGTTATGCGGATGAGTAGGAAGATCAAATCTGTGGTCTTCGGATGTAGTATTGCTAGTGTCCTGCTTGACGCAGTCAAGTCGTTTAAATACCTAGGCATAACGTTGCAAAGCGATATGCGGTGGAACGAGAATGTGGGAACTGTGGTAGGGAAAGCAAATGGTCGACATCGGTTTATTGACAAAATTGTAGGAAAGAGTGTTTCACCGCTAAAGCAGACCGTGTATAGGACTCTGTTGCGACCTTTCCTTGAATACTGCTCCAGTGTTTGGGATCTGTACCAGGAAGACAACGAAGCTATTCTGAGGCGGGCAGCTAGATTGTTACCGGTAGGTACGAACAACAGGTAAGTTTTACGGAGACGCTTGGGGGACTCAAATGGGAATCTCTGGAGGGAAGGCGACGTTCTTTTCGTGAAAAACTATTGAGAAAATTTAGAGACTCGGCGTTGGAAGCTGACTGCCGAACGTTTCTACTGCCGCGAACATACATTGCACGTAAGGACCACGAAGATAAGATACGAGAAAAATGGCTCGAATGGCTCTTAGCACTATGGGACTTAACTTCTGAGGTCATCAGTCCCCTAGAACTTAGAACTACTTAAACCTAACTAACCTAAAGACATCACACACATCCATGCCCGAGGCAGGATTCGAACCTGCGACCGTAGCGGTCGCGCGGTTCCAGACTGTAGCGCCTAGAGCCCTAGAGCCGCTCGCCCCCCCCCCCCCCCCCCCCGGCCGGCCTAAGATACGAGAAGGTAAGGCTCTTACGGAGGCATATAGACAGTCGTTTTGCCGTCGCTCCATTTGTGAGTAAAATGGAAAGGTGGCTTGTGGAGTATCTATGTAGATGGAGATGTACTGGAACATATACCCTTGAAATTCTGCTAGTGGGCAACAATATAACCGTCGCGGTGTCTGACAGTCCTAACCGTTGAAACACGTATGTTGTGCGGCAGCGATGCTGAGACATTGTAGAATCTCTGACCAGAGCAGTTGCGCTCGACTCGCAGTAGCGAGCAGTCAGTCAGTCTGCAGTAGTCTGTCTGTAGTAGTCAGTCTGCAGTAGTCAGTCCTCAGTAGTGCTTGGAGTCGGTTGCTAGCAGTAGCGGAGAGCAGTCGGCGGGCGTCGGCATCGCAATGGTCGAGATTCAGGACGAGGTATAATTTATTTAAATAAATAATCATGCAGCTTTGCGCTCATCAGATAATGTAACGAACACTCATTGTAATTTAACTTTCAAAAATCGCCCCCAATAATAATTTTGATTTAAAAGCAATTTTAGAGACAATCATTCAAATTTCCTTCCATTTCCTTTTAACAAAGATTTTTAAAAGGTACTTCCAATGCTTTTCATGCAAGCTCCAAAGAACAATAAGAGCAGAATTTTGACATGCAGTTTCACTAAGGTAAGAAATTTATTCTCGTTTCGCACAGGGCAAACACCGACTTTTCGGTTGAATTGAGTTTAGGTTATCATTACAGTTTCATTATCATGGGATTAGCGTTTATTATTTAATGGGAACTTGTACTTGAGTCAGATAGCGAGCTTTCATTTAATTGTCTTTGCCATTAATATTCTTGTGGGAGTTTATACTTAGCTATGGCACCATTTCTAATAAATATTTATTTTTAAATTTGTTGTGGGAGTTCACACTTAGCTGTGGCTCCATTACTAATAAATATAGTTTTTTTTAAAAATTTCTGTGGGGAGGTTACACTTGGCGACACCCGGTCCAGGATCGTATTTCGTTGAGAGTCTTTTGAAAAACAGTCAGATATCTGCTCTTATTTCTTAGATATAATTAGGATTTGGCGCAACGCTTTTACTAATCTTGTGACTTTCTTTCTACAGGTCAACGGCAATTCGTTGCTCTGTTGTATTTGTGTGTTGATTTTGCATTGTGCTTATTTGTTTTGTGATTAATTGTGACTATTGTGAAGATGCCGCGAAAGACTGTGAATAGTGTATCGCGAGGTATCATGAACGACATGACCGAATTAAATAACTTCACCAATAGTACTAGTGACACGCAGTGCAATGATGACAATCCTGCGTTCACTAACAGTCAGTGCGTTCCAATCGCGAATGACGACTTTTACCTTAATGATGAACAAGAGAACTCAATTGTCTCCTCTGTTAATTTGACGACGATTGATGACGCGGGGCGTTCTGTTGGAATGAGCGCTGCCCGGCTTAACACACCCGGTTTGGAAAATTCAAATAACGTACAAACAAATTTCTCTAATGAGAATGAGCAGGATACACAAAGTACGACGGATTTATTTAATTCCGAAATAGTGAGTGACAGTGTACGTCCGACTGATAATTCTTTTTGTAAATTGCAGAATGGCCAAATGGTCACACAAAGCGCGACAATTCCAGATCCACCATTAAACAGTACAGATAATAGAGTAGGTAATGTTACTGAGGATCCAATTATGGCATTGTTGCTACGAATTAATGAACGTATAGAAAAACTAGATAACGATTCCAAACAAAATAAAGAAGAGTCCAAACAACAGAGTGAAAATCTCAAACAACACTTAAATGAAAAATTAGACAACAGTAGTGAAAATCTCAAACAACTTAGTGAACAGGTCAAACAACAGAGTGAAAAACAAGACAAACTTAGTGAACAGGTCAAACAACAGAATGAAAAACAAGACAATCTTAAAGAAGATCTCAAACAACAACTTAGTGAACAGAATAGACAGTTAAATGAAAAATTAGATAACAATTCCAGACAGTTAAGTGAACAAATTAGAGCCGTTGCCGCGCAGTGCCATGACGCTAAGGTGCAGTTACGCGAGGAAATCGAGGCTTGTTCAAAAAAAAGTAGCGAAGAAATTAAGTCTGTTGCTCAGGAATTAAGGGAATTGCAAACAGCTGCAACAGAAACACTTAGAGCGGAAATCAGTACAGTCGCTAAACAATGCTCTGAAAAGGCTACACAATTACGCGACGAGTTTAAAGCAATGACGGCAGAACTTTCGCGCACAATGGATGAAAAGATTGACGCGAAATTCGAACAACAGAACACTCAAATTAACGAACGTCTTAATCTTCACATACAGAACAGTGATACGCGTTTCCGCAAATTTATTGATGATCAAAATAAAGTAAAACGTCAAGTAATGGAAACAATCACTGCTCAGAGACAGGAAGACAAACGTAAAATGTTTGCGAAGGCAAAAACGTATGTAGACAATAATATTGCCACAGTTTCGGACAAAATTAATACCATCGAACAGTCAAACACAGAATTACGTGACGAAATTTCTGATCTGAAATCGAAAACAGACACATACATAACAGATTTTCAAACAGTGACCGATAGACTCGAACAATTAGAACTAACACAGGATTCCGATGTCGTGAAAGCTGATGTTAAAAAACTGAACGAAACTACACGTAAATTGCAAAACCAGATTAATGCCAATGACACTAAAACCGATGATCAGGTAAAAATACTGACTGAAAAATGTGATGAATTGGCCAGTCGTATTGACGTCATCGAAACTACTAATGACAATAAATCAGATGATACTTCACCGGTTTCATTTAACCAAACACCTGAATTTCAAAATTTACAGCAGACAATTAATGAGATTGATTCATCTAATAACACTTTACGTAGAAAATTGTCTAGTTTACAACAGGAAGTAACAGAAATGAAAAGTATTTCAGTTAATAACACATCACAGCAGACACCACTTTTCGAACATTTGCCAGACTCACGCAGCGCGTGTAATTTGGGTAATCAACAGAGAGTACGGGACTTAGATTCAGAAATGACACAGAGAAACAGATTCTCACACAAACCTGAACGTATTCTTAAAATCAGTGACGAGAACGTAGATTATGAGCAATTTGCATTTGTAAGAAAATCTAAGGAATTTAATAATGACAGAGCACAGATACACGCTTTGAGCTGTATACGACAATTTATTTCTGTACTTCCACAGCTATTATCTGTAACGCAGAAACTAGCTTTGAACTCGATACGACAATTTGCCATTGTATTTTCATCAGCATTGAGTGTAATACAGAAACGACAATTAGCATGGATACAGCAATTTATTTCTGAATTTATACCGCCATTGCCTGTGACGCAAAAGTTAAATTTTATTTGCAGTGCGTAATAGACCTCAGGGGATTCATTACGCTTTAATGAATATGTGCCGTAGCGAGCATAGGGCCCCGAGCTGTAGTAGTGCTGTTTCATCTTTAGTTTTCCGCACTGCTGCCTTCTCTTCTACTATCCTTTATATCTATCAAAACAGCTCTTTAACTTTTGCTCTACCTAGAATTAAGAATATGTACTGAACACCGGATATGACAATTTTTACCGAATGTGACAATATTCAGTAGGCACTCCCGTAATGACAACTACCGCCGTAATTTTAATAACATAAAAATCGTAATCATCAGTATATGTAAAATTAGCAGTAACAGCAACCACATTTTTGGTAACAATAGACGTTTTTTCACCACAACAGCATGAAAGTCAACCGCTTAGCATACGTAACCAACAATACAGTCTACAAGGTCAACCAAGCTTTAATGTTTCGCCGCGTGCACGTATAGTCCCAGCTACAATAAATAGTAACACACAGCAGCAGAGAAATAACTACGTACAGAAAACACACTATTTCGACTCGTATCGCAATGCGCCGTATAGAAGTGACTATTATGACAGACGTAAAATTAACGAGCACAATTTTCAGCGCACATTTCATTACAGTCGATCCTTTCAGCAGCAAGAACATCAGCAACAACATATTATAACGAATGAAACAGACAATAGGTGTCATCTATAGCGTAACATGTCAGTAAGAAATAACAGAGCAGTTTAAATAGTCAAAATACCACAACATCGTCCCGTAAATAACAGCACGTATGACAGAATTTGACGAGACACAGTACAGGTAGCCTATTCCAGTAACGTAAGCAATACTTATTGACACGCAGAATTTTGTTCACGAGAATGTTATTTGAAATATGCTTTGTTGAATGCTTCACTTTTATCGCACCCAGACCTTACTAGAAATTTTTCTATTGCCACCGACAGTTCCAACACAGCTTTAGGCGTACATATTTTTCAGGAAATTGAAGAAGATGGCTCAATAGTAATTAAAAACATCGCATTTGCAAGCCGCATTTTGTCACCTGCTGAACGAAATTATTCCGTTACTGAACTAGAAACATTATGTGTTGTATGGGCTTTTACGAGATTTCGGCACTTTCTTTATGGCAGACATACCACCGTTTACACGGATCACAGAGCTATACAATTCTTACTTTCAGCTAAATTTACTCACGACAGATTAAGCAGATGGAAACTGTATTTACAGGAATTTAGTTTTACGATTGTTCACATTCCCGGCACACAAAATGTTATAGCAGACGCACTTTCTCGTTCTCTCAGCAACAATCAGCAAGACGTAGCAACCAACTTCTGCAAAGCAAATTTCAGCATCATGTACATTCAGCAAGTCGCATTTGAAAATTTTATTTCATCGTCATTACAGGACATAGCACGAGAGCAAAGCAAAGACAATGTGTGGAAAGAAATTAAACACCTTTGGCAAGATAAGAATAATGTTACGATTAGAAACCACTACACTGTACGCAATGACATTCTGTTTCGCCGCTCTCATCCTGACAGCAACAATTGGTTACTATGCATTCCTGACGAACTGGTTAACAAATTAATCTGGTACACTCATTTAAGCTACGCACATTATGGAGCAAGAAAATGTTTTCTGATACTGAGACAGAACTGTTATTTTTCAAACATGGAAAAACGTATACGACGAGTTTTAGCGTCATGTAAAATTTGCCAGAAAGCTAAGTCTGACACCACTTCACACATTCCTCCATTATATCCCATTATACCTGTTAAATTAAGACATATGGCCGCAGTAGACATTTTTGGTCCAATTCCGAGAACTAACAGAGGTTTTTGCTACATCTTTGTCGCTGTTGAACTCACTTCAAAATTTGTTACTTTCACTCCGTTACGTAAAGCTACTGCCAAAACTGTTTCGAAAGCATTTGTAAAGCATTTCTTATTTCATGTAGGGCATGTGATGAAAGTAATTTCTGACAATGGATCACAATTTCGTTCTGTCATATGGACACGCATGTTACGAGCTAGAAACATTTCTCCGATTTATATATCTAAGTACCACGCTTCTTCGAACCCTTGTGAACGACTAATGAAAGAAATTGGTAAACTGTGTAGAATATACTGCCACAAATGACATGTTAATTGGGACACACACGTACACTCATTCCAAGATGTAATTAATTCCATTCCAAATGAATCCACTATGCTACCTCCGTCTGTTATACTGAAAAACGTTGAACCACCAAACAAAATCAAAGAATTAGTAACATTTCCTACATCTCGTCGATTACGACACCACGAAATAATTGACATTGCGCTGAACAACATCAAACGTGCCGCAGAGCGCCGGAGAAGACAGCAAAAACAGGTTTGTAGACACCGAGACTTTCACGTTGGACAGAAGATATTAGTACGTACACACTATTTATCCAGAAAATTAAAAGGTAAGTGCAGTAAATTTGAACTTCTATACGCAGGTCCATATCGGATTCGCAGCATTCCTCACCCCAATGTTGTACACGTCGAAACTCTGAGAACCAGAAAATCGAAAGGCAACCATCATGTGTCAAACATTAAACCCTTTATCGAATGAAACCACTTTACGATGTAACATGCTATGAGGCCGTTTACACATTTTATGACCACTTATGCAATTATATTCACATGACTAATTACTGATGATTATCGTATTTTTTCTTGGCAAGTGCCCGGCAAGGTAAGGTTAGCAGGTCGCTCTTCTTGTCGTTACACACTAGACCGTGCATTTTTTCAGATGAACTTACGCATTTTATGAATAATTATGTAATCCTCTGTAATGACGCATTAATTTTATCAAATTCTCTCTCCATTGAAGTCTTTAATTATCGCTTCTATTAACTACACCATATACAAGCTGAGCACAACGAATGTCACATTTTGTCTTTCTTATGTATGTACGATTGTTCTCATGTTTTGTTTGTATGCACTGTGAACTAGTTAAGGTATAACACACACCATTTGACTTTGACATTTTGCCCTATGATATCTCAACATCGTGACTGTTTTACATTTTCTTTTTTTTTTGCTGCTGCATTGTGATATTCTCTATACATTTTTGCCTTTGAACACTGTCTATGCTTTTGACATATTACGTTTTCTGTCATGTTATGCTGTATGCTTAATTGTGTCACCATTAACCAGTCATTATTTAATGGGTATATGATTTAAATGCAAGACATTAATCTTTGTTCATCAATTTCAGAAATAAATGATGCGTACAGGAAATGAATTAAACAGAAGTGGGAATTTCACCTATGGAATAAACGAAAGAAGATGCAATAAGCTAATGAGGACGAGTAAATGGATCAGAATTAACAAGCATTAACCAGAATATATTATACACATCGCAGAATAGCAGTCTTAACTAATTTTTTCTTTCAGAATACAAAGCGATTGATGCAAGCTGTCAGACAGAACTACACATTTTAGTTTTAAGTGATGAAATATGCTAGGGATTAGGAATAGTTGTGTGATGAATAATGAAATGATTTTTGCAGATGATAATGAATGCTGATAATGAACAATGATGAAGAATATGGTACTATGAATAATGAAGTTTTTGTTTACAGGTGATGATAATGATGGAGTTATGATGATATGAATAATGAAGTTTTTCTTTACAGATGAGGATAATGTTGAAGTTATGTATTTATGCTATGTAGTTATTTAAGTATTTGTTGCAGTTTACTTTGACAGCAGGTGTTATATTGCGTAGTAGGATGACTGAAGGTTTTGGAAAGGACAGCTATGGAACACATTTTTTATACACATTTCACTACCTGTTAATTCGAAGTTCACTACTTTTCAGCATAGTCTGCGTTTCTTCTTTCAGCTCAATAATCCATTTTGTATTTTTCTTTCAGGAGAAGCTTTTTATGATACTTACTAAACTTGTTACTTATTATACCTGTTCTAGTACTTGCATTTTTCTTACCCACTTGTGTCTATCATTTATAAATGTGATAACCTTGCTACAGCTGACTCATGACGAATGACGTTACACAATCTTTTCATTTATAGGAACAACCTAGAAGCAATTTTTTCTCTCATTTCTTCTTGCTTTCCCTTCTAATTACCCAAGCAATGCATTGCTAGCACAAAAAAAAAAAAAAAAAAAAAAAAAAAAAAAAAAAAAAAAAACAAAATGTATTAACAGTCCCAGATAATGTCACTAGTTTATGATAATTCTGAATAACACTGATCAGCTCTGAATAGTATGTCACTTGAATAATGACTTCTTAATGATACCAAAACATAATTGCCACTATCTATTGTAATGAGAGTACTTATTATGCCCATGCTTATTAATGCTACTAATGTTTTGTACTATTCAGTACTTGCTGGCCACTGAGTGCCCATAATTAATGTAACTTATAATGCCCATGCTTATTAATGCTACTAATGTTTTGTACTATTCAATACTTGCTGGCCACTGAGTGCCCATAATTAATGTAATTACTTATTATGCCCATGATTATTAAGGCTATGACTGTAATTAACTGATTTTTCTAATAATGATTTCTTAATGATATGAATAATACTGAATGATGAATAATGTTTTATACTATTCAATACTTGCTGGCCACTGAGTGCCCATAATTAATGTAATTACTTATTATGCCCATGCTTATTAATGCTATGACTGTAATTAACTGATTTTTCTAATAATGATTTCTTAATGATATGAATAATACTGAATGATGAATAATGTTTTAATGTAACTTATAATGCCCATGCTTATTAATGCTATGACTGTAATTAACTGATTTTTCTAATAATGATTTCTTAATGATATGAATAATACTGAATGATGAATAATGTTTTATACTATTCAATACTTGCTGGCCACTGAGTGCCCATAATTAATGTAATTACTTATTATGCCCATGCTTATTAATGCTATGACTGTAATTAACTGATTTTTCTAATAATGATTTCTTAATGATATGAAGAATACTGAATGATGAATAATGTTTTATACTATTCAATACTTGCTGGCCATTGAGTGCCAATAATTAATGTAACTTAACGTTTTGTTAGTGTTTGCAATGATGACTTCCCATATTAATACTGAATGATGATAAATATTTTGTACTAATCGAAAGTTGCTAGGCCACTGAATGTTAATAGTTACTTGTAAATATGTTATTTGAATGAGGAAAAATGTTTTGTAATACTCAATACTTGATGGCGATTGATTACCACTCTTGTCTTTAAATTAATTAATGAACATTTTTCTGTAATACTACATTCATGGTACAGAAATGTTCAATGACTAGAGTATGGATACCGCAAACTACTTATGTAATCACTAATCAAGACTTGTGTGTTAGTTAATGTCCTTCACCTTCTGACCTAACTACCTGAAATTATTGTAACATCCATTTGTCTTGTCCATCCTCATTATCATGGAGCACTATATTTGGTTTTTGCACTAATTCTACGTTGGTGTGCCTCTTAAAAGCGTGGTGTTGACACGACATGCTGTCCACCACTGTAGGCGAAGAAACTACTTATGTAATCACTAATCAAGACTTTGTTATGGAGCACTGTGTGCCGCCTCTTAAGAGCGTGGTGTTGACACGACATGCTGTCCACCACCGTAACCGATGAAGACGTTATTCTGGTCCCACTGTTTGGTGTACCTGGTATACTGCCAAATGATAGTATGGAATACTACTACGACGTTTCACTGTCTTGATACGCTGATAAATACTTCTGGGAACGGAACTGCAGATTGTATCACTTAGTTGTGATTCTGTGGAAAGATATGGACTTTCAGTGCAGCTATGTGCAAACTAAAGTGCTATAACCATGATGCAATCCTTCCTTTCCTATCCTAATAGTGAAAATCACTTTTTTTACTAACACCATTTATGTTCATGGCATATACATTTTTTCTCGATTTGTTGAACTCTAGTGCGAGTACACTTGTGTCACTTGTCGACATGATTTTTGCCATTTGTTGTCAAAATACTAAAGACATTTTCGATTTGTTTTGAAGTGCAGTATGTGTGCACTCCTGTCATCTATATTGTATATACTTTTTGTGATTTGATGATTTTTTCTACTCTTGCGTTTATTTGTTATAAAAATGTTCAAAAGTTTTCAGTGCATGTGCACTTATGTGAATATGTTTTCAACTGAACTACAGTGCCTGTGCACTCTTCTCAATTTTCGATATGATTTGTGTTCATTCTGTATACCTTTTATGATTTATGTCATTTGTTACTCTTGTATATCCATTTCGTCTTTTACTGATATGTTCTCCACTGCAGTGCATGTGCACTCATGACACTTGTCAACATGATGAAACTGCTAAAGAATTTTTCAGTGTGTGTACACTTTGTTATCTGTCAAATAATTTGTATATACATTTTTCCTGATTTGTTTTGTACTTATATTTTGTCTTGTCTGTAATGTTTTGTAATTGGTGCATGCGCACAACATTTAATTCATGTATTACATCCAAATATTTTGTAAATGTTAATTAATTAAAGGAAAAATTTGTTACGATGGCAAGTCCAAATGACTCACCATCGCTGCCAAATTTTTGCCCCCCCAGTGGAGGGTTATGAAACACGTATGTTGTGCGGCAGCGATGCTGAGACATTGTAGAATCTCTGACCAGAGCAGTTGCGCTCGACTCGCAGTAGCGAGCAGTCAGTCAGTCTGCAGTAGTCTGTCTGTAGTAGTCAGTCTGCAGTAGTCAGTCCTCAGTAGTGCTTGGAGTCGGTTGCTAGCAGTAGCGGAGAGCAGTCGGCGGGCGTCGGCATCGCAATGGTCGAGATTCAGGACGAGGTATAATTTATTTAAATAAATAATCATGCAGCTTTGCGCTCATCAGATAATGTAACGAACACTCATTGTAATTTAACTTTCAAAAATCGCCCCCAATAATAATTTTGATTTAAAAGCAATTTTAGAGACAATCATTCAAATTTCCTTCCATTTCCTTTTAACAAAGATTTTTAAAAGGTACTTCCAATGCTTTTCATGCAAGCTCCAAAGAACAATAAGAGCAGAATTTTGACATGCAGTTTCACTAAGGTAAGAAATTTATTCTCGTTTCGCACAGGGCAAACACCGACTTTTCGGTTGAATTGAGTTTAGGTTATCATTACAGTTTCATTATCATGGGATTAGCGTTTATTATTTAATGGGAACTTGTACTTGAGTCAGATAGCGAGCTTTCATTTAATTGTCTTTGCCATTAATATTCTTGTGGGAGTTTATACTTAGCTATGGCACCATTTCTAATAAATATTTATTTTTAAATTTGTTGTGGGAGTTCACACTTAGCTGTGGGTCCATTACTAATAAATATAGTTATATTATAGAATTTGTTGTGGGGAGGTTACACCGTTCTTTAGCTCGATGCATACGAGCGAGTAACGGCCACGCGTGCTCGCAGAGTCAGAAATGGCGATATCGCAGCGATAATGGCGCAGTAGTAGCAAACTGGAAGGCAACCTTTATGGACGTAGAAAAAAAAGCAGTTAGTGTTTGTAATTTGGCTTAGGAATGCATTAAGAAATGCCACAGCTGCTTTTAGAACGAAACCCATGGTTAGTTAACGTCTGCTTATTCGAGAATTAATGACACTGTTTACAGATTTGAAAGAAGTTGAATGTAAAGTTATGTAGCGAAACCCTCACAAAACTGTATGCACACTGCTACTATGACGTATGCTTAGTGCACACCAGCTACTATTGCAGCGAACTCACATTGTCCTTTCCTTGAACATTTTAGTAATACAAAGATACTACGCGCATTAGAACAGTGTAGTTCTGAAATCAGATCGCCAACTGCTGCTTCGCAGTCAAGCAATAGTCGGGGAAGAACAGGATAGAGTACAAATGTCCTGAACAGCCTACCATGAATACAGTAAGTTTGGCTGAGGACACTGTCTATTGAAAAAGTGAAAAATACATGTCTAAAGGAGAACCATATTAAAATTAAGAAGAGAGCAGCACGGTTTTAAGTGTATGAAAAGTTTTGTGACTGTTTCGCTGCGGAACGGGATCAGGACAGAAATGAAATACGCAAATATCACTTGTAAACTCCTTTGTATCTATATAGCACTGGTGGTGTTCCTGCTCAAATGTGACCACGCAGAACTTGAAATATCCCTATCCAGCAAATATATTGCTCCATTTCGAGAGCCCTTTCATCTGAATGTATAAATCTCTAGACTTAATAACATTTATAATACAGTCTGTTTTTTACGGAATAGCAGTCACACAGCTTGCTGTCTTCTGCCTTCGTCCATATTGGTGGCCTTGCAATGTAGTAGTGTTGCGTGATTACAGCTGCTGTGTGGTACTGAAATGAGTTTTGATGCTGCGAGCACGTGCAGTTGTTATTCGCTCGTATGTGTCGAGGCTTTAACGTTACGAATGGAAACGGAAGTGGACAAAAGGTAACATAAGTTACTGCCTACTATTGAATCCAACAACGAAAACTTCAAACCCGATCCGTAGTCTGAAGACGTCTCCCAAGTCAGTTTCCATTACTGACCGATGTAGATGTCTGTACTCCACTGAAATCAAATAGATCAAGGCACACATGAACATCTCGCCATCTCATATGCCGAAGTACAAGGCTCTCAGTGTGCAATGGGTAGACGATAGAGATTAGTTTTGTATCGCAGTGATGAAAACATGTAGTACTGCAACACTTATTCTCACTCGTGTAATTCTCAGTTTTTGACAATATTTGTTAAATCATGACGTCCCCTCCGATCTCCTTTAAGAGACTGTATCTCCGACGGTAACTAATGTTTCATTGTATCACCACATCATAAATGTAGGTAACCATTCTGGTACAATGATGTTATGTAAGCTGGACTTTCCATGCAACCCATAGCTGCCTTTATTTAGAAGGCGCTGTATCGCTGCCCGATTATAGAATTGTAGCAAGACGACATGTCAGCCTTACTCGTTAATCTTTGTGTATTAAGTGTACAGCGGGTAGACATAAATATGGAAACACCAAAAAAGACACACTACCTGCGTAATAAGGTGTAGGTAACTCGTTGGCATTCAAAACAGCTTCCAATAGTCTGTCGATGGATAAATACAAGACCCGTTGGTTTGCGCAGGTATCTTATTAAATTCTTCCTGCAAAATATTAAAGTTCAAGTAAAGATGATAGTGATTACACACCACTCTCCAAAGCAGACCACAAAGGCTCGATAACATTGACATCAGGTGTCTCTGGTGCCCAGGAGAGATGCGACAAGTCATCCTCGTACTTACAAAACCAGTCCAGAACGATGCGAGCTGTGTGGGCAGCGGCTGTGTCGTATTGGAAAACAGCATCACCATTATGGAGCGGACATTATACTATGTATGTAACGTAATTGTTGGCAGTAATGCGACCTTTTGCAGTAACCATCGGGACTATGGAAGATCATGACATAAATCAGATCATCACCGAACCCCTGCCGTGTTTCACTCTGTGGACACAACTTTGGTGAAAAGTTGAAACATTGTAAGACAAGATTCATTTGGTCGAATGACATCCATCGATTTCTCCATAGTCCACGTTTTATGGCTTGTGCACCACTTTTTCCTGTTAAGAGAATTTGATCACTGACGAGTGATTTTGGAACGCCAGCTCCACCAGGAATTTCCTGATTATGGAGTTCTCTTTGTGTTGTTTCCGTGCAGAAAGGATTCGCGAAAGCGACATTCAGTTCTACAGTGACTTTTGCACCTGTTACTCTCGTATTTTTCGTCACAATGATCGTCCGTCACGATCACTCGACAAACAGTTTCGTTCGTGTAGTGACTTCGGGGACGATTATTTTCCGCTTTCCCTGTACAGTGCATGTGTCTTAGATAAGTGCCTCTTGAAACAACAAGCACTTCGGCTATTCGCTTACGGAAGCACACACCATACGAACACCAACATATTGCCTATGTTCGAATTCACTTGGCTCCTACATAAAGCACTCACAACTACATAGAACATTTCTCTGACCACGGCTGACACTTACAGCGTATGGAGGACATTCGACAATTGTCATGCGTAGTGAAATACAACAGCACAATCTGCAGGCTTTGCTAGCAGCTGTGTTTATGTTCAAGCATGCATTAATCGCGGTATTCCATATTTTTGTTCGACCTTTGCATTAAGCGGAGATTTCAACTGCGCCATTTCAAGAAAGGATCATATTCCCAATTTTCAACTATTGTGAATAGCTTCACATACAAGGGGTCCCCGAACACTGTCGCTTACAAGTGTATAAAGGCAACGTCTGCCAGTAACCTAGACTGAATCTATGTTAAGTAAGGTTTCACACGCTGTGTCAACATGCCAGAGTATTGAGTAATCGTACAGCCACCATAAAAATATGGAGCGAGGAAACGTGGCCGCTGGAACTATTTTAGAGACGTATGCCATCAGCCATTATTTTTGGAAACCTTATATAGGCCGCTAGTTTCAACGCCTCAGCAGCATCTTTTTCAGGCACCAACACATCGAACGTCCGGTGTATTCCAATAGCAAGTGTAAATGATAAAGGAACCGTTGAAGTAACTGGATTCCGTAGAAGTCTTTCGAACAGTGTGTGCCGTGCGTCTATGTAAAAGCAACTCAACAGCGGAGAGCATACACTGTTCTACAGATTTGTACGGAATCCAGTTTATAAGCTGTTCCTGTGTTGCATACACGTACGTCGGGTACTCCTGAAGTTCCATCTTTTTGAGCCTGCAGGAGATGCTACTGAGGAGTTAAAACTAGTGGTCTAAATAGGGTTTTGAGCCGTGAACGGCTCGTGTTCATCCCCTTAACTGTTTGTCATCTTCTATTACGTAGCGCCGCCTCGTTTTCTTATTCCATTTACTGGTGTCACTAACTTCCTGCCTCACTTCCCTGTGAGTGGCAGCAGCAGCTCGTATCGATAAGCACACTGTCGTACCATCTCTAGAGCGACCGATAGTAGTTCCGGGTCGTCTGGTAGTCAGTGAGGGGGAGACGGACCAGCAGTGCAGTCGCGACGGAGGGAGCAGTCGCGGACGGACCAGCAGTCCATTGGATCGGTTGGGGTGCAGCAGCAAGCAAGCCCCCGTCGCGCTGAGTCGGGCTGGAGCCGCAGGTGGCGTGCACGCGCGGTTGGAGTGTGAGGTGCTGCTTGTGAGTGCTACGATGTTGGTCGCCCACCGATCTTGGACATGGAAGTTGAGTTCTCACTTAACTTATATCGAGCCTCAACTGTTTACATTTCTTCGTTTGATCCTGGTTGTCGCTTTTGTGACATTCCGGTTCAAAAATGGTTCAAATGGCTCTGAGCACTATGGGACTCAACTGTTGAGGTCATTAGTCCCCTAGAACTTAGAACTAGTTAAACATAACTAACCTAAGGACATCACAAACATCCATGCCCGAGGCAGGATTCGAACCTGCGACCGTAGCGGTCCTGCGGTTCCAGACTGCAGCGTGACATTCCGGCTAGCAACAACGTGTGTGTATTTATGTTGGCTAAGATTCCAGCCATCTTCCTGTGAAATTTAATTTAACTAATTATTTCCCTGTTATTGAAGTTCACCAGCGGTATCTTCTGCCTTGTGGCCATTGAAGTTCCGGTTACCTGCCCTGGTTCAAAATGGTTCAAATAGCTCTGAGCACTACGGGACTTAACATCTGAGGTTATCAGTCCCCTAGAACTTAGAATTACTTAAACCTAACTAACCGAAGGACATCACACACATCCATGCCCGAGGCAGGATTCGAACCTGCGACCGTAGTGGTCGTGCGGTTCCAGACTGAAGCGCCTAGAACCGCTCGGCCATTCCGGCCGGCTACCTGTCCTGGTCCTTAACGTCATTTAAGCAGTGTATTTTCCTCATCGCGTTGTTGCTGCCCAGTGCGGCTTGTAGTTCGACAGCTCAGGTGTTGTTGGTCGTTGTGGGCGCCAATATTCTGTGTGGCGTGTATTGAAATCTTATGGTCGTTTTGCTCGTTGCGTGGAGCGGAACTGATTTGGTTCATTGTTCGGTCGGCTGTCTGTCCGTTGGGTTGCCTCCAGATTAAGAATTCGTTGGACAGACTGCATGTCTTACCTAAATGAGCGTTAGTGTTACAGTCCCAGGACTACCCTTGGCAACTTCTGAGAGCTGTTCCTTGTGTGTTATGTAGTAATTTCCCTGTTTGGATTTTAGGTATTTGGTTGATGTGTGGCTGTCAGCCGAGTATAAATATCTCTTAAATTGATGTTCTTGTCTTGCCCTTAAGGCATGAGATTGTTATATTTTTATATAGGGTCTTCAGCCGAATTTTACTCGAGAGGTTTTAAGATTAGGCCTTCTGCCTTTTAAATTGAAACTCTTTCTAGACCTTAAGCCATTAAAACTATTTTGTTAATCTGTGGCCTTCAGCTGAGTATTAATATCTCTTAAATTAACGCCCTTGTCTTGCCCTTAAGGCATGAGATTGTTGTTCTTTATTTTATACGAAATGTTTTAAGATACGGCTTTCTGCCCTTTAAAACTGAAACTCTTCTTTCTAGGGCTTAAGCTGTTAAATTATTTGTTGGTGAGCGGCCTTCAGCCGAGTTTTAATATCTCTTAAATTAATCTTTTTCTCTTGCCCTTGAGGCATAAGATTGTTATGCTTTTGAATGAGGCCTTCAGCCCAATTTGCATGAAATGTTTTAAGATAAGACCTTCTGCCCTTTGATTGAAACTACTCTTATTACTTAAAATGGGACCTCTAGTATATTTCGATTAAAATTAAATTGCTAAGGTCTTCAGTCGATTAGATTAGAGATTTAGAAAATATTCTTGAGTGAAACCTCCAGGAGAACCCTGTATTTCAATTTTGCTTAAGCCTTGTGTCTTGGATTTTGAATGTGGTCTTCAGTTAAACAGAGGAGGTCGATTAAAGTTTTGAGTGTTTTGCATCCTTGTTGTAATATTGTGTATTGATAAATAAAGTTTGCATATTGAGTGCAAGTGACAGGAACTCATTTTAGTCCCTTTCCAGAACCTAATCCGCTCTGTCGTGCTAGCCCAGGCATTTCAGGTTTTCAAAAATATATTCTACAACCTTCAGAATATTGGTCGATCATTCTAATCAGCCAAGTAGCATATATCCGTGAAGCACGCTCCAAAGCACTTAATACAAGCTTTCAGACACCAACGACCCCCTACAAAAACCAACCCTTGTTGCATTTGCAGAAAATTGTGGAGAGAAAGACTGTGGAGCTTGTTACTTGGAGATAGGAACGGTGTCAAGATCAAAATCTGAACCCTCCCGTCCCCCGAGTAGCGGATCCATCTGGTGTCTAAACCACATATTTTCTTGTAGCTAAGTTCATAAGCAGTGTAGGTAGGCTGCTTCGGATGTTGGTGATAGGGATGCCAGCTTGAATTTGGATTTCACGAGGGCTTTGGAAAACAGGCCGAGTAGCAAATTATCTAAAATATCTCCCGCACTTCCTCCGTAGAGGTTTATTAAAAAGCATAGCCTAGCTTCGGCAATAGCTTCTGCTTCAGCGTCATGCTAGAATAAAGGATTCATGTCTACTAGAAGACATTTATTTTTGACCAATAGCTCGACCATCTTCTTCTTGCCCTGCTTGAATAATTCTGAAATAATATCACATACACTTACGGCTTGGAGAAGTATGAGTAGCTTTCTGGTGTTGCCTGCCAGTTTGAAGCTAACGAGTCCAAATACTTTTGATGGGGTCGCTCCTCTTCCAGGTTTTGGGAAATATGTGTTTGCTGATGGTGTTGCTAGGTTATTGAGCATGATGATAAGGTCCGTATCCTCACCAACTACCGTAACCTTCTCATGCTGCTGCGGGAACAATCAGATGGTCTGCGTCTTCATTGGCTTGCTTCACCGAGACGCCTTCACCTTCGAAACTCTCAGTAAGCAAGACAATAAGACGCACTTTACTTCTGTCGTTGGAAAGGAATTGCTCCTGAGTCGTGGTCACTACCATTAACTCAGTAAAGATGGCCTCAAGGGTAATGTGTCTTTTACCTCGTCGGAGGCTCTCAGCATATTTGATGCTCTTTGTGGACAGGTCTTCTGGGTACCTATCAAACAACATACCTGGAGCACTTCAGTCGTAGTGGCTTTTTGGGTAGAAAATCTATGTGCTTAGTATTCGTTGGAGTGTTTCACCATTCTTCCACAATACCCAGAGAAAAACAAAAGCTGCTTCTTTCTGGTTCTTCTGATTCAGTGGCGTGAACAAGTCGTAAAATGCTAACCTGGGAGTGTTCCGCATGGAAACTACATCGAACAGAGGTAGAGGACAGGGTGCGAGATCACAATGGCAGAATCCTTTAAGCTGTTCATCTTATTAACCGAGGAGCACTGTCTGGTGAAATATGCTTTCAGGGTTTTCTGGTACATCCTACCCATCAACGGTCACCTTAGAGTTGAACCCTCGTATACTCGTTACTGTTTTCTTCGGACAAACTTCATGTTGACAAAGGTCTGACCAACCAGACTGAACATTGGGAAATTACCCATTTTAAAGGCTCTGCGGCAGTTGATTGAAGTTCTGAAGGTCCATAATGTCAAGCTGCACTCTAACATCCCTCGCCTTAACTTGGTAGTGAGTGATATCCAACAAAATTCTTCAACCTGCTGGGTTACTGTAGTAAGAGTTGGCATGGTCAGAATCTATCAACTGAGAGCACTGTCTGAAAAGCAGCGACGATGACTGAGCCCTCCGGTACTTTTCAACAAGTCCACCTTCTGATAGTAAACTACCCATTGAGCGCAAACCGTGTATAGTCTTCTTACGTTATTTTATTTTCAGAGCTCATCTTGTCTTGAAAATAGAGCTTCTCAGATTTAGCATACAGAAAATGCCAACTGGCACGGAAATTGGGCAAGGGCAGCAGTTTCTTAACAGTTGTGTAGTTCCCAGTCGCCACCGACCTCAGCCTGAATGAATTGCTACATCAGAGAAATCATGTTGAAGTAGAGAATCCATAACTTAGCTCAAGCTCTTCAAGCTTCTGTGCAAACATCTGCTTCAAAGTTCCATGATCAAGGGCTCCCAAGGGACTAATTGAGGTAGGCACCTTTTCAATATGGTGATCTATTCTCTCATTGTGCCCATTTTTGTGAGGATGACATTTTTACCCTTTACCTAACGTTAATAAGGAACTCGCTAAAAAAACTCCCTACTTTTTACCACAACTTACACAATCAATGTGAGCTGGTCCAACTTTAAGGTGGAGCTGCAGGGAAACAGGTGGTCAAAAAAATTGCTTTTGCTCTCAAAGAAAGCAGAATATATAACTCTATAACGTCGGCATGGACCACTTTATTGATATATAGGTTAGTTTAGAAGACATTACCAAAAAGTAGAAGTTAAAACGAGAATTCTTCTTATGTTTAAAATTTGTCCAGCTTTGGCGAGCAGTGGTATGGAAACGGGCAGCCCAAAAAATATGCGCCTGGTGTCGGTAAATGCAGAATTTAACGCCCTACAACTTTTAATGGGACCACGTTTTCAATATTGTGAGTCCTTTACTAGATATAACAGTAAACGCTGAAAAATTACCTCTTTTGGGGTAACATTTTCTTCCCTCGTCCCTTAAAAACAAAACTCCGCCGTGGGAGAAAACCTAGGATAGGCATATTGGACCATAAAAAAGCCATTAAAACAATAAAACCTTTTGTGGCAGTTATTTCTGATTTGGATTTGAATGCTACTGTCCTTTTTACCGAAGGACGTAAATTTTGAACAGCAGTTCACATCAGTCGGCAGAAAGCTGTTGAAGCCACTCCCGGGCACCAGTTTCACATTCTTTGGAGGATAAAACACTCAAGAAAAATTCTCGAAGTATTCGAAATCTTACACAACAAACAAGGCCTACTGAGAAGCGGGTAAAAAGGAAGTATATTTTATGGCATTACGACCAGACAGCTTCGAGCCCAAGCAGCTAATAGCAAATATCACTACCGTAAAACGCTCCGATGCCAACGACCACAACCATTGTACGATGATCTCGTGATGAACACCAAATTGGAGCACGTGACGTCACACGCCTATATCATATCATCCAAGAGCTCCGCCACGCAGGTCTTTGCTAAAGGGATACTAGATAATAATGGGCTCCTTGCATTCACCAGAGAGAGATACGAAATATCGCCGAATATAACGCGGCGTCGTACTCCAGTGAAAACAAATTGATCAACACAGGCACATTACTTAATGACTTTCGGCACTCAAACGTGGTAACGACAATTCAAAATAACGAATTTACTGCCACCGTTAAGACTGAAGAACTAAAGCTCACTCTTAAAGCGGCTTCTCACAACGAATCCGCTGGCGCTATCTGTGTCCCGGTAGACTTTTACGTCCAATCCTGGAATATCTCAGTGGAGCAGTTGATGATACGTAAGGCGAACCCAATGCGGGTGCCCCTTTTCCAACGGATTTCACACAGGATCATCACATCAATTCCCAAAGCCAGTAAAATTTTGACTGCTAAGAATTTCGCGCGAGTACTTTACTGAACGGAGGTTTTAAGCTACTGACACGTCCTGCAAACACGACTGGACGTTATTTTGCAGAATATCCTTGGCACCTATCAGACTAGCGCGAGAGTGGGACACTCAATTTCGGATATCGTCGCTTATTACAGAGATGCTGTAAATATGGCATGGGCAATTCAAACTTCGCCTTTTTAGATTTCAAGAACGTATGCGACTGGATTGTATGTGAGTACCTTCTCCACACGTTGTCTGTCTCGAGCTATTACGACGCATTCACCTTTATAGTTAAACGATACATTCATGGAAGCAGAGCCAGATGAAAGTCAATGAAACACTCACGAAATCCATTTCGGTCTCCCAAGCCCAGCTTTTTTAAACTTTGCTCTCTGAGCCACATTTGCTAGTACTGCATCAGGCGTGTACTGTCTATGTTAGCATTTAGTCTACGACCTAGATGGACGGATTGCCAAGGTACGCGTAGAAACGTATCAACAGGATAGCAGACCACTGTTTATTAGACCCACTACAGGTATTAGAACAATACTAAATTGAATCAGAAAGGATTAGAAAACACTGATTATTGAGAAACTGTTGTAATGAGTTAGATAACATTAGCGATGCGTTATGTAACATGTGTTAGAGGTTACGGGCAAGTTGTTCTGTCCGGTAAAGCGTGTCTAAGAAGTACATTTGCGGTGCTGGCTTTGAGCTAAGAACTACAGTAGGTTTTTTATGTTAGCAGTAACAACAGAAAATTAACAAAAGTGATGGTAATTATACAACCACTTCTTTTCTAATTGTCTGTGACACAGGTAAATAACAGTTGTTTTCAGCGAATTTTCTTTACTGATTTTTGATAGAAAATTAACATTTTAGTGCTAACTCTTACATGTATACACACAAAAATCTGCTTCTGAAGTTTTGCTCTTAATATCCGAACTATCAACGCACTGAAATTAGATGCCGTCATGTTGCTAATAGACTATTACAGAAGCTTATTGAACTTCAGCTAAATGTTGTTTCAGATGGAATGAAAAACTACGATTTACTAAAATATATGCGTCCATACTTTTTATACAAAATAAAAATAAAATGCATCATCGTTTTACAATATACGTGACACATGTAGCATACTTTTCTGAAGCGGCGATTTCCTCTCCTTTTGTGTAAGTGATGATAGCGAGGAAAATGAAAAATCAGTGGTGCAACATCTGACTTGAGCTTCCTTTCGAGAGCAAAGGTTTCAATATCGAAACATTCAGGCATAAAGGTTTGCTGCGTAGCGTTGTATCACTGTCTGCCTAAAAATTCTTCCTTTTCAAGGCAATTCCCTTATACTTCATCAGTGAGAAAATTTAAGAAATACGGAAGTCTTAATGTGAACAGAAATAAAGTCCGTCTCAGTTATCATTCAATAAATTTTCTTAGGTATTTTTACGAGGCATGTAATGACCCCTGTCATTAAATTAATATTATCTATGCACAAATAAATATTCTGAGTAAGTAAATAATACTTTCAAGTCACCTTACAACTTAATGTCGAAAAAAAGTTTTGAAAAGAAACCTAAAATTGTGGATCGAAATACTCCTGCCTGTCACCAATTTTTCGTTCCTTTTTCCTTTTCTTTGTGCAACCTATCTATGTACAGGAGTTCATCACTGCAATTTTGTTAAAGCAACCTTTACTAAAAACAACATAATGAAGAAAAATCAATGTTTACACCAAAAGCTGCATGCAGAAGAAATCCAGCTGTAAGCTTCTCTGTCGTGCCGTCAAAGTTCAGCACTATATTCTTTTCTATGTCGTTAGTGTTTTCGTATATAATGGATTGTTTCAACACGAAGCGTCATAAATTCTCTAATGAAAATAGTGAAGTAGATTACAAGGGCGCCCATACCAGGGAGCTAACGTGGCCTAGCCCCTCTTCTACTTTTCAGGGAAGGGAAAAATTTGTGTCATCAGAAGGTTTTACTTCAACAAAATGATTTAGGAGTCGGTATTACGCAGGTCGGAAGTGGAACTTTCTTATGGGTACTTGAAAGTCGCCATTCGTCTTCCAAAATATTGAAAATATTTATTACCCCCTGGTTTTCCCACCCTTCCATCGCTACAAACTATCATACGGGCGCTCTTGGTACACGATATTTAAGCACCATGGCGTAGCTTCTTCCTATGAACGCATAAGTCGGTTAATATCTGTCTTCCGAATTTTCATCAGCTTGCTTAGTGATAAGAAACCAGGTACTTATACTTTTTTCGTAACGCTAGTTTGGTTGCAGACGATGTGCTAAATTGTATTACTGGAAAGTATATCTGCAATGGAATCTTACTCTTAGCCAGTCCTTTCTCACAATAATGTTATTCAGTGCTGTTTAAGAAACTCTTAATTTTCATTTCACAAAATTATCACACTCGCTCCACAAACACCCTGACATATTTTCTTGGCGTCATTATCAGATTTCATGCTGAATGCCAGTTTGGATCATCGGTAGTTGAAGTATGACTGTAGCCTCAACCTTACTTTTTTGTTTCTATTCTGAAATTAGGAATTGTTCTGCTGAAAAGTGGACCAGCCACGGAAAACTATGTGTAACCGTAAGGCTTAAGTTGGCTTTCAACAATAACAACCTCACTGTAAAAATGAGGTAAATTTTTTTAAGTGTCGGACGGAAAGAAAGTGTCACTAGTTGTAATGTCACGAACAAATTCTAAAACAAAACGATTCTTAATCTGATGCGATGGACGTCTTTTAACAGGATTAAAAATCGTTGTTCGTATCAACCACATGCTCGTGAATAAATCAAAACTACGCAGAGAAATACGGTTTTCATATTTCTTCTTTATGAAATAGTTTTCAACATTTTCCAAAAATAAAAAAGCGTCATACATTTTCGGTGTCTACGAATGCAGCCAGACACGCATTTTCCGCTAAAATTTCCACGTAATTGCTTTTCTCCGGCTAGAGATAATGGAAAATCCGTCGTGCTGTCAGCACCGCTGGAGCGTGAAATTCCCTTAGCGTAATGGGCTGATGTTAGAGCACTGCGGTTCCCATTGTCTAGCGCCGTAGCGTATTGGATGTGCGCGGAACAGAGCGTGGCAAAGACAAAGAAAGTGGTTCACACACAAGAGCGGAAAGCTTAAAGCCCACAAATGTGGGTCACATGCAGTCGCCCATTATTAAACTAAGTAATTAGAAGGAAAAGATGAATTAACGACCCTTGCAGCGGCTGTACAGAAACAACTGGTATTTCGAAAGAGACACGCTGGAGTCTGTCGCACGAGATACTCATTCCAAAGGAAACTTGATAGTGAATTCATACATATTATAAAAATGTCGCGTGTGTGTGTGTGTGTGTGTGTGTGTGTGTGTGTGTGTGTATTGTTGTGCATGTGTATCCCACATCCCCTCCTAAACCACCGGAGTGATTTCAACCAAATTTGGTATACATATTCTTTACTGTCAGACAATAATGGCTGTCGGAGTAAGCAATGAGATGCGTTAATAACTGCCGCATCATGCGTGACGTTTAAATTTATTACTGCTGTGATGCTAACTTCGCAGACAGTGTCCACATATGTTGCTAAATGCTCATACAAAATTATATCACGGTACCACACATAGTTCAGAAGACATGACGTCTTAAACATTGAGATGCGTGAAAAACTGTCGCATGATCCACGAAATTCATATTTATTACTTCTTTGCTACTAACCCTTTCCGTGAATTATTTCGCAGTCAGTTTCCACATACGCCGCTGTATGTTCCTACAGAAATATGTCATTGTACGACACATAGTTCAAAAGATATGACATCAAATATTGAGGTGCACGAAAAACTGCCGCATCATGCATGAAGTTTCAACACAATTATTTTTTACTATTGAGAGACTTCCTAATCGAGTCAACTTCAGGAAATCCCTGACATCTGGCAAGGGCTTTTGACAGCTTTCAACTGCAAAACGCAAACGGCTGTAGGCAAAAAAACTAGCCTTCTATAGAGCTATGAAGAGCTGTTGCCATAGACATGTTTACAAACTAGCGTTGTAGACGTGTGAAGCAGCTATATCTAAACATTTATACATCATGCGTATTTTGATCACTCAATCAATATTACAAAGGTGTTTTCATGAATACAAAGAAATTAATTTGTTTCGATATTAGACTCTAAACAAAGTTTATTTTTTGTATCCATTTCCAACAGTAAACTGGCAAAATATATGTTCAGCCAATGCCGGGTTTATCAGCTAGGAGAAATATATAAATCCTTATGGGACATATAGTATCTGTGGCCTGATTAACCTTAAGTGTCTGTACTGTTTCAGTTTTAGTTCTGAAATAATCAAACATTTCTTATACAGGATTTATGCAGTCATGTATGTAATAAAAAAATTTTACTACCTACAATTATTTGCTCTTTATTCTTCAAGCTGCAATCGAGGCTTTGTTGATAACAATGAAATACTCGTAAGTATTTCATGTAAAACAGAATTAAGAAATAACTAATGTGCCTCGATCAAGAGCACTGTTTCTCATTTCCGTAAATAAACTATTATCTTTTTCCAAAATTTTGTAATCAAAGGAAATATTCAACTCAAAAACGTTAAGTACATTTCAAATTATGGAATGCAAACTTTCCAAAAATCCAATGTTACTATACTGAACGGCAAATTGTTCGGTATTAAAAATTGTGTTCCTATATCCTGTTGTAAAGTAATTAAATGAATGGCTTCAAGATCCTACATCTTCAGCAAAACTCATGAACTGTTAATGGTGGTAAATATTGTATTTATTTGTCAAGGTGGCCTATAAACGTTCATTTGGTGTGTATCTCGCTTATTTTGAAGCATATGTAATTAATGAAAACATTTATGAACTATTTCCTCACCAAGACCACATACAGTTTATAATATTAATTTCGACCATAGATTCCTTAGCTGAAAATACTCGTATAATTTAGGTCCTTTGAACAATAAGGTCCTGGTCACGTTAATTAACTAATTAACTTCTGACATGAGCATATAAACCATTACAACAACTGGCCTCAACTTTGATTCATCTATCAAAAAAATGTTGTGTTGAAGGCAGCTTACACTTTTTTAAATTTGAGTTACAATATTACGACCCTTATGGCCATTAAAATCGCACCATCATTAACACAGAATGAAACAAACATCAAATTAGTGTGAAGCATACCTGTATCTCAACAAAACGACGTCAAAAAAATTGGTGCAAATGGCTCTGAGCACTATGGGACTCAATTGCTGAGGTCATAAATGTGGTGTCACCGCCAGAGACCACACTTGCTAGGTGGTAGCCTTTAAATCGGCCGCGGTCCGTTAGTGTACGTCGGACCCGCGTGTCGCCACTATCAGTGATTGCAGACCGAGCGCCACCACACGGCAGGTCTAGTCTAGAGAGACTTCCTAGCACTCGCCCAGTTGTACAGCCGACTTTGCTAGCGATGGTTCACTGTCTACATACGCTATCATTTGCCGAGACGACAGTTTAGCATAGCCTTCAGCTACGTCATTTGCTACGATCTAGCAAGGCGCCATATTCAGTTACTATGTCTTCTGAACAGATAATATTGTGACTCATGTACCGTCAAGAGCGACGTTCATCATTAATTGATTGAAGTTAAGTATCAAAGTAATTACGTCCGCTTTCTGGGCTCTAATTCCTTGTCATGTTCCAGACCTCACGTCAGTATCGTTCTTCCCTCCTCACGCCAACCTGCGTGAGCTAAAAGGCGTGGATTTCGGCCTCCTCTAGTAACACGGTGTTGGATCTTCTGCCAACACAAAAATAAGTCCCCTAGAACTCAGAAGTACTTAAACCTAACTAACCTAAGGACATCACACACATCCATGCCCGAGGCGGGATTCGAACCTGCGCCCGTAGCGGTCCTGCGGTTCCAGACTGTAGCGCCTAGAACCGCTCGGCCACTCCGTCCGGCGCGACGTCAAAATATTTTAAAGGGAGACTATACAAAATTATAGTTGAGAGCATTACCCTATATGGTGCTGAATATTGGGACGCCTCCTCTGCTGGACTGATCCGAGATGGAAGGCAGCAGCCTGGTATGTGGAGTGTAATGGCTGCCATCACGCCAGTTGGCGTTTAACTGGCAGATACTCGACCGTTGAAGGAAGCGAGCATGCTCGGGGAACCGATCATACTCGTATATTTAATAAGAATACTGGTTGCCTATATGTGTGTGTTACAGGATAGATTAGCCATAGATTAACGCATTAATTATCACGGGCCTCATTGTACGTGCTGCATTCACCAACCGATTATGTAATACATCTGTGGAGAAGATAACTATTTTGTTAACGGTTGCCGACCGGAGTGGCCGTACAGTTTGAGGTGCCGAGTTACGGATTGCGCGGTCCCTCCCGCCGGAGTTCGAGTCATCCCACACGCATGGGTGTGTGTTGTTCTTAGCATAATTTAGTTTAAGTTGTGTGTAAGTCTAGGGACCGATGGCCTCAGCAGTTTGGTCCTTTAGGAATTCACACACATTTTAACATTTTTGTTAACAGTTAATGAAAACTAACTCTGATGCGTTTTTTACGTTTTCTTTGTTACGATTGGTCTGGGTTCTTTAACAACTTGAGTTTGCCGAGTTCTATGAAGTCAAGAATAGATTGTCTGGTTGTAGTCTGTAATGTAATGACAACAGCTAATAGGACTAATCGTAAACACTCTACAGACCACTTGGCGGAACTACAATGTGTTGTTGGCTTTTGTCTTTAAGGATACATACAACTACCAGACCATATATGCCTTGATTTCAGCACAACGCAGGAACCTGAAGATATTAAGGAAAAGAAACCGGTCGTAACACAACAAATGTGTAAAGATACAGCTTCATATTAATGTCAGCTGTGGGCTGAACATGATCAAGATTATTTTGTATCTATTTTGGTACGACAGTGGGCCAGCTGATTACATCAGGTCCATATTACTTGTCATTTGCTATTTCCTGCACTAGCCACCTGTGTGATAAATATCCTGTCATTTATTTATTTATCGTTGCTCACCACTGAACGTAGTTGAATGCGTCTTTATATTCGGTTGGCTATTGCTGCTATTTGTTTTCCTGTTACCTCTGAAACCAAGCACTTGCTTTCCTTTGATGTTTTGTACGTCACCTGTATATGAGTTAATGCAATTGATTTCTTCTACACAGTGTTTAAATCAATCTAGCGAACAATGTCTAGAAAGGGTTCTCAGTATAAATTTAATCTGATGTTTTGTTCAGCTATTGCGGTGTTTCTGTGTTTGTTTCAGATCCTCCAAAACGCTGACCAGTTTCTGTAAATCCTCCAGGACCTTCACCAATTGTAAAGTTGTTATACGGCCAACGACCGTTAATTCTGTTATCCTGTATTTGTCGCAAAGCCTATTATGATTCCTTGTAGCGTAATTCTGTCTACCTAGGTTTTGTCGGTGTTAATAGGTAAACTGGTCTTAATGATCGAGGCATCATGTCACCTAAAGGAAATTGCGTGTAAAATTGTATTACTTGAAGTGGTTTCGCTGTGGTAGATATTTATGATTTGTCCTTGACCTGTAAGTCTTAGTTATCCGATATTGCAGTGTCTGTATTGTTAAGAATTATGTTGCAGGAACAAGCACTTCGGCAACTCCAGCTGCTTTGAAATACAGTTACGAATGTGGACAATCAGCAGCGATATAAGAGGATAACGACAGCAAAAATTCGTGTCAGACCAATAATCGGACCCGGATTTACCGCTTTACGCGAACTGACAGCTAGAAGGGTTTGGCGATCCGTTCCCGACTCACGGCCAGAACCAAACTTCCACACATCGTCGTTCCCGCGTCACAGTCTGTACTCGTACACGCATTATGAATATCCGCTCCAGGGGAGGATATTGTAAGTGGAAGTCGCCACCTGGTATCGGCGTATACGTAAGATATTGCAGTGCACGAGTTGTAAAGATGAGCGTCAGTGCCTGGTATCGCCGGGTAACTACGATACTGAACTGTCTCTACGTGTCCGAAGAAGCACTGCATGGGTCGTCTTACAGATACAGGCATTAAAATGTCGTATTTATGCGCCGATACCTGGCAGCGACTTCCACTTAAAATTTCCTCCCCTGCATGGGAATTACATAATTTGTGTACGAGCCCAGGTTGTGACACAGGAACGATTAACATGTGGATGTTTGGGTCCTACCGTGAGTCTTGTACGGTTAGCCAAAGCGATTAAGGTGACCGTTAGCTTAAGGCGGGAAATCCTGGCCCGGCACGGAATTTCACTGCCGTCCACAGGACAAGACTGATCGCAGGACTGGCATGACGTCGTCATTTCACACGTGTCCCGGTTCTGTGTAAATCTTCGCGATGGACGGATTCGTGTGTGGAGGTTCCGAGCAGAGTAAAAACTTTGAGATTACATTTGACATCGTCACACGGGACCAGCATCTGCTGAAATGCCATAGGGACCTGTTGGAGGCACAAAAGATACTCTCTGGTTTGCGTAGCCATTGATTTTTAACGTCAGGTGTCATTTATGACGTGATAAGTCTGGTGGCCGTGTTACCTTCGAGGTCTCCATGACATTAGCGCTCAACAAGATAACGCAATACTGTATATTGCTTGTGCTGTCCTGATCTTGCTACAGATAGAGGTTGTTCGAGTGTTACCCTGACCAGCAAGTTATGAAAATGCCTTAACTATTGCAAACTGCTAATCGTGGGTTCCTGAAAGACTAGTATGCCACCGCTCGCCAGTCATAACGGTGTGTGAATTCTTACACAAAGTTGAACCGGCATGGAATGGAGTACCAGAACCTGTCATACAAGTTCAACTCTATCGATGCCCATCCGGATATCAGCCATTGTTGTTAGCAAAGGTGGTATTTCTTGGTACTAGATATTGCATCCTGTACACCCTGAAGTCGTCTACAAATTAAATAACATATTATTCTTGGTATGCTGCACGCAAGCAATGAATAATACTTCGTTGTTGGCAATTTTTCATGGCGCTGGAACTTTAATGGCCAGTATTGTAATTTCGATACGAGGCCGACATTAGCACCATCCTGGTCCAATGTTCTGATTTTAAAAAAAATCACATGCGCTTCGTAGGTGCACGTAAATACGATGAACTTATTGTTTTTTGCCGCAAGTTCAACATAAAAACGAACGAAACGGTGCATGTAATGCGTAATAACAAAAATGCAATAATTACAGCATACAGTGAAACGAATTTGTCGGATATTCCTGAGAATTACATGAAGCTGTATTTGGAATTCCAGTATTACTCAAACAAAATTTCAAGTCAAGTTTTTATAACGTTAGTGGCTAACCGTTGTTAAATTTTCTGTGATTTTGAATTTACAAGAAACTTGTACTCGATTTTCAAGTCTGTTCACCTGGAATAAATAAATTAGCAGTAATTATATACTAATTTCTTCTCTAATTGCCTGGATAGTTGATTATGACCTATTGTAATATATAAAGAATAATTGCTGTATAGTTTGCTAAAATTCTAATTTCATTGCACTTATCAAAAAGCGTCTCTATAATCTTGGGTCTGTTACGTGGGCGCCGGCCTGTAAGATTTTCTGATAGTTCTTACTTTATTATATTTATGCAAAACTTTCTCTATATTTCTACGGCTGTTGTACGAGCACTTATTTGTCTTTAACTGAACACGTGTATGTTTTAAATCGTTATTTAAATCTTCTTCACTGTAAATGACACATTGCATATTATATTTCCATTTGACTTTGGGGGGCGCCACTTGGGGAACGGTGTTGCTCCCCGTCGGTAGAATTCGTTTCATGAAGGCGTCACCAAAGTGGTACAGCCAGTCTGCCACTGACTGTTATGTACTCAACACATACTTTCATTATTTGATATGTATTCCTTTTGTTGTAAACCACGGTAGTTTTTCGTGATGCTACATGTGACTGCTGCTAAGTTTTATTTTATGGCTATGCGTGCCCAGTTTTCAGATATTGATGATGGGTTATCCCGAAACGCCTAATTTAAGGTCATTTGTTAAGCGACTGATAACGTTTTATGATGTGACGTATTCAGCGTTTGTGCAGTATTGTCTATTTTATACAATATGGCCGCTCGTTTCCTGTACGACTTTTTGTCGCATCTTCAGTCAAATAAAATTTTTGAGTTTCACTTGTCAGATTATCGCACAACTCTGCGTTGCGTGAAACGACGCGGATAACCTAACGTAAGAGCTCATCGTGTACTTACTGTCGGGTGGGAATGCTGAACAACGGATGTGGCGAACTGGTGGCTGCCGAGCCAGGAAGGCATGTTGCTTCCCAGGCGGGACCTGCATGGTGCATTCCGCTGCGTTTTGTATGTGTCTTGGCAAACCCCCACCCCCTTCTCCCACTGATGACCAACGCATGATGCATTATTCAAGGACTTGCTAATGAGTCTCTGTCTCGACTTCGCGGAAGAACGGGGAAACTGCTGTCGCCAGTGCAGCGGCGTGCGCCGAGAGCGACATCCGAACCCTAGCGGATTTTGGTGCATCCCTCATCCCACAAACAAACCTCAGTTGTCGAGTTTAGTAACGAGGGATCCAGAGGAGATGAAGTTGTAAACTACAGAAACCGTTTCTACCTAAGTTTAAGTTTCTCCCTAGACAGAGAAATGACGCAGACAAGTGAAACAGTAGTCGATATCACATCACTCTAAGTTGCTAAAACGAAATTTTTGTGTGCCATATATGAAATATTTCTTTTATCATAAGGATGCACAGGATAAAAAGAAAGACTCTCCTTGTGCGTTCGGAAAGTAATGCTTCACTCCTGACATTAATTTTTGAACTTCTGTGACATTCTGTAAAACGGCCCTCGTTGGTCAAACGAAAAAAAAAAAAAATTGGCTGTCAACTATTGATATACAATTAGATATAATAAGATGAGACCCTTCTTCAGCTGTACGGCTGCCGGAAAAAGCAGTAAGAACACTAGCAAAACACTCACTCTACGGAACTGCAGTGCTTTTATTAAATTTTTTGCGTAGAAGTACAAGTTTATCATGGTTAAATGAAATCTCAGCCACAAGCTAAACTTGATGCTGGTTTTCCCATAAACGAATCTGTACCAGGACTATTGTCTGTTCGACTTCCTTGATTATCCTGAGTTATTGTACTCATTTTTACTAAGTGAAACAAGAATTTGTTGGCAGGTTTTCACATGGTGAATTAATTGTTCCCACGACCGCTTACAGATTTATACAGAGAAAGTGTATAAAAATATGGAAAAAATGCAAAATGGGGAAAGATTCATTCTGGCGATCGCCTATTAGTGTACTTTCCAATGTTAACACTAGCCAGGTTTTCTACTGTTTCTCTGCGCAGCTGCCAAGGTGGGATGTACTGTTCGCTTGGGAGTGAAACCTCGATTTCAAAGACATCGGGGCTATTACTTCAGTAAATATATTCAACCAAAGATTTTTCCCTTAAAACGCATTTAGGTATCTACCGTAACGCTATGCGTATAAAGAACACATGCACGTTGCTTGTCATTGCTGGATCCATTCCTGCACACTATTCATGCCCTGAGGTACTCACAATGCAGCACACATAGTATAGCGTAACTGGGCTACGAGTCTGCAGTTGGCCTGAAAGTACCATCAAATTTAGAAGGTATGGCCAGAAAATGACGTGACCGCCATCTTGGGTCTTCAGAGTATAAGGAGAATGTATGGCAGAGGTCTCGTTCAGCAATTTAGTCTCCTGAGTGCAATTCTCTGTCTGCCGATTGTTTTTTTTTTTTTTTTCATTTTATCTATGTATTAGGAGGAGGAAGAGACTGTTAACAAAGACGACGTAAATATATATTACTGTCAATATACAGAGTGGTCCTAAATTATATGTCAAAAATGAAATTGCCGGCCGCGGTGGCCGTGCGGTTCTAGGCGCTCCAGTCCGGAGCCGCGCTGCTGCTACGGTCGCAGGTTCGAATCCTGCCTCGGGCATGGGTGTGTGTGATGTCCTTAGGTTAGTTAGGTTTAAGTAGTTCTAAGTTCTAGAGGACTAATGACCACAGCAGTTGAGTCCCATAGTGCTCACAGCCATTTTTGAAAAATGAAATTACAGGTAGAGGGGACCGAAACAAGCAGATGTCGTGTAGGAATGTGTGAGCGGTAATGCCGCCTTGAATCGGTAGAGAGCGCCAATGGCCGCGATTTATAAAAGCGCTTCGCTTATCGGATTCATCATTTCCCGATCGGATATGGGGCAACATGCATCGTTTCACCTAATGCAGAGCTGATCCTCATGCATTTCTTGTAAGGGGTTGCACAAGGAAATAAATTAGCTGATCAAAGGATTACATCGAGTGATTTCCAGATAGATCAGCTGGATCGCCGAGTATTCGAGAGTCTTCATCGGGAGTTACGCAAGAGTGGATCGTTTGATGTTTGCAGGCGTCGAACTGGCATTCGAAGATATCGCAGAACTCTTGCATTGGAAGAAACATGTATATCCACTAAAACAATAGTGTATAATCTTTCGACAAGTTCGAGGGCTGTAGGACGAGCGTTGTTTGTGAGCCATCAGAGTGTTTTGAGGACTTTACATGAAGACGAAATGCATCCGTGTCATTTACAGAGAATGTAAGCAGTGACCCCTGACGATTATCTTCCATGTCTCTACTTTGCTTGTTGGCGAGTAAAGCCAGTGAAACCTTCCGTGTAGAAGTTTTATTTACTGATGAGGCTACCTTTACTCGGTCGGGTATGTTGAAAATCCATAATTCGCACCTGTGGTCTCATGGTAGCCCACATGGCACAATGGCACATGCATACCAAGAAACGTTTTCCGTTAATGTTTTGGCAGACACTGTGCACAATAACTTAGTAGGACCGTACATTCTACCTAGCCGTTTAACACATACAACATCTTCATGGCGGTCTTACCTGAACTTCTGGGCGATGTTCCTCTAGCTGTCCGCAGAGAACGTGGTTCCAGCACGATGGAGCTGCAGCTCACTACAATGGAAACGTCAGGAATCACTTGGACGCTATCTACGGGGCGGTCCAGTTTCCTGGCCCCCGCGTTCCCTCTATTGTGGGGTAATATGAAACACCTGTTGCACGAGAGTCCCGTCACACCTGAAAAAAGATCTAGTTGCCCGCGTGTATGTTGCTGTTGGACATACGGTCGACATGCCTGACGCCTTTTGTAATGTATACCGATCCATGTACCGAAACTGTGAATCGTGTATCGCAGTTGGTGAGCATCTCTTGTACACTGTAAATAAATTTCTGATGTTATTTGTCTTTACATACCTTTTCAGTTTACTGTTATTCATATTGCTGTACAAGCTAGCGGTGTAATTGTCATTACGTCACACACATTCCTATGCTTATTTAGGTCCCCTCTACCTGACTTTGCATTTTTGACATGTAATTGACGACCACCTTGTATAACCATGTTTTTTTCGTAATGTAGGACTATCTTAGGCAAAGTCACTAAAACTCGCTTCAATACTACAAGAAAGCCTGAAATTTACTTTAGGTGGGCGTGGGAATACTACTACCAGCTAACATGTTGCGTGTATTACAAGTACTGGATGAGAACTATGTATTTGTTTGCATGGTTTATACGTAGAGGTATCGCACAAATACATGATATAGATGGTTGGAGGGTGGTTCCTGTTAGTGTGGATTATTAAGGATCTTATGGACTAGGGAATTGCTGGTTGCTAATTTAAATGTAATATGCTGTCCAAGTATGGAGCATAGCCAGAAGCAAAGCATGTATACAGCAGCAACATACTACTCCCCCCCCCCCCTCTCCGCTCTCTCCCACACCACATATGTCAAGTAGTGGGAAAATTCAGGACGTTAGAACTAATACGTTGGTTTATCGACAGTCACTCTTTACTTTCACTCATGAGTTTTCTTTAAACTTACGGAATTATTATTTTTAATTACTATTTGTTTTTATGGTGACCATTTTTCTGGGATCAGATCCTTGCTATACAGACGATTGACCGAATGCATGGGATATTTCATCATTTAGGCGGAGTTGGAATTGGCAACTATGGCTAGCATCACCTCCATCTTCCAGAGATTTTTTTCCTACCTGTGTGAACAGTCGCCATCAATAAAAAGAGCATTTTCTGGTGTTTGACACTCTGAACATATTCCTCGCAGCCTTTGGAACACTTCACCTGTTAGTCGATAAGTTCCTAGGGGAAATATGAAATGGAAAAAGGTATCGAATTTTTTCTTAACAGTTGTTTCTCAACTCATCCCACCCTCAATAACCTTACAAGCTTTTCAAACTGTTTCTGACAACCCCGTCTTTTAGCGTTTTTCTATGGTGGAGGTACTGGATATTCTTTATGTTTCTAATGTAATTATTCATATATACCAATTAAACTAATATTAAACTATATTATTGTATCGAATAAAATAAACTAAACTCCGTCCGAACAAGTCTTGGAAGATCCAACGGTACCGTCGGCCGCCGTGTCATCCTCCACCCAGAGGGGGTGAGGTCAGCACACCGCTCTCCCGGCTGTAAGCCAGTTTACGAGAGCGGAGCCGCTATTTGTCAATCAAGTAGCTCTTCAGTTTGTCTCACAAGGGCTGAGTGCACCCCGCTTGACTGCGCTCGGCAGACCTGATGGACTGTATCGAATAACTCCATAAAATCATTTTCTTCGTAAACCAATGCTCTGTCAGAATTAGTAATTGTTACGTCAGAGCCATTCAAAAGGGCAGAGGGTACTTGGTAAACATTTTTATTGTGTCAGCTATATTATGAAACATCACGACACTTGGACAGAACGGCGAAGTGATGCTCCAGTCAGTTGCTGTTACTAGCAGCGTGCATTGTCTCCATAGCAGATTCAAATAAGAAATGTGATGCGCCTTATGGTGTACAACACATGTAAATGCTTCAAGGCTGTTAGTTTCTTCAGATCCTCTCGGCAGACTTGTCTCTATGCTGACTCGGTACCACTTAATGCGTGGTGGCTTCCTCAGATCGGTCGGCATAATATTATGTGATTGTTACCATTGATGTTTTTTTTATCCCTACATCGACTTCCAACCTGGCCTCTCACACACACGGCTGTGGTGTATCATTAAATGTTTTCACACTCTACATATATACACAGTCACATACAAGTGTTATGCCAAGTATGCAAACGCCGTGACAGGTATGCTGGCAATTGGGTCATCATCATTATTCCGAGCATTAATATTCAATGGAGGGGTGTGGGTGTCAACAATGGGACCATTAGATGCCTTCATCTACGTGGAGGTATTTACGACAGAGGACTTTCATCTAAGAGGAGATCTCTACTACAGAACAAGACAAAATGTGAATACACACAATTGTACAGTTAAACACTAACATTTCAATAAGAAAATACACTCCTGGAAATGGAAAAAAGAACACATTGACACCGGTGTGTCAGACCCACCATACTTGCTCCGGACACTGCGAGAGGGCTGTACAAGCAATGATCACACGCACGGCACAGCGGACACACCAGCAACCGCGGTGTTGGCCGTCGAATGGCGCTAGCTGCGCAGCATTTGTGCACCGCCGCCGTCAGTGTCAGCCAGTTTGCCGTGGCATACGGAGCTCCATCGCAGTCTTTAACACTGGTAGCATGCCGCGACAGCGTGGACGTGAACCGTATGTGCAGTTGACGGACTTTGAGCGAGGGCGTATAGTGGGCATGCGGGAGGCCGGGTGGACGTACCGCCGAATTGCTCAACACGTGGGGCGTGAGGTCTCCACAGTACATCGATGTTGTCGCCAGTGGTCGGCGGAAGGTGCACGTGCCCGTCGACCTGGAACCGGACCGCAGCGACGCACGGATGCACGCCAAGACCGTAGGATACTACGCAGTGCCGTAGGGGACCGCACCGCCACTTCCCAGCAGATTAGGGACACTGTTGCTCCTGGGGTATCGGCGAGGACCATTCGCAACCGTCTCCATGAAGCTGGGCTACGGTCCCGCACACCGTTAGGCCGTCTTCCGCTCACGCCCCAACATCGTGCAGCCCGCCTCCAGTGGTGTCGCGACAGGCGTGAATGGAGGGACGAATGGAGACGTGTCGTCTTCAGCGATGAGAGTCGCTTCTGCCTTGGTGCCAATGATGGTCGTATGCGTGTTTGGCGCCGTGCAGGTGAGCGCCACAATCAGGACTGCATACGACCGAGGCACACAGGGCCAACACCCGGCATCATGGTGTGGGGAGCGATCTCCTACACTGGCCGTACACCACTGGTGATCGTCGAGGGGACACTGAATAGTGCACGGTACATCCAAACCGTCATCGAACCCATCGTTCTACCATTCCTAGACCGGCAAGGGAACTTGCTGTTCCAACAGGACAATGCACGTCCGCATGTATCCCGTGCCACCCAACGTGCTCTAGAAGGTGTAAGTCAACTACCCTGGCCAGCAAGATCTCCGGATCTGTCCCCCATTGAGCATGTTTGGGACTGGATGAAGCGTCGTCTCACGCGGTCTGCACGTCCAGCACGAACGCTGGTCCAACTGAGGCGCCAGGTGGAAATGGCATGGCAAGCCGTTCCACAGGACTACATCCAGCATCTCTACGATCGTCTCCATGGGAGAATAGCAGCCTGCATTGCTGCGAAAGGTGGATATACACTGTACTAGTGCCGACATTGTGCATGCTCTGTTGCCTGTGTCTATGTGCCTGTGGTTCTGTCAGTGTGATCATGTGATGTATCTGACCCCAGGAATGTGTCAATAAAGTTTCCCCTTCCTGGGACAATGAATTCACGGTGTTCTTATTTCAATTTCCAGGAGTGTATATTTGTTATTTCAAGACGACAATCCTCTTTTAAAGAAACTTAACGTTACTGGTAGAGTATACAGCCTTCAGACAAAGCTTTCAAACCCTTCAATAAACAAGAAGTTTCAGGTCATTAAAACTGAAAAAGTAATCACACCATCTGAACATGCAGTGTCAGCAGAACTGATGGCGAAACAGAGTTTCTGTCCTCGTGCTTTCCCGAGATGGGCGAGGAAGAATTACAGTTCTTGAATAATGGAATAGTATCACTGTCTAAAAGCGGCAAAGTAAATGGGATGGACTCTATGCGTTTTACCACCAAGTCTTGAAAGTTTTTGTATCATGAAAAAATATGAAACACATTTTTCTTGTTAAACTTTTAATTTCTCTGCTCTAACTTTCCATATCACCACCATTTTTCAACATGCAACTAGCTTACTAACACCATCGTGGTTACATGGCCTTAAGTATCGCAATCTTGATTCTTTAAAGCGTATGTGCATAAAAAACTTTGAACTTTAATCTCTCCCTAACATATTGGATTCCTGAGGGGTTGCGTACGTGTATCTGTGTTGAGCCAAACATTGTAAATTTCTTGCAGCCTGTACAGAATGAAAATACACTCCTGGAAATGGAAAAAAGAACACATTGACACCGGTGTGTCAGACCCACCATACTTGCTCCGGACACTGCGAGAGGGCTGTACAAGCAATGATCACACGCACGGCACAGCGGAAACACCAGGAACCGCGGTGTTGGTCGTCGAATGGCGGTAGCTGCGCAGCATTTGTGCACCGCCGCCGTCAGTGTCAGCCAGTTTGCCGTGGCATACGGAGCTCCATCGCAGTCTTTAACACTGGTAGCATGCCGCGACAGCGTGGACGTGAACAGTATATGCAGTTGACGGACTTTGAGCGAGGGCGTATAGTGGGCATGCGGGAGGCCGGGTGGACGTACCGCCGAATTGCTCAACACGTGGGGCGTGAGGTCTCCACAGTACATCGATGTTGTCGCCAGTGGTCGGCGGAAGGTGCACGTGCCCGTCGACCTGGAACCGGACCGCAGCGACGCACGGATGCACGCCAAGACCGTAGGATACTACGCAGTGCCGTAGGGGACCGCACCGCCACTTCCCAGCAGATTAGGGACACTGTTGCTCCTGGGGTATCGGCGAGGACCATTCGCAACCGTCTCCATGAAGCTGGGCTACGGTCCCGCACACCGTTAGGCCGTCTTCCGCTCACGCCCCAACATCGTGCAGCCCGCCTCCAGTGGTGTCGCGACAGGCGTGAATGGAGGGACGAATGGAGACGTGTCGTCTTCAGCGATGAGAGTCGCTTCTGCCTTGGTGCCAATGATGGTCGTATGCGTGTTTGGCGCCGTGCAGGTGAGCGCCACAATCAGGACTGCATACGACCGAGGCACACAGGGCCAACACCCGGCATCATGGTGTGGGGAGCGATCTCCTACACTGGCCGTACACCACTGGTGATCGTCGAGGGGACACTGAATAGTGCACGGTACATCCAAACCGTCATCGAACCCATCGTTCTACCATTCCTAGACCGGCAAGGGAACTTGCTGTTCCAACAGGACAATGCACGTCCGCATGTATCCCGTGCCACCCAACGTGCTCTAGAAGGTGTAAGTCAACTACCCTGGCCAGCAAGATCTCCGGATCTGTCCCCCATTGAGCATGTTTGGGACTGGATGAAGCGTCGTCTCACGCGGTCTGCACGTCCAGCACGAACGCTGGTCCAACTGAGGCGCCAGGTGGAAATGGCATGGCAAGCCGTTCCACAGGACTACATCCAGCATCTCTACGATCGTCTCCATGGGAGAATAGCAGCCTGCATTGCTGCGAAAGGTGGATATACACTGTACTAGTGCCGACATTGTGCATGCTCTGTTGCCTGTGTCTATGTGCCTGTGGTTCTGTCAGTGTGATCATGTGATGTATCTGACCCCAGGAATGTGTCAATAAAGTTTCCCCTTCCTGGGACAATGAATTCACGGTGTTCTTATTTCAATTTCCAGGAGTGTATATGGAGAAAAATTGTAGTTCTGGCAAGCTTCCTTGATAGACTGCTGATGATAAGCTTGTTTCTGACTAACACTCGCCATCGAACGAAGACAACTTACTGGGTTCTGTTGCTTAAGAAGTCTTTTAAGCGCCCACGTGTATGGAAACATGGTCCGTATGCTCGGTCCTTCGTCAACAGGCTGCAGTGGGGCTCCGCGTCAGAAGTTTTCCGGAAAGCTAGGAATGTGGAATTTGCCTGTTGCTCTCTACACCCATGGTTTGCCGGATATAAAATGAGAATAGGGGAAGCGACTTCCGCACGAGTGATTCTCTCTAAATTCGTGCTGATTTGTGACAGAAGCTTTTCTGTCTCCAGGAAACTTACTTTCGAACTCAGAATGTGCTCAAGAATTCTGCAAAAAATCAATGTTAAAGATATTGGTCTGTAATTATGCAGGCCCGCCTTCTTTTACCTTTCTTACTTACAGGAGTCGCCTGTGATTTTTCCAGTCGCTTGTGACTATCCGCTGAGCGAGAGATTCGCGATAAATTCAAGGGGCCAGTGCCGCAGAGTACTTTCTACCGAACTGGGATTCCATCTGGACGGTAGACGGAGAGACTTATTTGGTTTCAACAATTTCAGCTGCTTCTCTAAGTCAGGGATACCTACTGTATTTCTACAGCGTGAGTCATAAATGAAGAAAAATATGTCAAGGGTCGCATGCTGCTATGCGTGACACGTGACGAACCGTTGTTAATTTCGTTCTCCTCGATGTACTGTGTAGGTAAAACAAAAACACCTATTAACCACTGACAGAGATAACGACGAGCCTCACGATCACGACATGTGATTCATCCATAGATACAACACTTGACTTACCAATGAGCTGATGTGTATCTGCCAGCGTTTGAAAGATACGAGAAAGAACAAGTCCCATCGTAATTAATGTGAAATTGTATCACAACTTGTGAATCACACGTTGCCGGCGGTAGCGGAGTGTTAAGTCTCATTTTAGGAAATGTGTGCCGTGCAAGCGGAAAGAGTGGTCAACGGCGGAAGTAAAACCGCGGCGTGAATCAATTGTTTACAACACCTCTGCGCTGCTCACTCTGCCCGATACTCGCCGTGTCGACAGCGGATAACGGTCATGTCGCAGCGTTACTACAGTACCATGGCAAGTTTCACAAACGAGGAATACGCGGACAACCATCTCACCTAAGGGCTTGTAGATGGAAGAGGAGACGTTCCAACGCAATTGCATCAGGAGAGGTTTCCTAGCCGGCGCCTTCCATCGGCAAAAACATTTTACCCTGTGGACAGGCGCTTCATGGAGTATGGTGCAAGTGTAGCACCTCAAGGATTTAGTGCTCGTGACCGACCGTCGACGTACAGTGCCGATGACGAAGAAAAAGTGTTACAAACTGGACCGAACAATAAGCTCCAGGTCTCTCGCCACTGCAGTCTAAGTGTCAAAATCTACTGTTATGCGAGTACTCCACCCCTTTCGCATGCACAAGGTACATACATTATTGCCGGAAGACTACCAGAGGAGGCTGGACTTCTGTAACTTTATCCTACGGCGTCAGACCCACGACCAGCATTTTTCACGAACAATATTGTTAACCGACGAAGCCTATAATGAAGGTATAGTGAGTTCGCATAATTGGTACGAGTGGGCGGAAGAAAACCCCCACAGCACAGTGATACGAGGGTACCTACAGCGATCCGGTGTCAGTATCTGGTGTGGTATTATTGATCACCATCTCATAGGGCCACATGTGCTACCGCAAAGGCTTACAGGAGAGCGGTATCTGCGTTTCCTGGGTGCTACATTACCGGAAATGTTGGAAGACGTTAGTTTGGCATCTCGTATGAACCTGTGGTACATGCATGATGATGATGCTCCGGCTCACTTAAGCGGCACAGTGCGACGCCAACTGGACAATGCCTTCCCTTCGAAATGGATCGGTTGTGGAGGCCCTGTAACATGGCCAGCAAGATCGCGAGACCTGATTCCATTGGATTTCTTTTTGTGGGGCCACCTGAAATCTATGATTTATGAAGGAGAGGTTGTTGATGTCAACACCCTTCAACGCAGAATAGAACATTCCTGTGATATTTCGCAAAGAGATACAGACATGTTGGATCGTGTTCAACAATCCTTCCTGCGAAGAGTCCAACTTTGCCACACACATGGTGGCTGTCATTTCAAACAGTGCTTATAAACTGCCACTGCAGCTTCTGGTCATGTGTTTATATGTTAGTTTAGATTTGTACAGCTGAATTGTATTCGTTTGTATTAACTGCCACATACCTGTGAAGTTGTATTTTGTATTCTGCATCTATGTACTCGTTTCTTAAAACTAAGTCTGGTACACAAAAACCAAATTATAAAACATGCACGTACAGTAGTGCAGCACCTCCTCACGTTCCTTTCCCTGATCCAAGTGGCCACGATACATAATACTGGCCAATGTAACCGGTACGAGATAGATGTGGGTGCTGCTGTGTCACGCAGACCGTCGCTTGACGCCGCATGCCTCGCCTTCACGTGAGCGTTTAGACTACCTACAACACTCGCGTGTTGTGCCATGTCGCCGATCTGTCCCCTTGGCCAATGTTGGCGCACAGGAACAACCAAACGTCCACTTCATATTTCCGTATTTTTACCATTCAATTGCATTGTCAATTATTGACATAAGAACATGCGGAAAATGAATTTATGTTTGTAGCTCAGTGTGTGACAATTTGCACGACATATTTTTCCTCATTTATGACTCACCCTGTATATCCTCCATGCAGGAGTCTGTGCGGCTGTCAAACGACGGTATGTTTGTACGATACTCCTGCGAAAACGTTTTCTTAATTGTAAAATTTAAAACTTTAGCTTCCCTTTTGCTGTTTTCTGTTGCCACCCCAGACTGATCGAGGAGTGACGTGACTAGATAGAAGCCTTCGACCCGCTTAGTGCTTTAATGTATGATCAGCTTTGTCTGGGGTTCTCGGCAAGATCTTTCACTAAGGTATGACGGTGGAAGTTTTTCTACGCTTCGCGCATCGGTCTTCTTACTGATACAGGAATTTCATCTGACTTTTGCCTGTCCAAGTTGTTTGTCCTATTTTGAACAGATATAACAACCTCTGCTTCCTAAGCATACCTGAGACACTTCCGTAGTTGTATCTCTTGCTGGAGATAGTTGATATCATCAATCTTGGTAAGCAAACATTCCGAAACCAAGTTCTACATGAAATAACAGGCTGAATACAGGTGTATCGTCTTCCCTTACATAGCTGAGATACACTCCAGACCTCCCACCGTTTTTAAAGCCATTCAGTGTAGCCGGACGATAAAATAAAGAAGGCGAAAGTTTGAATTCGATTATAGTTCCAGATTTTGTGCTTCTTTATTAAGGATTTTTACTTCTTCATTACTGATGAAACCAGAGTGAGATTTAACCGACAATAATTCTTGCGTCTGGCTTTTAATTTCATACTAGACGCACTTCCAAATGATTGTTAAGATGAAATTTGCTTGTTTCGAATTCGATATCTTGTACATGGAGTCGAACAGAAAGTGGATATTGGTAACCTGAAAAGAGCTTACGTATTTTAAAACATATAGCACAGCTGTAGCTTTCTCTTAAGAAAATCGAAATGACTGCAACTAAGGCAGTTTCGAGACTTGTATTTGTGGAGAGAGATAATCAGATCCCACATCATCCCCAATTTTTGAAATTGTTAGATAATTAATACGTAGCGTCATAGAGATCTGAGTTTGTCACCCGTTCTATAAAACAAAGTGATACCCATAGCTTAATAACATCTAGATTTGACCTAGAAGTTGTACAACTTTTCTTCCACCGTTTGCCGATAGGTGGAGATAACGGTAAGTAGCAGTCGAAAGAAACAGGTCGCAGACGTCAGGCATTTAGCTTGGACCTCGGTTAACATAACCTATTTCAAACATTAGTCGATTTGTGTCTGCATCATAAAGTTGTTCTTGTATATATGGTTCTCGGGCGAGACATCGGATGTCATAGTGAAAACTCCACAATATTTCATCAGCACAACTGGCCGACATCTTCAGGTGCGTCGGACGTTATAGTGAAAACTCCACAATATTTCATCAGCGCAACTGGCCGACATCTTCAGGTGCGAGGAACACACTGCTAAGGCATGACTAGAGCCCCCTATTTATGCCAGTCTTAGGCAGGAAGTGCGCATGCGTGGAGGCGCCAAATTCGATGGCGAATAGCGGCGATATCAACCGATAGCTGGAAGGACACCAACGCCTCCTACAGGATGAAGAGCCAAAAACTTCGGCGCACGCTCGGAGGCTGCCGCTGCAGCTCTGGGCTGCCATCGGCCGCCCCAGCGACCTCTGTCGGAAGCCGCAAGCAAAGATGCGCGTCCGCGTAGGCGCCTGACTATCCTCCCGTTGTCAACAGTAAATTTATGTTGCTGGCGAATCGTCATCCGTCGTATGACCAGTAGTACTCCTCTCTGCTCGATGCGACTTCAATATGACCACTGCGGGATCCCAAGGTGAACTGAGCTGAAAACCCGTGTCTCTGTTTACAAGATTCGCCGAGCTACGTATTTCCACTGCTTCGTTAATAACACTGTCCCAGTACGAACTCGTCGACGCGAGAATTTTGGTGTGCTGATAATTCATACAGTGGGCTGTACTGAGACAATGCTCGGCCACTGCAGACTTCTCTGGTTGCTCCAGACGAGTGTAGCGTCGGTGTTCAGTACATCTCTCTTCTACAGTGCGCCAAGTTTGTCCGATGTACGACATGCCGCAGCTACAAGGAATCTCGTAAACACCGGGTCTTCTTAGGCCAAGGCTGTCCTTAGATGAGCCCAAGAGAGCTCTGAGTTTTTCCGGCGGACGAAAAACACATTTAACTTTATGCCTCTTCAATAATCTTCCTATTTTTGAAGAGGCACCGCCGATGTGTGGCAAGATGACCACTCCCCTTTGTTCTTCGCCTTCTTCCAGTTCCTCACGTTGGGTAGCTCCGCTGAATGTACACTCCTGGAAATTGAAATAAGAACACCGTGAATTCATTGTCCCAGGAAGGGGAAACTTTATTGACACATTGCTGGGGTCAGATACATCACATGATCACACTGACAGAACCACAGGCACATAGACACAGGCAACAGAGCATGCACAATGTCGGCAATAGTACAGTGTATATCCACCTTTCGCAGCAATGCAGGCTGCTATTCTCCCATGGAGACGATCGTAGAGATGCTGGATGTAGTCCTGTGGAACGGCTTGCCATGCCATTTCCACCTGGCGCCTCAGTTGGACCAGCGTTCGTGCTGGACGTGCAGACCGCGTGAGACGACGCTTCATCCAGTCCCAAACATGCTCAATGGGGGACAGATCCGGAGATCTTGCTGGCCAGGGTAGTTGACTTACACCTTCTAGAGCACGTTGGGTGGCACGGGATACATGCGGACGTGCATTGTCCTGTTGGAACAGCAAGTTCCCTTGCCGGTCTAGGAATGGTAGAACGATGGGTTCGATGACGGTTTGGATGTACCGTGCACTATTCAGTGTCCCCTCGACGATCACCAGTGGTGTACGGCCAGTGTAGGAGATCGCTCCCCATACCATGATGCCGGGTGTTGGCCCTGTGTGCCTCGGTCGTATGCAGTCCTGATTGTGGCGCTCACCTGCACGGCGCCAAACACGCATACGACCATCATTGGCACCAAGGCAGAAGCGACTCTCATCGCTGAAGACGACACGTCTCCATTCGTCCCTCCATTCACGCCTGTCGCGACACCACTGGAGGCGGGCTGCACGATATTGGGGCGTGAGCGGAAGACGGCCTAACGGTGTGCGGGACCGTAGCCTAGCTTCATGGAGACGGTTGCGAATGGTCCTCGCCGATACCCCAGGAGCAACAGTGTCCCTAATTTGCTGGGAAGTGGCGGTGCGGTCCCCTACGGCACTGCGTAGGATCCTACGGTCTTGGCGTGCATCCGTGCGTCGCTGCGGTCCGGTCCCAGGTCGACGGGCACGTGCACCTTCCGCCGACCACTGGCGACAACATCGATGTACTGTGGAGACCTCACGCCCCACGTGTTGAGCAATTCGGCGGTACGTCCACCCGGCCTCCCGCATGCCCACTATACGCCCTCGCTCAAAGTCCGTCAACTGCACATACGGTTCACGTCCACGCTGTCGCGGCATGCTACCAGTGTTAAAGACTGCGATGGAGCTCCGTATGCCACGGCAAACTGGCTGACACTGACGGCGGCGGTGCACAAATGCTGCGCAGCTAGCGCCATTCGACGGCCAACACCGCGGTTGCTGGTGTGTCCGCTGTGCCGTGCGTGTGATCATTGCTTGTACAGCCCTCTCGGAGTGTCCGGAGCAAGTATGGTGGGTTTGACACACCGGTGTCAATGTGTTCTTTTTTCCATTTCCAGGAGTGTATTTATTGAGCATCTTAACTCGCTTCATCCCAACCTTAAGTTCACTATGGAGATGGAGAAAAACGGCGGGCTTTCATTCCTAGATGTGTTGGTACGGAAAAAGAAGATGGCACATTAGGTCATGCAGTGTACCGTAAACCCACACACACGGACTTATCCATACAGGCCACCAGCTGTCACCACCCTAGGCAACGAAGTGGCGTACTTAGGACGTTGGTTCACAGAGCACGAGCCAGACTCAGACAGCTTAACAAGTGAGCTACTCCATCTGCGTACCACTTTCCAACAAAATGGATATTCTGAACGGGAGATTCGCCATGCCTTACACCCGAAGCGGGTTACCCAACGTGAGGAACTCGAAGAAGGCGAAGAACTAAGGGGAATGGTCATCTTGCCACACATCGGCGGTGCCTCTTCAAAAATAGGAAGACTATTGAAGAGGCATAAAGTTAAATGTGTTTTTCGTCCGCCGGCAAAACTCAGAGCTCTCTTGGGCTCATCCAAGGACAGCCTTGGCCAAAGAAGACCCGGTGTTTACGAGATTCCTTGTAGCTGCGGCATGTCGTACATCGGACAAACTTGGCGCACTGTAGAAGAGAGATGTACTGAACACCGACGCTACACTCGTCTGGAGCAACCAGAGAAGTCTGCAGTGGCCGAGCATTGTCTCAGTACAGCCCACTGTATGAATTATCAGCACACCAAAATTCTCGCGTCAACGAGTTCTTACTGGGACAGTGTTATTAACGAAGCAGTGGAAATACGTAGCTCGGCGAATCTTGTAAACAGAGACACGGGTTTTCAGCTCAGTTCACCTTGGGATCCCGCAGTGGCCATATTGAAGTCGCATCGAGCAGAGAGGAGTACAACTGGTCATACGACGGATGACGATTCGCCAGCAACATAAATTTACTGTTGACAACGGGAGGATAGTCAGGCGTCTACGCGGACGCGCATCTTTGCTTGCGGCTTCCGACAGAGGTCGCTGGGGCAGCCGATGGCAGCGCAGAGCAGCAGCGGCAGCATCCGAGCGTATGTCGAAGTCTTTGGTTCTTCATCTTGCAGGTGGCGTTGTTGTCCTTCCAGCTATCGGTTGATATCGTCGCTATTGGCCATCGAATTTCGCGCCTCCGCGCAAACGCAGTTCCTGCCTAAGACTGGCATAAATAGGGGGCTCTAGTCATGCCTTAGCAGTGTGTTCGTCGCACCTGAAGATGTCGGCTAGTTGTGCTGATGAAATATTGTGGAGTTTTCACTATGACATCCGACGTCTCGCCCGAGAACCATATATAAATGTCCGTCGGGAAAGCCTCAAGCAACAAAAAGTTGTTCTTGATTGAAAATGTCCGTTTACGAACCTAATTCTCGTCATTTGCGGGAGGTGTTACTGCTTTGTTTCAGTATGAAGAAAACAGCGTCTGAATCTCATCGAATGCTCTCAAGTACGTTTAGTAAGGACGCTATTAGTGACAGAACGTGTCGTGAGTGGTTTCAGTGCTTCAAAAGGGTGATTTTAACGTCGTAGACCGGCATAATGGTGGAAGAGAGAATGTTTCCGAAGATGCAGAAACGGAGACATTGCTGAGTGAAAACTCTCGTCAAACTCAAGAAGAATTGGCACGATCAGTCGGAGTGACACAGCAACCAATTTCAAAAAGTCTCAAGGCTATGGATAGGATTCAGAAAGAAGGAACTTGGGTCCCTTTGAGCTGAAACCAAGGGACGTTGAACGGCGTTTGTGCGTTCGTGCACAGTAGCTTCTGATGCAAAACCGGAAGGGATTTCTGCATCGCATTATGACCGGGGACGAAAAATGGGTTCATTAAGATAACCCTAAACACAAAAAATCATGAGGATATCCCGGCCATGCTTCCACGTCGACGGCCAGACCGAATATTCATGGCTCTAAGATCATGCTCTGCATTTGGTGGGACCAGCTCGGCGTCTTGTGATATGATGTGTTAAAACGAAATGAAACAATCAGAGGTTCTCGTTATCGATCGCTATTAATGATGCGTTTGAGCAGAGCATTAAATGACAAACGGCCGCAATACGGCAAGAGGCACGATAAAGTGATTTTGCAGAACGACAACGCTCGACCTCACATTGCAAAAGATGTAAAAACGTACTTGGAAACGTTAAAATGGGAAGTCCTACCCCACCCGCCGTTTTCTCCAGACATTACTACCTCTGACTACCACCTGTTTAGATCAATCACGCATGGCCTGGCTGACCAGCACTTCCGATCTCATGAAAAAGTCACAAATTGGATCGATTCGTGGATCGCTTCAAAAGATGAACAATTTTTTCGACGCGGCATTCTTACACTGCCCGAAAGATGGGAGAAAGTAGTGGCCGGCGATGGGACATACTTTGAATGATACATGTGTAACCAATTTGTTTCATTAAAGCCTAAAATATTGGCGAAAAAACGGCAGAAGCAAAGTTGTACACCTTATAGAATAAGATGTGTGTTTTGTCCAAGCCGTTTCGTTGCAGCAATCGGAAAGAACGCTGCCAGCCGTTCCCTTGTTATCGCGTGGAGAACAGGCCTGGAATCACCACTGGGCGGGATGCGCGTTTTCCTGTTAATTAAAAATAACAAGCTATCCGCTTACATTCCGATGATACTGTTCACGACGAGATGAAACGTCTGCGTTCTTAATAATTTGGTCTGCTGGGTTTGCCGTCCGAAACGAGAGCTTAGCGTTTATTCAGCTTCATTTAGGAATCATATTAGATTTCAACTTTGAAATGCGGCGGAATCATGTTTGCTGAATTCCTAGAAATCTCTGAAATGCCGTTAGTGTGAAAAAATAAAAGAACGAATATACAAACAAGGAACTAGCCATACGATCCCGGCTTAGCACGAATAGTACCAAATATTTATGTCTGAACCGAGATCTGGCCTAGCGGTAATATTTTTACGGATCACTTCCCAGAATTATCAATCAGATTTAGAGAAGAGCGTTATGTAAGTAGATATTAGCTCCAAATTGTCGCAAAACGTAAATGATAAATTTTGTCAACATTGTCAAACAGGAGATACGTGATCTACCGAAAGTTCCTTTTCTTTTTTGTTAAAGTAAGGGATTGAAAATCCATGAAGTCGAGATCGCCCATGAAATCTTTATTTGGAGGCATTTCTAGTTTCGGCTAACGTAGTAATCTTCAGATCTAAGAAATAAAAAAAAAACTTTTTTCCTCGTGTTAGCAACACATAACAGCTTCCGGAACTGCACATAATATTGTAGCAGGGTTAAAAAGTATATACACGAATTAATTACGCAACATAAACCACAAAACGTTCTTGATTAGTGTTGGTACCATTACAGATTCACACATCGGGAAAATCTTTCTTAAATGACAGTATCCATCCATACATGACAAATTAAAAACAGATCTTCATCGTTCGTGGCTGGTGTAATTGGTCATGAAACTGAAAACGTATTAGGACACAGAAGAGCCAGTGAACATAAAAGAACAATATTTGCATCAGGAACTATCCACTAAAATGACTAAATGTAAAAGGTATCGTCTTACGAAAGGCCGTTAAAATTTAGTAAATGACACAATCAGTAATTACATCATTCTGTAACAGAGATCATCACACATATGTTGCTGTAACGTGGCAGCTGATGCCCATTACAGCGTTCAAAGAACAAATCTCCTGGCAAATACAAGTATATACATGTGTGGTCGGTACTGTAGCGAAATGGGGACTGACAGCTTTTGATATGTTGCCTGAGGCGAAGACCGCAAGATGGCGTTAGCAGATGGCTATGAAACTTACAAGGAAACTACATTTTGTAATAAAATTTTAAGAAACGAATCGTAAATGTATTTAAAATTAAATAGTTGCAACAATGCAAACGGCTGAATAGTTACATGCAGGAATTTCAATCACAAACATAAATTAAAAAAAAAAAAAAACTTTTAACGATTTAAACAGCGCTTGCCAGTAAAGTTCTCAGAAAAAAAGACTTAATCAACAAACAGTTTCTTAAACCAGCCAATTTGCAACAAATATTTTTGTATGAGATACATAAATTTTCCTCAGGAAAACTGTATTAACATTCCTTCAGCAGTTTCTGAGAGTAGCTATCACGTGCAGATATGCATATGTCCTATACTAGGCAAATAGGTAGCGATCAGGTCTCTCTTTGTGCTGGAATTCGTCTCATAGTAAGTACAACAAACAGAGAAAAATGAGTAGAAGATAGTTGCCAGTAGCAAGATGTAAAGGTTAATGCACCAGGCTCTAGCTTGCCAGACAGGTATGTAAACCAGACCTTGATGGGAATGACATCTGTTGGTCTTCTACACTGGCTAGATTCGGCGCGGTTTGTAAGAGGTTTTCTGCCCTCGTTTAGGAAAATGATGATCTGGTCCCCAAAATTCGTCTCAGGAAATGCGGTACACAAACATTTAAAAATGTAGTGATACACAGAACAATTCTACACAGACAGAATGAGCAAGCGACTTTGCTCCCTTAGGTTAACCGATGATAGAAGTGACAGGATGGATATCTGAACACAAAAGCAAAGTATACTGCTTGGTATTAAAGCTGTAGTACCGTTAAGGTGTACTGCAACAAATGTGAAACGGGCATTACGTACGCGACATGGTTGGCTACACGCTATCTGATCAAAGAACTTGGACACTTATTAGTAGGTATTAATATGTGACATGTCCACTTTTTACCTTTATGAGACTTCAATTCTGCTAAAATATAGGTTTAGCATAGTGTCTGAATGTCGGTGGGATAATGGTAGCCCATTATTTCTCAAGCCCTCGACACCAGAGATTGTAGTAGTATCAGACACTGGGAGTAATGGTGATATAGCACTAAGCACAAAGGGCCTATAATTCTCCCAATGTAAATAAACCAGCGACTTGACTTCGCCTATTTTGTGACCCTTATGTAAATAAACGACCCAACTGTGCTCCTACATTATGTTTATATAAGTATAATTAACGTAATTTCGTCATGGTTATAATTTGTTGTTGTTGTTGTTGTTGTTGTGATCTTCAGTCCAGAGACTGGTTTGATGTAGCTCTCCATGCTACTCTATCCTGTGCAAGCTTCTTCATTTCCCAGTACCTACTGCAACCTACATCCTTCTAAATCTGCTTAGTGTATTCATCTCTTGGTCTCCCTCTACGATTTTTACCCTTCACGCTGCTCTCCAATACTAAACTTGTGATCCCTTGATGCCTCAGAATATGCCCTACAAACCGATCCCTTCTTCTAGTCAAGTTGTGCAACAAATTTCTTTTCTCTCAAATTCTCTTCAACACCTCCTCATTAGTTATGTGATCTGCCCATCTAATCTTCAGCATTCTTCTGTAGCACCACATTTCGACAGATTTTATTCTCTTCTTGTCAAATCTATTTATCGCCCACGTTTCACTTCCATACATGGCTACACTCCATACAAATACTTTCAGAAATGACTGCCTGACACTTAAATCTATACTCGATGTTAACAAATTTCTCTTATTCAGAAACGCTTTCCTTGTCATTGCCAGTCTACATTTTGTATTCTCTCTACTTCGACCATCATCAGTTATTTCTCTCCCCAAATAGCAAACCTCATTTACTACTTTCAGTGTCTCATTTCCTAATTTAATTCTCTCAGCATCACCCGATTTCATTCGACTACATTCCATTATTCTCGTTTCGCTTTTGTTGATGTTCATCTTATATCCTCCTTTCAAGACACCGTCCACTCCATTCAGCTGCTCTTCCAGGTCCTTTGCTGTCTCTGACAGAATTACAATGTCATCGGCGAACCTCAAAGTTTTTATTTCTTCTCCATGGATTTTAATTCCTACTCCGAATTTTTCTTATGTTTCCTTTACTGCTTGCTCAATGTACAGATTGAATGACATGGGGGATAGGATACAACCCTATCTCACTCCCTTCGCAACCAATGCTTCACTTCGATGCCCCTCGACTCTTATAACTGCCATCTGGTTTCTGTACAAATTGTAAATAGCCTTTCGCTCCCTGTATTTTACCCCTGCCGCCTTCAGAATTTGAAAGAGAGTATTCCAGTCAACATTGCCAAAAGCTTTTCTAAGTCTACAAATGCTAGAAACGCAGCTTTGCCTTTTCTTAATCTATTTTCTAAGATAAGTCGTAGGGTCAGTGTTGCCTCACGTGTTCCAATATTTCTACGGAATCCAAACTGATCTTTCCCGAGGTCGGCTTCTACCAGTTTTCCCTTTCGTCTGTGAGGAATTCGTGTTAATATTTTGCAGCCGTGGCTTATTAAACTGATAGTGCGATAATTTTCACATTTGTGAACACATGATTTCTTTGGGATTGGAATTATTATATTCTTCTTGAAGTCTGAGGGTATATCGCCTGTCTCATACATCTTGCTCACTAGATGGCAGAGTTTTGTCAGGCCTGGCTCTCCCAAGGCCGTCAGTAGTTCCAGTGGAATGTTGTCTACTCCGTGGGCCTTGTTTCGACTCAGGTCTTTCAGTACTGTGTCACTCTTCACACAGTATCATTATCTCCTATTTCATCTTCATCTACATTCTCTTCCATTTCTAAAATATTGTCCTCAAGAACATCGCCCTTGTATAGACCCTCTTATGCTCCTTCCACCTTTTCGCTTTCCCTTCTTTGCTCAGAACTGGGTTTCCATCTGAGCGTTTGATATTCATGCAAGTGGTTCTCTTTTCTCCAAAGGTCTCTTTAATTATCCTATAGGCAGTATCTATCTTACCCCTAGTGTTTTGCGCCTCTACGTCCTTACGATTGTCCTCTGGTTATCCCCTCTGGCCATCCCTGCTTAGCCATTTTGCACTTCCTGTCGATCTCATTTTTGAGACGTTTGCATTCCTTCCTGGCTGCTTCATTTACTGCATTTTTATATTTTCTCCTTTCATCAATTAAATTCAATATTTCTTCTGTTACCCAAGGATTTCTATTAGCCCTCGTCTTTTTACCTACTTGATCCTCTGCTGCCTTCACTACTTCATCCCTCAGAGCTACCCATTCTTCTTCTACTGTATTTCTTTCCACCATTCTTGTCAATCGTTCCCTAACGCTCTCCCTGAAGCTGTCTACAACTTCTGGTTCTTTCAGTTTATCCAGGTCATATATTTTTACAGTTTAGTCGATTTAATCTACAGTTATTAATCAATAGATTGTGGTCAGAGTCCACATACGCCTCTGGAAATGCCTTACAATTTAAAACGTGGTTCCTCACTCTCTGTTTTACCATTATAGTAACTATCTGACACCTTCCAGTATCTCCAGGCTTCTTCCATGTATACAACCTTCGTTTATGATTCTTGAACCAAGTGTTAGCTATGATTAAGTTATGCTCTGTGCAAAATTCTACCAGGCGGCTTCCTCTTTCATTCCTTACTCCATGTTCACCTACTGCGTTTACTTCTCTTCCTTTTCCTACTATAGAGTTCCAGTCTCCCATGACTATTAAATTTTCGTCTCCCTTCACTATCTGAATAATTTCTTTTATCTCATCATACATTTCATGAATCTCTTCGTCATCTGTGGAGCTAGTTGGCATATAAACTCGTACTACTATGGCAGGCGTGGGCTTCGTATCTATCTTGGTCACAATAATGCGTTCACTATGCTGTGTGTAATAGCTTACCCGCATTCTTATTTTCCTATTCATTATTAAACCTACTCCTGCATTACCCCTATTTGACTTTGTATTTGTATTCACCTGACCAGAAGTCTAGTTCCTCCTGCCACCGAACTTCACTAATTCCCACTATATCTAACTTTAACCTATCCATTTACCTTTCTAAATTTTGTGACCTATCTGCCCGATTAAGGGATCTGACATTCCACGCTCCGATACGTAGAGCGGTTTTCTTTCTCTTGATAGCGACGTCCTCCTGAGTAGTCCCCGCCCGGAGATCCGAATATATAATTTATGACCCAAGAAATGACTACCTTCACCCTCCACCTTCGCTTTCCACTTCCCCTTTTCTCCTATAGGACAGTTAGTTGATGTATAAATGGTGGGCCATTATTCTGTTTGCTAAATTAACTTAATTAGTGTAATTAATTATCCAAAAATGCCGTCATGTCTGCCTAGAAACTTTGACTTAACAGTGGATGTGTGAGATGTATGTGATACGCGACATACATCCACCAGAAAACACATCAGCAAAGTGCTAATGAGCAATTATAAATTTAATAAAAAACGTAAGGAACTGGATACTGCATTATCAATGTGTTAAAATACTTTGCACAGCACTTACAATAATTTATGACACAAAATGCCTACACGCTATGGTCCCACTATCAGGACGTCTTAGAGGAGCCTGAGAGTATACGATTATAGTAGACTTGCAAATAACAGAAGGAAATCAAAAACAAATTAGAAAGTTTCTACAGCCATGTAGGTATATTATGAAACACACACAGGACAACACCATATTACATTGATATCCCATAATAAAACAATACTCCCCACCCCCACTCCCACCTGTGCATTTACCCCACCACTGCGATAGGACCACAACAAGTATCATATCTTCTTCATAAAAATCCAAAAAGGCACGAGGGTATGTTCCATAGCGTGCTGTGTTTGTGACGTGCCAACGTCATGCACATAAGTATAATTTTATGCTGGATCAGGCGGCCACCACAGTCGCCAACGCAACCAATGTGTTCTGCCCACTATGGCAGCCGATGGAGCCTGAGATGATTTTAATTGTGTGGCTAGATGCGCTGGGCGTGGGTGGGGAAGTGGCCGAGGGGCTACCGCAGGATACCTGCATAAACAGGTCTCTCCCAAAAAAAGAAGTCGATTATTTGCCATACTTAGTGCCGTCATTACGTACTGTCTGGCTAGGTTTAGTCCCTTTACTCCCCAAACTAGCCAACCAACCAACAGTCTGGTGATTGTTTAATTCACTGCCTACAAAATTTATTGCGATTGTTAAAGCAGACAACAAACATGACCTAAATATAATAAAGAATTGCTATACTAAATCGGTGACAATGTGCTGCAAAATATTGTCAAACATAGATGTTACTTATTGGGATTAGTTGCTACGAACAATATTAATCCACAGGTCTTTAAAAAAAAATTATTGAGCAGACTAAAAGTAGGCATATACACTCCTGGAAATGGAAAAAAGAACACATTGACACCGGTGTGTCAGACCCACCATACTTGCTCCGGACACTGCGAGAGGCATACGGAGCTCCATCGCAGTCTTTAACACTGGTAGCATGCCGCGACAGCGTGGACGTGAACCGTATGTGCAGTTGACGGACTTTGAGCGAGGGCGTATAGTGGGCATGCGGGAGGCCGGGTGGACGTACCGCCGAATTGCTCAACACGTGGGGCGTGAGGTCTCCACAGTACATCGATGTTGTCGCCAGTGGTCGGCGGAAGGTGCACGTGCCCGTCGACCTGGAACCGGACCGCAGCGACGCACGGATGCACGCCAAGACCGTAGGATACTACGCAGTGCCGTAGGGGACCGCACCGCCACTTCCCAGCAGATTAGGGACACTGTTGCTCCTGGGGTATCGGCGAGGACCATTCGCAACCGTCTCCATGAAGCTGGGCTACGGTCCCGCACACCGTTAGGCCGTCTTCCGCTCACGCCCCAACATCGTGCAGCCCGCCTCCAGTGGTGTCGCGACAGGCGTGAATGGATGGACGAATGGAGACGTGTCGTCTTCAGCGATGAGAGTCGCTTCTGCCTTGGTGCCAATGATGGTCGTATGCGTGTTTGGCGCCGTGCAGGTGAGCGCCACAATCAGGACTGCATACGACCGAGGCACACAGGGCCAACACCCGGCATCATGGTGTGGGGAGCGATCTACACTGGCCGTACACCACTGGTGATCGTCGAGGGGACACTGAATAGTGCACGGTGAAAGGCGTATGTACTCGATGGCAGCGATGGTGAGGCATGGTAAAAATCTCTGACCAGAGAGCATGTTCAGCTCTGTTGCGTGCAGTAGCGCGATAGCGCTGTAGCAGTACAGTAGCGAACAGGAGTCTGTCGGTAACAGTAGCGAACAGGAGTCTGTCAGTAGTGGTAGCCCAGTGTTGGTGCGAGTAGCGCGTCGGAGATGACGCAGTCGCGGTCTAGATGCGAGAGAGTTTAGTTGTGTGTGAGCAGTCGGCGGGTGTCGACATGGCACTCTGGTCAAGATTCAGGATGAGGTATATTATTTTTAAATAAGCAGCCCTGCGCTCAGCTAGTAATGTAAATTGACTGTAACTAATTTGTGCAAGAATCGCCCTAATAATAATTTTGTTTTCAATGCATTCTGATAAAGAACCATTTAATTGAACGAACAAATTCCTTACATTTCCTTTAAAGAAAAGTTTCAGTTAGATTTAAAAAAAAAGTACTTGCAATGCATTTCCTCCAAGCCGCGGCCAACAATAAGAGCAGAACTTTGACATGCAGTTATACTGAGGTAAGAAATTAATTCTGATTTCGCACAGGGCCAAAGACTGATATTTCCGTCTATTTGCGTTTCCATTGTCACTGAGATTTTCATTATCATTGAATTGACTTTCATTTTGTGACGATCTTATACTTGGGTCAGATAGCTAATTTTTATTTAATTGTCTTTGTGTTTTAAAATTTCTCTGGGGAGCTTACACTTAGCTCTAGGTCCATTTCCATTTGAGTAAGATTAGACTTTCATTTTTGTGGGGAGGTTACACTTGGCGACACCCGGTCCAGGATCGTATTTCGTTGAGAATCTTTTGAAAAACAGTCAGATATCTGCTCTTATTTGCTTAAATATAATTAGAATTTGGCGCAACGCTTTTACTAATTTGTGACTTTCTTTCCTCAAATCATCGGCAATTCGTTGCTCTGTTGTATTTGAGTGTTGCTTTTTGCATTGTGTTTATTTGTTTTGTGAATAATTGTGACTATCGTAAAAATGCCGCGAAAGACTGTGAATAGTGTATCGCGAGGTATTATGAACGAAATTACCGACTTAAACAATGTGACTGATAGTAATTGTGACACGCAGTGTAATGATAACAATCCTGCGTTCACTGACAATCAGTGCGTTCCAACCACTAATGACGATTTTTATCTTACTGATGAACAAACGAACTCAATTGTCTCCCCTGTTAATTTGACGACAATTGATGACGCGGGGCGCACTATTGTAATGAGCGCTGCCCAGGTTAACACACCCGGTTTGGAAAATTCAGGGAACGTGCAGAGAAATTTGTATAATGAAAACGGACAATATACTGAAAGTGCGACGGATTTATTTAATTCCGAAATAATGTCTGACAGTGTACATCCGACTGACAAACCTTTTTGTGAATCTCAGAATAACCAAATGGTTACGGAAAATGAGACAATTCCAGATCCAGCATTAACTAACACAGAGAACAGAAATGCTAATTTTCTATCGGATCCAATTATGGCATTTTTGCAACAAAATTTCAGACAACTTAGTGAACAGGTCAGACAACAGAGAGAAGATAATAAACAATTTAATGAAAATTTCAAACAACTTAGTGAACAAAACAAACAGTTTAATGAAAAATTAGACAACAATTCTAGGCAGCTTAGTGAACAAATTAGAGCCGTTGCCGCGCAGTGTCATGATACTAAGGAACAGTTACGCGTGGAAATTGAGGCGTGTTCAAAAAAAAAATAGCGAAGAAATTAAGTCTGTTGCTCAGGAATTAAGGGAATTGCAAACAGCTGCAACAGAAACACTTAGAGCGGAAATCAGTACAGTCGCTAAACAATGCTCCGAAAAAGCTACACAATTACGCGACGAGTTTAAAGCAATGACGGTAGAACTTTCGCGCACAATGGATGAAAAGATAGACGCGAAATTCGAACAACAGAACACTCAGATTAACGAACGTCTTAGTCTTCACATACAAAACAGTGATACGCGTTTCCGTAAATTTATTCAGGATCAAAATAAAGTCAAACGTCAAGTCATGGAAACAATCACTGCTCAGAGACAGGAAGACAGACATAAAATGTTTGCGAAGGCGAAAACATATGTAGACAACAATATTGCCACAGTGTCCGACGAAATTAATACCATCAAACAGTCGAACACAGAATTACGTGACGAAATTTCTGATCTGAAATCGAAAACAGACACATACACAACAGATTTTCAAACAGTGACCGATAGACCCGAACAATTAGAACTAACACAGGATTCCGATGTAATTCAAGCTGACGTTAAAAAACTGAACGAAACTACACGTAAGTTGCAAAAACAGATTAGTGCCTCCGATTCTAAAACCGATGATCAGGTTAAAATACTGACTGAAAAATGTGATGAATTGGCCAGTCGTATTGACGTTATTGAAAGTACTAATGACAATAAATCAGACGATACTTCACCGGTTTCATTTAATCAAACACCTGAATTTCAAAATTTACAGCAGACAATTGATGAGATCGATTCGTCTAATAACACGTTGCGTAGAAAGTTGTCAAGTCTACAGCAGGAGGTAACAGAGATGAAAAACATTTCAGTTAATAACACATCACAGCAGATGCCACTTTTCGAACAATTGTCAGACTCACGCAGTGCGTATAATTTGAGGAGTTTACAGAGACTACGCGAATTAAAATCCGGGAAGCCACGCGATTTAAAATCTGAAAAGCTACGCAACTTGAAGTACGAAATGACACAGACAAATAGATTCTCACACAAACCTGAACGTGTTCTCAAATTCAGTGACGAGAACGTAGATTACGAGCAATTTTTATCCGTAAGAAAATTTAAGGAACTTAATAATGACAGAGCACAGGTACACGATTTGAACTGGTTACGTCGATTTATTTTTGTACTTTCACCATTATTACCTGTAATGCAGAAACGAGCTTTGAACCTGTTACGACAATTTGCTATTGTACTTTCATCAGTATTGCCTATAATGCAGAAATTGGAATTAGCAAGAATACAGCAATTTGTGTTTGAAATTTTACCACCATTGCCTGCAACGCAAAAACTAAAATTTATTTGCAGTGCGTAATAGACCTCAGGGGATTCATTACGCTTTAATGAATATGTGCCGGAGCGAGCATAGGGCCCCGAGCTGTAGTAGTGCTGTTTCATCTTTAGTTTTCTGCACTGCTGCCTTCTCTTCTACTATCCTTTATATCTATCAAAACTGCTCTTTAACTATTGCTCTATCTAGTATTAAGAATATGTAAAGAAAACCCGATAAGACAAATTTCTTTCCGAATGTGACAATTTTCAGTAGGCACTCCCGTAATAACAACTACCGCCGTAATTTTAATATCAGACAAAAATTTAATCATCAGTATGTGTAAAATTTTAGCAACAGGAACCATATTTTTGTAACAATAGACGTTTTCCACCACAACAGCATGAAAGTCAACCGGTTAGCATACGTAACCAACAATGCAGTCTACAAGGTCAACCAAACTTCAATGTTTCGCCGCGTGCACGTATAGTCCCAGCTATAACAAATGGTAGCGCACAGCAGCAGGAATAACTACGTACAGAAACACACTATTTCAATTCCTATCGCAAATGCGCCGTATAGAAATAACTATCACGATGTAAAATTAATGAGGACAATTCTCAGCGTACGTTTAATAACAGTCGATCTTACCAACAGCAAAATCATCCGCAAGAACATATTCTCATGAATGAACCCGACAGTAAGTATCATCCAGAGCGTAACACGTCTGGAAGAAGTAATAGAACTGTTCAGATTGTAGAAATGCCACAACATCCTCCTGATAATAATAACACGTCAGATAGAATCTGACTAGATACTGTACAGGACGCATCTTCCAATAACACAAGCACTAGTTTTGACACGCAAAATGTTGTTCACGAAAATGTAATTACGTTTGACGACATCAGAGACACTCTTTTACAGGAAAGACCAGTTGTTCAGAAAACTATTTCACATCCTGTCATCAAAATTAAAATTGGTTCATCGAAATTTTCAGCAGTAATTGATTCCGGATCACCTATGTCAGTTATAAATGAGGAGACTTTTAATGAGTGCAACAAAGAGAATACTTATCCCACATTACCATTAGGCAAAATGAAAGTAAAAGGAGCTGTATCGAGTAAAGGAGTAGACGTTAAATTACAGACGCATTTATCATTTTGTATTGGAGGTCATACAATTCATTCAAATTTTTGGATTGTTCCCTTATTGACAACAGACGTTATTTTAGGCATGAACTATCTGGTACAACACGACGCAGTGGTCGATTTTCAAAATTCTTATTTAATGTTGAAGGACGAAAATGTGCAATTGGCTTTAGAATTTCAGCATTCGTTATCTACAGAAGAACAAACAATTAACCGCACAGAGGTCGTTTCCGCAACACGTAACATAGACTGTAGTTCCACATTGTTCACGGATACGTACGTACATAACTGTAATACTCCAGACGAAGCTGAGTACGACGTAATGCAGATGATTTCCGATAAAGTTAAACAAAGCAGTGCAAATACAGACGACGAACGCACGCAGCTACATAAAATTCTTTTACAGCAAGCTCCAGTTTTTGACAATGTTCCTGGTACTATGTCCGGCTTTATGTATGAATTTCAAGTCAAACAGCACGATACATTTAAAGCAAAGCATTATCCTATTCCGTATATTCATAGAGAACAAGTTAAAAAAGAATTGCAGGATATGCTCGACCAAGGAATTATAGAACCGGCCGTTAGTCCGTACATAAACCCGCTACATATTGTTAAGAAAAAAAATGGCTCACTTCGCCTTGTACTTGATTCACGTCACATTAATGACATTATTATTAATGAAACAGATCGACCACAGACATTAGAAGAACTACTACAGAAATTTCACGGTACAGCTATTTATTCCACATTAGATTTGAAATCAGGATTTTGGCAAATTCAACTTCATCCGAATTGCAGAAAGTACACAGCTTTTCTCTGTTTTGGTGACTGTTATCAATTTTGCAAATTACCATTCGGTTTAACCATTTCTTCTGTAGCTTTTATTCGCGGTTTGAGCACAATACTTCCGACAGAACTTAAAGACAGAATTACGACGTACGTAGATGACATTCTTATCGCAGAAGCTAACTGGTCTGAACACAATATGATTTTAGAACGACTGTTGCAAACTTTTCATGCACAAGGACTTACAGTTAACCTCAGTAAATCGCATTTTGGCAAAACTTCTATAAAATTTCTTGGACACGTAATTTCAGCAGAAGGCATTGAGCCTGATCCGGAAAAACTTCAAGCTCTACGTGACATTACTGTTCCTACGACGAAGAAACAATTACGCAGCTTTTTGGGCTTAATTAACTTTTTTCGTAAATTTATTCATCACTCTGCTTTAGATACACCTAGATTATGCCAATTAACAGGTAAAAACACTATTTGGTCATGGGATAAGCAAGCACACTCTGAATTCGTGAATCTGAAACATGCTTTGTTGAATGCTCCACTTTTATCGAACCCAGATCTTACCAGAAATTTTTCCATTGCCACCGACAGTTCTAACACAGCTTTAGGCGTACACATTTTTCAGGAAATTGAAGAAGATGGTTCTAAAGTAATTAAAAACATCGCATTTGCAAGCCGCATTCTGTCACCTGCTGAGCGAAATTATTCCGTTACTGAACTTGAAACATTATGTGTTGTATGGGCTTTTACGAGATTTAGGCATTTTCTTTATGGAAGACACACGACCGTTTACACAGATCACAGAGCTATACAATTTTTACTTTCAGCTAAATTTACTCACGACAGACTAAGCAGATGGAAACTATATTTACAGGAATTTAATTTTACAATAGTTCACATTCCCAGCACACAAAATGTTATAGCAGACGCACTATCGCGTTCTCTCAGCAACGATCCGCAAGACGTAGCAACCAACTTCTGCAATGCAAATTTCAGTGTCATGTACATTCAGCAAGTTGCATTTGAAAATTTTATTTCATCGTCATTACAGGACATAGCACGAGAGCAAAGCGAAGACAATGTGTGGAAAGAAATTAAACACCTTTGGAAAGATACGAATAATGTTACGATCAGGAACCACTACACTGTACGCAATGACATTCTGTTTCGCCGCTCTCATCCTGACAGCAACAATTGGTTATTATGCATTCCTGACGAACTGGTTAATAAATTAATTTGGTACACGCATTTAAGCTACGCACGTTACGGAGCCAGAAAATGTTTTCATATACTGAGACAGAACTGTTATTTTGCCAACATGGAAAAACGTATACGACGAGTTTTAGCGTCATGTAAAATTTGCCAGAAAGCTAAGTCTGACACAACTTCACACATTCCTCCATTATATCCCATTATACCTGTTAAATTAAGACATATAGCCGCAGTAGACATTTTTGGTCCAATTCCGAGAACTAACAGAGGTTTTTGCTACATCTTTGTCGCTGTTGAACTCACTTCAAAATTTGTTACTTTCACTCCGTTACGCAAAGCTACTGCTAAAACTGTTTCGAAAGCATTTGTAAAACATTTTCTATTTCATGTAGGGCATGTGTTGAAAGTAATTTCTGACAATGGATCACAATTTCGTTCTGCTATATGGATACGCATGTAACGAACTAGAAACTTTTCTCCGATTTATATATCCAAGTACCACGCTTCTTCGAACCCTTGTGAACGATTAATGAAAGAAATTGGTAAACTGTGTAGAATATACTGCCACAAAAGACATATTGATTGGGACACACACATACACTCATTCCAAGATGTAATTAATTCCATTCCAAATGAATCCACTATGCTATCTCCGTCTGTTATACTGAAAAACGTTGAACCACCAAATTAAAGAATTAGTAAACTTCCCTACCTGTCGTCGACTAAGACACCACGAAATAATTGACATTGCGCTGAACAACATCAAAGGTGCCGCAGAGCGCCGGAGAAGACAACAAAATCAGGTTTGTACACGCCGAGACTTTCACATTGGACAAAAGATATTAGTACGTACACACTATTTATCCAGCAAATTAAAAGGTAAGTGCAGTAAATTTGAACTTCTATACGCAGGTCCATATCGGATTCGCAGCATTCCTCACCCCAATGTTGTACACGTCGAAACTTTGAGAACCAGAAAATCGAAAGGAAACCACCACTTATCCAATATAAAACCCTTTATTGAGTGAACATACTTTACGATTTATCACGCTGTAATGCTATTTGCTAATTTTTATGAACATTTCTGCAATTATATTCACATGATTACTTATTGATGATTATCGTATTTTTTCTTGGCAAGTGCCCGGCAAGGTAAGGTCAGCAGGTCGCTCTTCTTGTCGTTACACATTAGACCGTGCATATTTTCCAGATGAACTTACACATTTTTATGACCACTTATACAATTATATTTATGTCACTACTTATTGATGATTATCGTATTTTTTCTTGGCAAGTGCCCGGCAAGGTAAGGTTAGCAGGTCGCTCTTCTTGTCGTTACACATCAGACCGTGCATATTTTTCAAGATGAACTTACGCATTTTATGAATAATTATGCAATTCTATGTAGTGACGCATAAATTTTTATCAAATTCTCTCTCCATTAAAGTCTTTAATTATCGCCTCTATTAATTACACTACATACAAGCTGAACACAACGAACGTCACATTTTGTCTTTTTTATGTATGTACGATTGTTTTCATGTTTGGTTTGTATGCACTGTGAAATTCTTGAGGTATAACACACCAGTTGACTTTGACATTTTTTTTTGCCCTGTGATATCTCAACATCGCGTCTTTTTTTTACATTTTTCTTCTTTTATTTTCTGCTGCATTGTGATATTCTCTGCACATTTTTGCCTTTCAACACTGTCTGTGCTTTTGACATATTACGTTTTCTGTCATGTTATGCTGTATGCTTAATTGTGTCACCATTAACCAGTCATTATTTAGTAGGTATATGATTTAAATGCAAGACATTAATCTTTGTTCATCAGTTTCAGAAGGAAATGATGCGTAAAGGAAATAAATTAAACAGAAATGGGAATTTCACCTACGGAATAAACGAAAGAAGATGCAATAACTTTATGAGGACGAGTAAATGGATCAGAATTGGCAGGCATTAGCAGGAATATACTATACACATCGTAGAATAGCAGTCTTAACTAATCTTTTCTTTCAGAATACAAGGCGATTGATGCAGGCTGTCAGACAGAACTACACATCTTAGTTTTGAGTGATGAAATATGCTAGAGATAAGGAATAGTTGTGTGATGAATAATGAAGTGATTTTTGCAGATGATAATGAATGCTGATGATGAATAATGATGAATATACTAATATGGATAATGAAGTTTTTCTTTACAGGTGATGACGATAATGAAGTTATGATAATATGGATAATGAAGTTTTTTTCTTTACAGATGAGGATGATGTTGAAGTTTATGTATTTATGCTATGTAGTTATTTAAGTATTTGTTGCAGTTTGCTTTGACAGCAGGTGTTATATTGCGTAGTAGGATGACTGAAGGTTTTGGAAAGGACAGCTATGGAACACATTTTTTATACACATTTCACTACCTGTTAATTCGAAGTTCACTACTTTTCAGCATAGTCTGCGTTTCTTCTTTCAGCTCAATAATCCATTTTGTATTTTGTCCAGGAGAAGCTTTTCATGATACTTACTAAACTTGTTACTTATTATACCTGTTCTAATACTTGCAATTTTTTTACCCATTTGTGTATATCATTTACACATGTGATCACATATACTACCTTGTGTCACAACCTTGGTACAGCTGACGAATGACGTTACACATTTTTCATTTATAGGAACAACCTAGAAGCAATTTTTTCTCTTATTTCTTCTTGCTTTCCCTTATAATTACCCAAAGCAATGCATTGCAAGCACAAAAAAAAAAAAACAAAAAACAAAATGTATTACCAGTCTCATATAATGTCACTAGTTTATGATAATTCTGAATAATACTGATCAGCTCTGAATAGTATGTCACTTGAATAATGACTTCTTAATGATACAAAAAAATATATATATATATATAAAAAATATAATGTTTTGTAACTGGCTAATAACTGCCACTGTTTATTGTAATGAGACTACTTATAATGCCCATGATTATTAATGCTATGACTGTAATTTTGTAACTGGCTAATAACTGCCACTGTTTATTGTAATGAGACTACTTATAATGCCCATGATTATTAATGCTATGATTGTAATTTTGTAACTGGCTAATAACTGCCACTGTTTATTGTAATGAGACTACTTATAATGCCCATGATTATTAATGCTATGATTGTAATTAACTGATTTTTTATAATGACTTCTTAATGATCTGAATAGTACTGAATGATGAACAATGTTTTATACTATTCAATACTTGCTGGCCACTGAGTGCCAATAATTAATGTAACTATATAAATTATGTTATTAATTATGCCATTAATTAGCTCTTGTTTTCAATAATGATTTTAGTAAATGGCCACTGAGTGCCAATAATTAATGTAATTAAGACTTCTGATGAACATTATTCTGTCATACGAAACATGGTTTGTAACTGGACAAAGATTGCCGCTGTTTATTGTAATACGGCCACCCATGATGGCAATAATTTAATTTTATGAACATTATTCTGTAATACTAAAATACATGGTACAGAAATGTTCGATAACTAGACTATGGATGCCGCAAACTACTTATGTAATCACTAATCAAGACTTGTGTGTTAGTTAATGTCCTTCACCTTCTGACCTAACTACCTGAAATTATTGTAACATCCATTGTCTTGTCCATCCTCATTATCATGGAGCACTATATTTGGTTTTTGCACTAATTCTACGTTGGTGTGCCTCTTAAGAGCGTGGTGTTGACACGACATGCTGTCCACCACCGTAAGCGATGAAGACGTTATTATGGTCCCACTGTTTGGTGTACCTGGTGTACTGCCAAATGATAGCATGGAATATTACTACGACGTTTCAGTGTCTTGATACGTTGATAAATGCTTCTGAACTGCAGATTGTATCACTTGGTGTTATGATTCTGTGGAAAGATATGGACTTTCAGTGCAGCTGTGTGCAAATTAAAGTGCTACAACCATGATGCAATCCTTTCCTTTCCTATCCTAATAGTGAAAATCATTTTAGCTAACATCATTTATGTTCATGGCCTATACATTTCTTTTCGATTTGTTGAACTCCAGTGCAAGTACACTTATGTCACCTGTCGACATGATTTTTTGCCATTATGTTTATTTGTTGTGTAAATGCTAAAGACATTTTTTTCGATTTGTTCTGAAGTGCAGTATATGTGCACTCTTGTCATCTATATTGTATATACCTTTTATGATTAGATGATTTTTTTTGTTGTTATAAAAACTTGAAGCATTCTTCAGTGCATGTGCACTTATATGTTAATATGTTTTCTACTGAACTTCAGTGCCTGTGCACTTTTCTCATTTTTCAATATGATTTGTGCTTATTCTGTATACCTTTTATGATTTCGTGATATGTTTTATGTCATTTGTTACTCATTGTATATACATTTCGCCATATGCTGATATGTTCTGAACTGCAGTGCATGGCCACTCATGTCACTTGTCAACATGCTATTTTGCCATTCTATTTATTTGTTCTGAAAATGCTACAGAATCTTACAGTGCATGTGCACTTTGTTATCTGTCAAATAATTTGTATATACATTTTTCTGATTTGCTAATATGTTTTGTACTCACATTTTGTACTACAAGTGAATATTTTGTAAATTGTAAAAGTTAAATAGTTAAAAAACAAAAAAAAATTGTTACGATGGCAAGTCCAAATGACTCACCATCGCAGCCAAATTTTTGCCCCCCCAGTGGAGGGTTATGAAAGGCGTATGTACTCGATGGCAGCGATGGTGAGGCATGGTAAAAATCTCTGACCAGAGAGCATGTTCAGCTCTGTTGCGTGCAGTAGCGCGATAGCGCTGTAGCAGTACAGTAGCGAACAGGAGTCTGTCGGTAACAGTAGCGAACAGGAGTCTGTCAGTAGTGGTAGCGCAGTGTTGTTGCGAGTAGCGCGTCGGAGATGACGCAGTCGCGGTCTAGATGCGAGAGAGTTTAGTTGTGTGTGAGCAGTCGGCGGGCGTCGACATGGCACTCTGGTCAAGATTCAGGATGAGGTATATTATTTTTAAATAAGCAGCCCTGCGCTCAGCTAGTAATGTAAATTGACTGTAACTAATTTGTGCAAGAATCGCCCTAATAATAATTTTGTTTTCAATGCATTCTGATAAAGAACCATTTAATTGAACGAACAAATTCCTTACATTTCCTTTAAAGAAAAGTTTCAGTTGGATTAAAAAAAAAAGTACTTGCAATGCATTTCCTCCAAGCCGCGGCCAACAATAAGAGCAGAACTTTGACATGCAGTTATACTGAGGTAAGAAATTAATTCTGATTTCGCACAGGGCCAAAGACTGATATTTCCGTCTATTTGCGTTTCCATTGTCACTGAGATTTTCATTATCATTGAATTGACTTTCATTTTGTGACGAACTTATACTTGGGTCAGATAGCTAATTTTTATTTAATTGTCTTTGTGTTTTAAAATTTCTCTGGGGAGCTTACACTTAGCTCTAGGTCCATTTCCATTTGAGTAAGATTAGACTTTCATGTTTGCGGGGAGGTTACAACGGTACATCCAAACCGTCATCGAACCCATCGTTCTACCATTCCTAGACCGGCAAGGGAACTTGCTGTTCCAACAGGACAATGCACGTCCGCATGTATCCCGTGCCACCCAACGTGCTCTAGAAGGTGTAAGTCAACTACCCTGGCCAGCAAGATCTCCGGATCTGTCCCCCATTGAGCATGTTTGGGACTGGATGAAGCGTCGTCTCACGCCGTCTGCACGTCCAGCACGAACGCTGGTCCAACTGAGGCGCCAGGTGGAAATGGCATGGCAAGCCGTTCCACAGGACTTCATCTAGCATCTCTAGGATCGTCTCCATGGGAGAATAGCAGCCTGCATTGCTGCGAAAGGTGGATATACACTGTACTAGTGCCGACATTGTGCATGCTCTGTTGCCTGTGTCTATGTGCCTGTGGTTCTGTCAGTGTGATCATGTGATGTATCTGACCCCAGGAATGTGTCAATAAAGTTTCCCCTTCCTGGGACAATGAATTCACGGTGTTCTTATTTCAATTTCCAGGAGTGTATATCACTACTGCTGTAAATTAATCGTTACCTGTTTATAGAAAACTACACATGGTTCACATATTTCATCTACTGTTCTAGCAGGTGTCAGTATTCTACAATTGGAAGTGTAGTGTATGTAGTGTCTCTAGCAGGTTTGCTACATCTTCTACCAGTTACAGTAATAAAATGCAGTACTACTGTCACATGTAGCAATACAAGTTAATTTACATTATGGTTTGGACATTGGAGACACGGAAATAGATTGATGTTTTGAATATTCTGTAGTTTACCTTGTATGTGGAATACATTAACATAAATCCTACGGAAGAGGAAGCAAAAATCTGTGTAACTATTTACTCTCACACTCAGTGCGGTGATTGCATGACCTACTCTGGATGCCTTAGAGGTTGGTAGATGTTCACTTAGTTGATATAACAAAAAATGGGTGAAATGGCTCTGGGCACTATGGGACTCAACTTCTGAGGTCATTAGTCCCCTAGAATTTAGAACTAGTTAAACCTAACTAACCTAAGGACATCACACACACCACGCCCGAGGCAGGATTCGAACCTGCGACCGTAGCGGTCTCGCGGTTCCAGACTGAAGCGCCTAGAACCGCACGGCCACTTCGGCCGGCGATTGATATAACACATCTAGACAAATAAACCTCCCAGTCGTAGAACAAAATGTCAACCTATACTCCACACAGTAGTAGTAGTAGCACCATAACTGTTTGAGTGAAATGATGTCACTCAGACATTTACGACTGGGTAGTTATCTTAGCGTTCCTATAAAATGCTATGATATGTGCCTTCCTGAGTAAAGAACATATACACCCAAGTGGAAATGCCTTACTTGTATTCTTGTAATTACGTTTTAAACGTGTTACATAGCCCAGAACATGGAACTGTGACCGTGAACTCCAGATACCAGGCATATTGTAATTACGGCAATGTCTTGTGGTCTTTGGCCAGTCAGTTATTGATTATTGAATGGGATTTGTAAACAGTCTGTAGCATTTGCATCTGTTTAAAAAGAATTTTTACATTACATCTCAGAGTGCAGAACAGGACATTGCACGTAAATTCCAACACTATTTACAATTTGGTAGCCGACTTGAGGTATTACTAAGTATTCTGATATGACCACCTGTTTTATATTCCGGGCCATTGCAGCTGTTGAAAGGCATGATGTTAGGAAGAACCCCGCTTACAGCTAGTAACACTGTTGTTCATTAATACACAACTGGTTTCGCAGCTTAAAAGCGCATCATCAGGTGCAACCTACACTGTAAAAAGCAAAGTACAGTGTCACCACAAGTTGTAGATATTAAATCTACTAAAGGAATGTCTAAAATATACTCGAAACGTTAAGTCAAAGGCATACCCTTCGGCCTAGTCAAAATTTACTATTCAGACAATATTCCTCAACTTGATAGGAGATTAATTTTATAGAATAGATATGCTGGCGATGTTTTCATATTATGTTATGGTAATAATGTTCATAGCGACCAGTTTCTTCGGTACATAAATAGTTTCAACCAGAAGATACAGTTCACTGGGCAGTGTGATGAGAATGACACTTTACCGTTTATGGACATCCATGTGACCCCAAAAAAATTATCAAAACCCGATCACGACAGATCTCGTTACACACAGGCAGTAATGTCACCCAATGAAATATAAATCCACAGCATTCCGAGCCATGCTAAATCGTATGTATGAAACGCCACTTACAAATGAAGCTCAGGTGACTGAGCATGGGGTTATACAGTATATGGAGTATCAAAACAGTTACGGTCCAGGATTTGTTAAACCAATTAATAGAAGTATATTAAAACAGAAAAGTCTTCCTTCTCACAGCGGATTAAAGGCAAATTTTGTAACGCTTAGACCAGCTGAGCAGATAAAGCATCGCTCTATTTTTTGTAGACTGCCATATCTGAGCGCAATATCCGAAAAAACGGAGGGGGTGGGGGGGCGTATGAGCTCCAAAAATCTTATTCCAGAGTATTTTACATTTTCAGATCCAGCCAGAAAACTCAGGCACAAGGAAAAAGTTGTGGTAAATAATTATAATGAAACGGTTATATATTACATTACCTGCTGTGATTGCCCTGAAAAACATATGGGAGGAAAAATGTTCAAATCGACTTAACTTCTAAGGTCATCAGTCCCTAAGCTTACACACTAGTCAACCTAAATTATCCTAAGGACAAACACACACACCCTTGCCCGAGGGAGGACTCGAACCTCCACCGGGACCATCCGCACAGTCCACGACTGGAGCGCCTTAGACCGCTCGTTACATTTTCAGATCGAGCCAGAAAACTCAGGCACAAGAAAAAAGCTGTGGTCAATAAATATAATGAAACTGGTGTATATTGCATTACATGTAGTGATTGCCCTGAAAAACATATGGGACGAACCGGTAGGTCATTTCACGTAAGATTTCAGGAACATCTTCACTTAAATAACCCGCTATCTGCAGTAACAACGCACTTACGCGAAAAGGGGTACAGCGTCACAAGCTTTTCGGAAAAAATTTGAAATACTTCATAAAAATAAATAAGGCATATATTGAATCTATTAGAGGAAGTGGAAATTTTTGGACATAAAAACGAAAACGAACAACCAATTGGAAATAAAGCAATATTGCATTCTGTGTAATTTTGATTGTTTGTCTAATTAGGTATTAGTACGTTATAAAATTATTTATTATTCTCGCTTGTAAAGGTAGTGACCCGACTCTCCTAGTCAGACGGTCCACATGAGTAGCTTCCGTTCCGCCAGCCAGCTAGTCTCTCTTTGTCGTTCTCGCGAGCCGCTTTTGCCTTGCAGTGGACCGAGCTGCCCTGCTGTTCACACTGTAACACACTGCCACCTGATTCTTTCCACATAGTAATATGTATAGTCCGCGATTGTTAGCAGTGACAATTTTTTATCACTAATCTGTTCTTTCTTCTTTTTACAAGCAGGCAAATTTTAACGAATGTAGCACTTCTTTATCTTTCGCTCGACATACTGTTGGCGATGTTGTCTGAGCAGTAAATTTTGACTAGGCGCGATTGGCATGCCTATGGTCCTTTAACATTGTTGCACCTGATGATGCGCCTTTAAGCCGTGAAACCGGTTGTGTTTTAATAAAGAAATATTTTACCAGTTGTAAGCGGAGTTTCCCTAACATCATATCCTGATATGCTTCTTTCTGGTTGAAGAACATGGTATTAAGCAGTTGTTTACAACTCCAAACATCACTAAGTTACAGCAAAACAGTTGCAATAACCCATTCCGCTGTTGGTAAAATGTTGGCACCAACACTTTTCTAAATAGGTTGAAAATACCACTTCAGTTGTAAGGTTGTTTTATTTATCAGTGCTTTGACCACAACCGGTTTCGTTTTAAAATATGCCCATCAGGAGTGATACGAAAAATAAACAAGGTACCGAAGCTAACAATAATTTTTACACGCAGTAGCACACTAGAGAGAAAACAAAAAATTTCCATGTTACATTTTTAGTCAACAGCGGTCGGGCTAGGTGCGGTAAAACGTAAGGCAGTAACCAAAGCGACACAAGACAACCCAACGGACGACCGCCTGGTAAAGAACTGTGAAATGGACACCAGGTCACTTAAGTTTGTGCTATTGCCTTGGGCGAAGCGATGAAGGGTACAGAACGCTGGGTATTACTAGCGAGCGCAGAGCACAGAACAACGTAGGACTTAAGAGGGAGTAAACTGGTAAACAAGACTGGAAAAAGTACTGCTATCTGTTACAGAAGAACAATGCGGGACCAACTAGCCCGGCCGGTCACAATTTGAATCAGTGATTTACACTTATAAGCCGAAACATTACAATAACTGCCCACCGCGACGATGGATGCCGCCTGGTGGCGTTAACGGGAACAGAAGTATGTAAACGGAGCAGACACGGACGGGGGATAACTCTAGCGAAAATATTGGTTTCAAATGAATAACTCCGTTGAGACAAGCGACTGTGACAATTGACATCATTATTAAGCAGAGCCTGTGACCGAGTATCTCGAAAACGAAGCTTTTAGAATGTTCAAGTGCTACTGTCGTGAGCATCTGCGGAAAGAGGTAGAATGACAGTGAAGCTACCACTAGGCGCTAAGTGGCTGGACGTCCACGACTCTTCGGAGAGCGTAGGATTCGGAGTCTAGTCTGCTCCATAAAGTCGGATAGATGGTGCATTTCTGAACACGCAACTCCATAGCAGACCACCCCTACGTGTTTACATGTTGACCCAACGGCATGAAATGAAATGAAATGTCGAGTGGCTAGGGCCTCTCGCCGGGTAGATCGGTCATATGGTGCCGGTCTTTTTAGTTGACGTCACTTCGCCGACTTGCGTGTCGATGAGTATGAAATGATGATGAAGACAACTCAACACCCAGTCCCTGAACGGACAAAAAGTCCGACCCAGCCGGGAAACGAACCCGGGCCCCTTTCCACGGCTTTCTGTCACGCTGACCACTTTTTTTCGTTGCGTTTGGTCAGGGCGGACGCCACAAGACATTTGTTCAAGATGATCGTTGTTTCCTTTACTCAGTTTTTTGCTACAGAGGGCAAGCAGCCGATCAGTTACAATTGCAGTGGGCACGGGATCAATGGATGATGATGATGATTATTAGTGTTCTAGGGCGCACAACAGCGAGGTTATCAGCGCCCGTTCCCAAAAGTTCAATTCAGAGCCGAATTGTGAGAGAATTGGTATTGTTCAAAGTGCAAGATGGGACACAGCACATCAAAACAGGGAGATAAAACTAAAAATAAAATAGCAGTACAAACAGGGAAAAATAATTAACGGTGGCTGAGTGACCACTTACAAATAATGGGTGACCAAACCACTGGACAGCACATTAAGACTTCAATCCCAATATTTTGGGAAGAAGGCCAGACATCACACAAAAACGTAAAACTCTAGCAACACTGGCCTCATTATTAGTTAAAAGAGAGGGTAGGTCTGGTGGGAAACTGAAATCGTCCCTCAAACCCGCATATAAAACACACTCAGTTAAAATATGCCGTATCGACAGCTGTGTCCCACATGTCTGACACGTTGGTGGCTCCTCAATACGTAACAGAAAACCATGTGTCAAAAGACAATATCCTATTCGAAGCCGTGTAAGGGCTACTTCCTCAGCGCGTCGGTGGCGGAAGGAGGTGAGCCACGGTCGGACAGAATCCTTCACCGCTCGCAACTTATTATCCCTCACGTCCAGCCACTGAGCCTCCCACCAACGCATGACCTTCCGATCAATGGATCAATGGAAATGTATCGGATCTTCGGGTGAATCTAATTTTTGGTCGATGGTCGTCTCCACAAACGCCGTCATCGAGGTGAACGGCGGCTCGAAACGTCACGGACGTACGCTTGTGAGAGTAGTATTATGCTTCGGGAGTCGTTCTCTTACACTTGCATGGGACCTGTGGTAGTAATCGAAGGCACACTGACAACTGCGAACCACCTCGCATCCCTTCAGGCTTCATGTTTTCCCCGACAGAGATGACATCTTTCAGCAGTATAACTGTTCGTGTCTCTCAGCCAGAGGCGTGCTACAGTGGTCCGAGAAGCATGTAGTAAAGTCACGTTGATGTCTCTGTGACCAAATTTGCCTCATGTAAATTCTATGAAACGGGTCACTATCGGGATCCATCACCGCCTACGCAAGTCAGCGGACAGTTATTTATGAAAATTACGTTACCTGTGCATTTGGCATCTAATGCCACGCCACTACACAAACCTTCGAACAAACTGTCCGATATCTGATACGTGGAATTAGTGACGGAAAAACAAGCTACTAAGCAGATATTCATAATGTTTTGGCTCATCAGTACGCATCCAAAAGCAAAAAACGTTACAAAAAGGTTGTATGAAAGCATTAACAGATGATTGTCAATGGTAAAGGAACAAAAAGTCGTCACTAGAGATTACCCTATTACCTAGTAGTAGTTTTGTAGGATCCTATACGTTGATGTTACATCCAATAGGATCAGCCAATGGCTTAGAAAAGAAGGGCTTATACCCGCCCTCCATACCCCCAGTAAGGTCGGACACCTATTGGAGCACCACGAAACTAGAGAGGATAATCGCTACTCGCAGTCGGCTGCCTGTCGCATAATGTAGTGTGTCCTTCTACCTACATAGGCAAGATTGCCCATTCCTTTAGCATACGGTTCAGAGAGCATCACGACTTTAGAAATTCTAAATTCGCCCTCACGCATCACCTGATGGATCGTAATCATTACATTTCAGATACAAACACGGATTGTTGTGTTTTACATTTCAAATTAAGAGTCCTGTATTAAATCTTTTTGAACAAATCGTTATTCGCAGCATTAACTGTTTTCAGTTTTGCATACTTGTAAGAAGCCTTCTTGTAATAGAAGTTTGCATACTTGTAACTTTTTAGCCCATCACTTCAGCGCATTATTATGCGTCATTTTCTGCGTCGTCACTAAATTAAAATTTGCTTGTCATTCATTATGCAAAATTTGTCTCACGTGTTATTATAGGTAAGCCTTGTTTAATCTCCGGCCTGTAGCTAGCAGATTTTTGAACTGCTTTTAACGTCTCCATTTATTGCTATTGCTGCTAGCTATTAAATGGTATAGGAGTTTACTACAGTGTTTAGCTGCCTTTCCACATGCTTAGCAGCAAGATTCTTTCGTGAGGTTTTTATGGGAGTCGAAAATCGAAAATGTGTATGCTCTTTTAGCTCATGACTATGGCATGTTGGCATGTTATTCCATGTCGCCATATGCATCTCCAGTAATTTAAATTTTGCTTGTAACTCATGGAAAGGAAACACTATTCATTGTGTTTTACTGTAATTCAAGTTGTTAACGGCCGGGCTTGTTGGTTCCGCGTTGTTCTTCCCGTCAACAGATGGCCGTCCTTTTGCCAATCTTGTTTACCTTCAGCTGTACAATGGAGTAGCGAGAACGAAAATTTGTGCCGGATCGTGACTCGATTGTTTGTTTATTTCCCACTTTACAACCGATCGCCTTAAGCTCTTTTTTCCATTAAATTTTACAATGACGGGTTTCCAACGTTACAAAATGCAATACCTCAGCTAGGGACGCTGATAACAAAACAGATTTATACGTATGGACATAATAACCATCGTTATTACATGAAACAGCACTTACTCGAAAACTGAGTTGTATCCATTGAGGGGAAATTACAGCATAGAGGTAACTAAGGACACAATTTTGTGTACCATTTGGCTATCTGACCACGATTCACGATCAGACCCATCTCCTGTATTTCGACGACCATGTGTGTGCAGCCTGTACTTGTACATCCATTACGTATTCTCCAATACAGGGGAGGCATCTTATTTGAAAGCCGCCTGCCCATTTTCGTAATTCCTTTATATAGCTGATGGTTGTCCACATTCGCAACTGCGAATACATTTCATGCATTTCATAACGACTGCAGTTGTCACAGTGCCTGTTCATACTGCCATGTATGCATGTCCGAAGGAAGATTGCATCGTAATTCGGGATAACCCAGGCATTGCACTATCGTATTTATCCGCCGACGACGGGCAAGTAATGGATTGTATACAAAACGTACAAATACTGATTATTTTAATAAGATAGTACGAATACAGACCCATGATGAATAAAATCACTTTACATCATTGGTTTGGTTATTACTGACCCACGAAGGAGGTGCAGCATTATGAAGCATCCAGTGCATAACATTGGAAGCTCTATGGTCAGAGATAATGTAGTTATCTACAAGTAAACAGCAAGGATGTAGTACAGAGGATGGATGATCAGTACAGGCGCCAGGATGACAGTATATGTAACTATTGTATATAAGATGGCGAAAAGATCCATTATTGCTCGATTACGCTATTGCTGGAAATAGTAACAGGTACATAAAATGTAGGAGAGGCCGCCTACACCTTACAAAACACTTGTTTTACTGAGTATTGAGTATAGCTTAGCAGTCTCAGGCCAATACCAGGTGGCACTAATAGAAAAATGGTTCAAATGGCTCTGAGCACTATGGGACTTAACATCTATGGTCACCAGTCCCCTAGAACTTACAACTACTTAAACCTAACTAACCTAAGGACAGCACACTAATAGAAGCAGAGACGATTCAATAAAGAGCGACAAACACACAGTCCTAAAGTCAGCGTGAAATGCTAATGAGACTTCAGTTGCGGTCACTGCAAAAGAGGTTTACTGTTGAAAATAAAAAAAAAAAAAACTGTTTCAGTACATTGCACACAATATATTACCTCCTCCCACAGACATATCCCAGTATTACTAGAACGTCGAATTAAAAGCTTTGTTAATGGAACAGGCATTGGGAGTAAAGGTTTGATGTACCACCGTAAGGTGGCACGCAGGCGGTATGCATCTAATTTATTTTGTACAGTCTGCGGGCTTTCAAATAAAATGATGTGGTGTGGTGGCCCTCAACTACGTACCCTCAGACTCAGAGCTGAAATATTAAACGTTCTGGCTGGTTTCGTTGTCTAGGGGCTGGGATATGTAGTTGCCACATTACAAGCCAAATAATGCTGAGTCTACAGTATACAATATGAATATACACGTGAATCGAATGGTCAAACGTTCCTATCACTCGGCAGTTGCGAATTTTGAATGTAACGTAGAAATTTATAAATGAAAGATTGCAATTAAATAAAATCTGCAGGTACTATTTTTAATGACTTTAAATGATGAGTACGATAGCAGAAGTACCTTTAAGAATGCCGTTTATTACTGTAAACACTTACTTGTGTCGATGGTCGAGCAATTAAATAAAAGTTGAATAACAGGGAAACAATAGATTCCTGCTTCACATAATTAGTTCTGAACAACGTAGCTCGCGAGATATTCACTTCTAAGCGCATACCACGTCTTCACTGCAGAAGCCACGGAAGTCTCACAAGTGCACAAGTCGGCACTTTGAAATATTTCTATCTCCCGCGACCACGCGCAAACTGCTCCATTCTCCAAGACTTTCCCGCAACTCCCGTCGCGCCTTCGCGTCCCGTACTCCCGAGTCCCGTGCTTCCCAGCAGTCTCCCCATTAACGAGCACTGTGATTGGCTAGAGCGCTCCCGCCATGTCTTAAAGACAACACACACTCACAGACATATTGAAACACATACGAAATACTGGATTTACATTGAAATAACTTGAAATTAAATATATATTCCTACGGCTGGACCATAATCACGCTCTAACACAAATTATTAAATACATAAACAAATCAAATAAACATATATCAAAGGAATGGAAACAAAAAGTAGGCCAGTAGCCTAATGTCTCTGAGCTTTCTAAAACACAGTAAATAATTAACCAATTTCTTCATGTATAGTATATATCGGATATAAACAAAGACATACACTAATAAATATATTTATAAGCATGCTCCTACCGTTTTTCCGTGTAACTGAGGAGTACTTATGGCTTGGCGCGATTAATAGTAATCGGCCACTTTGATCGCCAATAACTCATGTACTGTTCAAGTTATATGCCTATACAGGGTGTTACAAAGAGGTATGGCGAAACTTTCAGGAAACATTCCTCACACACAAATAAAGAAAAGATGTTATGTGGACAAGTGCCCGAAACGCTTCATTTCCATGTTAGAGCTCATTTTAGTTTCGTCAGTATGTACTGTACTTCCTCGATTCACCGCCAGTTATCATGATTTCATACGGGATACTCTACCTGTGCTGCTAGAACATGTGCCTTTACAAGTACGACACAACATTTCAGTCGAAGTGTTCGTACGCTTCTCAACAACAGATTCTGTGACCGATGGATTGGTAGAGGCGGACCAATTCCATGGCCTCCACGCTCTCCTGACCTCAACCCTCTTGACTTTCATTTATGGGGGCATTTGAAAGCTCTTGTCTACGCAACACCGGTACCAAATGTAGAGACTCTTCGTGCTCGTATTGTGGACGGCTGTGATACAATACGCCATTCTCCAGGGCTGCATCAGCGCATCAGCGATTCCATGCGACGGAGGGTGGATGCACGTATCCTCGCTAACGGAGTTCATTTTGAACATTTCCTGTAACAAAGTGTTTGAAGTCAGGCTGGTACGTTCTGTTGCTGTGTGTTTCAAAAAATGGCTCTGAGCACTATAGGACCTAACATCTGAGGTCACCAGTCCCCTAGAACTTAGAGCTACTTAAACCAAACTAACCTAAGGACATCACACACATCCATGCCCGAGGCAGGATTCGAACCTGCGACCGTAGCAGTTGCGCGGTTCCGGACTGAGCGCCTAGAACCGCTAGACCACTGCGGCCGGCTGTTGTGTGTTTCCATTCCATGATTAATGTGATTTGAAGAGAAGTAATAAAATGAGCTCTAACATGGAAAGTAAGCGTTTCCGAACACATGTCGACGTAACATATTTTCTTTCTTTGTGTGTGAGGAATGTTTCCTGAAAGTTTGGCCGTACCTTTTAGTAACACCCTGTAATTAATATTAATTTAGATTTACACTAATTGATTTCTAAAGACACGTCGGTCAACAAAATCGGATGAACCGTTTACATTTTGGATATTTGTTGCTGGATGTTACTTGTATAATTTACAGTCAGATACTAAATTTTAAACTAATAAAGATATTGAAAATCTGATTACACTATCAGAGTCGTGCAAATAATGGTAATGTACATGTTTCTTTTTATGGTATCATGTTTCATCTGGCTGTTATTATTTTCTGCATGAGCTGTGAAATGTCTGTTATTATGGTTTCACGAAGTCCACACCGAGCGAGGTGGCGCAGTGGTAAGACACTGGACTCGCATTCGGGAGGACGACGGTTCAATCCCGCGTCCGGCCATCCTGATTTAGGTTTTCCGTGATTTCCCTAAATCACTCCAGGCAAATGCCGGGATGGTTCCTCTGAAAGGGCACGGCCGACTTCCTTCCCCATCCTTTCCTAATCCGATGAGACCGATGACCACGCTGTCTGGTCTCCTTCCCCAAAACCAACCAACCAACCAACGAAGTCCACCATCTTCGGCACTCCTGGCATACAAATCTCCTTCATCGAGACAAAGTACATTCCTCGACACAGCGTCAACACGGAATTCCCAGCGACGCAGTCGGCCTGGACCACGCGCTGGCGCCACCCCTCTTGCTCCGGCCGATACCCGGCACCGCGCAGCCCCTGCCGAGCCGCGGCCTGCCGAGCACACCCCCCCCCCCCCGCCCCCCCCCGCCCATCCCCTCCACCGCTTCCACACCAACTCCGGACTTAACAATATTTTCAGCGAGCCACAAATCGCCCATTACTTCACAAGTCTCAGAATAGACTGCACAATCATCTTGGAAAGCCGTTACCTTTCTTCAACGTAATCCCATTTAAATTCTGACAGAATATCTCCTATGTTCTTGTTGGAAAACACTGATATGAATCTCCGATCATTACAATGGTGCCAGTGTTTGTAAACTTATGTGAGGAAAATGGTTCAAATGGTTCAAATGGCTCTGAGCACTATGGGACTTAACTTCTAAGGTCATCAGTCCCCTAAAACTTAGAACTACTTAAACCTAACTAACCGAAGGACATCACACACATCCATGCCCGAGGCAGGATTCGAACCTGCGACCGTAGCGGTCGCGCGGTTCCAGACTGTAGCGCCTTTAACCGCTTGGCCGCCACGGCCGGCTATGAGGAAAATGCTAGCACCTATTTGATATGCCTGACCTTAGTGGTGGTAGGGAGGCTACTATCGAGTGCGAATGGACTTTTTCAGTGCCCAGTGATTCATCAGTGTTATTTTTCTGCAGATATCATGGGAACCTGCCAGTTTCATAGCTATGGAAGGAGTTTATCACTACATAAAAATAATGATGAATGAGTGTGCTATTGGACGATTGCCGAATTGGGGTGTAATAATTAAAGAAATAGAAGTACTGACACAAGCAAATTGCTTAATCAGTAGTCGAGAGTTGGGGATGTATACGCTGCATATCATGAGAACTATAGTTTTAGAGGAATATTTGCTAATGTCAAGAATATCCAGAAAGGCTGTTTCACACTCTAATACTTTGAAATATATGCTCTAATCTCTTTCATTACTATGGCTTCTATGTGAGGTAAACGACGATGACGGTAGAATTATCACACAGTCTATGTGGAACACCGATTCCATTAAATTACTCAGCGAAGTTTCAAGAGAACTACGTCTTTCGTTCTTCCACGGAATCCCATTTACTGAGGAGATGAGAACACAGACAAGGAGTTCCATGTGCATATATTTGAACAACTCTCAGGCTGACCTATGAAACAGACAAATTTCCCCAAATGCCACAAGTTAGTTTCTAACTTAATTTTTGTTTCTACCACCAGTAACGATTTTCTCGTTTTACCTATGGCGTCTGATTCGACTGGTAAATACACCATAAATTAATGTCCACTCCTGTATGTCTGCATATTCTTGAACAGATAGTGTATGTAGAATGTAACTGCTCATCAGTAAGATGGAGGCAACTGTGCACAAGCGCACTTCTTGAATAAGTTTTGTAATTAGAATAGCAGCTGCTGCCTCCCTGCAGCTGCATCTTGTGACGAGCGTGAAGACAGTGGCCTACCCGTTCCTGCTGCAGGTGGTCGGGATGAGCACTTACCGCCTCTTCATCCTGGTGCAGCAGTAGCCCTCGGCCGCTTCCCCCCACCACCACGAACGTCTCATGATGCTGCTAAAGATGCTATTGAAATCGTTCTACACTTCATCTCAAATTCTACTGGTCACAGACTGAGGCGTTGTGCAACTGCACTTCCAGCAGAAGTGGCATTTATAGTGTGAATTAACCTGGTGTCGGCACTGAGTGGGACACTTAGGAATACACAGGGCACACCGTGGGAGATGCCCTCCTAGTTTTTTGCTTTTCCTAAATAAACACGTTATTTTTCCTGTCCTACGCGAGTGATGGTGGAAACAGTACAGGCTGGGGTGATTGTTTAAATGTTAGGTATTCAATGATGTCTTGTGTGCCAACTGCAGGGTGCTTCTTTAACATCTAAAATTTGGATTTTTTAAAAAAACATTCCCATTGTTTTTACGTATCCATTGGAATGTGTGTCTGGTATAATCTGGGAACCCATGTTTGACTGTCATTCTTAGGTCACAAGTTCTTAAGAAAAGACAGTCATGCTGATACAGCTTAACATAGACAAATGTAATGTATTGCGAATACATAGAAACAAGGATCCTTTATTGTATGATTAGATGATAGCGGAACAAACACTGGTAGCAGTTACTTCTTTAAAATATCTGGGTGTATGCGTACGGAACGATTTGAAGTGGAATGATCATATAAAATTAATTGTTGGTAAGGCGGGTGCCAGGTTGAGATTCATTGGGAGAGTACTTAGAAAATTTAGTCCATCAACAAAGGAGGTGACTGACAAAACACTCGTTCGACCTGTTCTTGAGTATTGCTCATCAGTGTGGGATCCGTACCAGGTCAGAGTGACAGAGGAGATAGAGAAGATCCAAAGAAGAGCGGCGCGTTTCGTCACAGGGTTATTTGGTAAGCGTGATAGCGTTACAGAGATGTTTAGCAAACTGAAGTGGCAGACTCTGCAAGAGAGGCGCTCTGCATCGCGGTGTAGCTTGCTGTCCAGGTTCCGAGAGGGTGCGTTTCTGGATGAGGTATCGAATATATTGCTTCCCCCTACTTATACCTCCTGAGGAGATCAAGAGCGTAAAATTAGGGAGATTCGAGCGCGCACGGAGGCTTTCCGGCAGTCGTTCTTCCCGCGAACCATACGCGACTGGATCACGAAAGGGAGGTAATGACAGTGGCACGTAAAGTGCCCTCCGCCACACACCGTTGTGTGGCTTGCGGAGTATAAATGTAGATGTAGATGTAGATATAATTATACCTCCTGAAATTCTCGCTGTCGAATTGGATAACTCCTTCTTGAATTTCCCTTCATTCACACGTCCACCCCTGTTTGCCCAGAAGAGTGGAGAGACTGAAGAGGGAGGGAGATGGGAGACCTTGTCCTTGGGAGGAGATCTGTCAAAAATACAGGTTGCCTCAACTTATTCTTTGCTACACTACTACTGTCAACATAACAACACAAAAGGCTGCTCATGGGATTCACAGTCATATAATATTGCTTAAAAGACACCATAGTCGCCGTTGACTGTATAAAATATTTATTGTTACTATGGCAATTTCGGCCTTATGGCCATTTTCAAGTAACACTGCGAAGTTACATTCTGTCAGAATATAAAACTCATGTCAGATAGTTTTATATTGTGACAGAATGTAACTTTGCAGTGTTACTTGAAAATGGCCATAAGGCCGAAATTGCAATAGTAACAATAAATATTTTATACAGTCAACGGCGACTATGATGTCTCTTAAGCCACAAAAGGCTGCATTTGGCAAGATGGCAACACAGCGAAGCACGGGTTTCTGATGAATGGCGTCACATTGTGTTCGACGCTGAATAGTGGTTCTGCATTGACCATTCTAGGCTTGTATGGGGACGACCTTGGCAGAAGTCCTATTCTTAGAATGTTTTTGAGAGGAACATCGCTATTACTCCTGGCGTTATGGTGTGGGGACCTCTCGAGCTGGAATTCAGGTCATTTTGGTGACTGAGGGTACGTCACAGACATCCTGCGTCTCATGTGTGGCCTCTCACATGACATTAAAGTGATGCCATTTTCAACTCCAAGAAATAGAGAAATGGGAAGGAAGCAGAGAGAGAGGAAGGATGTGGGAAAGAGATCGCCCTGGTTTTGTTGAAGAAACAACCTCATTACTCACCTCATACAATTTAAGACGAATGTTATAATCACAATGCTTGCACAAAAGATAGAAACCGTATTTCATGTGTACAACTAAGGCATAAACACTGTGCCACCGAACTTGGCCAGTGGAACGGAAACTGGCAGAGTATCATGAGAAACACGCTGATGCAGCTTGTGTACGACGATAGCTGACTGCCGCTGCTCTAGGTTCCAGCTGAGCTACAGCGAGAGCACCTGGGTAGCCACGGAACTGCTGACTCCTCCTCCAGTCTGCGGCTGCTCGGCAGAATTGTCTCGGCAATTACTTGGAAGCGCAAGAGGGACACAGGTTAGATGCTGAGCAGGTAACTGCAGGGCCAAGGAAGAAGGGCGGTTTGGTGGCGCTCACGCCTCCTTAGATGCTACTGTTACGAGTACCTGCTTAAAGTAAAGAAAGTTTTCGAAGTAATTTCAAAGTTTGAGGCAACTTCTCCGGTATAATCTCAAGGCGCGTAAGGCAGAACTTCGAAACCACAGCATGTCTGTGACTGTCAAAAGGAGTCGTCGCCGGCCGCGGTGCTCTAGCGGTTCTAGACGCTCAGTCCGGAGCCGCGCGATTGCTACGGTCGCAGGTTCGAATCCTGCCTCGGGCATGGATGTGTGTGATGTTCTTAGGTTAGTTAGGTTTAAGTAGTTCTAAGTTCTAGGGGACTGATGACCATAGATGTTAAGTCCCATAGTGCTCAGAGCCATTTGAACCATTTGAAGGAGTCGTCTATTCCAAACCGTGAAGGAGATCAGTGCAGGTCACCTGAAAGGGAACAGCTTGGGAAATGCACCTTTGCTGAATAAAATTGTGTGTATGTGTGTGTGTGTGTGTGTGTGTGTGTGTGTGTGTGTGTGTGTGTGTCGCAAGACGCAATCAATACTTTCACTGCGCGGTAACAACAGTGATGTCACTGATGACAGTGCCACTAAGTGAGAGTTATTAAACACGGTTTTCTGAAATTCCTTCACCAAAGAAGACTAAGGAAATATCCCCGAATTCCAATGAAGAACAACTGCGATGATGAGAAAAATAGACGTAGACATCCTCGGTGTGGCAAAGCAGCTTAAATCACTTAATAAAGGCAAGGCTTCCGGTCCAGATGGTATACCAGTTAGGTTCCTCTCAGAATATGCCGATGCAATAGCTCCATATTTAGCAATTATATACAACCGCTCGCTCACAGAAAGTTCCGTACCTAAAGACTGGAAAGCAATACACAAAACGGAAGAAAATAGGAGTAATCACTTGAATTACAGGCCCATATCACTAACTTCGATTTGCAGTACGGTTTTGGAACATATACTGTATTCGAACATTATGAAGTACCTCGAAGACAACTTTTTACTGACACGTAGTTAGCACCGATTCAGAAAATATCCTCCCTGCGGAACGCAACTAGCTCTTTATACTCATAAAGCAATGTGTGCTATCAACAAGGGATGTCAAATTGACTCCATATTTTAAGATTTTCTGAAGGCTTTCGACACCGGTCCTCACAAGCGTCTTCTAACCAAACCGTGTGCCTATGGAATATCGCCTCAGTTGTGCGTCTGGATTCGTGATTTCCTGACAGAAAGGTCACAGTTCGTAGTGATAGACGCAAAGTCATCGAGTAAAAAAAGTAATACCCGGCGTTCCCGAAGGAAATGTTATAGGCCCTCTATTGTTCCTGATCTATATTAACGACGTGGAGACAATCTGAGTAGCCCTCTTAGATTATTTGGTGATGATACTGTCATTTACCGTCTTGTAAATTCATCAAATGACCAAAACAAATTGAAAAATGATTTCGATAAGATATCTGTGTCGTGCGAAAAGTCGCAATTGACCCTGAATAAAGAAAAGTGTGAAGTTATTCACATGCACACTAAAAGAAATCCGCTAAATTTCGATCACGCGGCGGCTTAAGTGGCCGTGCGGTTCTGGGCGCTACAGTCTGGAACCGCGCGACCGCTACGGTCGCAGGTTCGAATCCTGCCTCGGGCATGGATGTGTTTGATGTCCTTAAGTTAGTTAGGTTTAAGTAGTTCTAAGTTCTCGGGGACTGATGACCTCAGAAGTTAAGTCCCATAGTGCTGACTGCCATTTTTTCGATTACGCGATGTTGTTGATGTTGTTGTTGTTGTTGTGGTCTTCAGTCCTGAGACTGGTTTGATGCAGCTCTCCATGCTACTCTATCCTGTGCAAGCTTCTTCATCTCCCAGTACCTACTGCAACCTACAACCTTCTGAATATGCTTAGTGTATTCATCTCTTGGCCTCCCTCTACGATTTTTACCCTCCACGCTGTCCTCCTATACTAAATTGGTGATCCCTTGATGCCTCAGAACATGTCCTACCAACCGATCCCTTATTCTGGTCTAGTTGTGCCACAAACTTCTCTTTTCCCCAATCCTAGTCAATACTTCCTCATTAGTTATGTGATCTACCCATCTAATCTTCAGCATTCTTCTGTAGCACCACATTTCGAAAGCTTCTATTCTCTTCTTGTCCAAACTTTTATCGCCCATGTTTCACTTCCATACATGGCTACACTCCATAGAAATACTTTCAGAAATGACTTCCTGACGCTTAAATCTATACTCGATGTTAACAAAGTTCTCTTCTTCAGAAACGCTTTCCTTCCCATTGGCAGTCTACATTTTATATCCTCTCTACTTCGACCATCATCAGTTACTTTGCTCCCCAAATAGCAATACTCCTTTACTACTTTCAGTGTCTCATTTCCTAATCTAATTCCCTCAGCATCACCCGACTTAATTCGACTACATTCCATTATCCTTGTTTTGCTTTTGTTGATGTTCATCTTATATCCTCCTTTCAAGACACTACCCATTCCGTTCAACTGCTCTTCCAAGTCCTTTGCTGTCTCTGACAGAATTACAATGTCATCGGCGAACCTCAAAGTTTTTATTTCTTCTCCATGGATTTTAATACCTACTCCGAACATTTCTTTCGTTTCCTTCACTGCTTGCTCAATATACAGATTGAATAACATCGGGGAGAGACTACAACCCTGTCTCACCCTTCCCAACCACTGCTTCCCTTTCATACCCCTCGACTCTTATAACTGCCATCTGGTTTCTGTAAAAATGGTAAATAGCCTTTCGCTCCCTGTATTTTATTCCTGCCACCTTCAGAATTTGAAAGAGAGTATTGTAGTCAACATTGTCAAAATCTTTCTCTAAGTCTACAAATGCTAGGAACGTAGGTTTGCCCTTCCTTAATCTAGCTTTTAAGATAAGTCGTAGGGTCAGTATTGCCTCACGTGTTCCAACATTTCTACGGAATCCAAACTGATCTTCCCTGAGGTTGGCTTCTACTAGTTTTTCCATTCGTCTGTAAAGAATTCGCGTTAGTATTTTGCAACTGTGACTTATTAAACTGATAGTTCGGTAATTTTCACAATACCTGTTTCTTTGGGATTGGAATTATTATATTCTTCTTGAAGTCTGACGGTATTTCGCCTGTTTCATACATCTTGCTCACCAGATGGTAGAGTTTTGTCAGGACTGGTTCTCCCAAGGCCGTCAGTAGTTCCAATGGAATGTTGTCTACTCCGGGGGCCTTGTTTCTACTCAGGTCTTTCAGTGCTCTGTCAAACTCTTCTCGCAGTATCGTATCTCCCATTTCATCTTCATCTACATCCTCTTCCATTTCTATGATGTTGTCCTCAAGTACATCGCCCTTGTATAGACCCTCTATATACTCCTTCCACCTTCCTGCTTTCCCTTCTTTGCTTAGAACTGGGTTTCCATCTGAGCTCTTGATGTTCATACGAGTGGTTCTCTCCTCTCGAAAGGTCTCTTTAATTTTCCTGTAGGCCGTGTCTATCTTACCCCTAGTGCGATAAGCCTCTACATTCTTACATTCGTCCTCTAGCAATCCCTGCTTAGCCATTTTGCACTTCCCGTCGATGTCATTTTTGAGACGTTTGTATTCCTTTTTGCTTGCTTCATTTACTGCATTTTATATTTTCTCCTTTCATCAATTAAATTCAATATTTCTTCTGTTACCCAAGGATTTCTACTAGCCCTAGTGTTTTTACCTACTTGATCCTCTGCAGCCTTCACTACTTCATCCCTCAGAGCTACCCATTCTGCTTCTACTGTATTTCTTTCCTCCATTCCTGTCAAATGTTCCCTTATGCTCTCCCTGAAACTCTGTACAACCTCTGGTTTAGTCAGTTTATCCAGGTCCCATCTCCTTAAATTCCCACCTTTTTGCAATTTCTTCAGTTTTAATCTACAGTTCATAACCAATAGATTGTGGTTAGAGTCCACATCTGTCCCTGGAAATGTCTTACAATTTACAACCAGGTTCGTAAATCTCTGTCTTACAATTATATAATCTATCTAATACCTTCTAGAAACTCCAGGATTCTTCCATGTATACAACCTTCTTTTATGATTCTTGAACCAAGTGTTAGCTATGATTAAGTTGTGCTCTGTGCAAAATTCTACCAGGCGGCTTCCCCTTTCATTTCTCTCCCCCATTCCATATTCACCCACTATGTTTCCTTCTCTCCCTTTTCCAACTCTCGAATTCCAGTCACCCATGACTATTAAATTTTCGTCTCCCTTCACTACCTGAATAATTTCTTTTATCTCACCATACATTTCATCAATTTCTTCATCATCGGCAGAGCTAGTTGGCATATAAACTTGTACTACTGTAGTAGGCATAGGCTTCGTGTCTATCTTGGCCACAATAATGCGTTCACTATGCTGTTGGTAGTGGCTTACCCGTAATCCTATTTTTTATTCATTATTAAACCTACTCCTGCATTACCCCTATTTGATTTTGTGTTTATAACCCTGTAGTCACCTGACCAGAAGTCTTGTTCCTCCTGCCACCGAACTTCACTAATTCCCACTATATCTAACTTTAACCTATCCATTTCCCTTTTTAAATTTTCTAACCTACCTGCCTGATTAAGGGATCTGACATTCCACGCTCCGATCCGTAGAACGCCAGTTTTCTTTCTCCTGATAACGACGTTCTCTTGAGTAGTCCCCGCCCGGAGATCCGAATGGGGGACTATTTTACGTCTGGAATATTACGCGATAAGTCACACAAATCTGATGGCTGTAAATTGAACTAAATACTTAGCGATAACAATTACAAATAATCTAAATTGGAGGGATCACATGGATAATATTGTGGGTAGAGCAAACCAAAGACTGCGATTCATTGGCAGAACACTTGGAAGGTGCAACAGGTCTACCAAACAGACGGCTTACATTACGCTTGTCCGCCCAGTTCTGGAGTACTGCTGTGCGGTGTGGGATCCACATCAGCTGGGACTGACGGATGACATCGAAAAAGTACAAAGAAGGGCAGCTCGTTTTGTATTATCACGAAATAGGTGAGGTAGTGTCACAGACATCATACGTGAATTGGAGTGGCAATCATAAGAACAAAGGCGTTTTTCATGGCGAGGAATCTTCTCATGAAAATACAAACACCAGTTTTCTCCTCCGGTTGCGAAAACATTCTGTTGACCCCCACCTACATAGGGAGAAATGATCATCACGATAAAATCCGTTTTTCCTGCGTGGTGTTCGACAGTGGAACGGTAGAGAGACAGCTTGAAGGTGGTTTGTTGAACCCTCTGCTCGGCACTTAATTGTGAATAGCAGAGTAATCACGTACTGTAGATGTAGATGTGTCTTCACTGTAACTTAACGGCAACTGATGTTTCATGTAACATCGGAAACTTGACACACGACTCACGAACAATTACGTAAGTACTTACAAAACAGTGCCTCATCAAAAAACCAACACAAACTTCGAGATATTCGGGACCATTGTCAAGAAAGCCCGTATAAAAATACCAAGATAAATAAATATAAAACTGAAATACAATTTTGCAGTACATATCTCTCTGTGTTCTCACCACAATGTCAAAACGTAAAGTACGAGGCGATGTAGAAAAAACTCATTGTTATGGCGGACCAAGTATTTTTCATTGAATTCTGTACTACATTTCAAAGCGACACAGGCACATGACACTATTTTTCAACATACCTCTGTATGTCCATCTTTTTAGCGATGGTTGCGGGACGCGGCTGTTCGATAGAGGATGTCCAATTAAGCGCCTTTCAGCCGTCAATTTTCAAACTTATTTTACTGGGCAACCAGTTTCCGCGTTTTACTACGCCATCTTCACGGTGATGGTAGGTCACAGCAACAATTATCTACTAATAACAGTATTGCTGGCCCCTGTTTTGATAACTAAGCGAGGTAGATTATTCCTACACGTCGATCAGGGACCTGAAGATGGCGTAGTAAAACGCTGAAACTGGTTGCCCAATAAAATAAGGTTGAATACTGACGGTTGAAATGAGTTTAATTTGACATCCTCATTGTTCAACATAGTCACAATGTGTCTTTAGACAATGGTTGCAACGTTCTACCAATCGGTCAATTGCTCGACGACAGAAAACCTCTCCTTGGTCACGAAACTCCTGGAGAATCGTAATGTAAAAGTTCTCGTCACTAGAGACTCTCTATTCCCCAGATGTTCTTTCAGCTTGCCGCAAAAATTGAGATCTCACTGTGCAACATGTGATCGTCTTGATAAGTACCGCCCACGTGAAGTTGTTGGTACCCTTTCACTACGATTGGACGCGACATTACATTTGGACCTTATATCACCAAAATTTCGTGCTGAATCTGTGTGCCATTTAGAATTTGTATTCACAAGAACCGAACTGTCCCGCTTACTTCAAATTTTTAGTACTTTTCCAGTTACCTCCACATTTTAACCGTACAACTATTATCCGTACATGAGCACAGCTGTCTCTGCAAGAAACACAGAACGTGTACTTTCTTTTGACATTGTGCCATTCATGTTTCCCATTTGTCTTAGTGCGAGACGACACGTGTAACTTACTTTCCGAGGAGCCTACGTACACAAAGGGGTGGCCAAATATTGTTCGAGAATCTTACTTTAATACTTGTTGTTTATACAGATAGCAACTTACACGTGATAACTGGAGGACGGGGGAGGACGGGAAGAAAAATATGTATATTTCTTGCTTATTACCAAATTCCACACTAAAGTTCAAATATACAACTAAAATTTGAGTGTCGTGCAAGGTATGTTGAAGATTACAACAGTTCTACATGTGAAGCGTAACGATATTAAACGTTAAATTTTTGCGATCTCATGTATGTCCAAGACGTCATCGTAGATTGATAACAACTTCTTACAGTTGAAAGGATCGCCACATATCAATTCAACGTAGTAATTTATCTTGTATTCTTAGTGCCACGAAGTTGTGAGACGAAATCTTTAGGAAATATTCTGTTAACTAACTCTGTTCACGCAGAATATCGTAAAACTGGCTCTTGAGGTGACAGTATATAGTTCCAATAGCTCGACTATGTTCATTGTGTAAGCGCACGCTTCCGTGGCCGTTGTCACGGGCAGTAAAATGCTTCTGAGTGTGACCGCAGTGCCCATGAGTTAAATTTTCCAACATTTCGGCCACTGTTGCAAATGACTTTCCTCAGGGTATTTTTAATAGCTGTTAGCAAAAACACTCTGACGAATGCTATTTGCAACAGTGATCGAAACATCGGAAATTTTACTGTTGGGCGGTACGGTCACATACCCAAGAAGAATTTTATTACTGTGTCTTCCACTTATGTGCGAGGTGAAATATTTGAAGCTGACACTGACGTAAGGGCCAATATTACCTTCGTTTAAAGAAAATAAAACAATAGCCGACCGGAGTGGCCTTGCGGTTCTAGGCGCTACAGTCTGGAACCGAGCGACCGCTACGGTCGCGGGTTAGAATCCTGCCGCGGGCATGGATGTGTGTGATGTCCTTAGGTTAGTTAGGTTTAAGTAGTTCTAAGTTCTAGGGGACTGATGGCCTCAGAAGTTAAGTCCCATAGTGCTCAGAGCCATTTGAACCATTTTGACCCAATAAAACAATAGATGGTTAAAATGGCTCTGAGCACTAAGGGACTTAACTTCGGAGGTCATCAGTCCCCTAGAATGTAGAACTACTTAAACCTAACTAACCTAAGGACATCACAGACATCCATGCCCGAGGCAGGATTCGAACCTGCGACCGTAGCAGTCGCGAGGTTCCAAACTGTAGCGCCTAGAACCGCTCGGCCACACCGGCCGACCTAAAACAATAGAGTTAACTGATGAAAGATGATGTATTTCAAAACGTAGTTTATAGTAGGAAAACCTGGACGGTTTATGAGTCAGCTGCGTAACTGTTACTGTCACATTAGCTGATGGTGACGACTGCTTGCATAGTGTACTATCGTGTTGGTGTTAATTATGATGATAGAGAAGGGGAGAAGAGAGAACATGGAACCCGGTGCCGTCACGTAGCCTACTCTTGTCGAAGAGCACTAAGAGGAGCTCAGTGTCTTTATCCAACAGACGTATCACCACCAAAAGAGTATACGAATTTCCAGTATGCTGCAGGTGAAAAATAGGTCCGCAATTTGTCTTATAATTAAAATATTTGCTCCGTCGTAAATTGCATTCTGAAGTATCTTCTTTTTTTATGGTCACAAGTTTCGGACAACTGTGTCCAGTTTCAAATCATACTTGTCATAAATACCTTTCAAAACTGGTAACGTCCAGTCTTGAAGAAATATGGTTGTTTTTATTCAGACCTCTATCCAATGCCAAGGTTCTTTTAGTCAAAATAGATATCTGCGGGTACAAAAATTGCCCCTGAAGTTTTCTACTGATACTAAAAGAACCTCGGCATTGGATGGAAATCAGAATAAGAACCACCATGTTTCTTCAAGACAGGACGTGACTAGTTTGGAATGATTCCTGTGCGGAAAAGAACCTTAACTTAACATCATGTTGTTCATTCTCTCGTCCTCTTAACGCAAAGCGCTTTTTACCTGAGGCTCGCTGTAGGAGCTCTGGAGAAAAGCACATACTAGGTGACACAGTTTAGCCGTCAGGCTTTGAGTCCGCCGTGTAACAAGTTATGAAGTGATCTTTCTATCATATTAAGAAAAGGGAGGCAGCCATCTTGTTTACTTCTGCTGTTCCGTAGAGGTATGGGTAGATAGATTTGATATGTTCCAAGGCCACCAGTTCTCAATGCATGATATCCAAATAACAGAAGCATTCACTTGGACTTCGAAAATGTCAGAAGACATTTAAAATCCAGAGTCGAGAGGTCATTAAGTAAAATTCTCCATGAAAACTAGCGACAGTGCAGAACAAGTGGTTAGTCCAAGGGATTGTCACATGCTTCCGGAGCCCTGCTCACCCTGAGTTTATGTTGCCGATCACCATCAGATCGGGATGCAGTTCGTGTCTTGAATACACTACAATTCCCGAAATATCGCTGTTTCTAGACGAATTAATTCGGTTGTGCTCCAGCAAGTAATTCGCCTATATACGCTGGGGGAAAGTACGCATGGTATTAAATATTTTCCACTTTCTACTACGTGCTACTTTATAATATCGAACATTTGATTCCTGTACTCTTAGGTAGTAAGTACCATTATCCAATAAAAGATTGAAAATGTTGCCCAATTTGGATTCATTTCAATATTAATTTTGAGTTGCGGTCGATTTACTTTAAGCTTTAAAAACACCTTACATTGTGATTTGATTACATTACTCTATCCAAATTTCTTTCCTTCTTCAGTTAATCACAACCACAACAAAATTACTTAATGCAAAGAGCAAACACGTAAACAGAAACACAGAATTACCCAGAAAAGAGCCACAGAAATAAACGCTCAGGTTCTGTAGTGTAAGGTGCTCAAGCAGACCACCAGTGGAAGCGAACTTGGAATTCAGAAAATTTTTACATTAAACATACATAAATTTAATTAAAATTGAAACTCATCAAATTAAATCTCTACAGCACTGAACGCCAATACCGGCCGCCTAATATCATCTTTACAGATCAGTTTACAACAATATCGACTGGAACTTCCAAAACACACACAGAATATGACAGTTACTATACATGAAATATTTCAATAAACCGAAGAGTTAGCCTAAAACGCCATTTAAAAGTAAACGCACCTAACCTCTTGACTACACGGGATTTTTAAATAAGAAATGTATAAATAACTGACATAACTCAAACGTGATAAAATATACGGAATGCTTGAACGTGCAGAGATTAGCACGAGCTTAAAAAAATTATCTGTAGAAGTAATGAAACTTTTAATCAAGTATGGGAGAAGAGCAATTAAAATTAACGGCTGAGATCTAAAATTTTAAATACGTACGCTAATTGTGGTTCTCTTCTGATTCATTCTGTGTTGCTATTTACTTGTTTGCTCTGTTCTGATACAAATGAAGGATAGGCACAATTGCGAATTAAATGGGTCAGAATAGGTTGTAAATAAATAACAGACAAATAAAGCCGCCCGAGGCTTGGTACTGCTTCTTTAAAATTTCAAAAGTGACAATAAAATTTTGCAAACCCAGTAACGTCACAGGAGCAACGCAACAGTGCGCCTTAACTTTCCACGGAGGCATGATCGTAACAGCTCATTACAATTAAAAACTAACACTAATGACGTTAGGGGGAGCAACAGCTTGTTACCTCAAGGCGAAGGTAAAATCATTTACATGTACACTGGCCGATGCTCACCGTTTTCAAAATATGCTGTAGGAGCCTTCACAAATAGGTTCCGTAAGCCACTTATCCATCCACTCTGAGTGCTCGATAACCTTGAAGACAGGGTTTCGCAGACGATTCGAGTTATTCAAATTTAGCCCCAAATTCAACTTCGTTTTGGTAGTTAATGGATTCGTGACAATTTGTCACCTATACGAAAACATAAACAAGAGCATTTACATCCGCGTAAGGCCCCCACACTCGGCTGCTATCCGGCCAGTCCCATTTAAAGTTCATTGTGACAAGGGATACACAGCACAGCGAACCCCAGTATGGGTCCCAAACTACATCGGGTCTGGTACGACTTCATACACTGAAGACTGAAGCATTCGAGACTGGCACAAGGCAGGGTGCGCCGACAGACTCTCCTCGAACCGAGCAGCGTACCCCTTTAGCTACCGATGGTGCGGTTCACCAGCCTCCTTGCGAGCAGCGACACCGAACATCTCCGTGGTGGAAGCAAATCTTTGAGATCGACTGCAGGTCGGCTCAAATTTCACAAACGACAGTTCTCAGTATATTTTAAGCTACTTACTGATTTCTTAAATATAGGCGGATGGAGTTGAGAGTGCTCGTCGATATTTTTATCCCGTAGGGCTGACAAATTGCGGAAATGTTGAGTACCATTTTCCACTCGTGTTCCAAAGATTAAAGACATTTTATGTGAAGTAGTGACCGGATGTGGTAGTGGGCCGACGAGGTGCGATAGGGCTCCTGTCTGTCCATGAGACTTGGAACGTGTGTGAAGCACGGCTGTTGTCAAAGAATGAACTGACCTCAGCCACTCGTGAAGAAGATGGAGAAGAAAGGGCAACAACCGGCCACCGAGAACGCTGAAATAATCATCGTAGTTTATGATCATGGCAAGCTCTGTGGCTGGGCCATAACATGGTACAAAAAATACCCCCAAAATATCTCAGAACCATATCCGGTCAGAACTGCACCTTCCGGGTTAAACGCTTTACTTGGCCGTTGGTGCACTGGAGGCTTAGCATAATTTGAAAACGGATAAAACTGCGTCTCGTCGGACCATAATGCATGCTTCTTGTAGATAAGTGTCCCGTGTCTGTATTGTTGGCCCTATTTAAGATGTATAGGGTTACTTGTTGCTGTGGTACCCGACTCCAGATGTTGTTTGCATGTAGCCCCAGCTCCCTTCGCAATATTCGATCGTAAACCGGTGATAAGGACCTTCATCGACTGGAAGCACCAATTATTGCCGGGTTTGAAACAGATCTTCATTGAAGAGGCTTGGCGCTCAACTCCATTTCTTTTCGCTTAGAACCTTTTTAAGACTTCTGTTTGTGAATGCCGAGCTACATGGCTGCTAGTGGAACTCATTCCTTATAGGGAGGCTGGACAGTAGCACTGATACAACAACGAATCGGGCAACTTCATATACAGTGAGGTCATAAACGATAGCTTCTTTATACCAATCTATCCCGTCTTCACGTTGACTGCACTGGTTGTATACAACCCGACTGGCACATGTATACTACTTCACTGCGAGGACAGTGAACTGTAGTCACATGATTTATTGGTACCATTGCTTCAAAGCGACAAGAGTGCACTTTTAAGCCGGCCGGCGTGGCAGAGCGGTTCTAGGCGCTTCAATCTGGAACCGCGCGACCGCTACGGTCGCAGGTTCGAATCCTGCCTCGGGCATGGATGTATGTGATGTCCTTAGCTAAGTTAGGTTTAAGTAGTTCTAAGTTCTAGGGGACTGATGACCTCAGAAGTTAAGTCCCATAGTGCTCAGAGCCATTTCTTTGCGCTTTCAAGGCGGCGATAACCCCCCTTTAGGGCGAGATTTAAATCTTTTAGAAAAAAAATTGAGAGCATATACGTGGCTATTTATTTATTCTACTATAAAACTCTCTCGCTTGTCATCAGATAGCAATAGAAACTCAAGCTTACGACGGTGACTTCTATAGTAGTCATCTGGAACAGCGAGCTGTCATGGCTTTAGTTGTTGTGACTTTTTGTGGCACAGAGACTGCTTGTGACTGATCAGTGTATATCTTAATTATGTCATTCTGCCAGTGGTAGTGTCACAGTTTGAATTGGTAATGTTAACGATGCAGTGGAAACGTAAAATAATACGGCGAATTTCTCTTATCTTCTTGGTATTGAGAGGTCTGCTGGTGAGGTTGCAGTTGCTCTTTTACAGCAGAATCCCATTACGCAGAATGTTTGAGAGTCGTCATACATTAATCCGTGTTTATATGTGAGGCTTTGCTTAGCAGTTGCTGATTTCTCAAGTTCCCGATTTTTTTAAGCCTTCGATGTACTACAACAGTCGGAAAGGGTGAAGTCGGATCACTTCTTACATCGATTCATATTTTGTTTATTTATAAAATTTGTCATTAGTTCTCTGACTTGTTTATGCGACCATACATGTAGGCTACTACTCTCCTGTGCCAAACTATTTATCTGAGTCCCAATTGCATCCAACTTCCTCAGTAATATGTGTTGAATGTGATGCAGTAATCCAGTCTCCATCGTGTAACAGAATAAAAGAAGGCGCCCAGGATTGCTACGAGGTAAGGTGTATTTGATGTACGGCTGAACGTCAGGAGACCCAGGTTTCAGGACAGGCCACAGTGGCTGCTCCAGTCCATCCTTGGACGAAGCAGATTAATGTAACCGGATGTGAGTACATCCCAAAAGAGGGGAGCTGAATAATGGTTCAAATGGCTCTGAGCACTATGGGACTCAACTGCTGTGGTCATAAGTCCCCTAGAACTTAGAACTACTTAAACCTAACTAACCTAAGGACAGCACACAACACCCAGCCATCACGAGGCAGAGAAAATCCCTGACCCCGCCGGGAATCGAACCCGGGAACCCGGGAGTGGGAAGCGAGAACGCTACCGCACGACCACGAGATGCGGGCAGCTGAACAATGTTCGCTCTCTTAGTACAATGTGGAATTACCAGAAATGGGGGACTTTGAGACAAGCTAAAAGCCGTTATTAAGACAAATCGGAATACAGCGGCGATCCCAAAAGAATTAGGTGCATCCAATGAGACAACAGCAATTTCAAGATCTTTCCAGCTGCAGAAGTTTATATTTCGCACTGAATACACATTTCCAAATTGAACCTCTGAATTAACAACTTTTAAACGCTTCATGCGATTTCAACATATGATGATAGCATTGCACTATAGATATCGTCTCTGGAAGCTATCTAACTGTATCTATTTTTTTTATGAAGTCTTTAATATTTTGCACTATACAAACGTTCGTCAGAACATTGTATACTCGACAATTATACAGTAAATGAATACAGCATAAATACCCCCTACTTTGTCAGACTTGTGTATTTACTTAATGAACAGTTTAGTATTTTGCAAGTAACATTATTCAAATGTTGATTGCAAGAGCTATTAAACTGCTAATTTAAAAATAGTCAATCGCATGTGTTACCAGACACAACAGTAGAAACACTGCTGTGAAGGAGGCATAGATAATTGTTTGAATAAAACTTAACGACAATTCATTGTCATTTAATGTGAGTGTATTTGCACAAGAATGCAATCTTATTTATTTATGAGCAAACCTTTATTTGTAATCATTGCGCATGTTCTAACTGCGACCAAACGTTTGTAACATATATTAGTTTAGTGCAGGAAAGAGGTCGAGTTAAACGAAATCGTGACTGTAAAACTAAGAACGAAGTATTTTGGTGGCGACGGTCTTCAGCCAATCGAAAACCAGACAGTAGCAGGAGACTACAGGAGTCATGTAGAGACTGGGAAGTTTTGAGTGAAGAGCTCAAGGGTGTTTTTATGCGAGTTCTGGAAGACGACAGAACTGTCGGCAGTAATCTGCTTGATTTGATTGTCTAGGAGACTGATTCTGGTTGATGAACAGTAGCTACCATACTTTAACTTCTAAGAGATATTTCGAAATATTTGAAAGCACTCCAGTGTAGGACTAACTTTTTCCGATTGTCTTACAGAACTGAGGGTAGACAGAGTATGAGTTACTATTCTTTTTATCGCATGTACTTATTTGTGAAACCTTATGTTGAGCCCTGAGTTATTTCGATCAGATGAATATTGCGTCTACTGTGATCACGAAATGGAATTAGTTTTCGCTCATCTTTGATTAAAATCTAGTTTCAGGAATTGGATACCATTACAGTAACGCTCTCAACGTAAAATTGCTGCATTTGACAACCGCATTAGTAGGTTATGTTTTTAAATGACTATCGAACGACCACTCCCGTTTGAGATGTCGTTTCTTCAACTAACACTATTCAACATAATTCTCTGTCGTCTACATCTACATCTACATGACTACTCTGCAATTCACATTTAAGTGCTTGGCAGAGGGTTCATCGAACCACAATCATACTAACTCTCTACCATTGCACTCCCGAACAGCGCGCGGGAAAAACGAACTCCTAAACCTCTCTGTTCGAGCTCTGATTTCTCTTATTTTATTTTCATGATCATTCCTACCTATGTAGGTTGGGTTCAACATAACATTTTCGCATTCGGAAGTGAAAGTTTGTGACTGAAATTTCGTTAATAGATCTCGCCGCGACGAAAAACGTCTTTGCTTTAATGACTTCCATCCCAATTCGCGTATCATATCTGCCACACTTTCTCCCCTATTACAAAACGAGCTGCCCTTTTTGTACCCTTTCGATGTCCTCCGTCAATCCCACCTGGTAAGGATCCCACAAGGCGCAGAAATATTTTAACAGAGGACGAACGAGTGTAGTGTAAGCTGTCTCTTTAGTGGCCTTGTTGCATCTTCTAAGTATCCTGCCAATGAAACGCAACCTTTGGCTCGCCTTCCCCACAATATTGTGGTCTTTCCAACTGAAGTTGTTCGTAATTTTAACACCCAGGTACTTAGTTGAATTGACAGCCTTGAGAATTGTACTATTTATCGAGTAATCGAATTCCAACGGATTTCTTTTGGAACTCATGTGGATCACCTCACACTTCTCGTTATTTAGCGTCAACTGCCACCTGCCACACCATACAGCAATCTTTTCTAAATCGCTTTGCAACTGATACTGGTCTTCGGATGACCTTACTAGGCGGTAAATTACAGCATCATCTGCGAACAACCTAAGAGAACTGCTCAGATTGTCACCCAGGTCATTTATATAGATCAGGAATAGCAGAGGTCCCAGGACGCTTCCCTGGGGAACACCAGATATCACTTCAGTTTTACTCGATGATTTTCCGTCTATTACTACGAACTGCGACCTTCCTGACAGGAAATCACGAATCCAGTGGCACAACTGAGACGATACCCCATAGGCCCGCAGCTTGATTAGAAGTCTCTTGTGAGGAACGGTGTCAAAAGCTTTCCGGAAATATAGAAATACGGAATCAACATGAACGATGTTTTCTGAAACCATGCTGATTACGTATCGATAGATCGTTCCCTTCGAGGTGATTCATAATGTTTGAATACAGCATATGCTCCAAAATCCTTCTGCAAGCCGACGTCAATGAAATAGGTCTGTAGTTAGATGGATTACTCCTACTACCCTTCTTAAACACTGGGGCGACCTGCGCAATTTTCCAATCTGTAGGTACAGATCTATCGGTGAGCGAGCGGTTGTATATGATTGCTAAGTAGGGAGCTATTTTAACAGCGTAATCTGAAAGGAACCTAATCGGTATACAATCTGGACCTGAAGACTTGCCCGTATCAAGCGATTTGAGTTGCTTCGCAACCCCTAAGATATCCTAAGAAACTCATGCTAGCAGCTGTTCGTGTTTCAAATTCTGGAATATTCCATCCGTCTTCCCTGGTGAAGGAATTTCGGAAAACTGCGTTCAATAACTCCGCTTTAGCGGCACAGTCGTCGGTAACAGTACCATCGGCACTGCGCAGCGAAGGTATTGACTGCGTCTTGCCGCTTGTGTACTTTGCATACGACCAGAATTCCTTCGGATTTTCTACCAAATTTCGAGACAATGTTTCGTTGTGGAACCTATTAAAGGCATCTCGCATTGAAGTCCATACCAAATTTCGCGCGTCTGTAAATTTTAGCCAATCTTCGGGATTTCGCGTTCTTCTGAACTTCGCATGCTTTTTCCGTTGCCTTTGCAACAGCGTTCGGACCTGTTTTGTGTACCACGGGGGATCAGTTCCATCTCTTACGAATTTATGAGGCATGAATCTCTCAATTGCTGTTGCTACTATATCTTTGAATTTGAGCCACATCTCGTCTACATTTGCATTGTCAGTTCGGAAGGAATGGAGATTGTCTCTTAGGAAGGCTTCTAGTGAAACTTTATCCGCTTTTTTATATAAAATTATTTTGCGTTTGTTTCTGGTGGATTTGGAAGAAACGGTATTGAGCCTAGCTACAACGACCTTGTGATCACTAATCCCTGTATCAGTCATGATGCTATCAGCTCTGGATTGTTTGTGGCTAAGAGGTCAAGTGTGTTTTCGCAACCATTTACAATTCGCGTGGGTTCGTGGACTAACTGCTCGAAATAATTTTCGGAGAAAGCATTTAGGACAATCCCGGAAGATGTTTTCTGCCTACCACCAGTTTTGAACAAGTATTTTTGCCAACATATCGAGGGAAGGTTGAAGTCCCCACCAACTATAACCGTATGAGTGGGGTATTTGTTTGTTACGAGACTCAAATTTTCTCTGAACTGTTCAGCAACTATATCATCGAAGTCTGGGGGTCGGTAGAAGGAGCCAATTATTAACTTAGTTCGGCTGTTAAGTATAACCTCCACCCATACCAATTCGCACGGGGTATCTACTTCGACTTCACTGCAAGATAAACCACTACTGACAGACACAGACACTCCACCACCAATTCTGCCTAATCGATCTTTCTTGAGCACCGTCTGAGACTTCATAAAAATTTCTGCAGAACTTATTTCAGGCTTTAGCCAGCTTTCTGTACCTATAACGATTTCAGCTTCTGTGCTTTCTATTAGCACTTGAAGCTCAGGGACCTTCCCAGCACAACTACAATAATTTACAACTACAATTCCGACTATCCCTTAAAAAAAAAATGCCCAGTCCACACCACACAGCCTCCGCTACCCGTGTAGCCGCCAGCTGAGTGTAGTGTACTCCTGACCTATTCAGAGGAACCCGAAACCCCACCACCCTATGGCGCAAGTCAAGGAATCTGCAGCCAACACGGTCGCAAAACCGTCTGAGCCTCTGATTCAGACCCTCCACCCGGCTCTGCACCAAAGGTTCGCAGTCGGTTCTGTCAACGATGCTGCAGATGGTGAGCTCTACCTTCATCTCGTAAGCAAGACCGGCAGCCTTCACTAAATCAGATAGCCGCTGGAATCCAGAAAGAATTTCCTCAGATCCAAAGCGACACACGTCATTAGCGCCGACATGTGCCACCACCTGCAGCTGGCTGCGCCCTGTGCTCTTCATGGCATCCGGAAGGACCCTTTCCACATCAGGAATGACTCCACCCGGAATGCACACGGAGTGCACACCGGATTTCTTCCCCTCCTTAGCCGCCATATCTCTAAGAGGCCCCATTACGCGCCTAACATTGGAGCTCCCAACTACCAATAAGCCCACCCTCTGTGATTGCCCGACCTTGAAGGCTGAGAACCATCCTCTGAAACAGGGCAGGCAGCTGCATCTGGCTCAGCCAGAGACAGTGCCTGAAACCTCTTTGTCAGACGCACCGGGGAGGCTTTCTGATCAGCCTTCGGGGACGTCTTTCGCTGCCTGCCACGCCTTGGTACGACCTCCCAATCAACCACAGGCGAGGGCTCAGCCCCACTGCGGGCAGCAACCGGGGCAACCACAGCGGCAGACCGATCTGGGGACAGACGGGACGAGATTGACATCCCCGTGATACCCAAGTCCGACTCCCCACAGTGGTGCCCATTGGCAACAGCCTGAAGCTGCGCGACCGAAGTCAGCGCCGCTTGCAACTGTGAACGAAGGGATGCCAACTCAGCCCTCATCCGAACACAGCAATCACAGTCCCTGTCCATTCTAATCGATGTTGAACAACAGTTACTGAAACACGAGTCTACATGAACTACTTGCAACGAATTAGCTGCGGGGCGTGAAAGCAGACGTTCGCGGCTTGACCTTACGACTACATCGAGCTATACGTTTTTAAACAGAGTCGTGCGTACCTAAGTACGTAAAGTGTGATTAATTACAGGTAATGACTCAACTGGTATGCTGTTTGGAAGAGCAATTACTCCGCAGTACCTTTAGGTACTGTCACAGTCTTCCCCTACAGTTTTTACTATCCATAGTTCCCTCCAGTACCATGACAGTTATCCACTAATGGCTTAGCACGTCTAATCATTCTGTCACTTCCTGTCAGTGTTTCCCATATGTTCCTTTCTTCGCTTTAGGTGATCAGAAGATAGGTCTTGTGGCTCATCTTCCCAGGACTATTTTGCTAGAAGTAGCACCACAGAATAAAAGACGCAAAGAAGAGCATTATCACGTCTTTGGAAAACGCGAAAAAGTTGTGGCGATGGTAGTTGTTACGTAGTGCACCAGTATGTTTCAGCTTTGGAAAACAGTGTTAAGATACATTAACGACACTCTTACCGACTGTCTCTGAACACTGGTCCTTCAGTCTGGAACCGCGCTACCGCTACGGTCGCAGGCTCGAATGCTGCCTCGGGCATGGATATGAGTGATGTCCTTAGGTGAGTTAAGTTTAAGTAGTCCTAAGTTCTAGGGGACTGATGACCTCAGATGTTAAATCTCATAGTGCGCAGAGCCACTTGAACGCTGGCCTCTCGCAGCAGCACGAAAACAGCAAGTCAACATTATCTCTGTTTGCGCAAGCAGTGTATGAAACTAGGCTCCACTGGAATCTAGTTCAAATTTTCAATTACTATAGTGCAATGTGACGGTACTTAACTCATTGCTCACCTGTACTACGTCAAGGAGACGTCATATTTTGTGGGTCTGTTCTTCGACCCTTCTTACTACTATTCATTGGGCCCAAGCGTATTGGTAAGAAAATTGTTTCAAAGTTTCGAGATACATAAAAAACTTTATGAAACTTCAGTTCATTGATATATTAATTATTTAAGGAAATGCCTTAAAACAAAAACAATGCATTTATTACTAACTAGAAACAGAGAGTTTTAACAGTTTAAGATGGAAAAAAATCTAGGATACAATTTTCACATTTTTCATCACAATCCCAGTTACCATACAACGTTTTCAATCTTTCCTATAATCCATTTATTTTTTCAGATCATTCTGTTTTTAACCAACCAACATCAGTCCTTTAAAAAAATTTCTGGAGCCATAGTAGAAACAGGAAATTCCGATTCGAAGATTCATGTTCTGCTGTTATTCTGTCGATCTCTGCTGGCAGTTATAATTAAACCGTCGTCTGCCCTGCTTGTCACATTAACAGAACGCAATTCCATTGTCTAATTAAAGCATCTATCAGCAATCCATGATCACACAGTTTCATTAGAATTGTAGTGACTTGGCAAGACAGCCAAGCCACTCGGAGGTCGCCGAAAGGCACGTGTTTAAGCTGACGCAGACTGGCGTGAGGTCTGGAACAGGACAATGTCTTGAGAATTGCAAATAAAGTACGAATATCTTGGAATACGTAACTTTAATCCATAATTGGAGAACATCGCTCTTGATGATGCATAATTTATAATCTCAATATAAACGTAATGGCGCCTTGCTAGGTCGTAGCAAATGACGTAGCTGGAGGCTATGCTAACTATCGTCTCGGCAAATGAGAGCGTATTTGTCAGTGAACCTTTCCTAGCAAAGTCGGCTTTACAACTGGGGCGAGTGTTAGGACGTCTCTCTAGACCTGCCGTGTGGCGGCGCTCGGTCTGCAATCACTGACAGTGGCGACACGCGGGTCCGACGTATACTACCGGACCGCGGCCGATTTAAAGGCTACCACCTAGCAAGTGTGGTGTCTGGCGGTGACACCACAAGAATTTTTGGATATTTGCTCGTAATTCATTCCCTTAAATGGGGATATAACACCTCTTGCCTCTTAAGGCTATCCGGTAAACTCCAGTATTAGCATTTCGTCTGTCGACTCCACCCATGTATCGGTTGTACTGATGTACAATATTAGGATTTTCAATATTAGTTTTCTGTCTAGCAGTGACTGAATATCAGCATGCTTTTTAAATGGCATGCGCTTCAAATTCACTGACAATTGTGTAATCATGTTGTTGTTGTTGCATCGTACAGCACGTATACAGAAAGTATGGACAAATATCCAGTAATGGAGGCAAAGTCCTGCAAAAAGCAACCTAGAAGTTGAACACAAACAATAGTACACTCATATTCAGAAGAAAAAAAACAGAGCACCTTGAACGAATAGAGATACGGCGTTCGTATTCACAGAACATGTACACTAGTACGTTCTGCGGAAATGATCAACATTTCACTTACCTCAGTTCAGCGTGTGTCCTGGTGCAGAGTAGTCACAGGGTCCGCCATGGACCCTGATGTAGTTCCATGCATGATGCCATCGACGCATATAAGAGGCGAGTGGCGTCTTTTGGTATAGCCAGGCCCCAAAGTTTATCTGCTGTGTTTAGCATTGGGGCGCAGCACTTCACTCGTCGTTTCACCATATGCCACACATTTCCGATTGGCGACAAGTCTGGTGACCCGCGAGCCAGTGCAAAATGATGACATCCTATGGCTCCAAGAAGGCACGGGTTCTTGCAGTAACATGTGGTCGTGCATTGTCTTGCTGAAAAATAGCGTCTGGAGTGTTGTGCAGAAAGGGTATGGTTACGGGACACTGGATGTCGTTCACTGGTCACAGTGCCCTGGACACGCACCAGCTCTGATTTGCGGTTGTACCCAATAGCACCCCACACTATAATGCCTTGAGCTACTGCTGTATGTCTCGTGTGAATGCAGTCACTATGATGTCGCTTCCCCGGTCTGTGGCGAACCGAAATGCGGCCATCATTTTCAAACAAACAGAACCTGGATTCGTTCGAAAACATTATCTGATGTCATTCGTGTCCCCAGTGACGTTATTTCTTACTACATTGCTTACTAGCATGTTTCAGCACATTCGTTAAAGGAAGGCGGAGAAGTGGAAAAAATGGTTCAAATGGCTCTGAGTGTTGTGTCTAGACAAGACAGCTAAGACACAATGAGAGGAAGCGAAAGGCACGCGCTTAAACTCACGCAGGCTGGCGTGAGGTCTGAAACAGGATACGTAATGAATGCTATAAAGAAAAGTACTTAACTTTAATCCACATCTGTAGAACATCGCTCTTGATGATACATTAATAGAATCTCAATATCAATTGAATACGGCGCCTTGCTAGGTCGTAGCAAATGTAGCTGAAGGCTATGCTAACTATCGTCTCGGCAAATGAGAGAGTATTTGTCAGTGAACCATTGCTATGAACGTCGGCTGTACAACTGGGGCGAGTGCTAGTACGTCTTTTCTATACCTGCCGTGTGGTGGCGCTCGGTCTGCAATTACTGACAGTGGCGACACGCGGGTCCGGCGTATACTCTTGGACCGCGGCCGATTTAAAGGCTACCACCTAGCAAGTGTGGTGTCTGGTGGTGACACCACACTGAGCACTATGAGACTCAACTTCTGAGGTCATTAGTCCCCTAGAACTTAATCACACACATCCGTGCCCGAGGCAGGATTCGAACTTGCGACCGTAGCGGTATTGCGGTTCCAGACTGCAGCGCCTAGAACCGCACGGCCACATCGGCCGGCAGTAGTAGTGGATTACGCGCACTTAAACGGGGACGGGCTGTCACCCCTGATAGTGTGCAACACCCCGGACACCGTCGCCAGCGGACCGACAGCCTCACCACACATCACCAGTCACCAACACCTCAACAGACACCGCCACCGCCCCCCTCTCCCCTCCCAATAATATCGCTACCCTACCTATGCCAGATCAGTTCTCTGTAGTACACGCTCTACAATACACGCATTGTGTATACGCTGTGAGAATAAAAATATTCATAGTGAGTGACAGGAGTGCGAGTGATTATTTATCGCTATAATTACTGTGCCTGTTCGCCACTACCTACAATTACACCATTCCGCTGTTGCGCCAGACCTGAGGAGGATGCAGATCTGTCCTGCAATTTCATTCAGATGAGGTGTAGATCTTCTCTGGTGGTGGTCTGGGTTGAGCGACTTAGCCCATCTCGTCGTGATCTACGGCCTTCCGTGAAACAGCCTGTTATGTCTAGGAATCCTGTCTACTCGGTTGTCCAGAAAAACCAACAACTCGTATTAATGCGTTGGATTACAGTTAATCAAATAAGATACTTAGCTTTGGCAATTGCACAGATGTGTCGCAAGCAAAGAGCAACATACGAAATAACCAGTCTCCTTCAGGATAGTCAAATACAAGTCTGTGCTACATAGTGATCCCTAAAGAACTCGTTAACGTTGATGCTGCTGTGCAACTGGGTCGCCACCAGTCGGGCGCGACGCTTACATCCTCTTCATATAGGGGCCGCTGCTGTCGCGTTGTCGTCCTGGAAGGCGGTCGGTCAGTGTGCGGTTAGCTGACTTCTTTTCACAGCCGTCTTTTCTCTTTTGTTCTCGACTGGCGTTCCGGCGCTTGATTTTATGCCGTAACACGTTCCGCACACATCCGTCGCACTGCCTAAACACTTTGTCCCACACTTGCAGCAATTTCCCGGATGGATGCATCACATTCACCCTTGCCAATAACTCACTGATGTGACGCTACGATGCACGTATACGTCTGCGAGGTATCCTGAACGTCTGCTAAAGTCAAACTGATCCATTATCTCCCGTTTATAGCGACAACAAGAGCCGCAGGCACATTCTCCCAGTAGGTAGTGTTGCACCATGATATCGATGTTTTCCTTGAATCCCCGGCCCGGCATGATTGAAATGCTAACCATTTCTGCAGAACATACTAATGTACATGTCCTGTGAATATGAACGCCCCATCGCCAGGTGTTCTGTTTTTTTCTGAATGGGTGTATTATAGTTTGTATCCAACGTCCTGGTTGCGTATTGCAGTACTTGACCTCCATTACTGGACGTTTGTGTATTCTGTTTTCATTAACAAGTTTCACATTGTTTCCTAGCAAAGTGCTTAGAAATCCCGGGGATAAGGCGTCACAATACAAAGAAAAGTGTGGCTCTGGATATTCATCCTTCATTGTATTTGTCAGTCTGTTGAAGACATGTTCAACAAGGCCTGTATGTCACGCTATCCGTGAGTAACAGAAGAAATACTTCAGCTGATCGATGAAAGGAGAAAGTACAAAAAAATTTAGGGAAATTCAGAATTACAGAAAAACGGAAATACAAGTCTCGAAGGAATGAAATAAAAAGGAAGAATACGGAGGTTAAGTTGAAATACCTGCATGATAAATGTGAAGAAATCGAAAAAGAAATGACTATCGTAAGGACTGACTCAGCATATAGGAAAGTGAAAACAACTGTCGGTGAAATAAAAAGCAACTGTGGTAACATTACGAGTGGAACGGGGATTCTATTGTTAAATGCTGAGGAGATAGCGGATAGGTGGAAAGACCACATTCAAGGATTCTATGAGGGGGGGGGGGGGAGATTTGTCTGGTGTGATAGAATAAAACAGGAGTCGATTTAAAAGAGACAGGGGAACTAGTAATAGAACCAGAATTTAAGAGAGGTTGGAGGACTTAAGAGTATATAAGGCAGATGGGATAGGTAACATTCCATGAAAATATGTGGAAAACATTGACAAGGAGAAGGGTCAGGATGATATAACTTCTCCTAAGACATCAGGGAATTATTTCCATGATACTAAAGGGAGCTGTAGAGGGATAAAAGTGTAGAGGAAGACAGAGACTGGAATACATCCAGCAAAGAATTCAGGATGTGCGTTGCAGATGTTCTTCTGAGATGAAGAGGTTGGTACAGGAATTCGTAGCTCGCCGCATCAAACGAGTCAGAAGACTGATGACTAAAGAAAAAATTGCAGTAACACTTAGCAAGTGTATTTTTTGTGCAAACACACAATTCTTTAAGTTGAACTATGGCTATTGACATTATAAACTCTGTCCGAACAGGTCTCTGAGGACCCAGTGGTATTGACCGACCACTGTGTCATCCTCAGCTTACATGCGTCACTGGATGCGGATGTGGGAAGGGGGGGGGGAGGGGGGGCATGTGTTCAACACTCCGTTTTCAGCTTTTGTGACCAGAGTCGCTACTTGTCAGTCAAGTAGCTCCGCAATTTTGCCTCACAAGCGCTGAGTGCAACCCGCTTACCAACGGCTCTGGGCAGACTGGATGGTCACCCATCCAAGTGATAGCCAAGCCCGAAAGTGCTTAGCTTCTATGATCTAAAGAGAATTGGTGCTACCACTATGGAAGACCGTTTACAGTCTATTGACATTAACATATTAAAAGTAGGGTAAATGAAAATTTAAGTGGTGTTTGTTGCAGGATTCTAGTGCGAGTCTTTTACGAGATATCGTATTTTGAACAGTTCTCACACCGACACTTGTACAATATCTGTAGTAGCACGTGCAAAGGAACAACACAAGTACATGCGTTAGTTATCAGAATTCTGACCAGTACCTAAAAAATTGACCATCACAAGTTGTGTTGAAAATGATCACCGGCAGCGGCAGTACACGCTTCCATCCAGTTGTGGAACGATTGCTGAAGACGTACTAGCATTCCAGAGGAGATCTCTGAGCAGGCTACAGTAACACGTCGTTGCATATCATCGGTTGTGTTGTCCTAATCATCAGCATTTCATCCCCATCGACACGCAGGTCGCCGAAGTGGCGTCAAATCGAAAGACCTGCACTAGGCGAACGGTCTACCCGACGGGAGGCCCTAGCCACACGACATTTCATCGGTTATATTTGGTACGTCCATGTACACAGCTTCTTTCAGCTTTCCCCACAGGAAGAGAGTCTAGAGGCATCAAAACTGGGAAATGGGCCAGCTAAATACTCTGCGTCCAGTCCAGCAATTCAGAAACAATTTGTGAAGACGTGCTGTAGCACTTCGTGCATTATGGCCTCTAGAGCTATGATCTTGATACGACCCGTTCCTCCTAGTCTGCAGAGGAATGTCTTCTAGCATTCGTGGAGATGGTCTGTTAGGATGCTGCCGTACTTCGGCGCGTTCTGTGTTCCGTCTGTTATAACTGGGCTATGAGCTGGTTGTTCACTACTCCACACCGCACTTTTACACTCCATGGACGCTGATATCTCACTTGACAAAGCCAAGAGTGCATGTTTCGGCGGTTTAACTGGTCATGATCGGCACATGTGGCTGCTTCATCAAACAAAATACGTCATATATCTGGAGTATCCTGTCTTAATGCCCATGTACAGAAGATGACACGATTCTCGCAGTCGTTTCCACCCAGTTCTTGGAGATAGATGTGAGTGGGATGGAACCTAGTATGTCGATGGAGACCAAACAGGACACTTGCCTGAATCACGCCACTTCCTCGTGCAAATTCACAGGGGCTAACAAGCGGATGAACTGCAACAACAGCAAAAATATTAATTTCACCCTCTTCTGTCATCACTTGTTTCCTTCTGTTATGATGTCTAGGTGCTACACTACTACATTCATGTAACTAGCTCAGGAGCTGATAAATAATTGCGGAAATGACTGACATCTATTGGGATATCTTGCCGCATACACTGTACAAGAACGAACGGCATTCTTCCTGCACTCTCCACACGCCATGAGTAAATCAGTTTTTTCTACAATAGGTAATCCACCAAGGAACACACAAGCACACTGTGAGCAAACATAACAACATCGTATCTAGGAACTACGCAGGTTCCAATGCACAGAAAAGTATCGGTGTGGAAACTTTTCAAAATACGATACATCGTAAACGGCTCGCACTAGACTCCTACAACAAACACCACTAACATTCTAATTTACCTATTTATAGTTGTTAATGTCAATAGGCACTGTTACATTTTTAAAAAATCACCTCATATTTTCACCGCAAATATTGCGGAAATGTAAAGTGCTATTGATGTGGACGCATAGGGTGATCGGGAACAGTCTGAAAAACTTGTTAATGATTTGCAGGAGAGGTTGCAACGAGAAATAGATCTTCAGAAAAAAAAACAGATGCGTGGCTCCATTTCTGAGCTATTTAACATTGAAGTTATCTAATAAAGTCGTTCAACACGCAGATTCGAGAACATGCACAAACTTAAACGTTGTAATGCGTAGACATCTGTGGGTCCATGCATTACTACTTGCTCAAATTCTCATTACCAGTTAAAATGTGCCATTCTCGGAAATGTTAAATTTAAGATAGGTGAGCAAAAGCTGCATTTGTTCGGTTTTACAAAGCTAATTGACGAACGCGTTTGGCAGCACCATCTTTGGCACGATGCATCAATTTGCGTGTGCAACGACATGCCTGGCTTACTTGAATGATAAATAACTCAGAGTGCAACGTATCGAATTTTTTTCTTAGCAATTATTTCTGAGTACAGCCTACCATGCAACAGCTTAAAGGCTTTCCAGACTGTTTCTGGCCACTCTGTGTACGATCCAGATCTCCTGAGCAATGTACGTATAACTTTTTATTGCAAGTATTTGAAAACTTCACTAACATTGAAAGTTTCTCATTTTCAAGTTATGAGAATCCAGTATCGCACAATGAAGTACTACTGTTTAAAATTTTTACTTTTGCTGACATTGCTCTTCATGGGTCGTCAGTATGGTGTAGAGTGTTCATGTCAAACACGTAGTTAAATTCTAAAAAAAGTTAATTAGGGACAATTGTAGTGCAATTATTCTTTTCGAAAATGACCAGCATGGTTAGGGGCCATGTATTATTCGAGCATGTTAACCCTGATATGACTTTTAATATGTTTCTTGATATGTGTACATTTGAGCAATCAGTGCATCTCCATAAAATTTTGTAGTTACAGATAATGATTTAAGCAATGGACATTATCATATTAATTTCGGTGGCTATATTTGTAAGTAATAGTGTAACTGGAGAGGGATCACTGAAATTGTAATCTGTGTGTTGAAGATGTGTTACGAAAATGTGAATGTAATCTGTTTGCTGTATATGTTCGATAACAATGCAATTCCATAATTTATTGAGCCGATGTTGCATCTGTAATCTCGGAGTTCCCTTGATATCTATACCTTTCATATCGTGTTTGAACTTTGGTGCTATAATATCCCGATATGCAGTATGAAGTGCGATGTAGTCTCCGCTGTGTGACACTGTAAATTAGTATTACCAGCTGAAGAGGACAAACGCTCTGAACTGCAAGATAAATTTTTTAACCCTAGCACTGAATCGTTGCATTGTTTACTATATTTGAAATGTAGTTGGAAGGCGGTAACTAAAGGCGTAGCAACACTCGTTTCTTACCTATATGAATCTGTATCACAACTGTTCAGTGTACTGTTTAAACAAAGTGCAACATAGTTTGGATTGTGGCAGTGTAAATCACCAGAGAAGTGCACTTTAACCTGGGGCTTAAATCAGTAGCGCCAAGTGTGTTTCGTGATGTTACAGAACGAATGATTAAATGTTGTGATACATGTGAACAAATGTTGATTTCTTTAAAGTGTGATAGAAAGATTGAACTATTCTTGTCAACTAGTGCAGCTTAATCTGAAAGTTGGATCGCTAATGTGAATGTGTAAGTCAAATGTACTTTTTCTTCACACTCAGAGGACAATTGAGTTACAGCACTAGTGCTACATGAGTTTGAGAGCGTTTTGGGACATATTTTTAGGTTTTCTGTTAAATAAAACAGGCAGTTTCATTTTGGTGCAAAGATCGAATTTTTGATCATGACCAGAGATCTCCAGTTATACTTGTCTACTATGATAAGCATCCAATGTGTATGTGTACTGTAAATCTCTAAGTATTTTTATAAATAATTTTATTTTGTTGCAAATACTTATCTTTAGAGATACAAAATTTTCCTCTTTATTGATTGTTTTCAGTTCTGTCTCTGATTGTGTCGTGTCTACATTTTCTACTTGGTGCATATCAAACATAACTATGTCATCAAAACACATAGTTCTTAGTACAGTTTGTTATGAAAGACTGGTGGAAAATTTGGCATACATGGTTAAACGTGCTGCCACAGGTAAATTCAAGATAAAAAGTAATTAAAAAAGAGATATTAGCCAGTCAAAAACGTTAATAATTTTTTTTTGGTGTACTATCTTCTCCCCACACCTTATCCCCACCACTATGAAATGGTGATTGGTCAGTACTTTTTGTATCATAGTCTCATTTAGATCTACGAGGAGGTTTCAGATATTACTGCAGCATGTTATTGTGGCACATAAGGCTCTTGTAGAAGAGTAATCGGGGCAGTTTGGACGTGGGAATATCATTCCGACATTTAATTTCAGTCTACAGTCAGGTTTTAGTTACTAAGTGAAAGTTGCACAATAACTGCCCTCTTACATTACCTAACACTTTATTTTAGCTAATATGTGTTTCATAGAACAATAGTACAGACAATGCAGACGATGTAATAACGTTGACATAACCACTCTGTGTAGTTTATGTATTTTACATGTGGTAACAACAGTGTGACGTTTTTGTATTGAACTGTTGTAATTATAAAGCAGGAAAATAACTAATCTAAAATGATTCTCTCATAACAAAGATACGTAAACAAATAAATTAAACAGTCAATCACATCATCACATCTTGTTTGGTACAGTTATAGAACAAAAAATACGGGCAATTTATATGCAGAGATATTTAATTGTTGCAAGTTTCGGAAAAGTCTGAAATGGTGTGTAAAGATTATTGGGAGCAGCTATGTGCTCTCATTCTTGAGTACTGGATGATTACAGTCTGGGTAACTTGCACACTTCGAGATACACAGCCTCAAGATATAAACACAGTTTATAAATTTGATACTATGTTAAATCTTCATCACAAGGTTACAGCCAGATCAGGATTACAGCCAGATCAGGACAACAGTTTAAAGTTTTGAATTCGGTCGAGAAGTATATGAAATATGGAAAACGAAACTGGAAGACCCTGGAGAGGCAACCTTCAAATGAGATTGCGCCGTGGGTCAGTGGTTCAGTGAAGACTTGGCCGATATACACGTAGGGATTCACTGAATGAAATGGAACAGTGGCATTGACGGTATGCTAAGCTCTTCCTGCAGCGACCGCAAGCTCATCACAGTACTTTTCCACCTGCCAACTGTAGTGTTATACATTGGGGGGTTAGACATTATTCTAATTGTACATTAAAAGCTTCTTCAAAGGAAACTGGGATAACAAACTGGATGAATCTTAATTCCATTATTATTCTGTAAAGAGCGAGTGCAGATTAGGGATGGGGAAAATCGGCTGGATAAAACCTATACCGGTATTTTAGCTCTGAATAATTGGCATTTGTTCCGCCGAAGTTATAACAGGTATTTTCATTTTTTACTAATGACTGGGTGTAAAAAAAGATATCAACTTGCCATAACAGTGGTGCTAAAGTTTTTGGTTTTTAAATAAAACCTTTTTTCGAAAAACGAGTTTGGGAGGAATTTCTGTGGCTTCTGAAAGTCTGGTATTATCTTTGCATGATAGTGATGAAAAGAGTCAACTTACATATCAACACATTATAGAATGAGTATTTATAAGCAGATTGGGCAATAAATACAGCCACTGGTGAAAGTAATTACTGACATTTTATCTACGGTATTGTAATTTTTCCTAGAAAATGATATAGTTTACTATCTGAAGTCCTCATTTAAACTTTGGAAAGAGCATATTGAATAAGTTGGGTTCAAATTCCCACAAAAAGGGTAGATATATGAATTTTGTTTCTATGAAATAACAAAAGAGAAAGGAATTTATGGCAACAGTAAGAATTCATTCATAGAATACAATAAAATAGAAAGTGTTGATCTACTGCCTGAGTCTAGATAAATGTCTTTATCTGCTTGTATCCCTTGGAAAGTGACAACCTAACACGAAACATAGTGCTCTGCAACATCAGTTTCACCCTTTAGCACTGACTGTTCGTAATTCCCAAATAGTGGTATGATCCTCGATTACAACATTACTTTTTAGCAGAGATATAAAAAAATTGGAATGAGTTTTTTGCAGTATTCAACCACTCGTCAGTTTTCGAGAAAGGAAGTGAACTATGGGTGCACCTAGTTTTCTTTACCTATTTTATTTGACATGTCGATTCTCTGTATCTTGGAATATATAGTGCAGAAGTCTGGATATTAATTCGACGTCTAAATTTATTGCTCGAAATGATAGCAACATCTATAGTTTCATAAACAGATTATTCTGAGCGGTTGTAACTGTCAGGATAAACTGGACATGAAGAAAAAAGAAAGAGACTGGCACAACCGAAAACCGTTGGTTTCAGCGATAACTGTCATCCCTCCTGCAAAATAAAAGCATTCCTAAAGAAACTACTAAATGTTTCTCGCTGCAATCCAAATTTACCCAGTATTTGGTGTGGGCTGTGGTATAATTTGCCGAAGAAGTGTATAGATCGGAATTACTACAGTGTGTCGCCTTGACGAACCGTTTCACGCTCAGATTTCCTGTGTTGTAAGTAAACACGAACACAGTTTCGCTTTCCTTTTAACACGAGCTCATAATCCTGTATAATAGGCAATTATGTTCCAATTTAAAGGAAAATTGTAGCATTAACGTTTGAGAGTGGTCTTGTGATGTCTGCTTAAGAGGTACTTTGGAGGGGTAAGAGGGTTAGATATACGGGATCTGCTGTTAAGCGGGCGCTTCTCATATCCTGGTCGGGCCTCGGCTTGCCTTGTGCGGGCAGTGTGCCAGCACGGACTGCCATTAACGGCGCCTGCCGGAAGGAAGCCGCCCGGATTAGCCCCTCCGGTCACCACACACACACACACACACACACACACACACTAACAGTGTAGCAGACCCCATAATGAAGGGAGTCCTGGAGAGATAGTCAAACAGTCATTATGCAGCCATACACCCAATATCACCCCGTTCTACTAATACCCTAATTTCCTTTCGCCTTTGGAATTACTGTAAGGAAAAAAAGTAGCATAAGATACTAATGGCGGAATAACAAGAGCGCTTTATAGATCGCCAGCACAATTTTTATTTACTCAAAAATCGTCTTTCCACTTCTTAGGCTGTTCTCAATAGATGATAAGAAATAACTCAAAACGGAATAATATAGGTATGGCTGACATGATATGCTTGTGGTTTTCTACAAACGATGAAGTTAATTCAGCATTAGAATATCTAAATTCTTAATACATTAAATTTAAGTTCAGAGTTGAGCTTGGAGGATCTTCTACAGCTTTCATGGACAGTTATTTAGAATATACCGGGGAGCAACAGTTGCAGTGCTGTAATCCCTGCAAACTCACAGATTTCGGTTGGTCACGAATATGATCTTTACACTTCAGCGTGCATCACATGATATGTTTCACTATATATCGCGTCACTAGCGTTACTGAAATTTTGATTTGATCACTACTAACTAATAGGACATAAGACTTTTCTTCCTTCATTTTTGAGTATGTGCTGTCCTGTTATCCTGGAAGTATACTCGTAGGCGAATTAATGTCTCCAATTCAAGGGATGTATTTCAAAGCCAGCCCATTCTTACACACCGTGCTAGACGGCGCATTGGTTAATGTGCTGAAGTCGCATTGAAGAGGAAACGCTTTCATATTCTGGTCTGGCCATCCACTCTGATAATTACCATGCTTTCCAAGAGCCGCATGGTTATTTCAAAGAATTTCTCTGAAACGAACTCGACTGATTTTCTCTCCATCCTTTTGTCATTCGGTCTTGCACTCCGTCTTCAGTGACCGCGTCATCTACTTATTTCCTTCATTGGTACAGACCGCATACAATATGACGTAGTATCTGGTATTTCTTAACGTGTTGTATTAATTCCTCCGAGTAACATTTCATTTGTCGCTCCTGTAAGGACGTCCCTTAATTTGCTTATCATTAGGGTCAAATTGAGAAATTAGTGCATATATGCATGAACAGATGTACTACATGAAGACATGTTCGACAGAGCAGGCAGGGAAAACGTTTATGTTGCAGTAGCTGTATTAACACTCGCAACTAATCTGGCAACTGAGAAACCACCGAAAGGTTGATTTAGGGTAACCTATGTTCTTCGCTTATTCTTGCATTCTAATTTAATACAGAGGAAAGCAGCATAAGTCACTGGACAAGTTCTTTGTGCCTCATATTGAGCATCTGTGAAACCAACATAATTGACACGTGTAAATTTCGTAAGCTTAAGTGCTCCGTGCAACAAAAACTGAAAGTGCTTTTTGTCATCTTCAGTAATGATACGTCTTGATGGGAATGATAAATCATTCACGAAGTACGGTGTAGGATGAAGGCTGCTAGAGTTCTCTAACATACAGCTAAGTTCAGCAGGGGTACAGATGAAGCAATGGTGGCAGTCTACCATTTCCACCGATTAACAACTACGGGCAGTGTAGTCGATGGGAAATATGCACGTAGCCAGTCTCTTTCTTTTTTCTTCATGTCCAGTTTATCCTGACAGTTACAACCGCTCAGAATAATCTGTTTATGAAACTATAGATATTGCTATCATTTCGAGCAATAAATTTAGACGTCTAATTAAGATCCAGACTTCTGCATTATATGTTCCAAGATACAGAGAATCGAAATATCAAATAAAACAGGTAAATAAAACTAGGTGCACCCATAGTTCACTTCCTTTCTCGAAAACTGACGAGTGGATGAATACCGCAAAAAACTCATTCCAATTTTTTTATCTCTCTGCTAAAAAATATTGTTGTAATCGAGGATCATACCGCTATTTGGGAATTACGAACAGTCAGTGCTAAAGGGTGAAACTGATGTTGCAGAGCACTATTTTTCTTGTTAGGTTGACACTTTCCAAGTGATACAAGCAGAAAAAGACATTTTCGTTTACCGCTGCCTTGGCCGCTTCCTGACTCCTTATAATTTTACCGAAAGTGTAATATTCAGTTAATCAGAAATGATAGTTGTCTTTGGTGTTAAATCTTTCTCAATGTGCAGGGCACAGTCTCTTGTTACAAAGTCTCCTTGGGCGGACAAGGCGCAATTTGGTGACATTAACGTGGATGGCAGTTAATTGACACAGAAAAGTGACTGGAAGAATTTACAGTGCAGTGTAGTATGTCTTTGAATTTTTAAGTAATTTGCCTTCAAGATCATTCACCTAACAAATGCAAAGATGTTAGACTGTTTTGATCATGGAAGAACTACTTCTCGAATTTTAATCTTTCGTGGATATTTAATTCCTTCACTCACTATTTCTAGTAGAGTTGAGCAAAAATAGATTAAACACTTCTGTAACGTTTGTTACCAGCACAGAATGCTTACAGTCTAGCATGTAAACTAAAACTTCAAAATCGTTCAAATGGCTCTGAGCACTATGGTACCTAATATCTGAGGTGATCATTCCCATAGAACTTAGAACTACTTAAACCTAAGTAACTTAAGGACATCACACATATCCATGCCCGAGGCAGGATTCGAACCTGCGACCATAGCTGTCGCGCGGATCCGGACTGAAGCACCTAGAACCGCTCGGCCACAATGGCTATACGATGTTGTGGTCTCCTGACCTTCATTGCTTACAGATTCCGCCCTCACAATCATATTCCGCACATCAAGACACTTCATTCGAACCCAAACTCGATAAGATAAAGTCAATGTTGTATGAATTCATGTAAATGATATGCAAATAACAAGTAAATCGCAAGTGCGCACCAAGGTTGAAATACTCGAGGCTGGCGTACACACACACATTCAAGAAATGATGGTCACAAAAGCTTTTAGTTCGGGAGAGGCGAACTGCATGCTAGGCAGCCGGTCACTTGAGAGGACGAGTCAACCTATCTACGTCAGCCGGCAGCGGCCCGTAGAGCAGACAGCAGACAGGGCTTAAAAGAAATTCTGCTACATTGTGTGGGAGCGCCCAGCCTAGGCATTCTTTACAAACATAGCACGCAGTTTGAGGTTTTCACAGAGAGAGAGCAAATGCCGATGCTACAGATTTCCGGATTGGTCACCTTAAACGAAACGTCATTCTCCCCTGTTAGAAGAGCAATGCTGATTGGCAGACGATATTCCTGACGCCTTGAGCTGAAGGAGTAATGGAAGAGATGGAAAGATATACCCTTGCACATCTGGCGTGGAGAGTGGCCGTTCCGTTGTCGCTCTTGGAGCGAGAACATGTAACGAGAGCATGTGCGCTCGTTCCTGTACTCAAAGAGCGAGGATCAAGTCTCTCCTCAGTACTTCACTGGGAGAGCACCTCTGTCAAGTGCGAATCAGGGTGTGACTCTATATTGAGTCCTCGCGATTCAGCATTGTTCACTGTGTTGACCGACACACTTATTGTGTGGAGTGAACGGACAGAGTTATAGTTAAACACCTGTGAGCGAATTTTTGAGTGGCATTGTGGTGGACTGGTTATCTGACTGATGTACCACGCCAATAGTTAGACTAGGGGCGAATAGGAGTCCTTGACTTCATCAAGGCATAGGGAGAGTTTGATTGGCGAAGGTGAATCCAGATAGAACGAGAGTTATCTTATTTGTCAGCAGTGAGCGGCGCAGACAGCAGTCATCGCAGCTTACGGTATCGTGCGCTACAGCTCTTCCGAGCCCCATATTTCCTCCACAACAGTACATTTCACTGCATTTCACACGCCACAGCCTCGACCGTACCTAGCAACATTCTAACGGATAATTATTCAATTTGAGTAGGCACGGCTCTCGCCATTCTGCCAAGTCAATAACAATCTTAAACTTTGTACAGAAATTTCATTAGCGATTCCTATCCATTCCGAAAAGAGCCCGGAAGTAACTTGTTCAGTTCATAACTAAAAGTGCCATTGTGATTTCTCAGAATTTTTGCAAAAAAAAGAAAAAAATTTCGTAGTTTCATGTTTTTCTTACACTAACTCGCAGTACTCCAGTACACAAGTACCCTACGTAAGAAATTTTATGAATTTTGGTGTCATTTCCTTACAGCGGACGACTCCAGAAGATATTTACTGCTGAAGGTTTTTCAGGCATTTCTCTTTAGAACGTTAGGAGCGTCTGTCTGGCTTCTGTAGTAGTGTGGGGGTGGAAATTTGCGTCTTGCAGGAGCCACAGGGTAAAGGGTACATCTCAGATTAATCCGTTGCGCAGAATGACAGAATAGCTCCCACACGCTCACACGGCCAGCTTAAAACTTCCAACAAGTAGTTCTAATTTTATATCTAAAAACTTCACAATTTCTTGAGCACCTCACTCGCTCCACAAGGTGCGATGTACCGCCGGTTTATGTGGTAGTGTCCTCAATATTATATAGGTTAACGAGTATTTTGTGAGTACATACCTCAGACAGGCAGTATCTGGAGGTAAACAAAAATGGTTTGCAATTATTTCCCTCATTGAAACAGTAATCTACATACTAAGGGACAAAGTAGGTGTACCTGAGTACGGAACGTCTTCGGCACTGAATCTGCCTTTCTGTTATATTCATCACTCATACCCAAGCACTGGAAAGATTTCCCGGAAGCTCCCATTCATTGTCCTGTTCAGCCTTTTTCAGTGGTGGGCTGGACGGTCTATTGGTCAATGTATGGATATTGCATGTTTGTGTGCTTTATGGCGACATGATTTTGTATTCGTGATTTTGTCTATTGTTGTTGTTGATTTCTGAAAATTTCGAAGTTGTATTCCTTGTTAATATTATCGACTGTCAAGTTTGGAGAATTTATTCGACAAATTAAATGCGTTACTGAAAAAGACAAAAGTAAGATTAGCCTACCAAAGGCAAACACAATCTAAAACAACGAATTCACTGAGGGAAAAGAAAACTACCAATTGACTCAAACTGAGGCATTTACAAAATCAAATGTCAAGATTGCGATAAAACTTATATAGGACAAACAGGAAGAAATTTCGTAACTAAGATGTAAAGAACACACCAGAAATAACTATACAAACCAGTCCCCTTTCTTCAGTCACATGGAAACAGAAAACCGCAGTTCAGACCAGATAGAACGAGCAACGAAAATATTACATTTAATATGGTACGGAATAACCGTGAATGTCTTGGAAGGCTGGCTGGAAGGAACAGAAATTTATATACACATGTATAACTAACCACAATGAATATTAAACAAACAGATCTTAAACACAAATACTGTATTGAAAATGTTATTACATTCTTTACAGGCGAATAAAAAACTGGTAGAAGCTGACCTCAGGGAAGATCTGTTAGGATTCCAGAGATATGTTGGAACACGCGAAGCAATAGTGACCCTTCGACTTATCTTAGAAGATAGATTAAGGAAAGGCAAATATACGTTGCTAGCATTTGTAGGGTTAGAGAAAGCGTTTGACAATGTTGACCGAAATACTCTCTTTCAAATTCTGTAGGCGGCAGGGGTAAAATACAGGGAGCCAAAAAGCTATTTAAAATCTGTACGGAAACCAGATGGCAGTTATAAGAGTCAAGGGGCATTAAAAGGAAGAAGTGGTTGAATAGGAAGTAGCCTCTCCCCGATGCTATTCAATCTGCATATTGAGCAAGCAGTAAAAGAAACAAAAGAAAAATTTGTAATATGAATTAAAATCCATGTAGAAGAAATAAAAACTGAGGTTTGCTGATGACATTGTAATTGCCAGAGACAGCAAAGGACCTGGAACAGCAGTTAAACGAAATGGAAGGTGTCTTGAAAGGAGGACATAAGATGAACATCAGCAAATGTGGGACGTGAGTCACAAGAAAACGCAAGGACAGGCTTGTTGTTTACAAAGGTTCATTACACATATATCCAAAAACATTTTCACAAAACCTTTTACAAACCGGCCTTCCAACAGCCATCAATAACAAATATAATAAAAAACCTTACACAGTCTTTGTAAGATTATACATAATGAAAGAAGTTAAGCAAAGATCCTTCTTTTTAACTAAATAACAAATACTCCCAGATAAATATAGATGACAGACATAATTGCCCACAATTTTAACAGGAATTTACCGGGAATAGATTCCCATTGGCAAAACAAGCAACAGTACAGAATATTAAATGACAAATATTAAATAAAAGAGCAAAATCCCAACGGGAATCTTATACCAATAAAACAGATCACAGAACAACGGAATTCCACCTCTTGTATAGTACTTATTCCACTTAACTCACTCGAGAAATCCCTTTCAAGTATAACGACAATATTAGGCAGAAAAGTTTAAGTTCCACGCAATAGCGGACACAGCCTAACGGATGACCCACCCTAAAACAAGAATGACCAAACTAATAGAAACAGGGGCGCACCTTGCAGCAGCCCGAACACAATGACGAGAGGACCCTCCAAATAATTAGAAGAGAGAATACTCGTCAACTGCTGGGGCGAGCACCGACTCTGACAGGATACAGCCAGGTAGACCGAGCGTCACCAAGACGTAGATGGCCGAGCCGACGGCGTCCGAACATATTTCAATCAAGGCGCCACCTCCTGTGTTGTTGAAACCGCATCTGGTTGTGCCCGCCGCTCGTAGTTCACTGTAGTATTAAAAAAATTATTGTTGTTGTTGTTGTGGTCTTCAGTCCAGAGACTGGTTTGATGCAGCTCTCCATGCTACTCTATCCTGTGCAAGCTGCTTCATCTCCCAGCACCTACTGCAGCCTCCATCTTTCTGAATCTGCTTACTGTATTCATCTCTTTGTCTCCCTCTACGATTCTTACCCTCCACGCTGTCCTCCAATACTAAATTGGTGATCCCTTGATGCCTCAGAACATGTCCGACCAACCAACCCCTTCTTGTAGTCAATTTGTCCCACAAACTCCTCCCCAATTCTATTCAATACCTCCTCATTAGTTATGTGATCTGCCCATCTATAGCATTCTTCTGTAGCACCACATTTCGAAAGCTTCTATTCTCGTCTTGTCCGAACTATTTATCGTCGATGTTTCACTTCCATACATAGCTACACTCCATACAAATACTCTCAGAAACGACTTCCTGACATATATGTACTCGATGTTAACAAATTTATGTTCTTCATAAACACTTTCCTTGCCATTGCCAGTTTAAATTTTATATCCTCTCTACTTCGACCATCATCAGTTATTTTGCTCCCCAAATAGCAAAACTCCTTTACTACTTTCAGTGTCTCATTTCCTAATCTAATTCCCATATCATCACCTGATTTAATTCGACTACATTCCATTATCCTCGTTTTGCTTTTGTTAATATTCATTTTATGTCCTCCTTTCAAGACACTGTCCATTCCGTTCAACTGCTCTTCCAAGTCCTTTGCTGTAAAAAAAAAAGTAAAAAAAAACAAACAAAAACAAAGGACAGACAACCAAACCAAAGGACACAACACAAACCCTCTTATTTCAGAGTTAAGCGCCCCCCACCCCATCTTTAAATATAGTACCCTTAACACATGCAAGACCTCAAACAAATAGCATTCACTTCTTACAGATTATAATTCTTTAATCTTACAGGCGGACCCCAGTACCAAGCATCAAGTCTGGAGAAGTTAACGGTCTGCCGAACCAAGAGCGTTAAAACCCATAGTACAAGACACCATGAGATACTCAAGTAACATTACAAGCACACTAAACATGGCCTGAGCTCTGCCCTAGAATGATTCATGCAGCCTTCACACTACTCAACTTATACCGGAATCAAGAGTGAATTCCTTATTCCCGCCACGGCGTGGACTATCACATACAAATCACAGTTTCCGGCTGTGACCACCAATTACGATCAGATTGATCACTAAACACAACATCAAAGAAACAGCAGTTGCCCACCATTAGTAGCAGCGAACGACGAGAATCCACATAGCATCCATAGGCATTCAGAATCAGGTAGTACAATATAGACACTTCCTAGTGCATTGGGGGCCATCACCACCAGCCCGCCGCCGACACACTCCTCAAATCATAACACAATGCCTCGAGAAACCAACGCTCCTCAGTAATGGTCACTCTAAGACTCGCCAACACAGCATATGCCCAAGCAACGGGCAAGCACGACCACGTGGGCCCCGGAGCAGAAAACAAAGATAGCCATAACCGGAAGCGCCGAGCTTAAATAGCGACCAGAAGAGGAAAACCAAAGAGAAAACGCGCATGCCAGAACGAGCGGGATTACTGCCCTAGTAGATAAGAGAATCACTGGCGCCAGAGACTCCTCCACGGCTCAAAAAGCAAAATCAGGATAATTGAATGTAATCGAATTAAACCAGATGATGCTGAGGGAATCAGATTAGGAAATAAGACACTTAAAGTAGTAGAGTAGTTTTGCTATTTGGGGAGCGAAATAATTAACCATGGTCCAAGTAGAGAGGATATAAAATGTAGACTCGCTATGGCAAGGAAAGCGTTTATGAAGAAGAGAAATTTGTTAACATCGAGTATAGATTTAAGTGTCAGGAAGTCGTTTCTGAAAGTATTTGTATGGAGTGTAGCCATGTATGGAAGTGAAACATGGACAGTAAATAACATAGACAAGAAGAGAATAGAAGCTTTAGAAATGTAGTGCTACAGAAGATTTCTGAAGATTAGATGTTTAGATCACGTAACTAATGAGGAGGTACTGAATAATTGGAGAGAGGATGAATTTGTGGCACAACCTGACCAAAAGAAGTGATCGGTTGGTGGGACACATTCTGAGGCATCATGGGGTCAAAAATTTAGTATAGGAAAAGGACATAACCTTCTTGTTGTCGCATTTTTGTTTAGCGTTTAGTAAAAAACTGGGCTCGCTGTATCAAGGATCAAAGTGAAACACATTTTCTGTCTGTCCTTTTGATATTTAATATTTAGCAGTAAAACACTGTGCTTATAGCCCCGCTAAATTAGGTGCCGATATTAACTCACCTTGAGAAATTTCCTCCTGAAAACGAATAATTCTTTTTTTTATTTCCGGTCGTCAGTCCTGAAGGGACGAATTTTGAAAATGATTCTGTTCGTTTAACTAGCTTGGATAAATATGAACATTAGCTCTCTGTATCAGAATGAACCACTCAAGAACTTCGACGACTTACTTTTCTCAATAAATACTCAACGCAAATTTTAAAAACATCCGAAGTTAGTTTTTTTTTTTTTTTGCAGATTATTTTACTTTAGTTTTGATAAGGTAAACAAATGAATTCAGTGAAGAATGCGATCCAGCGTAGTTGTATGTCTACACATTATTATACAAATACACCCTTAAATACAATATTAAACGTAGTATTATCCACTTAATGACTTTAAGAAAGGATTTAAGCAAAGTACTTAGGCAAAGTAAAGTACTATTTGAAATGAAAGTGTTACCGTATTAATCCAGAAAGCACTTTCACCAATGCTATTTTTGACGCTAATGTGGATCTCCTTTACAAAATTAATTAACAAACAAAATTTCGCTAGCCTGCCTTCTCTGCAGTAGTCTCTGAGTAATTAGATAGACCAAACATGTCTTTATCTACTTTTTGGAAACCATTCTTGATGTAGTTTTTGCACCATTTTAGTTTTGTCTGGAAATAGCTTGCAGCCGTGGCTACAGTTCACCAGAGACGTCTTGTTACTACGAAATAACTAATTATCGCCTTCCGCCACAAATTGTACCAATGTTAGCGCACAATATACAAAACGTGATGAGTGCCCCATTACGTTTCTATTCTCTACCGCTGGTCGCTGTCTATTCCTTCATTTCAGTCAGTCTGCCGCCTCCTCGTTCCAAAGAAATTTTTGAGCAACGAAAAGCGACAAGGCTACCTGTCAACTACTATTGCAAACAATTCAGAAAAGACATCTGTATGGTGCAAAAATTGAACATTGATCCTAAGTAATGAAAATTGTGAGGTAATCCACATAAGTGCTAAAAGAAATCCGTTAAACTTCGGTTACACGATTAATCAGTCAAATCTAAAGATCGTAAATTCAGTTACATACTTAGGAATTACAATTACGAACGGCATGAATTGGAAAGAACACATAGAAAATGTAATGGGAAAGGTGAACCAAAGACTGCCGTTTATTGGCAGAACACGTAGAAGGTGCAACTGATTTATTGAAGAAATGGGCTACACTACGCTTGTCCGTCTTCTTTTGGAGTACTGCTGCGCGGTATGCGATCCTTACCAGGTAGTGTTAACGGAGTACATTCAGTAATTTCAAGAATGAGCAGCACGCTTTGTATTATCGAGAAATAGGGAAGAGAGTGTCATGGACGTGATACAGGATTTGGCGTGGACGTCGTTAAAGCAAAGTCGTTTCTCGTTGCTGTAGGATCTTCTTACGAAATCACCAACTTTCTCCTCCGAATGTGAAAATATTTTGCTGGCGCCAACCTACGTAGGGAGAAACGATCATGTTAATAAAATAAGGGAAATCATAGCTCTTACGGAAAGATACAAGTGTTCGTTTTTCTCGAGACCTGTTTGAGAGTGGAATAATAGAGAATCATTCAGGAGGTGGTCCGATGAACCGTCTGCCAGGATCTTAAGTGTTAATTGCAGATTATCCATACGGATGTAGACGTACATAGGGACGCTGTTCCCTGGGCCTGGCTATTGCACATTTCTCACACAGAAAAAGTGTTTCAGAAACGGGACCAGCCAACAGAAAAACATGTCATCTCACCGGCCTAGCGATGCTGGATATCACTCTTTTTAATATATTACTCTTCAGTAGGAGTTCAGAATTTACAGAAATGTTTAATTTAAATATTTTCAGTAAATGGAATGTTCGATTGCTAATCACAACGAACCAGAGGTGTTGAATACGTAATACCGAGCGAGGTGGCGCAGTGGTTAGCACACTGGACTCGCATTCGGGAGGACGACGGTTCAATCCCGTCTCTGGCCATCCTGATTTAGGTTTTCCGTGATTTTCCTAAATCGCTTCAGGCAAATGCCGGGATGGTTCCTTTGAAAGGGCACGGCCGATTTCTTTCTCCATCCTCCCCTCACCCGAGCTTGCGCTCCGTCTCTAATGACCTCGTTGTCGACGGGACGTTAAACACTAATCTCCTCCTTGAATACGTAATGCAACACTTTATTTCTCGGCTAATTTGAATTAGAAATGTGGTATTTGTTGTGAGACATCGTGGAATATTCGCGCTTCAGCCCCTATGGTTTCATGAAGTTCTGCTAGGTGGCAGCGCTATACTAGCCTTTAAAACGGCGTTTGTAAAGGCGGTGCTTTCCAAGCAGGAAGCTGTCACTGTGTTTCTTAAGCGCTGAATGTCTAAGGAGACATGGCAATGAACAAAAGCACTGTGAGTCGTTGGGCGAGGCGCCTGTCTTTATCGCAACAAGGTCGCGCAAACCTGTCGGATCTCCCACGTGTCGACCGTCAGCACACAGCTGTGACTCCTGCATGTTGGAACGTGCGGACACTTATTATTCGCGGTGATCGACGCATCATAATAAAACATATCTTTGCCCAACTGGACGTCTCTTTGATAGGGGTGACACACTTGCCCCTATTTGGGTTACTTAAAGGTGTGTATGCGCTCGGGTCTTGTCTAAGAAGACTAGAAAAAGCTATGGGGAGATTACTGATGCAGCAAGACGTTGGCTTCGACGTCGCCCTGTAGAGTGCGCGCATGTAGTCCCTCGCAGTCAGATGGCTTAAGGCCGTCGCATTGTGTAAGATTATGTTGAAAATGTGGTTTTGTAGCCAGAAGTGTGGGGAATAATACGGTGTATTGGGATTCTGAATGAAACCTACCTGCCATCAGGGAAATAAATGTATTGCATTACTTATTTAACGCCAGTCGTAATTTAACAACATTCTAGTAAAATCGTCGTTAAATGGATAAGAAGAAGTAACAACACTCTGTTGTTGTGGCCTTCAGCCCAGAGACTGGTTTGATGCTGCTCTCCATGCCACTCTATCCAGTGCAATCCTCTTCATCTCCCAGTACCTACTACATCCTACATCCTTCTGAATCTGTTTAATGTTTTCATCTCTTAGTCTCCCTCTACTATTTTTACCCTCCTCGCAGCCCTTCGATGCTAAATCGGTGATCCCTCGATGCCTCAGAACATGTCCTACCAACCGATCCCTTCTTCTAGTCAAGTTGTGCCACAAACTCCTCCCCAATTCTGTTCAATACCTCCTCATTACTTATGTGATTTACCTATCTAATCTTCTTCTTTCTTCTGTAGCACCAAATTTCGAAAGCTTCTATTCTCTTCTTGTCTAAACTATTTATCGTCCACGTTTCACTATCATACATGGCTACACTCCACACAAATACATACAGAAAAGACGTCCTGACACTTACATCTATACTCAATGTTAACAAATCTCTCTTCTGCAGAAACGCTTTCCTTACCATTGGCAGTCTACATATTGCTCCCCAAATAGCAAAACTCATCTACTACTTTAAATGACTCATTTCATAATCTAATTCCCTCAGCATCACCCGAATTAATTCAACTACATTATATTATCCTCGTTTTGATTTTGTTGATGTTCATCTTATATCCTCCTTTCAAGACACTGCCCATTCTGTTCCATTGCTCCTCCAGTTTCTTTGCTGTCTCTGACAGAATTACAATGTCATCGGCGAACCTCACAGTTTTTATTTCTTCTCCATGGATTTTAATTCCCGCTCCGAATTTTTCTTTTGTTTCCTTTACTGCTTGCTCAATATACAGATTGAATAACATCGGAGATAGACTACAACCCTGTCTTACTACATTTCCAACCACTGCTTTCCTTTCGTGCCCCTCGACTCATATAACTGCCATCTGGCTTCTGTACAAACTGGAAATAGCCTTTCGCTCCTTGTACTTTACCCATGCCACTTTCAGAATTTGAAAAAGAGTATTCCACTCAACTCTGTCAAAAGATTTCTCCAAGTCTACAAATGCTAGAAACATAGGTTTGCCTTTCGTTAATCTATTTTCTAAGATAAGTCGTAGGGTCAGTATTCCCTCACGTGTTACAACATTTGTACGGAATCCAAACTGATATAACGACGTAAATTTAATCGTGATGACGTTCCATTACAAAATCAGAAGACTGACGACAGAAAAAAAGTAAAACAGACCAAGGCCACGGGCGGTGTTAAACGGTATTGGCATGAAGTCTTCTGGGGTTGAAAAAATTTTGACCCATGTGGTTGTTTGAAATGCTAGTCGCTCGTTTTGTGCTGCATATTTCGACAATCTATAAAGACCGACTCACTCTTGTTGCGTCTGTATATGTCTCATAGTGTGAGGCCGCAAAACTTCCTATCGCCGCCCTGTATGTGTTATCACTTTCATTAGTTTCAGCTGAGCCGTTGAACTCTGCCTCGCTAAGTGGGTACCGTCGAAACTGAGTCTTAGGTAATGGAACCTACAGGTGACGATGACTCAGCGTTCCTCTCCCATATTCCGTCCCTCCTCACCGCGTACTCGGTTCTTCTCCCCAGTGGCGGACGCTGCCAACTTTTTTAATCTTACGGATGACCTGGCGGCTCAACTCTCCGGCCTGTTTAATACAGCCGGTTCCCTTCCGCCGGCTCACGAACTCACGGTTGTTTTACAACTCCGAGTTGTGTCGCTTCGCTGATGGGAACTTAACTAGAAGCGTTCGAGAGCGTGTTAAAGCATTAAACAAGTGCCTCGTCGCTTTATTAGATCACCGTACTCGGCAAACTTGCCGACTCGGTCCGTGTAGAAAGTCCGTGTGCCATGAATATCGATTTCCTTCAAGAGGTTTCAGACGTTCCTTAAGCAGTGGCAAAAAGTTGGCACCACCCGGTGGCTGTGCTACTTAACTCGCTAAAGAGTATCATTAGCAGAAAAAAGTAAGTGCAACATGGACACGAGGTAACTGTATACCTTCGGTCGAATATTTAATATCTAACATTATGAAACCCTACTTAAGAGCCGGTATGTTTACCTTTGACACGGATAACAGCGGCGACGTATCGTGGCATGGAAGCAATGAGGCCATGTTAGGTCGGTGAATGAGTTGGCACCACAGCTGCACATACAAGTCACCTAATTTCCCTAAATTGCACCGAGCGATGTGGCGCAGTGGTTAGCACACTGGACTCGCATTCGGGAGTACGACGGTTCAAATTGTGTGAACCCGTGGTCTAGTGGTAATCGTCGTGCATTCTAAACTAAATAGTCGCCCGTTCATGTCCAACTGCATTTTTAAAACTGAACTAAATTCCGCATTAATCGTGGGAAATGGCAAGCTCGAATTCGACTACTTTTCAGCAGGATTCAGACATTCACATCTCGTATGACGACTAGCAAAAGATAAATGAATTTGCAAGACGTAATGCAAGGTTCGAAGATTATAAGGATGAACTAAAATCAAAGCAGAACCAGCTGAAGAAGTTGGCGTGTGATGAATTGACAGTAATGGACCCAACAGAATTTGTTCCATATTTTATGGGTGAAGCTTTCATCAATCAAGATACTGAATAAACAGAGAAAATGTTGGAGGAAGCCAAAAACAAGATATTATCAGAAACAAAGGATTTGGAGGATAAATGCAGTTATATAAAAAACCAAATGAGTGAACTGAAGACTTATCTTTCTGCTACATTTGAAAATCACATAAACCTTGAAGCAGATGATGACTGAGCCATTCCCTGTGAGAGATCGTTTGTACTTACATTTTCTTGTTTTACACTGTCATACGTGTTGATATTTGTTTCAAAAGAACACTGTGTTCAATTTTTTATGGACCCTGAGTGAACTGCAATGTATGATTAAACAAAAGTATTACCTCTCACATAAAAAAAAAGAAAAACCCGCGTCCGGCCATCCAGATTTAGCTTTTCCGTGATTTCCCTAAATCACTTCAGACAAATGCCGGAATGGTTCCTTTCAAGAGGGCACGGCCCATTTCCTTCCGCAATCCGAGCTTGTGCTCCGTCTCCAATGATCTCGTTGTCGATGGGACGTTAAACACTAATCTCCTCCTCTTCCCCTAAATTCCAGGAAGGGGTGGTGGGGACAGGGGAAGGGGGTGATGAGACCTGACGCAATGTCCAATGACATCCCAGATGCGTTCAAATTTCTCTGAGAACTATTGGACTTAACATCTTAGGTCATCAGTTCCCCAGAACTTTTTTTTTTTTTTGGTCATCAGTCTACTGACTGGTTTAATGCGGCCCGCCACGGATTCCTTTCCTGTGCTAACCTCTTCATCTCAGAGTAGCAAATGCAACCTACGTCCTCAGTTATTTGCTTGACGTATTCCAATCTCTCTCTTCCTCTACAGTTTTTGCCCTCTACAGCTCTCTCTAGTACCATGGAAGTCATTCCCTCATGTCTTAGCAGATGTCCTATCATCCTGTCCCTTCTCCTTATCAGTGTTTTCCACATATTCCTTTCCTCTCCGATTCTGCGTAGAACCTCCTCATTCCTTACCTTATCAGTCCACCTAATTTTCAACATTCGTCTATAGCACCACATCTCAAATGCTTCGATCCTCTTCTGTTCCGGTTTTCCCACAGTCCATGTTTCACTACCATACAATGCTGTACTCCAGACGTACATCCTCAGAAATTTCTTCCTCAAATTAAGGCCGGTATTTGATATTAGTAGACTTCTCATAGCCAGAAATGCCTTTTTTGCCATAGCGAGTCAGCTTTTGATGTCCTCCTTGCTCCATCCATCATTGGTTATTTTACTGCCTAGGTAGCAGAATTCCTTAACTTCATTGACTTCGTGACCATCAATCCTGATGTTAAGTTTCTCGCTTTTCTCATTTCTACTACTTCTCATTACACCATTTAAACCTAAATAACCTAGGGACTTCACACACATCCATGACCGAGGCAGGATTCTAACCTGCGCCCCTAGCAGTCGCGCGGTCCCGGACTGAAGCGCCTAGAACCGCTAGACCACCACGGCCGGCCCAGATGTGTTCGATCGGGTACAGATGTGACGAGTTGGAGGACCAGCACATCAATTGGAACTCATCACTGTGTTCCTCGAACCACTCCATCACACTCCTGGCCTTGTGGCAAATTCACATTATCTTCTTTAAAAATGACACTGGCGTCGGGAAACATGATCGTAATGAAGGGGTGTACGTGGCCTGCAACCAGTGTACGATACTCCTTGGCCCTCGTGGTGCCTTGCACGATCTCCACTGGATCGTTGGATGCCAACGTGAACGTCCCCCACAGCACAATGGAGCCGCCGTCCCGCAGTATAGGTGTCAAGGAGCTGTTCCTCTGGAAGATGACGGATTCGCGCCCTGTCATGGCATGATCAACAAGGTATCAGGATTCTCATCAGACTATGCAACGCTCTGCCGCCGCACCAGTGCCCAAGGTCACGAGTCCATTTCAGTCGCTGTTGCCGATGTCGTGTTGTTAACATTGGCACATGCGGAGGCCCATGGTTAGGAGTGTTCGGTTCACTGCGTGGTAGACACACTTGTACTCTGCCCTACATTAAGGTATGATGTTAGTTCTGCCACTGTTCGCCACCTGTTCTGTTTTTACGAGACTGCCCAGCGCACAACAAATGGTTCAAATGGCTCTGAGTACTATGGGACTTAACATCTGTGGTCATCAGTCCCCTAGAACTTAGAACTACTTAAACCTAACTAACCTAAGGACATCAGACACATCCATGCCCGAGGCAGGATTCGAACCTGCGACCATAGCAGTCGCGCGGTTCCGGACTGAGCGGCCGGCCAGCGCACAACATCCGACATCTGTAACGAGGGATGGTCGCCCAAGCCACGACGCCTGGACGTTGTTTCACTTTGGTTTCGCCACGTGTTGAAGACTAACCACAGGACTCCTCGAACACCTGACAAGTCGTGCAGTTTCCGAAATGCTCGTGCCCAGCCTTTGGGGCATCTCAGTCTATCCTAGGTGAAACTCAGATAGATGGCACGCCTTCGCCTTTCTATACGCGGACAGCACGTCACCGATACTACATGCACCATGCGTGTGTCTGACTAGCAGTCATTCCTCGCCAGGTGTTGTTTCTATCGACTGGACGGATTTATATCAATCAAGTCAGTGGTCATAATATTCTGGCTGAGCAATGGACACGGTAAAGAAAAATTGTTGGAAAGAAATAACTGCACTCTTAAAAAGGCCCATGGTAAACTGTTTTGCCATCCAATTTACTTAACGCAATTAATAGTCACGTAGGGCAAAAATTATTTTTTACCCTACATTGGATTAAGTGAATCTTAAAAAGGAGGAAGTAGCAATGATTTTTATTGTGTATTGGAAAAGTATTCATTTGGGTTTTGCGATTTAGGTGTTCGATACAAAAAAAAGTGAAAATGCTCATTTCATTTAACTGAAAATTCAAAAAATTTAGTCAACAGCGTAGAAGTGTGGGTTCAGTTAATGTTATTAATGTCTATCTGACGCAATTAAAAGGGCATAAGTTACCTAAACTCTCGAGGTAGCAAGACCCTCTTCACAGGACATTAATAATACTTGAATATCACAGGCGCCATAGGTTTGCAGAACTAAAAGTACAAAATTGGCGAACTCGAAGATTCACTTCTGTTATGCGCCGTCGTTGCTGTTACATTCCGTAGATATTCGTAACTTAACTCTTGTTATTCACGATATGCGCTAGACAGTCTGGAGACCACGAGGGAATGTGAAATGTAGTGCCAGTCAATACTAAATACTGGCTTCTGATTGAGAAAAAGCTTTACTATTTATGGTTCCAGTGGAAAGGGGTTAAATTCATTGGAACTGGACCGTACACAGATTCAAACCGGCAGTCTTCACTGGAGTCGGCTGTCTACGCCTGTTCGTGTAGATCCTTGCACACTTCAGTAATATTAAAAACAATATGTTTCCTCACCTTTTGACACAAGTTGTTTAAATGAGCCTCTTACCATCAAGTAAGAACATTAACATTTTTCTGCATAAACTTATCCGTAGCGTATAAATAAACCTCTAGCCGTCAGGAATTCATTAATTTCCCCACGTGAGAGATAAAGTCAAAGAACAATCCCGCGCGAAACACATGCATTAATCTTCCAGTGACATTTATGTAAATTTTTATGATGCTCCAAGCAGTATTGCCATCTTCGCTGTCAAACTTTTTGCTTTTGTACTCCTTATTTAATCACCGGCTGGCGGAACTTTCGACCGAGCGCGCCCTTTCTCTGTGGTAATGCCTTGAGGCGATACTATCGGTTTATTAAGAGTGAACTTTTCCTCCTCCAAAGAAGTGAGCGCCATTGTGAAACCACCTCGTCTTTCAAACTCATGTGTACGTCGTAATTAGATCCCAAAACCTTGATTAGATCCACGAGGGAGCAGTAACTGATGCGCAGAAGCAAACCCATTTCTGACGTTCAGCGCATGACGTCACTGAGGAGCAGCTCTTGGCGCGCGCGAAGTGTACGTCTGACCTTTGTGTTGTCGTGGTTCGTCCGTGTTGTGTTTCGTGCGTGTTGTCGTTTCCGTTTGGTTATCTTTGTAGGCGTTTTTATGATCATCCATCGCCATTCGAGGTAAAGAGCCGGATAAGACTTGTTGTTGGGAGCAAACGCATCGTCTGTTGAGCCAGATGAAGAAGGAAGATTCGTGACTGCAATTGTTTTTGGCAATATCCTGCCTGATATGTCTGAGGCGTTGGCAATGGTTGAAGGAGAGAAGGAGATAGAAGATTTAGATTTTGGAGTAGGAGAATCCGATGTGCCTCCAATGTCACTGGCTTCTGATTGTAGCACTGAAGGATTTAAATATCTTGCTGGATATGTAGCTTATCGATGCAGACAGTATGACAGATCACTGGCCACACCCACTGGGGAGTTACTGACACTGCCTGAGGAGACATCGAGAGGATGGCTGGGCATGGTTTCTCGTGGCGGTTTGCTTGTGCCTTCAGAAACGTGACTCGAAACAATTAGCTAATTTGAATTAATTTTTGCCCAGATCCATGGACACGACAGTTTGTCCAGGGAAAGTGGTGTCATCAAGAACCTGTGCGCTATACTTACCGAGCGATTCCCCACTATTCACCCAGAAATCATTAAGATTTGCGCTAGGACGAGAACATTTATCCGACTGCGTTGGCTGTCTGCAAAGGACAAGTCGAAGAAAGCAGTTGCCGCTCAGCAACGGAAAGCAAAAAATGGTTCAAATGACTCTGAGCACTATGGGACTCAACTGCTGTGGTCATAAGTCCCCTAGAACTTAGAACTACTTAAACCTAACTAACCTAAGGACAGCACACAACACCCAGCCATCACGAGGCAGAGAAAATCCCTGACCCCGCCGGGAATCGAACCCGGGAACCCGGGCGTGGGAAGCGAGAACGCTACCGCACGACCACGAGATGCGGGCAACGGAAAGCAAGGAAGTGGTATTTGTCATCGCTTTAGAATGTAAATAAACAATATTTGCGAAAGTTAAATAATATATAAACTTAGTGATAGAAGTGAAGGTCCTCTGACTGTATTTGTTTCACAACTAGCAAGACTCTACACTGACAGTGCCAAGGATTGGCTTATTGTTTCCCACACTACATACCAACTTTGCTGAACGGCGGACTCGGTAAGTTAATTTACCACTATTTCCTGTAAATCGTATTTTGCAGCACTTTTTTTGATTCAATGCCCTTTTATATAAGTGAATTTTAACAACTAGGGCAAATATTATACATCCACCTTGATAAAAATATAAGCCAAAGGTTTGAGGTGTGAGAAAATTAAGAATGTGTGTGTGTGTGTGTGTGTGTCAGTTCAGGTAGGTAAGTCAAATGCTTCCTACAAATAAGGCAGTTGCATAATTTCTTGAGTGAAAACGACAGTGTTTTTGTAGACATGATGTAAACAGAACATAAATGAGCGTTACATAGAGCTTGTCTACAAGTTAACACTTTTCCCAGAGCCAAAGTTAGATAATTGAATGCTCATTTAGAACGTTTACTTCGTAGAGTACTGTAAAACTGACTGTACTTTGCACTTATCTTTGTATAGTTTGATCTATAGACGCTTGATTTTATTAAAGTCAGCACTCAGCAGTGTCTGTTTAAAGCTGGAAAAGCTACAGAATATAGCAGTAACTTTCTAGAAATAGCAGAATAACAATTTACGTTTTACTATTTCTGTAGAAACTGAAACATTTCACAAATACATCGCTTAAATGCGCGGGCTGCGTCTTGTAGCGCTGTTCCAGAGGCAGCGGCGGTTCCTTCGTGACGTGACAGCCTCAGCCAATGGCAGGACAGAACGCTTACTGCTCAACCTAATTTTTTTTACGGACCTTGATTAGATCCAACACAACATTGAAGCATACTGTATCTGCTTTCTATGGAAATTCGCCTGCAAGTGAGACCATAGCCATGGACAAATTTTATGTTCAGTTAACATTTAAAAATGTCAAATGACTCAAATTGTCGTCTCAGCTTAAACGTCACCTTTACAAGTATTTCAAAAGCAAGAATAATGTTTTCAATAATGAAATAAACCACAGCGAACTATCTATGAATACCGCTGACCGTGTATTATAAGCTATTTACAAACAATGGGAAGATCAGTGGTTGTATCATGCAAGCTTACGGCATATGCACTTTTAATATCGCTTAGATGCACTTTGGAGTATACCTTCAATTTTTAGATAGTATGCATTTTAACCGAAAACGGTAGGACCCTCACTAACAATGAGATCTTTAAATGACGAATACGTCATTCCGAAATAATTCTCCGAAGACAGAAAGGTGAAATTTGAAAACAGTAGAGAAATGCAGGAAGACTAACCCCTTTAACACTTCGTAAAGAAACGTGGCGTTTGAATAAACATAAACAACAAAGATTCGCATGATTTTACTACAGTGTATGTCAATCGTGTCATAAGAATATTAGAGTATTTATGTGAACTAAGACGGAACAGTCAGTGAGTTCAGCTGTCGGGAAAGTTGCGTGCAGGCTAAGATTTAGTGGAAGAAATACAACCTCCTTTATGAAGGAGAATGTGTGGCAAAATCTGGTGCAGTTTGTTTTAAACGTTTACCTTTTTGGTATTCTTAAGTGACGCGATGAAATAAAGGAGCTGTGAAGACAAGATGTGCGTTTCGTAACTGAAGCACCCAATATAGTGCAATAGAAAACGCTGAAAGACAGAAATTGGGTGTAACATGTACAACTAGTCTTAAGATTATATGTGTCAGAAACTAGGAGTATATGTTGGTAAAAGTCAAGAGGATATTTGTACCATAGTTAATACGACTAAAAATGTGAGAACATCTAGTTGAGAGAGTGGACTCTCAATCCTGCGCGTACGAAAGAAAAGAAGATAATCGTTGGTGGAAGGACTATTGGAAACGTAAAATTATGTAACACATGGACTGTGGATATAGATCTTTATCTAACAGTTCAATATTATGCTAACAGAAATGTCGGAAAGAGAACGACTCTTTCATCCCGATTCAAGCTGTTGTACTTCAAATTGTTTGGGAAACTGTTGTGATTCTAGAGCTTAATGAGTACCTTCTGTAACGTGGGTACTTGCAGCTAGTCGATAAATATTTGAAAATTTTTTGATGTGTACAAAACTGTGACGTACATGTTACATGTGATGAGTCAAACAGATTCGGATTCTAGCTGCATCTCATGAATATTACACATATTCATATTCCAGAGTTAGTATAAGCTGAGATATGTTATTATCAACATTACGGTTAAATATTGTCGTATCTTATATAGTCACGCTTTACACTGGCAAGTTAACATGCGTAAATTACGTCGATTAATTGCACCGGAGTGCAGCCTTAGCTACAAATAAAAGGGCAGCAAAGTAAAATGAGAACATTAATGTTATTTTATTTTATAAATAGATCTGTTTGGACCTCCTTTAATTGATTTCAGTTGTCGTAAACAAAACACAATAAACAAACTGTTATTAATCAAGGAAAACATTATTAGCGTTATGCAGACCGTGTTAACAATTATGAGTCGCTTTCCTGTGCTCAGCTGTTATCAGGAAACAAACGGAACATTGTTAAGCAAGCTGTTACTGGAGTATGCATTGGACATGCTTCACTCCAGACAATCGGCCCTCTTAGAGCGAACTGTTGCAGTAGCCGGTACTGGCTACCAGCTACCAGTCACGCTGGGGATCACCCCTTGCACACACAAGCGAAGTCTTGCACAACTTCTCAGCGGGATTTGAAGAATCTCGTGAAAGATATAGCATGAGAATATCGCTCCTGATATGTAATAGGGCAGTGTACCTCATGAAGCCTAGCACCAAAGTTTCTCACACCAGGAGAATCTATCCCTCAGCATTATTTCAAATTTTCAGTGGATGTTTCAGACTGGCGGACTATTCAGTTCAAATTCTCCATGCCACCAATCTAATATTTGCTATTAACTTTTGTAGCTGTACGATAACACCCCGTCTTTCCATACTAAATGATAAAATTGCCCACAAAGGGTATTCCTCTCTGGAAGCAATCCTACGTTGGACAAGTAACGTCTAGTATTGGTGATTTCAAGCCTGTCTGCGAAATTGTTCTCTATTAACTAGCTTTTATTGTGAAAATATTCCGTTCCTGTAGGGCAACAGCACGGATGCTTGTCTGCTTGGTCGGTTAGTACCCCGTGATATTCCTTACGCCCCATATATGACCATAGTCTCCTGCAACCGTTGTGTAGGGGTAGCGTCTTTGATTCGCAATCCAAACGTCCTCGCCTAAATTTTGAATAAAAATTATCAGCGCTGGAGGGCGAAGACTTCCGGCATAAGAAGTCACCCTCATTCAGCCAACGACATAGTCAAAGAGCGCGGAGGAGCGTACAGAGGTTCAGGGCACTCTGTTGCCCTTGGGGTGTGAAACGGAGCCTAAAGGCGAAAGAATCAGCAATGATCAACGGCATGAGGTTGCAGAATGCAATAGTAACTATTGAATTAAAGACACTGAATGTGTATCCACAAGAGATGTGCCTTGTAATTGAAAAAAAAAAGAGTGTGATGATGAAGTCTCCATTGGCAAAATGGGGATCTCCGGGAGGAGAGTACCACGGGGAAGGTGACCATGCAAAAAATATTGAATAACCAACGACAGGGTAAGGCTCTAAGAGTCTGAACTTGGTATGTCAGAATACTGAACGTGGTAGGGAAGCTAGAATATCTGAACTGGGAAGTGCTAAGGCTCAAACTAGATATAGCTGGGACCAGCGAAGTGAAATGGAAGGAAGACAAGGATTTCTGATCAGATGGGTACTGGGTAATACCAATAGCGGCAAAAATGGTTCAAAATGGTTCAAATGGCTCTGAGCACTATGGGACTCAACTGCTGTGGTCATAAGTCCCCTAGAACTTAGAACTACTTAAACCTAACTAACCTAAGGACAGCACACAACACCCAGCCATCACGAGGCAGAGAAAATCCCCGACCCCGCCGGGAATCGAACCCGGGAACCCGGGCGTGGGAAGCGAGAACGCTACCGCACGACCACGAGATGCGGGCCGGCAAAAATGGTATAACGGGAGTAGGATTCGTTATGAATAGGGGGGCATGGCAGAGAATAAGTTACTGGCAACAGTTCAGTAACAGGATTGTTCTCATCAGGATCGCCAGTAAACCAACACTGACCACGATAGTACAGGTATACGTGTCGTCGCAAGCTGACGATGAAGAGACACAAAAAGTATATGAGAATATTGAAAGGATAATACAGCACGTAAAGGGAGATGAAAATGTTGGTTTACAAATCACTTGTCAATGTGGACGGCACTCTTGGTGCTTCGACATCTTCTGGTAAGGGTAAAAAGAACGAAACGAGAGGATTTTCTAAAACTACTCAATTTGTTCTTATCCATGGACCTACTTTATTTCGTGGTGCGAGGTTAAATTTTTCTTTAATGAAGGTTTCTTCTTCCTCCAGTTTGGGTAACGGATGGCTAACTGTTGCTTTCGTTGCTTGTAACAATGCAGGTAGAGCCGGTTTGGAATCCTTTGAAAGTCGGGAAATCTTAGCTTACCGTACTATACCTGTTTCTGAGATTATTATAGCTAGTGAGGGTTCCTACCTTTTTCCGCACGGGAGTTTGTCTTTGTCATGTCGTAGACGTTGTAAGATAAATTCCGATTGTAGTATTCACTTACGGGTGAAGGCTAGTGGTCCTTCTTCTTTGGAACATTGTCGCATTGTGGGTGATTGTACTTTATATAATCATTGAAAGCAGTTCTCAATAAGATAATGGGGGCTGGAATGCGGTGGCAGGGGAGGGTGTTGAAGAAAGGCTTATGGGAGAATATAGGCTTGGTACTAGGAATAACAAAGGATAAATATTAATTGCGTTCTAGAATAAATTTCAGCTAATAATAGTGAATGTTATGTTCAAGAATGACAAGAGGAAGGCGCCGTCCGCTGTGGCCGAGAGGTTCTAGGCGCTTCAGTCCGGATGCACGCGGCTGCTACGGTCGCAGGTTCGAATCCTGCCTCGGACATGGATGTGTGTGATGTCCTTAGGTTAGTTAGGCTTAAGTAGTTCTAAGTCTAGGGGACTGATGACCTCAGATGCTAAGTCCCATAGTGCTTAGAGCCATTTGAACCATTTCACAAGAGGAAGGGTATATTTGGAAAAGGCCGGGAGATACGGGAAGATTTCAGTTTCTTACATCATGGCCAGGCAGAGATTCTTAAATCAGATACTGGATTGCAAGGCGTACCCAGACGCAGTTGTAGACCAGGTCTCAATTTAGCAGTGATGAAGAGTAGGATGAAGCTTAAGAGACTAGTCGGAGGAATCAATGGGCAGAGAAAGGAGTTACGGAAGTACTAAGGAATGAAGACGTACGCTTGAAGATCTCAGAGGGCATAGATACTGCAACAAGGAATAGCTCAGTTGAAGAGGAATGACCATCTCTTAAAAGTGCAGTCACGGAGGTTGGAAAGAAAACCATCAGTACAAAGAAGATAACTGTCAACAAACCATGGATATCAGAAGAAATATTGAAGTTGATTGATGAAAGAAGGAAGTAAAAAAATGTTGACGGAAATTCAAGTCCCTTATGAATGAGATAAATAGGAAGTGCAGGGAAGGTGAGTGAAATGGCTGTACCAAGAATTTAAAGAAACCGAAAAAGAAATGATAATCGGAAGGACTGGCTCCGCATACAGAAAATCAAAAACAACTTTCGATAAAACTAAAAGCTAGGGCGGTAACACTAAGAGTGAAATGGGAGTTCCATTGTTAAATGCAGAGAAGAGAGCGTGTAGGTGGAAAGAGTACATTGAAGGCCTCTGTGAAGGGAAGGCTTGTCTGATGAAGTATTAGAAGAAGAAGAAGAAGAAGAAGAAGAGGAAGCAAGAGTCGATAAAGAGGAGGTAGGTGATACAGCATTCGAATTCAAACGAGCTCTGGAAGATTTCAAATCAAATAACGTAGAACAGATAGATAACATTCAATCTGAAATTCTAAAATGCTTGGGGGAAGGGTCAACAGCACGACTACTCAAGTTGGTGTATAGAATGTAGACAATTCCGAAAACTGCAAGAGCCGACAAGTGTGAGAATTATTGCACAATCAGCTTAACAGTGCATGAAACCAAGTTGTTGACAAGAATAATGGAAAAATGAAACTGATGATATATTAAATGACGATCAGTTTGGCTTTAGGAAAGGTAAAGGCAACAGAGAGGCAATTCTGGCGTTGAGGTTGATAATGAACTCAAGAGTAAAGAATAATCCAGACACGTTCGTAGACCTGGAAAAAGCGTTCGAAAATATCAAGAGATGCAAGATGTCGAAACACTGAGAAAATTAGGGGTCAGCTATAGACAAAGACAGGTAATATACAATACGTACAAGAACTAAGAAGAAACAGTAAGAATGGAAAACGAAGAACCAAGTGCTCGGATTGAAAAGGATGTCGGACTTGAGTGCAGTCTTTCACTCCTACTGTTCAACCTATATATCGAATAACTAATGGCGGGAATAAGAGAAAAGTCTAAGACTGAAATTAAAATTCGAGGTGAAATGATATGAATAATAAGATTCGCTGAAGACATTGCTATCCTTAGTAAAAGTGAAGAAGAATGACATGATCTGCTGAATGGAATGAACAATCTGAGTCAAAATATGGACTGAAAGTAAATCGAAGAACGACGGAAGTAATGAGAAATAGCAGAAATGAGACCAGCGAGTAGATGATGTTAAGGAATTTTGTTACCTAGGCAGTAAAAAACCAATAACGGACGGAGCAAGGACGACACAAAAAGGAGACTCGCGCTGGAAAAAAAGTGCGTTCCTGGCATGGAGGACTCTTCTAGTATCAAAATATAGGCCTTAAACTGACGAAGAAATTTCTGAGAATGTACGTTTGGAACACAGAGTTGTGTGTTAGTGAAACATGGAGTGGGAAAGCTGTAGAAAAAGATAATCGTATCATTTGAGATCTCTGCATAATCGGCGAGCGTACTTTGGAAATCAAACACTGACAAGAAGAAAGGGCAGGATGGTAGGACATCTGTTAAGACATTATGAATTAACATCCATAGTGGTAGAGGAACCTGAAGGGGGTAAAAATTGTAGAAGAAGAGAGAGATGGGAATACATCGTGCAAATACCTGAGGACGTAAGTTGCAACTGCTACTCCGAGATGAAGAAGTTGGCACAGGAGAGGAACTCGTGGAGGGCCACATCATTCCACTCAGGAGGCTGATGACTCCATGCGACCCCCTCTCACCCCCGATTGGTTAAATGCTACAGTATTAAATGAAGAATATATTTGTAGCGTAAATGAGTAGAAATGAATTCCGTGCAAACATCCAAATAGATTCTCTAGACAAAAGTCCAATTCCATATTGTGACTAATATAAATTACTACTTATAATGTTGTTTTCTGTTCCATAAAGTATATATTCAAGCACCTGTATATTAGCAAAATCAGCTTTTCGTTTTTAATGATTTATGAGTGATCACTGTATGTACCATTCAAGTGCGACTGAAGCTACTCGTATTTCAGCGATAATAGTTCAAAGGTTATTAAGTTGAACTAGATACTATAAATAACCCAATTATCAATAATTTCTTAAGCTGGTAATCAGTCGTTGACAAAACAACTGTGTCCTTCGCTAGCAATGATCAGACATAACGTGAGTGAAGTGTACTAGCAATTGCTCGTACTTTTCTTCCGTAACAGGAGAATGGGATATTCAGCATTATATATATATATATATATATATATATATATATATATATATATATATATATATATATATACTCCTGGAAATGGAAAAAGAACACATTGACACCGGTGTGTCAGACCCACCATACTTGCTCCGGACACTGCGAGAGGGCTGTACAAGCAATGATCACACGCACGGCACAGCGGACACACCAGGAACCCCGGTGTTGGCCGTCGAATGGCGCTAGCTGCGCAGCATTTGTGCACCGCCGCCGTCAGTGTCAGCCAGTTTGCCGTGGCATACGGAGCTCCATCGCAGTCTTTAACACTGGTAGCATGCCGCGACAGCGTGGACGTGAACCGTATGTGCAGTTGACGGACTTTGAGCGAGGGCGTATAGTGGGCATGCGGGAGGCCGGGTGGACGTACCGCCGAATTGCTCAACACGTGGGGCGAGAGATCTCCACAGTACATCGATGTTGTCGCCAGTGGTCGGCGGAAGGTGCACGTGCCCGTCGACCTGGGACCGGACCGCAGTGACGCACGGATGCACGCCAAGACCGTAGGATCCTACGCAGTGCCGTAGGGGACCGCACCGCCACTTCCCAGCAAATTAGGGACACTGTTGCTCCTGGGGTATCGGCGAGGACCATTCGCAACCGTCTCCATGAAGCTGGGCTACGGTCCCGCACACCGTTAGGCCGTCTTCCGCTCACGCCCCAACATCGTGCAGCCCGCCTCCAGTGGTGTCGCGACAGGCGTGAATGGAGGGACGAATGGAGACGTGTCGTCTTCAGCGATGAGAGTCGCTTCTGCCTTGGTGCCAATGATGGTCGTATGCGTGTTTGGCGCCGTGCAGGTGAGCGCCACAATCAGGACTGCATACGACCGAGGCACACAGGGCCAACACCCGGCATCATGGTGTGGGGAGCGATCTCCTACACTGGCCGTACACCACTGGTGATCGTCGAGGGGACACTGAATAGTGCACGGTACATACAAACCGTCATCGAACCCATCGTTCTACCATTCCTAGACCGGCAAGGGAACTTGCTGTTCCAACAGGACAATGCACGTCCGCATGTATCCCGTGCCACCCAACGTGCTCTAGAAGGTGTAAGTCAACTACCCTGGCCAGCAAGATCTCCGGATCTGTCCCCCATTGAGCATGTTTGGGACTGGATGAAGCGTCGTCTCACGCGGTCTGCACGTCCAGCACGAACGCTGGTCCAACTGAGGCGCCAGGTGGAAATGGCATGGCAAGCCGTTCCACAGGACTACATCCAGCATCTCTACGATCGTCTCCATGGGAGAATAGCAGCCTGCATTGCTGCGAAAGGTGGATATACACTGTACTAGTGCCGACATTGTGCATGCTCTGTTGCCTGTGTCTATGTGCCTGTGGTTCTGTCAGTGTGATCATGTGATGTGTCTGACCCCAGGAATGTGTCAATAAAGTTTCCCCTTCCTGGGACAATGAATTCACGGTGTTCTTTTTTCAATTTCCAGGAGTGTATATATAATATGTTTGCAAAGTTTCTCCATTCAGATATGTCATTAAAACGGCTATTTCTTTACTCACAGGTCTGTTTGCAAATTTATATATATAAATATATAAAACTTTGCAAAGAGATCTGTGAGTAAAGAAATAGCCGTTTTAATGACATATCTGAATGGAGAAAGCCGTGTCAAAGCTGGTGAGACTGCTTAGATCAAAACCTGCGGTATACGGGAAACGTCTATTAAGGGAATGGTAAGGCCGAGTGGATGGAAAGAATGAATAAAGGAGTGAGTGTTGCCTAGCATAATGACAAAGGGGACTATGTTGCAATGGAATGAGAACGTTCTACACGATATTTTTCTTAAATACTTTCCGTAATTAGCTCGGGCCACGATTGTTAAATAAGCACGTCTGTCTTCAAGATTGAATAGCAAATTTTGATCGTAGGATATTACAAGAAATTAAACTAAAACCATGAAATGTCCGTTTGTTATGAAGAGCGCTCTAAGTCTCCGTTACTTCTTTCGCATTCTTTTAAAATAAGTTTTTTTAGTCGAATTCGGAAATGATGTTCAATACAACCAACAGCGCTGCGGTTCTTAAGTTTTATTGCATGACTAACACTTTGGCTGGTAAGTAACTTGTTATTATGTGTCTCAAAACACAAAAGCACACGTATACGGACCCGTAACCTCCCCCCAACCACCCGCCCCCCTCCCCCCACTCACACACACACACACAGGCGAACTTGCGTGTGCGCGTACGAGCACTGAAAAGAAATGAAGCTTTTCCCATCTGCGAAGTCTGCCTGCAATCTCGCTTTATTACTTTCATCAGAGGGAAAAATGTTCCACACGCTGTTGTCGGTCGGACACGAAAATTACTTCCCCAGCCTTCCTGTCGAACGTTCCACCAAAGTCGTGCTTAATTTACCTCTGAACAAAACATACTTCGATTTTCCCAATAATCTATCACCCCTAATGCTGGAGAAACAATGCGTAAGTCAAGGGTATTTCAAAAGATTTCTGAGAAAAAATTGAAACTGAAATAGGCAGTAAGTTTCTGCGTAGAATCACTATAGACGTCGTAATTTGTGGACAAGTAAAACTGCAAAGTTATTGATAAGGTGGAAGAAGTGTTGCAATGAATTCATTTGACATACCAAGAACTCACGGCAGTTCTTCAAATGTGACAGTGCGATTAATTTAGGATAACATGAATATTCCGACCTTCTGACTCCTTGTCGGAACTTAACGGAAACAGTTGTTAGAACGACCATTTAGTAGTTGCCTGTAAAAAGTAATGATACCTAGTTTTCAAAGTAGGAAGTGCTATCTGCATTTCTATTTATTAGTAAAAGTATGTGGTGAAGAATCTATCATGCTACAGATCTCTAACACATCGCACGAAGAAAGAATGTAATGAAAACCCAAAATAGTTCAGTAGTATAGTTAAGATTCACTGTGACCTCAAAAATACAAGGTGATAAAAAAATGCAATTTCTCAAAGCTGTTTCATCTACGTGGAGCAATTTTGACTTATGCATAAAAACTAAAGGCTTACCTTGGCGCTAGTGCTGAGTTGCTGAACAAGACCGAGCTCCATCACGCTGACATCTGCGTGTAAGGGCATTTCTCAAAAATGAGCTGCTACCAACAGAAGTTATTATAAAACACCGGACTGCTCATAATAGTGTATTTTACTATCCCCTCGGTGGCTGTCAAGCTTCCCATGGAGAGCCATTTGAACATTTATGAAAATTAAATGAAAACTTAGACCCCAAACACAGTTAAAAGCTGCATTTGCTAGCAAGCAAAAGATATCCTTGTAAAATTAGATGGCTCTTCCGGAAACAAATGGTTTGTAGTCCTAAGGGGAATTTAAGATTCGTCCACCACTTCTGTCTACAACCGTGTACAAAACATGGTCTTGTGAAGTTATAGGAATCAGATCCTGCACATTCAAAATGATCTCTGTTGAGCAGATGCTTCATACCGTCAGTTATATACAGCCTAGCGGTATGATTTTTATGGTCCAGTAAAATGCTAGCGTTAATCGTATACGGGCATAGTTAATAGTGGGTTAAGCTAGAACTGTTTTAGTCTATCGCGACAATGATATCTAAAGAAAGCACTTGCTCCCGTTTGGCTGATAGTTCGGTGTGACACTCCAAAATATAATAACCCATAGGCCATAGCAGTAGACCGTTCCTTTTACAAGTGTAATTTTCATAAGAATAATAATAAATAAATAAGGAATCAAACTTAACTTAGGAAAACTTAAAATCACTCTTCAGTTACTGTGGTCATTCCAGCTGCATTTATCATGGATCGATACAACAGTGACACAGTCTAGACGATTTAAAAATGAACCTGTATTTCTTGTTCGTGGTACGCCTGCACACATCTGAAAGCTTATATCGCTTGGTTCAGTGCATTGTAGAATAACAGAATGCATATAACACTAGCGTACTATAACTTGTTGGAGCCGTAAAAATCTCATTCGCAGGAATCCATTGGGTCTTCAGAAAAGTGGCCATGAGAAATGTAGTCAGCTCTGTCCGCCCATAAAATCCAGACGGTAGTATAGTGGCTCTGGTTTTCCTTGGATTCCAGAAGTCGTTCAATACAGTTCCACGGTCTCGCCAGCTAAATAAACAAAACAAACAATCCTCTTTGATTACGCAGTTAACAGTTAATCACTGGAAACTATCGTTACTTGTCCTGAGCGATTTAAAGGAGAACAAATGACCTTAAATTACCCGTAAGAAAGGCAGAGATCAGATCGAGATTAATTGCAACAGTACTCAGGAAAAGTAAAATGTAGCTTAAAAACATTACTTCGAAACATTCCCTGCCGGAGATCCAAACGGGGACGAATACGGTATCTTTTTCCAATGGAGAGATCGTCATCACTTTTTCCAGTTACAGGCCACAAGTCCTGTGGTTTAACGTTGTGTCTTAATTCACTGATTTTCACTGTCTTGTGCATCTTCATACCATTGATCATTGCTCATTCTTCGCCTGTTAGATGCAATTTTCCACCCCAGAATCCCTCAAGCTCTATCCGTTCCTCCACCTTCCTTGACAAGGCTGTTGACGAATGGGGTGACTTCTTACGCCGGAAGTCCTCGGTAGCGATTGCAGATCATTACTTTTCATTCAAAATTAAAGGAATGGCTAGGCTTGAACCCGATACCCGTGACGTTTTGATTAATACTCAAAGACGCTACCCCTAGACGTTCGATATAAAACTATAATAGTTTACTTACAGCAACTTTAATCATTCATTTTTATGATGTCTGCTTAATAGTATTTCCGTTTTCACAGCTAAGGCTGTCTATATTTCTTATATTTTGGACTTCTAGTGTGGCTAAAAATGTGAACGTATAAACTGCCATGCGTACAAAACTTTAATTCTGAGGTTACTGTCAGACACTAATGGTGTGGAGTTTGCAAACAGACACGGAAAGCCAACTATGAATACAACTTCGAGTTTCTGCGAAGCTCCTGGAAAACGTCCAACAGCTAAGATTACTCCACCATCAGGCGGATTCATATTGAACGAGTGCGTGTGTAGGGGCTGGAGTAATTAACCCAAACGACTCTGGCACCTGCTTACAAATCTGGTGTTTCAAAGCACATTCACTAGTATCAACCACGATTCAGTGTTTCGCTTTCGAACGATATCTTCTCTGTTCTTTTTACGTGTACTGCGCTGAATTATATCAGCTAGATTTCACTAGTGCTGCAAACTTTGGTCAACTGTGAATCAGATATTTTGTACAGCCGTACGCAAAATTTCCTGCCACTTATGTTCCCCTCTCCCTTAGAAACAAACTGTTATATTAAGTTTACAAATTTTTCCGAGGGATCTTCTGTGAGCCTGCAGCAACTGCTATTTACCAATCGCAATACAGGATGTTACGCACCGCAACGAATTTGTTTCCTTTGGCTTCCTCAGAGTTCCTAAGAATTGTTCTTCCTTAGTGCCAGCAGCATAATACATGTCTCATAGCGACAAGATTGTTGGAGTAGATGCACTAAATAGCTGCTTATAATAAGTAATCTATATTCACGAGAGACTGTTTCGACTTTATCACTATTTTCGAGTACGTCAACATTGATGTGACGTCCATATTACGTCGTTAGTGGACAACGCGTCTTAAGAGCGGATCTGTCGAGCTACTGTCACATCGTAATCAACATCTTATTGTCAAAATATTGACATCTTTTACCATCCTATTAAAATAGTTACAGTTATAAGACAGTCCACCAACGACATAGTATGTATGTCACATCAAATTATACGTACTCGAAAATGGCGATAAAGCGGAAACAGTCTATCGTGAATAAAGATTATTTACCATAAACAGCTATTTGGTCTTTCTAAAAAGATAATCAAGGACTAAATTGCAATGGTGCTTCGGAAACTTCTGTAAATTGAGAAACTTTTGCACCTTAGGGCTGGTTTGGGAAGCTACTGTTTATACTTCGACATATCAGCAACGCTATTCTGTTCATTTAGCATAACACCTAGTATATTCGAAATCTGTGCGGTGCTGATGTGTTCACGACCCTGGTGAACGTTAAAATAAGAAAACAAAATTTAGCTTTTTACTTGTGAAACAACTGCGGTGCTAAAAATACCAGCTTCCTCCAATTTACCTATATACTCGTATATTTTAAGAGTTTTGAGCACTTACTCATCTTCACTGCAGTAAAACATATCCCTCCCATTGTGAACTCTTTGATGCTATGAACAACTTACGGAATGTAGCAAACAAGTGACCATTGTCCATGGATGCAGCATGCACTAAACATGTGTTAATATAGTTACTGTAAACTGTATGCACAGTTCTGGGTAGGTGCAGCGTATAAATTAGTTGTATTGGAACTAGCTTGGGCTTTGATAAGTTTGTGAAACGCTTTTACATTGTCGTTTTATCCCTGCACTTACCAGCACAGTGAAAGCCTATTCTTCCACACGGGAAATGGCAGACCCTTGAAATCTTTTGCATAAGAAAGCCTCATTGATGCTGTACAATTGCAAAAGACACCCGTGACCAGCCTGGAGTTTTTCAATTTGTGTGATTCCTTAAGACATCGGTCAGCAGCATTCCTTACAATGGACGAACTAATAACCACCTTCAGCGACGACTCACAAGTGCACGTAGTATGTAACAGCAATCAGTCTACATTAGAAGATTTGCTGTTTAACAGTAACAGAATAATGCGTTGTAATTTGTTTGCTCATTTATTTACTGTGTTCTATAGGTCGTTCGTAACAGCAAACAGATGACAATAAATGTTGTTTTCACTGTCGAGGATGAACAAGCGATCATAGCTCTTACAGCAAACATTTTAGAGACCATGTTTACCGGACTTATTTCTTGTTTGAATTCAAAATGTGGAAAACTTTTTAATAACCTATATATGACCTAGCATAAAACAGTAACATTATGGGTCTAGGGAAAAGATAAACAATTATTTATTTGGTAAATAAAAAATTTTAAAAAAGCAGAAACTTTGTCTCCAAGGTAAACAACCAGGAACGAATAATATCTCGGAATGAAATGGTTTACAATAGTCCTCTGCATTTACTTAAACAAATTGATGAGCCCCTATAAATGTTACAGACGAAATAAATTGTTTTTCTGTTTATAGGTTACCAGAGAGGTAAATTCAAAGACCTGAGATGATATATAAATAACTTACGAGCTAGGATGGGGGACAGTGTTTGAAATCTCGTTGGCTATACAATTTAAAATGGGAAAGAACTTCGTAACAGATATTTAGCATCGACTGAAAGTTCCGGCCTTAGCAGCGCCTAAACACAGACTTTCTACTTACAACGAGCTGTCGGCTCAACTGTACTTCAATGACCTTATTCTCCTAGTGTTGGTATTTCCACGTACCGACTGGCAGAACCTCCGGTAATTTTATAAGGAGATCATAGATGGATAATATAGTGACAGTGAATGAATCAGACTAGGGCGCGTCTTCAGATAGCCTAATGGTTAGTGCGACCATTCACGATTAAAAAATAAAGTCCCGACTTGACACAAATTTCATATTGCCGCTAACTGTTAACCACATTGCACCTTTAACGTACACTACTTGATCAAAAGTATGTGGATACCTGTTAGAGGACATCACTGTGTGGTATATCCACCCTACCCATTAAGACGGCTTGAACTCCTCTGGGGACACTTATCTGCATCTACATATACACTCCGCTAGCCGCAGCTGAGGGCACAATTCGCGCCAAAGTCATATTTCCCAACCTCTGTTCCATCCGCGGATGCCACGAGGGAAAAACAACTGTCTGAACGCCTCAGTACGAGCTCTAATTTCTCTTATCTTTGAAAGGTGGTCATTGCACGATTTGAAAGTTGGTAGTAATAATACATGCTCTTCATCCTCGGCAAAGATCGGATTTCGGATTTTAGTCAGCAGCCCCTTCCGTTTACCACGTCGTCTATCTGCTAGTGTGTCCCACTTCAAACTTTCTATGAGATTTGTAGCTCTCTCGCGACAGCTAAATGCACCAGTCACGAATCTTGCCGCTCTTCTTTGGACCTTTTCAATCTCTTGAATGAGACTCAACTGGTAAGGGCCCTATACAGACGAACGATATTTTAATACTGGACAAGTAACGTATTGTAAGCAGTTTCCTTTGTCGAAGGACTGCATCGCTTCAGGATTCTACCAATAAACAGCAATCTAGAGTTCGCCTTCCCCTTACTTGTGTAATCTGATCATTCCTTTTGAGATCATTTCGCATAGTCACACCCAGATACTTGACGGATGTTACCGCGTCCAAAGACAGGGCATTTATTTTGTACTCGTGCATTAATGGGGATTTTCGCCTTGTTACACGCAGTAGGTTACATGTACTAATATTGAGAGATAACTGCCAGTCATTACACCACGCATTTATTTTCTGCAAATCCTCACTGATTTGTTCACAACTTTCATGTGATACTACTTTCCTGTAGACTAGAGCATCATCGGCAAACAGTCTAATGCCGCTGTCAATACCATCAACCAGATCGTTTACGTAAGTTGTAAAAAGCAGCGGTCCTATTACGCTGCCCTGGGGCACACCTGAAGTTACGCTTGTTTCTGTTGAAGTCACCCCATTCAGGACGACATACTGCTCTGTCTGTTAGAAAACTTTCTATCGAACCGCATGTGTCAGCGCACCGTAAGCGCGCACTTTTTGGAGCAAGCGACAGTGCGGAACTGAGTCGAACGCCTTTCGAAAGTCGAGAAATACGGCATCAACCTGCGAGCCGATATGTAGAGTCTGTTGTATATCATGCACAATGAGGGGCAGCTGTGTCTCTCATGACAGCTGTTTCCTAAAACCGTGCTGGTTTCTGCAGATGAGCTTCTCAGAATCTAGAAAGGTCATTATGTGTGAACACAAAATGGGTTCCATGATTCTACAACAAATCTATGTCAGTGAAATTGGCCGATAATTATGTGCTTCCGATTTTCTACCCTTTTTATAGATTGTTATGACACGGGTCTTCTTCCAGTCCCGTGGAACGTTCCGCTCTTCCAATGATCTCTGATAGATAAGGGGTAAGAATGGTGCTATACTAGTAGCATAGTCAACATATAATATTACGGGGATGGCGTCTGGGCCAAATACTTTCCTGGCGTCTCAGGATCTTAACTGTTTTACAATCCCAGATACACTAAACACTATGTCAGCCATCCTTGCGTTTCTTCTATAAATGAAAGCGGTAACGGTCCTGCAGTCCTCTATCGTAAATGAGTTTTTGAAAACTAGGTTTAGAATTTCGGCCTTCTGTTTATCATCATCCGTTACTTTGCCCGTACTGTCAGTTTATTATCAGGCCTCTAAATGTCTGTGGAGGAATGCCAGCCTATTCTTCCTCAAGAGCCGAAATGAGAGAAGGTAGTGACACTGTAGTCTGTAGCGAAATCGACGGTCTAACTCATCCCAGAGATGTTCAATTGTGTTAAGGTCGGGACACTGGGGAGGCAACCCTTTCACGAACGTTTTTGTTGATGAACCATTCTGCCGCAGGTATTCCGTTACAAGAGGGTGCACTATCATGCTGACACCAATAATCACAGCCTCCGGTTCCTCTGCTATACTCAGTACATCATTCTGTAAAATGTGTTCATGTACTTCAGCATTTGCCTTTTTCTTAATCGCAGTAAGGGGATCACACCCAAACCACATTTCCATCCCGTTACACTACCTCTTCCGTACTACATTGACGGCTGGTATCTGTATTCCGTTCACCCAAATGAGAGACGGTCTGTACAAACTTCAAGGCGCATGACCACAACGCTGTCGTCAAGGACATAGGGAGCGCTCGATCGGTTTAGCCGCGTCCATTGCAAGGATAAGTCGTTAGCGTAGGATCTTACAATACGACTGCAACGTTCATCACCTTTGAAAGACCACTTGTTGATTATTAGCGTGAGTATCAGTGTTCGTAATCACATTCAGGATTCATTGTTTCTGGACCCACCCAACATCTGCTCTTTTTTACTCCGTTAGTACATGTGTGAGTAAATTCAATATGTCATCCTCCATGGATCCAGTGTACGAAGTCGCCATGTAACTCTTGAATCCACCCAACTAGCGACCAAAGGAAAAAATCATTAAGTTCTGAAAAGAAACAGACAGTTTTTTATTCGTATAAAGTAGACCGTTGTATCCAGAGCAGTTAGTGACCAATATCGTTTTGCAAAAAACAAATGGTTCAAATGGCTCTGAGCACTATGGGACTTAACATCTGTGGTCATCAGTCCCCTAGAACTTAGAACTACTTAAACCTAACTAACCTAAGGACATTACACACATCCATGCCCGAGGCAGGATTCGAACCTGCGACCGTAGCAGTCGCGCGGTTCCGGACTGCGCGCCTAGAAGCGCTAGACCACCGCGGCCAGCTTGCAAAAAACAACTGCATCTACAGCTGACGGTAGTTCTTCAGTGTACCGTGTAATAAGTGAGTACAAGGCCTCACCCTCTTTGCAATCTTCCAAGAAAGAAAAATGAAGGAAAAAGTTTTCGGAAAATGCTGACAACTATGACAGAAGTGTGACACGAAGGAAAGTACATGTTTTTTTTTTTAAATAACGAATTGCCAACAATTGACAAAGGGCTTGCTGCCAAAACGAACAACTAGATTTGGGCAACTTTCGAAAATTAATTTTATATATATTCGGTGTGGACATGATACCACCTACAGACCAGGTAAGACCCTCATTACAAATGTCAGTTGTAGTAGGATGTGCAGGCGAACTACGGCGGAAGTAACATCAGACTTTAATTCTCGGCAGAGTGCAAGTGTGTCTGAAAACGCGGTGCACGGAACACCCCTACCGATGGACGTCCTCAGCCGACGACCCATGCACGTGCAAATGTTAACACTGCAACCGAAATAATCACGTGACTATCAGCTCTGGACGTTAGCGCAGCGGCAAAGCGTTACATGGTCTGATGAATCTCGATAACCTCTTCATCATGCCGATGGGAGGGTGCGATCCGACGTCGTCCAGGGAAACAGTTTCTTGACACCTGTACTGTGGGACGGAGACAGTATGGCGGCGGCTCCATTACGTTCTGGGCAACATTCACATGGGCATCCATGGGTTCAGTTGCGCTCGTTCAAGGCTCCATGACGCCCAAGGAGAATTGCACACTAGTTGCAGACCATGTACACCTCTTCACGATGATCATTTTTCCCGACGGCATTGTCATTTTTCAACAAGGTAGTGCGCCATGTTACAAGGCCAGGAATGGTTCGAAGAGTTCCAGTTGATGTGCTGGTCCCCCCCTTGCCAAATCTGAACCCGAACACATCTCGGATGTGACGGAACGTGGCGTCAAAGCTCATCGCTCCCTCCTCCGAATTTATGGGAACTAGGTGACATACATGTGCAGATGTAATGTCAAGTCATCCAGGGACCTATCAAGGCTTCATTACTTCCATGCCACGACGTGTCGCCGCTGTTATCCGTGCCAAAGGTGGACATACCAGCTATTACATAGGTGGTCATAATGTTCTTGCTAATCAATGAATACATCACAGTACTGGTGGGAGTAAAGTCTGTATGAATCATCCTCCTTCGCTTTTACATTCTATATACAGATGAAAGGGGAAAGGCTATCAGCATCCACCTGTTTCTTTTTTTTAATTCTTTATTCAATCCAATAATATCATACATCATAACCCACCACCTTATACATTACATACAATTCAATGATGTTAGCAGTTCCCACCTGTTTACTCCTGAACTTCTCTAATTTTAGATTTTTGGCAAATAAAAACTATCTGGCGGATCGACATTGTAAATCAGACCCTTTCTTTCCGCGAACAGTCTTTTTAGCAATTAGGTTAGGAACGACTCAAGACCTGTCTCATCGCGCCATCTGCGAATACCACTAGAACATGAAAACAAAATTCACTTATTTCGATTTCCAGCCGTGGGTCAGACCAATTTTATAACATCGAGTTTCGACTTCTCGGTAAGTCATAATCAACAAAACCTGTTAAAATAGAAAGACGGACAGAACGGAATTGTAAAATATTAAGAATCTAAATTGCAGACTCAGACGTATTTCTGGGTCCTGTTACATACAGAAAAGTGTAGATCGTGAAACACCAGTCAGATATTTTATCAAAGATCGTGCCGGTGACTCGTTACTCCACGACCATAAATGACCTCTTTGTTGTGGCACGACAGTAAAGAGCCTCCAAATATCATTTTAAGGAGTTTCTTGTCTGACTTAGACAAGACTTTTCTGGAGGCATACAAGTCCTGGTGTCACATGCAATCGCTCTCCACACTATGAGCCCAGAACTAGAAGAGGTGTAGTTCACGAGATCGCTCTTTCATGTGACCATTTCACCAGATCATCCACGGGCACCTGACAGCCACAGACAGAAGCAAATATTATAGCTGACAGCCACAAGAAGCCACTCGGGTCCCTTTTACACAACGCCAGTCTCTATTGTTCCTTGGCACACTCTAAGACAAAAAGAAAAAAAAAACTGGGGCACAAATCGGTAGGTGTGATGTAAACGTAAAGAGAAATAAATGATTACAAGTTCAGAAAAACTGGGTGATTTATTTAGCAGAAAGAGCTTCACAAATTGAGCGAGTCAATAACGCATTGGTCCACCACTAGTTAAATTGGCCCTAGACCTTAGAACTACTTAAACTAACCTAAGGACATCACACACATCCATGCCCGAGGCAGGATTCGAACCTGCGACCGTAGCGGTCGCGCGGTTCCAGACTGAAGCGCCTAGAACCGCTCGGCCACAAAGGTCTGTCCACCACTAGTCCTTACGCAAGCAGTTATTCAGCTTGCCATTGATTTGATAGACTTGTTGTGCCAGATTCTATCCAACTGATGCGTTAGATCGTCAAAACTCCCAGATAGTTGGAAGGCACTGCACATAAAGCTCCAAACACTCTAATTTCGGGAGACATCCGGCGGCTTTGCTGGTCAGGTATGAAGGCAAACAGTAGAACCTCTCACTCTTTTTCTAAAATGTAATTCCAAGGTGGTTGCCTTGAAGGGGAACAAAACAAGGCGTACAATATTGTAAGCGTGTCGCTCTACTGTTAAGTGTACCGCGGACGACAACCAAAGGGGTCCTGGTATCAAACGAAGTGGCACCTCAAACAATCACTGCAGACTGTCAGACCATATGGCAGGCAATAGATTGACATCCACCGCTGTACAGAGCGTCTCCAGGCACTTGTCCGCCCTGAAATCTCATTGACTGGATCGAAATCGTCATGTGTCTCGCTTCGAAATTGAGCGAGTCAATGACGCATTGGTCCACATGTGGTCCTTATGCATGCAGTTATTCGGCTTAGCATTAATTTGATAGAGTTGACCAGCATGTCTGGAGACGCCTCGGACATTGGTGGGTACCATCCTGACTCTCGCTCGCCATGATGCCTAACTACCAAGAGTGATTTTGGTAAGCATTTTTGGAACCAGTGATCAATAGAGTATTATATTTTAATTAAAGTTCAGTCTTGATCACAACACTTATGTCTCAATAACATAGGTGACCGGTTTCGGTTATATTTATATAACCATCTTCAGACCCAAGTCAACTGTTGACTTCGTAGCAGCTGAGGAGAGCTCCTCCTACCATCCTCTAAGGAAGCCATGGGTCTGAAGATGGTTATATAAATATAACCGAAACCGGTCACCTATGTTATTGAGACATAAGTGTTGTGATCAAGACTGAACTTAATTAAAATATAATACCAAGAGTGATGGTCTGTTGTGCCATTTTTTTCATAGTAGGACATATTTGGCTGTCATTCGCGGCACCCTTACATAACAGCAATACGTCGACCGTATTCTACGACCTGTTCTGGGCTGGAATAATGCCCGCCCGCACGCGGCGAGACTTTCTATTGCTTGCCTTCGTGCTTGCAAAACCCTTCCTTGGCCATCAAATTCACCGGACCTTTCCCCAGATGAGATCGTCTGGTGCATTATGGACAGGGCCCTCCAACCAGCTTGGGATTTTGATGATCTAATGCGCCATTTGTATAGAATTTGGTATGATACCCCTCATCCCCCAAGAGGCCATTAAACAAAAGACATTAAACAACTGTCAATGAATGCCAAGCCAAATATCTTCTTGCGTAATGGCCAGAGGAGTAACAAGCTGTTTCTCTTGTGTAAATCATTCACATTTTCTGAAATCCTAATAATTTTCTGGAATTTAAATAATTAGTTTGTCTGTACATGTTGAATGACACCAATTTCCGTCGCATTCGGATAATTCCTTCATGGTGAGGTTTATTTTTCCCGATAGCTGAGAGTGTATGTTGTCGGGGGTAAACGACGCATGGCATCAGTCTCTGGTAATCCATGCCTGCCGGTTTGTGGTGACACTATGTCTGCACGCGCTGCCCAATATCATCTGTAGTCATTCCTGTATCAGTCAGAGCCAGAAGATCAATTCTACGGTGTTCTCGAGTTGTAGTCCATCTGGAAGGACGCGTGCCTACGTCTCGCCAGACAGTGTCCAAGATGCTACTGCAGGCGGGTGTTAAATGACTGTGCGCAAACATAAGAAGACACTTCTTTTAAAGATGATCTACAGTGGAGTGCAACGTCAGTGGAAATAAATCCTACGTGATCACAGCTGTTTAGCCTTATAGCCCTAATAAGCCAGAGCAATTAGCAATATCATCGTATATACTGCGTCCAGTGCGTCGAAGCCATGGTTCTCGTACACGTCTGCGGCGATGGAAGAACTCCAGCCACAAAACTCTTTCAAAGAGTAGGACGGCTGAAGGCGTTCCTCTGACTACTATACGCTAATACTGTCTTCTACTCTCTGTGTTCTGCAGACGAGATACGCGAACTCCCAGCCACAATACGGAGTTCAGATAACGCCTCAAGTATAGGCAAAGAAGTGCTCTGAATCACTGAACGCTGCGTACTCAACAACGAATTCCAACCCGGAGGCGAAGTCTTGAATCGTATAAGTTCACAACAGTGCAGTGCCTAACCGTTCTAACTATAAAATCTTGTGAGAGCAAAGACAGCAAGTCCATCCGTACCAATAATAAGCTGATACTGAGCGACCGTCAAACACGGGAGCTCAAAACGGAAGACCGCCTCTCTCCACCGCTGGCCTCCCAGAAAGGCTCGGCTCCCCACATCGTAATTCCGAAAAAGAATCATGTCCCCGAAACCACGGAATATTCTCCCTCTCTACAGATTCTTCCGAACGCCGAGCAACCATATTTTAGTCTTTTGTCGTCCAGCGTGGAAAGTTTGCGAGGAAAAAGCTATACTCGTACAATGGTACGCTTCTGATTAAAAATCCTTGGAAACAACCCAGCCGCTTCTTCGTTCCTCTCACCTGCGTCCAAGATTTTCGTAGTTTCCGAAGTATAATCCTTCCGGTTCGCCTACAATACTGGCCTGTCGCGACTCTATTGTGCTCCAGCGCTTAGGTGCTACGACGTCCGCCTTGCTATTTGCTGTGTTTAAGCAGGACCACCACACCTGTGTGGGCCTTCCAACCAGGGCTTGAGTTCCGCCAGCCGTTTCACTTCCACTGGCGTTCCAACCTCTACTAGTATAGGCAATCATTCATTACGCCATTTTTATAATAAAGACACTCCGTCACCTTTCATACAATAACCGTTAACAATGTCAGTCTGGTTGGTTGGTTGGTTTTGGGGAAGGAGACCAGACAGCGAGGTCATCGGTCTCATCGGATTAGGGAAGGACGGTGAAGGAAGTCGGCCGTGCCCTTTGAAAGGAACCATCCCGGCATTTGCCTGGAGCGATTTAGGGAAATCACGGAAAACCTAAATCAGGATGGCCGGACGCGGGATTGAACCGTCGTCCTCCCGAATGCGAGTCCAGTGTCTAACCACTGCGCCACCTCGCTCGGTAACAATGTCAGTCTCCGTTATATATTCATATACAGGGTGTTGCAAAAAGATACGGCCAAACTTTCAGGAAACATTCCTCACACACAAATAAAGAAAAGATGTTATGTGGATATGTGTCCGGAAACGCTTAATTTCCATGTTAGAGCTCATTTTAGTTTCGTCAGTATGTACTGTGCTTCCTCGATTCACCGCCAGTTGGCCGAATTGAAGGATGGTAATGTTGCCTTCGGTGCTTGTGTTGACATGCGACTCATTGGTCTACAGTACTAGCACTCAGCACATCAGCACGTAGCATCAGCAGGTTAGTGTTCATCACGAACGTGGTTTTGCAGTCAGTGCAATGTTTACAAATGCAGAGTTGGCAGATGCCCATTCGATGTATGGATTATCACGGGGCAATAGCCGTGGCGCGGTACGTTTGCATCGAGACAGATTTCCAGAACGAAGGGGTCCCGACAGGAAGACGTTCGAAGCAATTGATCGGCGTCTTAGGGATCACGGAACATTCCAGCCTATGACTCGCGACTGGGGAAGACCTAGAACGACGAGGACACCTGCAATGGACGAGGCAATTCCTCGTGCAGTTGACGATAGCCCTAATGTCAGTGTCAGAGAAGTTGCTGCTGTACAACGTAACGTTGACCACGTCACTGTATGGAGAGTGCTACGGGAGAACCAGTTGTTTCCGTACCATGTACAGCGTGTGCAGGCACTATCAGCAGCTGATTGGCCTCCACGGGTACACTTTTGCGAATGGTTCATCCAACAATGTGTCAATCCTCATTTCAGTGCAAATGTTCTCTTTACGGATTGTAAATTTTCACAATCAACATGTGTGGCCTGACGAGAATCCGCACGCAATTGTGCAATCACGTCATCAACACACATTTTCTGTGAACGTTTGGAAAGGCATTGTTGGTGATATCTTGATTGGGCCACATGTTCTTCCACCTACGCTCAATGGAGCACGTCATGATGTCATACGGGATACTCTACCTGTGCTGCTAGAACATGTGCCTTAATAAGTACGACACAACATGTGGTTCATGCGCGATGGAGTTCCTGCACATTTCAGTCGAAGTGTTCGTACGCTTCTCAACAACTGATTCGGTGACCGATGGATTGGTAGAGGCGGACCAATTCCATGGCCTCCACGCTCTTCTGAACTCAACCCTCTTGACTTTTTTTTACGGGGATATTTGAAAGCTCTTGCCTACGCCACCCCGGTACCAAATGTAGAGACTCTTCGTGCTCGTATTGTGGACGGCTGTGATACAATACGCCATTGTCCAGGGCTGCATCAGCGCATCAGGGATTCCGTGCGACGGAGGGTGGATGCATGTATCCTCGCTAACGGAGGACATTTTGAACATTTCCTGTAACAAAGTGTTTGAAGTCACGCTGGTACGTTCTGTTGCTGTGTGTTTCCATTCCACGATTAATGTGATTTCAAGAGAAGTAATAAAATGAGCTGCAACGTGGAAAGTAAGCGTTTCCGGACACATGTCCACATAACATATTTTCTTTCTTTGTGTGTGAGGAATGTTTCCTGAAAGTTTGGCCGTACCTTTTTGTAACACCCTCTATACGATGTACAACCTATCACATGATACCTAATTGTGTTTGTAGATCACGGCAAAGTATGTGGAAGATTGCTTGTAAGGTGCGAAGTTATAGCCAACTTACAAGTTGTTATAATTCATCTCGTCACCACTCGTTCTGTACTGATTGCACTGCAGCCGACTGCTGCGATACGATGCTCAGGCAAATGATACGATCTTCATCTAGAGGAACGGCTTTTTTTCTAAGTATACTGTAAAAGGTTCCGTGAGATTGTAGCTCAAAAAGTGAGTTGCACATTAATGTAGCAGGGTAAGTGACTCTTGTTGCAACACTAAGAACTGACACAGGTACAACGCCTCTGTGAGCAAAGGTCGGGTCGTCCTGCCAGTCTTTCTGTTCCTTGGCTACAGAAATGTGCTCCGTCATGGAGCCATTCGGGAACCACCGTGTAAAATCTTCATTGCTGAAAAAACTCTCTTATTTCCAGATATTCTTTCAGCGTACCGAAAAAATGGAAATTGTGTGGTGCAAGGTCTTCCTTAGGAGTCAGCATCACCTGCGACTGTTCGAACTCTATCAGTTTGCTGGCACTATTTTACTAAGGCTATTCGTGAACGTGTATTAGGTCTACACACGGCGAGAATTTCCCGATGAAACTATATACAACTTTGACAGTTTACCCACAAAAACAGTACTGCCCCGCGTTGTGAGCACTGGAGTATGTTTCGTGCTGCTGTGCCATTTCACTCCCACTCTCTGATGCTCCTATTATTCATACTGGCGCTGAGCTGTGTCTGCAGGAAATCCACAACATGCGTTACTTACTTAGCTGCAGTCCCTGTGTATGAGGGTGGAAATTTTGAATCCACTTATGCTACAGAAATGAAAGTTTTATACACTGCTAGCCACCGTAAATGCAACACCCTGAAGGAAGCATCCGAATCGAGTGAAATTTACACCATGAGTTTGCAGCGATGAGATATGCAACTGATTAGAATTTCAGCGCAGACGCACATCACGCGCGCCTGTGGCGCCACCTCATAGCGTCATTTAAGGCTTGGCGATTTCGACGAGTGTACGTTCGGCACGTGTGTTTACCTTGTGGTTGTTCACAAAACTATCAGTTATGCCTCGTAGACAACAGCGAACATCTTTTGATCAAGTATCCGAGTTCGACAGAGGAAGAATAGTGGCTTACCGTGAATGTGGATTATCATACAGAGAAATCGCTAGTCGTGTTGGACGAAACCAAACAACTGTAATGCGGATATGTGACCGTTGGATGCAGGAGGGTACGACGGACCGACGTGGTCGATCGCATTCACCTCGGTGCACCACTGCACGTGCTGATAGGCAAATTGTGCGCATGGCAGTGACGGATCGCTCAGTGACATCCCGAACCATAGCACAGCACATTGCGTCTGTAACGCATCATCCAGTGTCTGCGCGTACCATTCGACGCCGTTTACAGCAGAGTGGTCTGTCCGCAAGACATCCATTGCTTCGCCTATCATTGACGCAGAACCACAGACGTCTCCGTCGCCAATGGTGTGATGACAGACGGATGTGGACGGCAGAATGGAATGACGTTGTCTTTACTGACGAGGCACGCTTCTGTCTGCAGCACCACGATGGTCGTATTCGAGTGTGGAGACATCGTGGAGAGAGGATGCTGGACAGCTGCATTATGCACCGCCACACTGGTCTTGCACCGGGTATTATGGTATGGGGCGGTATTGGATATTACTCTCGCACGCCTCTAGTACGCATTGCCGGTACTTTAAATAGCCGGCGCTACATATCCGAGGTGCTTACCTTCAGGGCTCGACCACAGCCATATTTCAACAGGATAATGCGCGACCACACATGGCACGCATTGTCCAAAGGTTCCTCGTCAATAACCAGATTGAATTGCTTCCCTGGCCGGCTCGCTCTCCGGATCTTTCGCCGATAGAAAACATGTGGTCCATGGTTGCTCAACGAGTGACCCAGATTACATCCCCAGCTGCCACACCAGATGATCTTTGGCAACGTGTGGAAGCTGCTTGGGCTGCTGTACCCCAGGAACACATCCAACGTCTCTTTGACTCAATGCCGAGACATGTGGCAGCGGTGATCTCCAACAATGGCGGCTACTCTGGCTACTGATTCTGGCAGGAACCACATGTCACAGACGTCTGTAAACGTAATCATTTGATACTTGGTCAACATGTTATCTACAAAATAAATTTTGTTGTGCTACCTCTTGTCTTTCTTGGTGTTGCATTTACGGTGGCCAGCAGTGTAGAATCAATTTGGTAGCTTTCGGTCAATGTCTCCATAGCCTATCATTTATCGTTTTCTTCAGCGTAATAAATCTTCAAAAGGATGCACACAAAAGTTCAGTAAAAGTTCAACTTTCAATGAAAGGTGAACTCTAGTTATTGCGGTTATATTCATCCAATTATGTAATTTTATTACATAGTGACTGTAATCCCAAACGGTAATCTTAGCTAGAATATTTTTCTCAGAGGAGACGTTCAAATGTGTGTGAATTCCTAAGGGACCAAACTGCTTAGGTCATGGGTCCCTAGACTGCCATACTACTTAAACTAACTTAACCAAATTTACGCCAAGGACAACACACACCCATGCCATAGGGAGGACGCGAACTTCCGGCGGGAGGGGCCACACGGTTAGTGACATGCCGCCTCTAACCGCGCGGCCATTCCGCGCGAATGTCTGAGCAGTCTGATATTCACTTCATTCGTAGAGTTCGGTGGAATCATTAGCGTATCAGTAACCGGTAATATTGGCTCATTCCAATGGTATTTCCGTATTGCTTTAGTAAACAAAGGGCAGGTTAACGATTTTATCCTGGATAGCATTGTGTATAAAAAGACATCCGTCAGTTTTCAGAAGTCACTTTGAATCCCCTTATTAGAGAAATGAGAAATTTTAACGATATTGGCAATTAGGTGAAAAGGTTAATGAGCTGAGCTTAGCTGAGCTTGCGACGCCATTGTTTAATTCTGCAGGTTGGTCGGAAACAACCTGAAAAGCTTGTAGTGGTGTTCCAGGGGAGGATGTCATGCTAAATAATTGTTTAAAAAAAATTCTATACGTCGCGCCGTTTCCGGTTACTTAGCCAATGAGGTCGTTGCACGGCAAATACAACCTCTTGCACCCGCTAAAATCTGGTAATGCACAGACATCATTCGGTCCGCGACTCACCACTTGTTGAAATGCTAATTAACGTTTAAAATGTGCCTGTTTCGGAAGTTATAAATTTAAGTAAGGTGAACAGAAGCTACGCTTCTTCGGCTTGACGAAAGCAAACGACGAACTTGTTTGGCGACCCCACCTCTGGAAGGCTGCTCGAACTTGAGCGCCAACAGCCCGAGTGGCTAACGTCAATGGTAAAGCCAGAAACGGCACAACGTACCGAATTTCTTTCTTAACAATTACTTCTCAGCACGAACTACCCTGCAACACTCTTACAAGATTTCCAGACTGTTTCTGACCGCCCTGTATACATCTGTAATGCACGTCTCATATCTATTCTATTGGAGAGCTCTGGTCATTCTCCACTTAATGTCGATGCTGAATGTATGGTGACACGTTTCCGTACCAGAAAACTTTGGTTTATGTGTCGTCATACAGACGAAAAGATACACGGCGTCGAACGATGACTTAATACCAATACAAACAGAATGTACAAGCATTTTTTGAAAGTAGAAATACTATTTTCAGTAGTTCTAGATATTACAGGTACTGTAGAATGAGCTGATCTGTATAAATTCTAAATAAAGATGAAGCATGGAGGTATCAGTTACACTGCACAGAATAACGGAGTGTGCATAACAGAAATTTGTATCGTGGTGAGCCAATATTTCCAAAAGGCACTGTTAAATTCCTATCCCGAATTATTAATATTCCTGCACGACAGTATTAAGCTACTGACAATTTTTGCCTACGCTGAATAAAAGTCTTACTGTGTGATGGAAAATTTGCACTCCCTTACATCGCTGTGCTACTCTCTCGAAATACGAAGCAAAAAGTATGTTTCTTTAAGTGCCTGTCTGCCGTAAAACTGTAATTAACTTGATTTGGCAACACTGTAGGGTAATACCCAAGGATACCACGTATTTTATAATTTTCCGTCAGAAATCGGGCAGGTAGGTTAGAAAATTTGAAAAGGGAAATGGATAGGTTAAAGTTAGATATAGTGGGAATTAGTGACGTTCGGTGGCAGGAGGAACAAGACTTCTGGTCAGGTGACTACAGGGTTATAAACACAAAGTCAAATAGGGGTAATGCAGGAGTAGGCTTAATAATGAATAGGAAAATAGGGACGCGGGTAAGCTACTACAAACAGCATAGTGAACGCATTATTGTGGCCAAGATAGATACGAAGCCCACGCCTACTACAGTAGTACAAGTTTATATGCCAACTAGCTCTGCAGATGACGAAGAAATTGAAGAAATGTATGATGAAATAAAAGAAATTATTCAGATAGTGAAGGGAGACGAAAATTTAATAGTCATGGGTGACTGGAATTCGAGTGTAGGAAAAGGAAGAGAAGGAAACGTAGTAGGTGAATATGGATTGGGGCTAAGAAATGAAAGAGGAAGCCGCCTGGTAGAATTTTGCACAGAGCACAAATTAATCATAGCTAACACTTGGTTTAAGAATCATGAAAGAAGGTTGTATACATGGAAGAACCCTGGAGATACTAAAAGGTATCAGATAGATTATATTATGGTAAGACAGAGATTTAGGAACCAGGTTCTAAATTGTAAGACATTTCCAGGGGCAGATGTGGCCTCTGACCACAATCTATTGGTTATGACCTGTAGATTAAAATTGAAGAAACTGCAAAAAGGTGGGAATTTAAGGAGATGGGACCTGGATAAACTGACTAAACCAGAGGTTGTAGAGGGTTTCAGGGAGAGCATAAGGGAACAATTGACAGGAATGGGGGAAAGAAATACAGTAGAAGAAGAATGGGTAGTTTTGAGGGATGTAGTAGTGAAGGCAGCAGAGGATCAAGTAGGTAAAAAGACGAGGGCTAGTAGAAATCCTTGGGTAACAGAAGAAATATTGAATTTAATTGATGAAAGGAGAAAATATAAAAATGCAGTAAATGAAGCAGGCAAAAAGGAATACAAACGTCTCAAAAATGAGATCGACAGAAAGTGCAAAATGGCTAAGCAGGGATGGCTAGAGCACAAATGTAAGGATGTAGAGGCTTATCTCACTAGGGGTAAGATAGATACTGCCTACAGGAAAATTAAAGAGACCTTTGGAGATAAGAGAACCACTTGTATGAACATCAAGAGCTCAGATGGAAACCCAGTTCTAAGCAAAGAAGGGAAAGCAGAAAGGTGGAAGGAGTATATAGAGGGTCTATACAAGGGCGATGTACTTGAGGACAATATTATGGAAATGGAAGAGGATGTAGATGAAGATGAAATGGGAGATACGATACTGCGTGAAGAGTTTGACAGAGCACTAAAAGACCTGAGTCGAAACAAGGCCCCCGGAGTAGACAACATTCCATTGGAACTACTGACGGCCTTGGGAGAGCCAGTCCTGACAAAACTCTACCATTTGGTGAGCAAGATGTATGGAACAGGCGAAATACCCACAGACTTCAAGAAGAATATAATAATTCCAATCCCAAAGAAAGCAGGTGTTGACAGATGTGAGAATTACCGAACAATCAGTTTAATAAGCCACAGCTGCAAAATACTAACACGAATTCTTTACAGACGAATGGAAAAACTAGTAGAAGCCGACCTCGGGGAAGATCAGTTTGGATTCCGTAGAAATACTGGAACACGTGAGGCAATACTGACCTTACGACTTATCTTAGAAGGAAGATTAAGGAAAGGCAAACCTACGTTTCTAGCATTTGTAGACTTAGAGAAAGCTTTTGACAATGTTGACTGGAATACTCTCTTTCAAATTCTGAAGGTGGCAGGGGTAAAATACAGGGAGCGAAAGGCTATTTACAATTTGTACAGAAACCAGATGGCAGTTATAAGAGTCGAGGGACATGAAAGGGAAGCAGTGGTTGGGAAGGGAGTAAGACAGGGTTGTAGCCTCTCCCCGATGTTATTCAATCTGTATATTGAGCAAGCAGTAAAGGAAACAAAAGAAAAATTCGGAGTAGGTATTAAAATCCATGGAGAAGAAATAAAAACTTTGAGGTTCGCCGATGACATTGTAATTCTGTCAGAGACAGCAAAGGACTTGGAAGAGCAGTTGAACGGAATGGATGGTGTCTTGAAGGGAGGATATAAGATGAACATCAACAAAAGCAAAACGAGGATAATGGAATGTAGTCAAATTAAATCGGGTGATGCTGAGGGTATTAGATTAGGAAATGAGACACTTAAAGTAGTAAAGGAGTTTTGCTATTTGGGGAGCAAAATAACTGATGATGGTCGAAGTAGAGAGGATATAAAATGTAGACTGGCAATGGCAAGGAAAGCGTTTCTGAAGAAGAGAAATTTGTTAACATCGAGTATAGATTTAAATGTCAGGAAGTCATTTCTGAAAGTATTTGTATGGAGTGTAGCCATGTATGGAAGTGAAACATGGACGGTAAATACTTTGGACAAGAAGAGAATAGAAGCTTTCGAAATGTGGTGCTACAGAAGAATGCTGAAGATTAGATGGGTAGATCACATAACTAATGAGGAGGTACTGAATAGGATTGGGGAGAAGAGGAGTTTGTGGTACAACTTGACCAGAAGAAGGGATCGGTTGGTAGGACATGTTCTGAGGCATCAAGGGATCACCAATTTAGTATTGGAGGGCAGCGTGGAGGGTAAAAATCGTAGGGGGAGACCAAGAGATGAATACACTAAGCAGATTCAGAAGGATGTAGGTTGCAGTAGGTACTGGGAGATGAAGAAGCTTGCACAGGATAGAGTAGCATGGAGAGCTGCATCAAACCAGTCTCAGGACTGAAGACCACAACAACAACAACACTAAACAGATGGGGTTGAGCTGTATCGTTTGATACACTAAATATAATATAATCTGTTGTTAAATGTTTTTTATTTGGTTTCATTGAGACCACTGCAGCTTTTACCGTACCCATTGTACTTTTACTGCGCAGAGGTTCCTATACATCGATTAGCCGAAACGTAATGGCCGTTTCCCACTGCGAAATTGATGATACCGCTTGGTGGCGCTGTGAGCAAATGACGCGGTAAGGAAACTATATAAACGGAGCAGAGACGAATGGGGAGTCATTTTAGAGACGATACGGACCGCAAATAGGAAAATCCACTACCATAAGTGACTTTGCCGAAGGACAGATTGTTATAGCCTGGCTTGTAAGAAAGAGCATCTAGGAAACGACAAACGTGATCTACTGCTCTTGTGATACTGTCACGAACAACTATGGAAAGTGTTAGAAGGACCATGAAACTATGAATAGGAGACAACGTGTTGGACGTACACGCTTCATCAAAGGTCACAGGTTTGCCCTCTGTGTAAAACAACAAAGGCGACGACTTGTGGGAGAAGTGACGAGAGGCTGCAATGCTGGTGCAAACACGTCTCGTACACACACCATTCAGCTTACGTTATTGAACATGGGGCTCCGCAGCATATGTTCATTACGTACTTCCATTTCGATATCGACAATTATGATTTTTTGTGCACTGGACCATCAAGATGAGTCTTTGTAGCAATGGGAACGTGTCGTCTGGTTGGATGAACCATGTTACACCAGGTCTGTGGTCGTGCCCAGCTACTCCGCCATCCAGCAGAACGGCTGGACGAGTACTTCAGCTGATGATATATACTGAAGAGTCCAAAGAAACTTACACCTGCCTAATGTAGTGTAGGGCCCCAGGGAGCTTGCAGAAGTGCCGCAACACGACGTCGCATGGACTCCACTAATGTCTGAAGTAGTTCTGGAGGTAATAGACACTATGAATCCTGCAGAGCTCTCTATAAATCAATAAGAGTACCAGGGGTTGCAGATCTCTTCTGAACAGCACGTTGCAAGACATCCAGGACATGCTCAATAATGTTCATGTCTGAGAGTTTGGGGGCCAGCGGAAGCGTTTAAACTCAAAAGAGAGTTTGCTGTAGCCAAGCTGTCGCAATTCCGGAATTGTGGGGTGTCCCATTGTTCTGCTGGAACTGGCCAAGTCTGTCGGAATGCCAACGGACGTGAATGGACGCAGATGGTTAGACAGGAGGCTTATGTACGTATCACCTCTCACAGTCGTCAAATGTTTGACACTATACAATAGTGAAGCCATACTCACAGTACATAAAATTTTTCTTTACAACAAGGGGTTACATTACCTGTTTCAACGAACTACGTCGTCATTTTCAAAGTACAACATCAGTTGAAGAACATATAATGGGAATTGTGACCATACATCTGACAACGATTACTTTTAAAATAATAAACAGTTAACTTACATTTTTGCGTCCGTCAATTGACTGCTTGTTATAGCATTAAAGGCCGGGCGAATGTGAGTTAGTAATATGCTAGATAAGCTTCTTTTTGACAGTGATCTTTCTTCAGGTAAACATGTAACTGACACGCCGACTTTAGTCTCCAATAATTGTTTTCTTGTATCATACTAACAACACAGAAGAATCACAGATCCTTATACGATACGTGTTCTGATTGTTGCAGGTACTACCACAGGTTAAAATTTCTCCTGGCTCCTGTGCACAGCTTACAGCTAAAATATTGCCTTCCCTGTCTACAGTTCACGTATGTACTACTATTTGTTACTAAGTTGTATGCATTGTTAATGCATCGATTCCCTTCCTGAAAAACTTGTTAATTGGACTTATGAACAAAGGATGCTATTCACCATTATAATACAGACGATTTTGTTGATTCTAACGTTCCACACTTTTCAGTGTTAATCGGCTGTATTTTGTGTAGACATCGTCTGATTCTTAAATTGCTTGCTTGGAAAGGCTGTCGTTCCTTTGTGATAATCGCCTCATCGTAGTATGCCTGTTTACTGATTTAAGGTTCATCTGCGCTAGTTTCTTTAAGAGTGGTGCAACACAAGAAAATATTCCGCTTGAGTAAGTTTCTTACGATGTTAGATCTTTCACCCAGAAAAGCTTTTTTACCACACATTTAGTTCGTCTCAAACGTGTAGCAACATGCAGTTGATGAGCACGAAATGTTAGCATAAGCATTTCGTTAATGTTCAATAATAAACAGCTTCCACATGGACTGACTGAAAATTACAATTTGGACTTTAACTTTTTATCTCCATTCGTTAAAGGCCTTTGTGAGATAACAGAAGGTGTATTTTCCCAAAAGTAATTGTTAACTATTCGAGTGCCAACTAACGTAAACGGCATCTATAATTAGAATTAGCATTATGTGAAACACTGAAACCACACACAAACCACGCATCAAAATTTTCATTTACTGTTTGAATAACTGACAAAAGTTCGCATTAAGTTACAACTCATTGTATGTATGACTTTTGCTTTTTAGTATGTTAATTACTCACGTACCACATGACTAAGAACAGCTGATGCCATATATATATATCACCACGTTACCTTCCATTCAGAAGGCTATTGCACGCAGCGACTGTTTTACTGTTATACTGACTTGTAAATAATAGATTTCAGCTATCAGTCGTCCTTTTGAAAGTTTATTGATAGATCTAAATTCCAGCTAGAAACTACCCATTCTCAATGTACTATCATTTTTGATCAATGCATGTAATGTCTGTTGGTCGGGCTTCATCCACAGTTCATTGAAAAAAATATATATATATATATATATATATATATATATATATATATATATATATATATATATATATATACTCTTGCGTGGGCGGGGTAAATGTTGCATTTTCGGCTTATATGCCAAAAAATTCGTACTGTTTACTTAAACAAATGTTTCCCATTCGTGGTATGTGGCGTTGTAATCGACAAATATCAATCGTGCGTGTTCTTGCAATTTCGAGTCGACTCATTTGATTCTACGTTTCATTTACTGTGTGAATGTAAACCTTTTTCCCCCTAATGGTTGATATTCATGTTCAAACGTTACTTGAGTGTAGCAAATGTAATTGTTCAGAACATATAATAGGGCTGGGAATTGACATTTCTGGCAAATAAGCTATTTTAATGAGAACGTTGTTTTGTGTTCGCTAAGGGATTGATTATGCTGAGTCCCCAAACCATCGGAATCCCTGATTTCGGTGGCCGTCCTCGAACACCGTCACCAGGGTGGCTGACTTCTGTGTGTATTTCTATCACACCGCTGGAACTCTTGCGCTACCGGTGGAATACAAACCATAATCATTGTCGTAAGGTAAAATAACTATGAAATTATAGTGACAGGCCCACCTGCCATAGATAGCGAAATCAAGCACCCCGACAGTGAGAAGGAAGGGGTCACGAGTATCGATGGGAACAACAAACTATTACTTCACGTCCTTGTTCCTACATCACACTAAACGATGTTTCTAACATGGCACTGAAACGGTTAAACATTGCACTGTACACTCAAATTTACAATACTACGTTATTGACGGAAGGCAAGTGGGCTTAAGAAATTCGATTTTTAGATTTTAGCATATTTGAAATGCCTGGTCTTTCCTGCGTAAAGCAGTTTTTGTTTTATATAAATACGACAATTTTTTGCTGAGTCATGATGGTTTTCCTGACGCTCTGTGCAATCTAGCATTTAAATGCCACGCCTTCCTTTTTGCGCCATGCAGAGATAATGCACAGCATTCTTTAACTCCTTGTAGATTATTTCATGCTTCTATTGTTTTATCGCTTTTATTTTTCCTACCCTGTATCTACTATCGATATACTTGTCTGTTAGCACTCACAACTTTATGCAATCGTCACTGCTCTCGATCGTTAAGTGCAGGCCGTCGGCCACTGCGTTGTCCTGGTGAGAGGTGATGCCTATAGCTTGGTATCCTCGGCTTGGCCACAAGACGAAATGTAGGGAATTTAGAAAAGATGAGAAAAGATGACAAAAGATGTATGGGCTATCTTTTTCCATAAGCTTTCCACAAATGAAAATCCAGTGCACGGTCTTTGGCCGAATGATGCTGACACTTAGTGCAAGTACAGGAGAAGTGCCAGATATGACCACAAATATTCGTTACCTGCATCAGTAATGAATGAAATTAAACCCATATTTAGAGACCTTTGTAAAGATCCCTTGTTGAAGACATATATTCATGGGAAAACCCAAAGTTTAAATGAATGTGTGAATTCTGTCATTTGGAACCGGTTATCGAAAACTGTATTTGTTCACCTAACATCCCTCAAATTTTTGTGTTTATGATGCTATTTTATACGTAAAACATTCAAGGTATTCTTACCGCGTCACTTCTAGATAAAATCTCGAGCTTTCGACGATTACCTCCATCGTCATCGTCAGGAGCTGACTGTCTTCACTGCTGTGGTAGCCTTATTTATAGCCCGTAGACGGCTTATGATTGGTCGGCGATTACGTACTGCTGTCGCAGACGATGTCACTGTGTGCGCCGGTGGCGCCATCGCTTCCGTTGGAACGTAAACCTAGGAAGGAACGTCTCTGCTGCTTCTCTGCACCAAGCGCTCGATTCCATGCACAGCTCAGATGGTATCCGCTATCGCGGTTAAAGTTGTTTTGGTTCATTCTTATTTCAACAGCCTCCTTAATAACAGCCTCCTTAATAACAGAATCCAGTACGTGGAGGCATGGGACAGAATTTTTGTTTCATCGAACAAAATTTTATGTTTCTTTGAAAGGTTGTGCTCCGCAATTGCCAATTTCTCCAGTTCCTTATTTTTAATATGGCGTTGGTGTTCTGCACAGCGGTTGGAAACGGTACGAATCGTCTGACATATAAAATTACTTCCACACTCACAGGGTATATTATAAACTCCAGGGAACCTGAGGCCGAGATTGACCTTGCCGACTATAGGAGTCATCAACTTTGTTAGGTATTTGGCCAGTTTATAAGTAGGAGAACCAATTGCACTGACAATAGGTCACATAGGAGCATTATCCTTGTGGATCTTCGGTAGTCCGTAGAGCCTGAGCGGTCTAGGAGCTCGGAGTCTGAGATTTTCTGTAACATCGTCTGACATCCCGGAATTCTTCAGTAACTTCATGGTTTTTCTGCTGTACGTCGAAGTTGGGTCCCGTTTAAGACATTTATACGTACTGTACTCCAACAGTGACGTCATTTTACTATGATATTTGGCAGTATTAAGTACCACGGTGGCATTTCCTTTGTTTTGAAGTTTAAGTCTGGCGATATAAGATATGGCTTTCGGATAAACATCATCCGCACAATTCACGATCAGTTTAGCTATAGGAAAGGTAAAGGCACCAGAGAGGCATTTCTGACGTTACGGTTGATGATGAAAGCAAGACTCCAGAAAAATCGAGACACGTTCATAGCATTTGTCCAACTGGAAAAAGCATTGGACAACATCAACTGGTGCAAGTTGTTAGAAATTCTGTGAAAAACAGGTGTAAGCTATAGGGACAGACGGGTAATACATAATACGCACAAGAACTAAGAAGGAACAATAAGAGTGGAAGACTAAGATCCAAGTGCTCGGATTAAAAGGATGTAAAACAGTGAATAGTGGAATAGAGCAAGCTGCTTCAAAACTTCGTAAGGATGCTGCCGAAGAGATTAGGCGTGACACATGCCGCATCTTGACTCAAGCTTCATCTAAGAGGTCCAACTTTAACATCACTTGAGATGAAAGAAATGTTCTACGAGAATTGAGAGAAGACCAAGACATCGTCATCTTACCTGCTGACAAAGGAAATGCTACTGTGCTTCTCCCACGCACAGAATATAACAGCAAGATATACAAACTGCTCGACGATCCTGCATACAGTAAATTAAAATGTGATCCGACGGGTAGGATCCAGAAGAAGACTGTGGAACTCAACAGGAAGAGCTCGATTCCAGCGAAAGTTGCTAAGGGTTTGCGTTAACAGGCTTCAGTTCCTCCTAGACTCTACGGCCTACTCGAGATCCGTAAGAAAGGGGCGCCTCTCCGTCCCATTATAAATAACATAGGGGCACCTACTTATTTTGTTGCCAAATACCTGACATCCTACCTACGTTTCTTCAGCATCTGAATTCGCTCCAGCTGAATATAAACTTCACAGTGGAAGTGGAAAAAGATGGTACTTTATCTTTTCTTGATGTCTTGGTACGTCCGCAGCTCGTGGTCGTGCGGTAGCGTTCTCGCTTCCCACGCCCGGCTTCGATTCCCGGCGGGGTCAGGGATTTTCTCTGCCTCGTGATGACTGGGTTTTGTGTGCTGTCCTTAGGTTAGTTAGGTTTAAGTAGTTCTAAGTTATAGAGGACTGATGACCATAGCTGTTAAGTCCCATAGTGCTCAGAACCATTTGAACCATTTTTTGAACCATGTCTTGGTACGAAGGAAAGCAGATGGAACCTTGGGCGGTCTAAGGCGCTGCAATCATGGACTGTGCGGCTAATCCCGGCGGAGATTCGAGTTCTCCCTCGGGCATGAGTGTGTGTGTTTGTCCTTAGGATAATCTAGGTTAAGTAGTGTGTAAGCTTAGCGATTGATGACCTTAGAAGTTAAGTCCCATAAGATTTCACACACATTTTTTTGGAACCTTGGGACACAACGTCTACCGCAAGCCAACGCTTACAGATTTATATCTGCAGGCCACAAGCTGCCATCATCCTGCACAGTGCAGTAGTGCATCAATTACGTTAGTTCATAGAGCACATGTGGTATCTGATCCTGAGAGCCTGTCGAGTGAAATATAACATTTGAAGACGGTGTTCCGACAAAACTGTTATTCTGAGAATAGGATACATAATACATTCACGCCCAGGAGAGTTCAATCTATGGAGCAGATTGAAGATATGAAGACGCTCACGACTTTGGCCTTTTTGCCGTATTTTGGTGCCATGTCGTCAAGAACCGGAAGAGTCCTCGGAAGATATGAAATTAAGTGTGTTTTTCATCTGAAAAACTGAGAAACCTGTTCGGTTCGATTAAGGATGACCTTGGCCTGAGGTGGTGTGTGCAAAATTCCTTGTCAGTGTGGGGCAGCGTATATAGGCCAGTCATGCCGCACAGTACGAGAACGCTGCGGTGAATATCACCGCCATACACGCCTTCGTCAACCGGAAAAGTCGGCAATTGCGGAACACTGCCTGAATACAGGACATCGTATGATTTATGAAAAGACGGAAGTTTTATCCCCGGCATCATCTATCTGGGACTGCGTCATTAAGGAAGCAATACATATCCGTACAGCCGATAATCTCATCAACAAGGATACGGGATTTCAAATGAGCGCAGCCTGGAACCCTGCAGTGGCTGCTATTAAATCACGACGCGAAAATCAAGATTCTTCGATACAGGCCCGTCATAACATTGGTCTAGTACGGCCGTTGGTGAGTAACGTCTGGCCGCACTGTTGGCAAACCCAGCGTACAGCACATGCGCGGGAGAGCCGCTGTGCGATTTTCGGCATGCGCGTTTTCCGCGGCTGCGCATTCTCCGCGCGCGTGTTCTAGAAACGGGGCGTCGACGTGCGGATACAGTCAGTCGTACCTAGACACCAGCAATGTTGAACCACCTGAAGATGTCGGACAGTTGCTCCGAGGAAATATTGTGGAATTTGCACAACGTGATCCGGCGGCAAACCCGTGAAGACTATTTACAACACATCCTCCGGGAAAGCTTGAAGAGTCACTTCTTCCATATTCACAACTGCGAATATATTTCATAATCTTCCGAGGGTCGGCTTCCACCAGATTTTCCATTTCTATGCAAATAGTTCGTGCCAGTACTTTGTAGTCATGATTTGTTAATGGTTCGGTAATATTCGTATCTGTGAGCGCCTACCTTCACCAGTATATACTGCATTCCTAAATGCGTAGGCTACTGCGACCAGAGTCAGCTGGCATAAGAGTTTTCTGAGTTTCGTACAGAGTCATAATGTAGAAAGCTGTACTGGAGAAATCAACATTTCTGCCACGGTTACAGTGGCCTTTCTCTGGATATACCGATGTGCTCTATCTTTTTTTTTTAAGTTTGTTGTTATTTCATAGCACTGCAAACCATGAGGAAGGGGGGGTGGGCTGTCTGTTCTTCAGCCAGCGTACAATTAAAATAGTAAAGTAAATGAAAAAACAAGCAACTGATAGCGGAAATACTGTATATGCGCTGAACTTAAAAAGTTTTTGATGAAGAAGAATACAATGGACGTGTTGAGATACAAGATGGATGACTTTTTGCACTCGTGGTTAAAAACAATAATAGTAAAGGGTAAAATGAAATACGATAAGCACACAGTTAAAACATGTTTCCAGAGCACTAATATGTAAAAGAAGCACTTTCCTGTCACTAATTGGAAGGATCTCCGACGGGATAGGGAGCAAGTTGTTGAAGGGGAAAAGGTTGGCTTGCGAATGTTATGGTATAAGTATGAAGGACGGGTAGATTGTAGCGATAGGGTATGATTGGCTGTTGGTACAGTAGAGCGGTGGAGTAGAGGGGGGAGTTGCCAACACTAATAGTTGTTGGGAAAAGAGGGTGGGAAAATAAAGGCAGAAGGGGTAAAAAGGAGATAATGAAATGTAGGAAGGGGAGGGAGAAGAAATCCTGACGATTTGGATTGGGTGGGATGAACCTATAGGATTGGTAAATGTCAGGGCGAAGTTCATAATCTGGCAGAGGGAGATGGTTGAAGTTTCCTTGGGAGAGCATGTGGAGGGTGTGTAAGAGAAGGTTTGGTGGAATATGTTGGTGTAGGAGTGGTAGCGTATGAGGATTAGAAAGTAGAGGGGAAACGATTGCTTGCGGATAATGTAAATTGTTTGGAGGTGTTCGATGTGCGTGAAGAGAGGCGGAAATTTCGTGAATTACTAAAGGGACACAGAAAGCGAGGCAGAGTGCATGGCGTTCGAAGGTCTGGACGGACTTACAGAACTCGGAAGGGGCGGATATCCATGCAGCATTAGGAAAGCAAAGAATGAGGTAGATTAGGGAGAAGTGTAGTCCCCATATTCGGCCAGTTAGTAGTTTATTGTGGGCTTTCTGTTGGAATATTAGTAGGTGGGGTTTCCAAGTTAATTACCGGTCGAAGTTAGTCCAAGGAATTTTAGCCGCATGGAACGGCCATAAATGGTGAGGTGGAAATCATGGCGATAGAAGGTGCATGTAGTGCATCCTGTAATTACTGCCTGGGTTTCGGAGGGGTTAATCTTAAGGCACCATTGGTTACACCAGGAGGTAAACTGAAGTGGGTTTGGAGGGAACGTTGTGGTTCCTGGGGCGTAAGATAGAAGACGAGGAAAGCTGTGTCATCAGTACGCTGAAGGAGGTAGACGGGAGGAAATGGTCCATACGTGTCAGCATTGCTTAAGAGATAAAGGAGATTCACTGGCAGTCCACGCGACTCGCATTTGAATCCTCATCTGGCCAATCAATAGTGTTTCCTTTCGAACACAAAATGAGATTCTTAGAGACATTAATTATTTCCAGAGTTGACTGTAGTGATGCCATGCTCCAAGGACTTTAGAATGAAGGCTCACGCAGGCTGGAACTGGCGATGAATGCTTGTGTATGATACGTTCGTGACGTAAGCATCTTCAACGGTATCACTCCAGCCTGCGAACAATTATCATGGCTGCTTGTCGATAAGCGTAGAGACTGTCTTGTTCTATGTTTGATTAATTATCTTCTCAATCATTGCACTCCCTGCTATTTGTCTTCAACTCTTACCCTACTATCTGTACAGCAAGTCACAAATACTCGTTCTCAACGAAGTGAAATTCCTTCTCTACCATCACATAGCGCTGCGATACTTCAAAAATCATTTTCTGTATCAAGAACACAATTTTGGAACGATCTATATCTATACAAACCATCAGAGAAAATAAATTCTTTCATAAGTGTAAAAGACGCCTTCTATCACAACAGCCACCTTTTCCACATTCTGTGCAGCTCAGAAGGCCGCGGTGGCCGAGCGGTTCTAGGCACTTCAATCCGGAACCGCGCAACCGCTACGGTCGCAGATACGAATCCTGCCTCGGGCATGGATGTGTGTGATGTCCTTAGGTTAGTTATGTTTAAGTAGTTCTAAGTTCTAGGGGACTGATGACCTCTGATGTTAAGTCCCATAGTGCTCAGAGCCATTTGAACCATTTTTGTGTAGCTCACGAGCGTCACTCCACTTCCCCCAGGAATGTGTGTATTTTGTATTGAACCGGGGACCTAGAAACGACGGAGCGGTTTCCCACCGCCATAGCCCTCAGTGGTTCACAACCCCACTAGAGGCCACAGCAGCCCACCTACCTCACCGCCGCCCCACACCGTACCCGGGGTTATTGTGCGGTTTGGCCCCCAGTGGACCCCCATGGGTACGTCTCATACCAGACGAGTGTAACCCAAAATGTTTGCGTGGTAATTAAGGTGTACGCATACGTGGAGACAGTATTTGGGCAACAATCGCCGACATAGTGTGAGTGAGGCGGAATAAGGGGAACCAGCCCGCATTCGCCAGGGCAGATGGAAAAACGCCTTAAAAACCGTCCATAGACTGGGCGGCACGCCGTCTCGCTAGGGAAGCAGCGCGTTAGATGGCGCAGCTATCCGGGAGGGCTTCCCCAGCAATAGTCCCTACCACTTGTCGACAGACTTCTCTGTTTATATCCAGTTCTTTCGAAGCAGCCACTGTCAGTGTCATTTCACTCTTCTTCTCTTCCATTATCCATTCTGTTTCTAATAATACAAAGCGTGGTTCACATGTGCTACGCTAATCTGTCTCATTGTAAGTGCCCTTTACTATTATTACTATTGTTGGCTACTGTTAGTCTTACTATTATTGGGAATATTGTGGAACATCTTTGGTAAGTGATGTTCCTGGTGAGATGTAAGAGAGGGCATTAAGGCAACAATATCATCAGGCTAATTAAAAACGTTTCCCTTGTCTCGATAAATCGCTTGAGAACAATACGGTTCGTATGAGAAGAACATCTGATTCACTTTCGCATACTTCGCTTATCTAAACAGTTGATCCACCCCTAGTGAACTTGTCGTCGATTGGATATCAAATCCCAATGCTTTCAGGCTTCATCTGTCAATAAGGTTCTCGACTCTTAATAAGGTGCATTTTTTATGGATAAAGCCTAGTCACCAACTCAAATATTTGGCAATGAAAATGTAAATGCAACGTGGTGGTTACGTTCAAACCGGTCACAAGTGAAATAATAAGTACAGAGGACTTGCAAGACACAACTAATTTATTACTGATCAACAGTTTAACCCAAAGGGCACAGTATTTACTCAAAAATTTAGTACAAGTGTACAAGTGTCTCTTATTCACAAGTCAGAAAAATACCTTACGCAATACCTTTTTAATTTAATCAGGTGCAAACAAGAACTTCTTATAACTTCTCTACTAACCGTAAGCGCTTCAATAATAAAAGGTTACAGCAGTTTCATTTAACAAGGGCACTTGAATAATAAAGGTGAAATAAGTTTCTTTTAAATAGGTCACCTTGGCAAGCAAAATAGGACAATTCACATAATTTCCAATTTACGCTACCCATCAACTATTTCTCTTTAACATGTAGATAAGTTCAACTCCCGCCGCACGTAAGGTATAATTCAGAACAGTAGTCACCTTCCTTTATGGTTTTGAAGGTAAATATATAAGCAGTATAGCAAACGGAACAGACTCCTTGGCGTCCCAGTGCAAGATCCCCACTCATTGCAACCCGAAGAACTCAGTGGCCGCCGTATCGGTTGCCATTTTCCCCGCGGCCAAAGGAACCTCCGTTACCTCTGGTACTGGTCGGCCAAGGCGTCGTACTCCGGACATCGATTTAGACATGGTCTAGGTGCCCGCTGCAGTGCTGCAACAGAAAAGTACAAACACACAGCCACAGCCAATAGAAACAATGTTAACAGGCCCAGAATATAGTAAGATAAAATTCTGCAATGATAAATCACATCAAGACAAAAATTAAAAATGGTTAAAAGCATTAACTGTAGACTTCAAATTTCAAAATATGTAAAATTGCCCCAGCACAAACAGACTAGTTTTAAAATGGCAACGATAATACAAGGTATAATATTATTACACCAGTACTTCGCAGTACAGTACAGTACCAGTGCAGTATTGACAATCATAAGAAAAGGTAGAAGCTAGTGACAACACGGGTAGGCCCGATTGCTAAACTAGCAAGCGTGGAACGTCTACTTCTTCAATAGACAGCTGCGTGGTACATAGTTCAACTCCACTAGCCAAAATGGATAACACATTGCTCAGCGTCCTGTGTAGAAGACCATGGCCCAGTCACGCCTCAAGAACTTGCAATAACAGGCCCGCTTCCGCACTGTGAGCCACATACACCGGCCAAATCCAGCTAACTCCACGCAAACACAAGTTTCACTCTCTGAGCAGCGACACGTACCGGCCGCTCCGAAGCCAAACCCAGTCTGCCCGCCAGCCCACCAGCATCACCACCGGCCAACGAGGCAAAGATAAGCAACGCCAGAGGGGAACAATCGATCTGGGTGAATCGAACGGAGAAAGCAACTGGCGCCGGCGCCTCCCCGCGTATCAGTAAATGTCGTGTGACTAGGGCCTATCGTCGGGTAGGCCGTTCGCCGGGTGCAACTCTTTCGAATTGACTCCACTTCGGTGACTTGCTCGTCGATGGGGATGAAATGACGATGATTAGGACAACACAACACTCAGTCCCTGAGCGGAGAAAAACGCCGACCCAGCGGGGAATCGAACCCGGGCCCTTAGGATTGACATTCTCCAGCGCTGACGACTCAGCTACCGGGGGCGGACGTATTTGGATATGTACGGATAGCATGAACGAATTTTAATCCTCACAAGTAAAAGAAATTTATGATGCTCTGCGGTTTCGCTTTAAATGAATTTCTTCAGATGACGGCGAAAGTATGATTCATAACGGTCTAACCGCCATACATAAGGTAACATTTTTGAGTTATGTCACCGACACATTCTGCTACTTGGTGAGGGTTAGCTATGACTACTGTTGGTAAGATTTAGGTGTCATCTCAAGATGTTCATTTAGAAGGAAACCTGTGGTTCCGTAATAAGCGCGCCTGAACCCAGCAGTGGGAGTTGTTATTAACATATACATAATTGTCTTCATGGAGCACTTTAAGGAGCAGGCTCTGAACTCTGTGACGTTGCTGCCGTCCTGCTTTCTACGGCACGTCGATGACACCTTCCTAATATGGCCCCACGGTGGAAATGCACTGCAACAGTTCGTCGATTAGATGAACAGTGTCCATCCCAACATTAAGTTAACTATGGAGATGGAGAAGGATGGCGGGCTACTGATCTTGTAGTTGAGCGAAAGCCATGAGGCCATCTTGGGCATTCAGTGTACGAGAACCCAAAGCGTACTAATCGATACCTGAACGACAGTAGTTTTCAGCGTGCTACACACAGAAAACGGGTCCTCAACACGTTAGCACACAAAGCAAAGATTGTTTCTGACGATGACCACCTACATTCTGAATTGCAGCGTTTAAGACGCACGTTCAGAGAGAACGGTTCTAGCAAGGGAGACATACAAATGCTTTCAGGTGCTGCCGAAGGGTGACGCTTGTGATTCGGAGAAGAGGCCAAGCCAGCTGCTTTTTGCCATACAGTGATTCAACAGGCAGCAAGTTAGGTCGTGTGCTCTAGAGACCAATACGGAGATCTACTCTGAGGACTGAGACCTATCCCCCCAGATACGATGTATACCATGCCTGTTAAAGACTACATTACTCTTCGTGTGCCCGCAGTGTTTCGTTTCCCTTACAGATACATCAAAAACGTTTTGCATCACCTCGGTTCCGAGAGTTCCTGAATCTGTAAAGAAGTCAACATAAATATCATTTCCGCCCTTTTCATTGCTCATGAAAACCACGCAATACATGTTGTACCAGCATACAGCGAGACCTTCAGAGGTGGTGGTCCAACTGCTGTACACACCAGTACATCTAATACCCAGTATTAGCCTGTATTCGTCGTGGCATACTGTCCACTAGTTCATCAAGGCACTGTTGGTCCTAAACGGCGATTCGGATTGTGGTTGGTAGGTCACGTCGTCCGTAAACAGCCCTTTTCAAACTATCCCAGGCATGTTCGATAAGGTTCATGTCTGGAGAACATGCTGGCCACTCCAGTCGAGCGATGTCCTTATCCTGAAGGAAGTCATTCACAAGACATGCACGATGGAGTGGGGGGGGGGGGGGGCGAATTGTAGCCCATGTAGACGAATGCCTCGCTATTACTCTGCCGAAATGGTTGCACTATCGGCCGGAGGACAGTATTCACGTATCGTACAGCCGTTACGGCGCCTTCCATGACCACCAGCGGCGTACGTCGGCCCCACATAATGCCACCCTAAAACAGCAGGGAACCTCCACCTTGCTGGACTAGCTGCACAGTGTGTCTAAGGCGTTGCGCCTGACCGGGTTACCTCCAAACACGTCTCTGACGATTGTCTGGTTGCAGGCATATGCGACACTCATCGGTGATGCCAATCCGCCAATCCTGAGCGGTCCATTCTGCACGTTGTTGGGCCCATCTGTACCGCGCTGCATGGTGTCGTGGTTGCAAAGATGGAACCCGCCATGGACGTCGATAGTGAAGTTGCGCATCATGCAGCCCACTGCGCACAGTTTGAGTTGTAGCACGACGTTCTGTGGCTGCACGAAAAGCATTATTCAACATGGTGGCGTTGCTGTCATGGTTCTTCCGAGCCATAATAGCCCTTGGGCGGCCTGAGCGAGGCATATCATCGACAGTTCGTGTCTCTCTGTATCTCCTCCATGTCCGAACAACATAGCTTTGGTTCACTCCGATAGGCCTGTACACTACCCTTGTTGAGAGCCCTTCCTGGCACAAAGTAACAATGCGGGCGCGATGAACCGCGATATTGATCGACAACACGAGCCGTTTACCTCCTTCTTGGTGGAATGACTGGAAATGATCAGCTGTCAGACCCCCTCCTGCGTTGCTCGTGCATAGTTGTTTACAACTTTGAGGGGGTTTAGTGACATCTCTGAATAGTCAAAGGTACTGTGTCTGTGATACAATATCCACAGTCAATATCTGTCTTCAGGAGCTGTAGGAACCGGGGTGATACAAAACTTTTCTTGATGTGTGAAAGTCAAACAGTTAGTACAGATGCGGAGCGTTGTGTAGTCAGCACAAGCTACAAATTAAACAAAAGGAGCGTGACAATTCGTGATAGCTGAGCATTGCAATGAAAATGTACACAAAATAATATTTGGGAAAGAGGAATCTTGGGTCTTGCATCAACTTGGTGGGATTGCGTTATAAAGTAGATTGCCAAGATTAGAATAAATAGTTTTAACAGAGACCAGGAGTATACGCTTAATAAGGGCGTGGAGGCGGGCTTTGGACATCGAAAGAAAGGAAAGACGGATGATTGACGGTCGTAGGGAGACGAGAGCGGCAGCTTCAAACGTGGAGCGCCAGCACCTCGCACCACTTGCCGTCTCTGGGTTCCGCGGCGCCAATTCGCCATCCGCAGACGCATCGTTTCTGCACTCTCTGACTGGCACCTGAGGCTGCAACAGTACATGCATAAACGGAAAACATTGCCAGCCGCAACAGTCTGTCGTTTATACGGAAGTATTTTACGAAATCTCGAGTACTTTATTCAAAACAACACGAATTGAAAACGGAGAAGGTTTTATTCATATACGTTTTCAGATGTGGAGCACAAAATAATCAAGAGGATTTAGACCACACATTTTTTGTATAGTACATACACGGAATTTCTACCTTCAAGGTCGCAACAAAGATGCCATAGCCGAAGAACGGTGCACGCATTCGAAAATCCCTGGACTGTTGCCAATGATTGGTCTGACCTCAAACGTTCTTAAAGCTCTTCGCGAGTAGCTGGTCGGCTGTCGTTTCATCGCTGAAGCGTCACAGCGGGGCATTTCCCACCTACAGCTGCGTGACAAATTTTCCTTCATTTAATGCCCCCCCCCCCCCCCCCCGACAGTAAGGTGACATTATCTTCAGTTTTTATTTTCATATCTTTTAATTTTTGCGCCCGTATACGACAGTGAAACGAGACCGTTGGAACGCCAGAGAGTGTATCAGCCAGGTGCGTCAGCGGGTGAGAGCGCGCTCGTGGTTCCAGTAGTGAAGCCGCCGCCCACCGCTCCCCTGCGCGGCCGGAGCGGGCGCGCCCACAGGCTGCTGCGTGCCGCTTATTGCGGATGAACGGCGCAGAGCCCAGCTGCGGCCGTCACCATCCACTTGCTGCCTAGCTTGCCTCCATGCAGAGCTGACGCAGCCTTCTGGCTGCAGGAGCCAAACCTGGCTCTGCGGTGTGCGCTAACTTCTGTCACGCAGCGGCAAACAGCTACAGCCAAGTCTTATGCTTTAATGTTCTTACCGATCTCTTCCCGTGGCCTACGACCGTATTAACAGGTTTTCATTATTAGCCTTCCCATCTGCAATCGTGTTTTCATCCTGTGTAAGGTGTCACAGAAGGCATTGTTTCTTAGCTTCTTAATTTATCTGCAAGCGGTGTATTACCCGACCGCCCCACCCCCGCCCCCCAACCAAAGAAAAAAAAAAAAACAAAACATAATACATGCTGGAAAGTAATAACTGAGTGCAAGTTGAGATGATCATGACACTTTTCTTCGAAGCTCATTACACTTTTTTCTCAAAAAGTTCCGCAAAAAGAAAACAACAGTATCTGAATTCAATAAGTACAAGATAACGTAATTTTAAGCAGAGATGTGGATATACCTATACAACGATGTACCTCTATAACTTCCTCCCAATTCAATAAGTACAAGACAACATAATTTTAGAGAGTGAGCCGGCCGGTGTGACCAAGCGGTTCTAGGCGCTTCAGTTTGGAACTACACGACCGCTACGGTCGCAGGTTCGAATCCTGCCTCGGGCATGGATGTGTGTGATTTCCTTTGGCTAGTTAGGTTCAAGTAGTTCTAAGTTCTAGGGGACTGATGACCTCAGAAGTTAAGTCCCATAGTTCTCAGAGCCATTTGAACCAATTAGATAGTGAAGTGGATATATCTCTATAACGATATACCTTCACAACTTCCTCCCAATTACAAAATGGTGTCACAATAATTTAAGAAAGTCACCAGAAGAAAACAAATTTAATAGATCTGACTTGCAAATCCCTCATTATCCATGACATGAACAACCGTCCACATTACTGGACACAATGAATGAAAGTGAGGTAATGTTTCTCGGGGCTAATTAGAATTAAATACAGCAAACAGCAGCTACTGCCGTTATAAACTAAAGACAGCCAACTTGATTAGGCCTACCACATCAACCGTTTTGTGGATCGCGCACAGAGCCTTTCTGGAAAATCAACAAGGATATCTGCGCACGCACCGAGGTACATCAGGGTTCACAATCTTGAACTGGCGACCATGGTTCACAATCCAGAACAGGTCATTAGCACATTGGATCAGTCGTTGGTAAACGCCGCTGTTGGCGATGCTGATCCTGAAAAAAAATTGTGTCTAAGGCTGCAGCAGGGTGGACTCCGTCGATCGTCGCTATAGGTTCAAATCTGGTGGCGGGGCCGGCCAGAGTGGCCGTGCGGTTCTAGGCGCTACAGTCTGGAGCCGAGCGACCGCTACGGTCGCAGGTTCGAATCCTGCCTCGGGAATGGATGTGTGTGATGTCCTTAGGCTAGTTAGGTTTAATTAGTTCTAAGTTATAGGCTACTGATGACCTCAGAAGTTAAGTCGCATAGTGCTCAGAGCCATTTGAACCATTTTTCTGGTGGCGGAAGAGAACTGATGTTGTCACTCATCAGAATAGGGCAGGCAGCTTCGTTTAGCAGGTGCCACAGTCGCACTGTCCGCAGCGCCGCCCATCGCTAGCGGCAGAGCCGCGCGCGTGGGTTCGTTACATCAGTAACGACTTTTGAGTCAGCTCAAAGATCAATAGGTTGATAGAAATGGATAATGTTTTTGAGCTTTGGAAGGAAGTTACTACGTGAATGTTAACAAAAGTAAGACAATGATAAGGGAATGTAGTCAAATTACGTCCGAAATACTGAGATAGATTACGAAATGAGACATTTAAATCAGTAGATGAGTTTTGCTATTTGGGTAGCATAATAAATGACGATAGACGAAACAGAGAGGGTGTAAAATATAGAGTAATAACAGAAAAAAAGACCTTTCTGAGAGAGAGATAGCTTTAGCTTCGAATATAGATATGTGTCACGAAATGTTTTACTGAAGGTTGTAAGAGGTTCATTAGGGGTTCATTACTATTCGCTAGCGCACTTGAGCAGACGTAATTTCGATGGATTGCTCACGCGCTGCCTGCGATATGGAATATCTATGCTACAATAGGATCGCAGGTCAGAGCAGTGTGAGCAATAAGTCGAGTTTAGTAGCTCGCAGAGAGCAGTCGTGTTTTGTAGCTCGCACAGAGCACTTGAATTCTGGAATTTGGATAGGGCAGTCCAGCGGTTGACTTGTGTTGGGCCGGTCGTGCAGAACGATGGCAGTTCCTGAGCGATTTAGTATAAGGTAAAAAAATATATATATATTGTTCTTTGTTGCACCGCGTATGTGTTAATTGCCACCACTGATTTAACCACAATTGTAATGTTAAAGTCCCATGTAATTCATTGCAGAAATGTTTCAATAATAACTTTTGCTCTGAAGAAAACTTTTGCCAGTCATTTATCTGAGTTTATAGATTTTACGAATTTTTCCTGTGCATACTCATGTTGATAGCAAAAGAAGATCAGTTGTTTTCCTACAAATGAAAATCTAGTGGCCATCATTGCATTGGGCTGTGCCAAAAATTTCTAATAGGAGCTGATATATAGATAGCGTGTTACGGTGACATCATTGTGAGGTAAGAATTTTTCAGTTTATTCAGGATGATTTCACAGGGCCATGACGCAGCGCTGCTGACGTCAAAACTTATTAATCTCGATATGAAGTCAGTCTTTAATGGAATGTCACAATGAAACTTGAAATTTTATTATTGGAAAGAAATTTTTCTATTCTGAACTCAAACGAGATTTCTCTTTTGGGAGGTTATACTAAACGTGAATATTATAATTATTTGGAGGTTACAAGGTGTTGTTACGAAGTGCAGCCTTACACGGAAGTGGATCGTAAGTAGTTCAGGCGAGAAAAGAACAGAAGTGTTTGAAACATGATGCTATAGAATAATGTTCAAATTAAATGGCTGGATCGAAAAAACGATAATGAATCATCTTCTTTTTATTCGCCTTACCTCCTGTCCTTAGGTGGTCGGCAGCTTATTTTGAGATTTGGCAATGTTCTCAGTAGAACAGGGTGACTGTACACCTTTATTTTAATGAAAGTTTTCATGATAGGAATAGTAGCTTTAGACTTGTACTCGTAGCAACCTTGTGCACAAGTTTTCTAAATTGATTGAAGGATATCGTTTTCGCTGTTGACTGTAGACATTAGTTGTTTCACAATTGCAGTTTCGGTCTTAAGATCATTTTAAATTCATAATGCAAAAGCTAAAATAATGCAAAAAATGAAGCACAGAGGGTACCTACAGAATTGCACAATCATGTCACGTAGATGGACGCACATTATAAAACTCTGAAAAAAACTCGTGACGCTTTGCTTCAGCACATGTCAGACTTTAAAATCATCCAGCATGTATGCATATCGTCAAAACTAAGCCTTTTCACTGTATAAATACAGTAACATCAAACGAGGGCGAAGCACACCGTGCAATTATGTAAATTACGTGAACTGTTAGCAATTTTGACAGCCTTCACATAAATCGCTATAAATCAGTGTGCTAACACGCTATTTACATCTGGACTGAGGCCGTTGGCGCGAAAATATTTTCTGAAGTTATACTGCCTGCGTACTTATAGTATAACATTGAGGAGGTGTTTGGAAGGAGGACCTATAAAGCGGTGAATTGAGACATTCACAATCGAAGATGTTTGGAAAGTGTATCTCAATAAAAATACATGGAATCTGTATGCAGGTCAACTTTTTAACATATTTCGTTTTTGTAAGAAGACATATATTTTCGAAATTTGAATGTTACACAATGTCAAAAATGTAACAGTACAAGTGTAGATGGGTCATTTTTCCAAAACGAGTTTTATAAGAATAAGTAGTGCTGTAATACGTTCAATTTTAGATTCAGTAGTAACAATGTTAGACTCTACGTGTAATAATAAGATATAATAATAAAGATATTGATCACAATCTCTCACATTTAATATCTTGGTTTCATCAAATATTCTAGCCAACCAAATACAACTCGCTTCATCCATGTATTCAGGTAAGCCAAGACTGCCATCTCCTTTCACAGATGTTACTGGTGCATGACTCACTGTTCCAAGTTCAGTATCTCTTAATTGTTGGGTACTGTATGTCTGCTTCCACAGGCTAAACGGGGTAAATGTACCGAAGCGGGTTGCTCAGCACAGTGTAGTTGGTTGGTTGGTTGTTTGGGGAAGGAGACCAGACAGCGTGGTCATCGGTCTCATCGGATTAGGGAAGGATGGGGAAGGAAGTCGGCCGTGCCCTTTCAGAGGAACCATCCCGGCATTTGCCCGGAATGATTTAGGGAAATCACGGAAAACCTAAATCAGGATGGCCGGACGCGGGATTGAACCGTCGTCCTCCCGAATGCGAGTCCAGTGTCTAACCACTGCGCCACCTCGCTCGGTGCACAGTGTAGTAACACTATTTGTGTATTTCAGATATGTGAATGAATGTCTTTTGAATACACTCCTTTTTGCGTGGATTTAGGGAGACATTTTTTTAGACCGTTCCTCCAGTCTTTTATTACGGTACTGTCCAAGCAAACTTCAAATGGCGAAGGACTGGTTCTGCACTCTACCGTAGCTGGAACACTTGGCAACGCAATTGTGATTGTCTCCACTTTCTTCAGTTATGATTTCATTGGTCCGAAACTCCTGTCGCATTGCCCAAAAGAACATTCCCTGGCAAGAAATACGTGTAACTACCACTTTAGACTCTGGATAGCTGTGAACAAAATGAACTGATAAGCACATTTTTATTTTGTCTTCCGCAGGCATCACAAATCAGAATCACTTTTTCCACAATAGGTAATTCATAAGTTTCTTTTGTAAAGCATGATTTAGAAATGAGGCAGCTGAATTTTAATCTTTCGTTACCTCCTTTTCTATAAGACATTGCGTAAGCGACGAACCGCCATTGTGTACGTGAACACTGTACAATAGTAGAAGCCTTTCATAAAATTGACTGCTTCCATTCAACTTTGGAACTGGTAAATTATTACAACAGCCGAACTCAACAAGATAAGAGGGACCCGTTTTGCTGTTCAGGTTGAAATCTTTCTTCATAGACAGGTATCTCTGTTTCCTCTAGTGCAGTGCAAAATCTACAAACATCTGTTGGACCACTTCTCAGCGTGTTTTGATATCGTAAGCAAAAATCACAAACATCTCTCTTGGGTTGCTTAAAGTCAAAGTTAGATTAAGTAACATATTTAATAGTAAGCTTTTTACAAGTTTGTTCAAAAAGGTATTTGGAGGACATTTAGAATAATGGTTCCGGTTTGGATTCTTAAATTAATTTCAATTTGATTTACTGCCAGAATAACGAAGCTTTTCACTGGAAACCATGCTTATGTGTTCCTATAATTTGAAGAGATACTTGAGTCCAGTTTACGCTTATCGTGACTGCGCCTTATTTCTTCAAACGTTCCATTATTTAATATCTTTTTCTGTATGACTCTCAGTCTCTTCGCTGACACTTGGCACAGCTTACAGAGAGCTACAGGGCAAATTCTAAACTTAGATCCTTCTAAAACTAACAGCTGCTTGTACATGTTGTTTCGAAAGGTCTTAGGGTTTTCAGTTTTCTTTGTATTCAATTTCTTGCCATTGTGTTTCATGGCATGTGCTAAATGAGAATATCTTACAGGGCCTCACTGTGTCCGATGTAAAATATTCCTTTCTTTTGTTGCTTTAGTAACGATTTTAGATGGCACTTTTTCTGCAAACATTCGTTCATTGATGAAAACTTCTTTTACCTAACCTCAACTCCAGTACTGTTTACATATGCATCACCAGGTGACGTATTCCTTCAAGCAATAAAACTTTTTCCTTTTATTTTCATTGCTTCTCATGTCCATTCGTTTAATGTAAAAACAAACTTACCTAAACGAACATACAGATCCAGTGCAAAGGCTTTAGATAACTGCACATGAGGCACAATAAATGTTGCCAATCACTGAAATGGCGAACTTCTGAAACTAAGCTTGGAGAGAATATTTGATATGGGGGGCCATTGGAATAACTTCCCGAAAAATGACCCACAGATTTATAGATCTGTATTCCACAATGCTCTTCAGTTGTAAGCTTCATATTATATCATTCTACGTCTGTTCACAACATACAGAGTTCTTTGTAATAATATAGTAGAAAGGTACAGGTGGACTGCATAGTAAAATTTATTTATAACAGAGTAGCCTAAAAACACAAATGTTATCTACTCTAAGGACTTTACACTGTCTTGAACAACAGTTGCGTAGCACTTTGCTTGCGCACACATAGCAACAGATGAAACAACCCAGAAGGCATAAAATACTCACACATGATATTGCCGACAGTGCAGCACAACAAATTGAGAAAGTATATGACAAGACGCTACCTCGTAAATAGAGGATATGTCTTTTTACCAGGCTCTAATGTGGGAAATGTAATTATGTAAAACCGCATATGGATGTACGTAGTCATACAATTCCGAAGAGCTTGAAATGCTGTCGAGAAAACCGTAAAAATAGATTAGATACTTGGAAAATAAAATGAAATATGGAGAATAACATAAATCTACAAAAAAAAAAGGGAATTCCCGTGATTTTCCCTCGTTAACATGCATACAAATTGCAGTACAACAGATACCATCGGGATTACTTATAAAACTTGTTAGTTAGTATTTATGACGATCTGACAAAATACATCACCTAAGACATGAGATCCTACAAACAAATAAAGAAAAGATGATAATAAAAAGTCGTAGCGCATATGTTTCTTCCATGTTACCAAATAAAAACGTCTTAAATACCATACACCTTTTGACAATCAAGATGTATAGTTTCTGTACAAAACTGAGGGCAATAGACGTCAGATGGGAAAAGGTAATGCGTTCATATGCCATGGTACTTTCTGCCTTTTGCACACAAAATAGATTGGAAATTATCTAAAACTTTATTTCTTGAATCAGTTGATCATGGAGCAAATCGCTGAGATGAGTGTTAATGTAGTAGTAAATCTCTGTTTATTCAAGAATGCCTAATATGTTCTTTGAAGCTGTGATTGAGTTTTGTGCATGTGCCACATTCTGTTCAGTAAACCCCACGCCTTGTGAACAGGTTGGTTCTGCTACTGTTCTTCTGAAGCTGGATGTGGTTACCAGCCCGGTATTCACCTTCTCGGGTGTGGGAAGACACGTAGAAAACACAATCAGGATGGCCGATACACCTGCCCTCGTCGTTAATCCGCCGGGCGAATTCGATCCTGGGTTGGCGCGTCTCCCCGAATCCCGAAAGCGGCGAGCTAACGTGCGCGGCTCTCCGGGAGCGTCGAGGAGGTACGGAATCGAATTCGGGAAAGAGGAAATTTACAGCAGAATTTTACGTAAAGAAGGGATCGTTGTAGGCACATGTTGAGGCATGAAGGCATCATCAATTGGAAGGACGTATGGAGGTGGAAAAATCGTGGAAGGAGACCAGGGCTTCAATACAGAAAGCAGGTCCAAATGGATGCACCTTGTATTTGTTGCGCATAAACGAAAGGGGTTTGTGCAGGATACATTAGAACTGAGAGCTGCATCAAACTAGTCTTTGGACTGAATACCACAACAGCAACAGATCACCAGCCCCGCATCGGCGATTTTTTTAAAATATGCATTGCATGTGGCATGAAGGAATATTCAAATGATAACCGATTTCTACGTTTTAATGACCCACCTCCGCGTCCGCGATAGCTAACGCCCGCCTGCACAGTGCGTACGTTTCTGAGGTAACCACTTTGAATACTATTGACATAATAAATTGTCAGAAGATGTGAGCCTATTTGGCTGGCAGCGGGAGGACAGTTCTTGGTGTAAAGTTCCTGATTGTGAGACTTAGCGCCAATGAGTTACATTAAAGTACAACCCTCTCTGCAGCGTCTCGAGTAGTGAGGGTATCTACACTATGGATGGTGATCAATCCGTTCATTGGATGGGGACGTTCAACTCTTCAGAACTCATGGTGCTCTTCGACAGGAGTAGGCTGCGTGCTGGCAACAGGTTTCACCCACTACATTCTGCAACATTTCCACTCAACATCACTATCGCGACCATGACGACGTCACCTGGTTGGAACAGTCGCTGTGGGTGGACACGTACACTTCAGGCATGGCATACGTAGATATTCTATGGCTGTGTCCTTTACGCAAAAGACATCACACGGCCATAGGTCTGTTGATAGCACTGAACTTCACTGCAGTGAGGATAATTTTTTTTTCTTTTTTTGAGTGTTCATCTTTTGACTGATTTGATGCGGCCCGCAACTAATTCCTCTCCTGTGCAAAACTCTTAATTTCAGAATGACACCTGCACCAAACATCTTCAGTTACTTGTTGGATGTATTTATGTATTCCAATCTCTGTCTTCAACAGTTTATGCCCCGTACAGCTCCCTCTAGTACAGCGGTTCCCAAACTTTCTGGGACCATTACTGAATGGTTCAAATGGCTCTGAGCACTATGGGACTCAACATCTGTGGTCATCAGTCCCCTAGAACTTAGAACTACTTAAACCTAACCAACCTAAGGACATCACACACATCCATGCCCGAGGCAGGGACCATTACTCCTCAATGTAATAGCTAGTAGCTAGTAACACCCACCCACCCCCCACCCCCCTTTCCCGTACCACCAACACTAGCGTAGCTAAAGTTCAGAATAAAAAAGAAATTTCAATGAACGTTTTCATTTTAACATGATGAAAGGCCTTTTATCAAAACACGAACGATTGAGTCAGTGAGACAAATTTTATGCCTTTCTTGTGACAAAATTTATTTACAAGTGAAGCTATTCTAAGTGCATCACAAGTGCAAATTACATCTCCTTCTCACAAAAGAAAGCTAACTTTCCTCGTTGAGTAGTAACCGTACTGGGCCCATAACCCAAAGGTCCGTGGATCGAAACCACGCTCTGTTACCAGAGCAGACACACACAGTGGTTACGGTTACTACAAGCCACAGCACAAGTTGGGAAACAGGGCCAAATTTCTATTAGTTTACTGTCGAGTTGAGATTTTCACAAATGTTTTATTCGTATCTTACAGAAACTAGCAGTACGGCAATAAACAGCCTTTTAAACACTTTGCTAACGGCAATCAAGTAATTTATAGCAATACAACAGATTAAATTTTTTTTAAAAAGCACAGAAGCTAGCAGTACGGCAAAAAACTACCTTTTAAAGACGCCACTAACGCCAATCAAAGAAACCCATAGGAATACAACAATTTAAAAAAAATTTAAAGAACATTAGTAAAGAGGCTACTACAGTAAATACAGAACTTTGTTAATAAAGTACGGTGGGGTAGTGAAGCTACCAACACCGTCATTAAAATAATTAAACAGGTCTCAGCAAACACATGATTAATGGCAATAAAGGAATTTAAAAACTAGGAGGATTTAAAAAAAATTAAACAAAAGTGTCCTGGAATATCATTAGAACATAAAAGATATGACGGACCCGTGTAAGGCGGCCGCAAATCACCCACTCAGGGATGCTCAGGCTAGAGAGAATACTGACCAATTTAAATACACCCGTAAACACAATTGCCACTCTCAGGCTGCACTGACTTTTAGCCAGCGAAAACTTGTTATAAGATGGCTTAACTTGCTGACAGAATTAGAGCTAACCTCGTGCAAGGAAACATTACACCATACAGTCCTGAATGAGCGACCACGTGATCAACCAACAAGAAGCATGAATTTACTCATAACCCACGACAGAATAGCGAAACAGTTAAACTGCCAAAACTACACCTCCCGTCGGGCAGTAATGAGAGGAGGAGGAGGAAAGGCCACTGTCTTCAATTACCCCGGTGCCAGGGACAGGAAACCCGGTCGCCGGAGGCCACAAGACAGAAGAGACGCTGGTTACACAAAATTATTACTTAATGATTAAACCTTCCACGAACTTAACTTGGAATTATGCTCGAACAGGCAGTACACGACCTCCGATGGCAAGGATCCACACACCCGACCGCGCACGCGTCGCCAGCGTACCCAACACGCCACGGTCACGCGACAACACGCTCTGTCACCGGAGTTCACGTCTTCTCTGCAACGTTGACGGGTAGTGACCGCCCCTTGATGTTAGTTGTCTCCTTTTAAACTCCAGTGTTGAAACGGAGGATTTAAAGAAGCTTGTTAACGTCCCAACAAGGCGAAATGAACAGCAACTACTCGTGAGGCGATTCTGTATACAACCAACACGCGGGGAGCTCTTCCGTCAACTCGACCCGCTCGTTACACACAACCGACATACATCACGTGGCGACTCGGTACAACCGACCACGCCTGCTTCGCGCTGGAGAGCCACCCTGTCCTCCCGTGTCCACCACACTCTCTGCGAGCAACCCCCTACTTCCACGCCACCACACGAGGTTACAACCGGTCAAAGATCTCACTTCCTCCATAGCAGTTTACCAGAAGCAAAATGCAGATATCGATAGTAGAGGGAAAAGACAACCAAGCAGCCACTTAATGACAGACAGCATATCAACAAACATGTCAGAGGAAGAAAAGGAAAGCCAATGCAATCTAAACACAAGGTGTAACACGAGTCGATACACGGCTCAAGTAGGGACATAAAACATGCATTACTTCTCCCCCTTGAGACACTTGCTTCACCTGTACTCTGCACCCTTATATAAAATCACCGGCCGGCCGAAGTGGCCGTGCGGTTAAAGGCGCTGCAGTCTGGAACCGCAAGACCGCTACGGTCGCAGGTTCGAATCCTGCCTCGGGCATGGATGTTTGTGATGTCCTTAGGTTAGTTAGGTTTAACTAGTTCTAAGTTCTAGGGGACTAATGACCTCAGCAGTTGAGTCCCATAGTGCTCAGAGCCATTTAAAATCACCCAATTTCATTGTGTGAAATATACACACTATTTGTAAATCATTGATTTCTGGATTCCATATTTCTGAAATGGCAGAAAATGAAAGACTCAACATTTAAAATTTTGTGTCTGACTACAGTGTCAATAATGATGATAATAAAAATAGGAATAACACTGAAAGTCATAAAGATATTAGTCGGCACTTGAAAACCATTGACAATGTTAAAATAACCATCAATTTAATAGCCGCTACATAATTACTATTGTGTTTTGCTATCAGTTATTTCGTTTACTTTTGAGCGCGCTCCTGTACTTACGTTTCACAAGCTATAACCTTCACCCGATTTGGTCACGTATTAATGTTTGTAGCATTTGATAGAATGTAGTTTTTATTAACTTACGTGATCAACATTACAGTCATGTCAGATATTAACAATAGTAATTATCTTTAAAAAGTAGTTTAGTCTCGTTATCTAAACGCAATCGAACCCATATGTCATACACTTCAGAAAATTTCAATTTACCCCTCAGGTGGTAACTATGTCCATATTTTGAACCGCTGCTCTAGTACAATGAAGGTTATTTCCTTATGTCTCACACATGTCCTATCAACTTGTCCCTTCTTCTTGTCAATGTTTTCCATGTCTTCCTTTCGTCGCCAATTCTGCGGAGAACTTCCTCTTCGTTTATCTTACCAGTCCACCTAATATTCGACTTTCTTCGGTAACGCCAATCTCCAACGCTTGGATTCTCTACTGTTCTTGGTCTTCCACTGTCCATGATTCTCTACCGTACACTGCTGTGCTCCAAACGCACATTCTCGGGAGTGTATTTCTCAAATTAAGGCCTGTGCTTGATACTAGTAGACGTCGTTTGGCCAGAAACGCTATTTATGCCGGTGCTAGTCAGCTATATATGCCCTCTTTGCTTAGTCGATCTTGGATTACTTTGCTTCAAAGGCAGCAAAATGCATTAACTCCCTAGTCTACTTCGTGAAAATTAATTTTGATATTATGTTTCTCATTAAACTCATTTCTGCATTTAGTCATTACTACTGCTCCTACTTAGTAAACTGTTCATCACTTTTTCCTTTTAGCAGTTCCAAGATGCTTTCTGTTTATCATAAGATGTATTTTTGTGGGATGTCTACTTCGTATTCAGAATCACTTTTAATAATAATCACACACACTTGAACCAAAACACAATTAAAATCAGCGCATCATGCACCACGTCTTTCTCCGTGCACGTACACCCTCAGGCTGAAAATGTCTGCTATCCAGTTCTAAGCAACCAGAGACCAGAAAAGATATCCAACAGGGTTGCGCAGTGGTTAGCACACAGGGCTCACATTCAGGAGGCCGACGACTAAAACACGCCTCCGGCCATCCTGATTTAGGTTTCCCTTGATTTCCCGTGAAACGGTTAAGGGAAATGCCGGGATGGCTCCTTCGAAAGAGCACTGCCGTTTTCCGTCACCATCCTTCCGTAATGCGAGCTTGTGCTACGTCTCTAATGACCTCGTTGTCCAAGGGGTGTTAAACAATAAACTCCTCCTCCTCCCAGAAAAAGCAATGGTTTCTCATAAGGGAAAGCTCTGCGCAGCCTCGGAGACGAAAAACATTTTTCAGTCGTTTCAGAGGTCCAACCACGCACTCGACTCTTGATGAGGACGGAATGTGTGTAGCCTAGTGGAATGTTTCGCCAACGGCCTTGCCGTAAAGGTAACACCGATTCCCGTCACATAACCGAAGTTAAGCGCTGTCGAGCTTGGCTAGCGCAGTTCGCAAGCAGGGTGCACTCAGCCCTTGTTAGTGGAATTGAGGAGCTACTTGACTGAGAAGTAACGGCTCCGGTCGGTAGAGCGGTGTGCTAACCAAGTGTCCCTTCATATCCGCATCCAGTCATACCTGTGGGCTGAAGGATTACACGGCGACTTCCCTTTTTAAACTCTTCACCTCCTTACCGTATCAAAGGATCTAACATTACACCGCTCCTACCTGTGGTGATTGCAGTTTAGTTTCTCCTGATGAGAACATCCTTACGATCAGTTCCCACCCAGACATCCAAAAGGTATACTATTTTACTTCCGAAATATTTCTCCCCAGAAGATGCCACGTCATTACACTCCGAGTTGCATGTCCTCGGGAAATATAGCGGCTATAGTTTACCTTTGCTTCAGCCGTTCGCAGTATTATCATAGCAAGCCCGTCTAATTTCACAGGATTAGTTGAAGCATCCAGACGAATGTGCATGCGATTATTGAAAAGGATACTTCGCCTCTTCAGGTATCATAGGTTGGTCTGATTGGTGACAAGGTCCATTGTTATACTTACATGGATATGGTGTCTGTTCTTTCGGAACTGTCCCAAGGAACGTACACCGTATCCATATAAGAGTATATAGTTCTGGCAATACCTGCCATGAGCTTCTTCTTCTGTGCGGATGCACACACATTCCCTGAACTCTTACGGGACTTGATAAGAATATCTTCCACGAGTAATGAGTGTGTTGGGGTGGGACACAACGAATGTAGTGCGTGGACATATGTGTAGACATACAAGGTGAGAATTTGGGTCTCGCGGGAGGCGTGCGCGAGATAGTCCCTGCAGTCGTGCTATCCTCTGTGCCCTCGGTGTCTCAGATGGATAGAGCGTCTGCCACGTAAGCAGGAGATCCCGCTTTCAAGTTCCACTCGGGGCACAGATTTTCACCTGTCCCCGTTGATATATATCAACGCCCGTCAGCAGCTGAAGGTTTTAATATGATTCTAATTACATGTCCATTGTTAGTGAAGGTAAGTAAATTTTTTTCTTTTCCAATATTACGTGTGACACTTTTGATTACAAAAAAGAAGTTGCAGAAACGTTATGTTGTTCTTTACGCGTTCTCCGTAAAGTAGTACATTGTCACCTGATTCTTCATAACTGAAACTCATTGAAGGCCTAAAATCCATTCCAAAGTTAATAACGTTCATGAAATGTTATCGAGTTGTCAACCGAGTCGCGTCGTCGCAATATTTCGACGAATTCCCTACTCCTTACCATTAGGCGGTTGATAACCTGAGATGATTTCAGCAACGAAAAATGTCGAGAAAGCGGTTACGACACTAAATTATTACGACTGGTATCAGTAAATGTACGATATACACAATTCTTCCGCTGTTCTGCATTCAGATCTCGTATGCAGGCGAAGCATAATATTTTCGAGAGAAACATGAAATTCCAATCACTACTCGGACCTCCGACATCCACGCCGGATAAACAGATCAGCTGAACAGCTCGAGTGTACTGCAAACTGAGCCCCTGTCGCTTCACTGTCTGAAAAAAACTTTGCAACCTTAATAGACGGTCGTTAACGGTGTTGCTGCTGGTGGCAACAAGCAGCGCAGCGCACCCGAAGTTAAACCGCCCATTTGCACTCGGTGCGAATGCAGCATTGCAACAGCAGCTATCTGGTCACGCCCAGACTGCAGGACGACACACAGCAATCGACAGCTCTGCAGCAGCAGCAGCCGCAGCACACCGAATCTCGCTGCGTCGCTTTGTGCCTCTGGGCCCAGCGCTCTGCCACGCACGGCTGATTCCATTCGACGATTTTTTTAATTTTATTTGATATTCGTCGGTCTTGCGCGTTGATCTACATTCATACAGCCTGACAAAGTGGTAGCACCCAGAAGGGGAGGAGGCAACGAAACGAAACTTCGCAGGCTGAGAGGATGTGTGATGTTATTGCAGTGGTTAATGAAATAAAGTCAAATTTATACAGAACTTGGGTGTACGAGCCTACTAATCAGTACGACGTTGCACCACTTCTGGTGTGGATGCGTGCACTGATTCGGCTAGCTATTTTCCCCTGAAGCAAGCTGGCCTAATTGGTCATTGATATTCTGGTTACTGGTGCCGGGACGTATTTAACGTCCGAGAGGGTCCCCCATACGTTCCATCGGGAACTGATCTGGAGGGTCTCCTGGCAACAAGAGTGCCTCACTATCGCGCTGACATTTCATAGACACATATGTCATGTGGAGTCCAGCATTGTCCTGTTGGAAAATGGTACCACGATACTGCGGCATGAGAGGTACCCAGTTAAGACTCAAGACTTCCCTCAGTCACTACCAGCAGCGACCACCGAAACCTGGAATCGTACAGCCGGCCGCAGTGGCCATGCGGTTCTAGGCGCTACAGTCCGGAACCGCGGGACTGCTACGGTCGCAGGTTCGAATCCTGCCTCGGGCATGGATGTGTGTGAAGTCCTTAGGTTAGTTAGGTTCAAGTAGTTCTAAGTTCTAGGGGACTGATGACCTAAGATGTTAAGTCCCATAGTGCTCAGAGCCATTTGAACCATTTTTTTGGAATCGTAGCCGGCCGCGGTGGTCTCGCGGTTCTAGGCGCGCAGTCCGGAACCGTGCGACTGCTACGGTCGCAGGTTCGAATCCTCCCTCGGGCATGGATGTGTGTGATGTCCTTAGGTTAGTTAGGTTTAAGTAGTTCTAAGTTCTAGGGGACTGATGACCACAGCAGTTGAGTCCCATAGTGCTCAGAGCCATTTTTTTTGGAATCGTACATGATGGCTCCCTACATCATGACGCCAGGACCTCCACTCAGGTCGCCGCCATACTCACCGACGAAATTCATCCGGACTAAAGCAGAAAAGCGATTCATTGCTAAACACCATGCGACGCCATTCATCATAATTCATGCTTTCCGGACACGGCACAACTCCAAACGCATCCATTTGTGTTATGGTGTAAGCGGAAGCCTGAACATCGGACGGTAATCCCCTATTCCAGCTCCTGACACGCTCTCATGCAGTCCAACATCAGGGCACCGCCACATGCGAATGACCTACGTAGGTAGATATTGTACAATTCGACGGACCGGTCAAATGAAGACCGAGATTGAACCGTGTGCGGCTCGCGTTCATGCCGCTTGTTCTTTGGCATTTTGTCACATTGAGCGGCGTCTTGTTTCTTTCTTCCTTACTTACTGGCGTAACGAAGTTGCTGACTTGCCTCCTTGAGTGGCAGCAGCAGCACTTATCGATACTAGTACTGTCGTACTATCTTTGGTGAGACCGCCAGTAGTCCGCAGCTCGTGGTCGTGCGGTAGCGTTCTCGCTTCCCGCGCCCGGGTTCCCGGGTTCGATTCCCGGCGGGGTCAGGGATTTTCTCTGCCTCGTGATGACTGGGTGTTGTGTGCTGTCCTTAGGTTAGTTAGGTTTAAGTAGTTCTAAGTTCTAGGGGACTGATGGCCATAGATGTTAAGTCCCATAGTGCTCAAAGCCATTTGAACAACTTGACCGCCAGTATTTCCGGGTGGTAGTGGTGTGTGTGTGTGGTAGTCAGTCGGTTGGTACAGAGCAGCGAGAAACTCTCCGCGGCACGCGGCCAGGCGAGAACCGCTGGCAGCGTGCACGCGTTGTCGGATCACAAGGCGCTCTCTGCTACAGCGACAAAGTTCGTTGCCCACCGAGCCTGGACGCTGAAGTTGAGTGACCAGTTAACCTGTTATGAAGTGTCAACTATTGTGACATCTCTTCGTTCATTTGTAGGTTGTTGTTCCCACGCCGTAATATGTGTTGGGGTCGGCGAAATCTTGCAGCCGTCTTCCTATATTGTGATTAATTATTAAATTGAGTTTTACTTACCGGTGAAGTGCACCAGCGGCATTTTTTGCCCTGTGGCCGTTAAGCCCCCAGATACCTGCCCTGGTCGTTAATTTACTTTTCCGGCAATGTGCCTTTCCTAGTCGTGTTGATGCTATCCGGCACGGCGTGTAGTTCTACAGTCTTTTAAATTGTTTGTTTCATATTTGCTTAGAGTGATTATTGTTCCGTTACCTGTTTTTAAATGCCAATTTCTGAAGGTGAAGTGCTGTTCGTATCCTCGTCCTCGGCCGATATTTTCCATCATTGTGCTGTTGGTCGGACAGAAGGTAATTGGTTAAATTGTTTGTCGATCCTTGGGCCGTCCCTAGTTTGGATTGCTATCCGATTATTTAACTTCAACTTTTGGCTGCCTGTCTCACCTCACCTTACGTTTGAGCTAGCTTCTCAGGCCGACCCTTGGAACACTTCTGAGCACCACATGTTTTGTTTGTTTTAAATTGTGATTTTCCTTTTAATTTGAAGTATTGTGCGAGGCCTTCAGCCGTATATTAATTCAGTTCTCTTTAAATGTTACGTAAAGACCTTCAGCGGTGTTAAATTAAAATTTCGAAGACTGATTTTATTTAAAAAGGAACATTTTTTCTATAAAATTTGTTCTGTCTAAAATTGTTTGTAATCCAGGTCCTAAGCCGAGGGTTTACGTGAACCCCTTTTAATAAGACCATCAGCCGTGTATATTCTTTAAAGGAAAATTTTTTTATAAGAAGGAAGGGATTTACTTTGAATTGTTTGACTTGTTGTTCAGGCCTACAGCCGTTGTTTAAAATTTCTTTGTGGCCTTTAGCCGTGCAATAAGTTAATATTTCTTTAATTAGGCTTTCTGCTGTTCTGTTGTAAGTTTAAAAGGAAATTTCTTGGTTAGTAAAATTGTTTATTAATGCGTTAATTATAGTTGTTCTTCAAACATGTAGTGTAGGCCTTCAGGCGCTAATTGTTTCAATTGAATATTTTTTTAATTTACCTTCTATTTTTAATTGCTTTTGGTTTCTAAGCAGGCCTTCAGCCGTTCTTGTTTTGGTGTGGTTTTTGGGCCTTCAAGCCAGAAAACATCTCAAGTTCTTTAACTAGGACTTCAACCGTATTGTTTAATTGTGATCTTTAAAGCAATGTATAAATGAGCGCTTCTTAGAAAAATAAAGTTGTGTGATTGTGCAACTCACAGTGACTGTTTACGGCCCCATCCACAATCATAACCTTATCCTGTGCGCTTTCTGAGTAATCTACCAACCTAGTTTCAGACACTGAGGCTCCTTTGAAATCTGGCACGTGCTGATAGCGGGTCTCACACGAGAAAGCAGCATCTGTGTTGCTCTGATGTTGCTCAGGTCCCTTACATACCCTAACAGACCTGTGGTATTTTAAGTAGAATCCAATTTCTCATCAGTATAGGTCTTATTGTCAGACACTCGTTTTGCTATGGGAAGTAATTTTAAAATTCTTTGATGTGCATACCACGAATTAATCATCACATTGGCGGCACTGGTTTAGTATGCGCTCTAGCTAAATGCCCTCTGATCCCATTAATTTCTTGTATAAATACCAGACGCAATCTGAGTACTACCACCACGTACCATGTACTCACATATTTATCTTGACGATAATTTAAATCAGAATATATTAATCGTATGGTTGGTTGGTTGGTTTGGGGAAGGAGACCAGACAGCGAGGTCATCGGTCTCATCGGATTAGGGAAGGACGGGGAAAGAAGTCGGCCGTGCCCTTTGAAAGGAACCATCCCGGCATTTGCCTGGAGCGATTTAGGGAAATCACGGAAAACCTAAATCAGGATAGCCGGACGCGGGATTGAACCGTCGTCCTCCCGAATGCGAGTCCATATTAATCGTATGTATGGCTGCTATACGTACCTCTAAACATTATATTTTATGTACCACTAGGACTTGTTATATTTAGTAATAACTAATTGAACTTGTCGCTTATACAAATAATACTTACCTTTGTAACAGATCTGAAGATGGTATAATATTATAGCCTTATTTACGTATTTGTCATATTTTTGCTTTTTTTAAAAAAAGTGTAGCAGCAATAAGCAAAAGAAATTCAGTGAGCGTTGACCTGCAACCGTATCTCGCCACGGGATAGTGGTACCATTGAGGTTCCAGTACGGACCTCCGCAAAAATGGCTCTGAGCACTATGGGACTCAACTGCTGAGGTCATAAGTCCCCTAGAACTTAGAACTACTTAAACCTAACTAACCTAAGGACAACACACACATCCATGCCCGAGGCAGGATTCGAACCTGCGACCGTAGCGGTCGCGCGGTTCCAGACTGTAGCGCCAGAACCGCTCGTCCACCAGCGGCCGGCGGGACCTCCGCCCAGAACTGCCGTCAAGTCGGCCGGCTGGTGATGCATACCGAAACAATTTGTTGGCCAGTCAGACAAACAGGAGCTGGGTCAGCATACAGTGCGGTTAACTATCCCAGCCTGCAAAACTGACACCCTGATATTAGTGTTCGATGAGCTTAAACAGTAATCATGAATGGTTCAAATGGCTCTGAGCACTATGAGACTTAACAACGGAGGTCATCAATCCCCTAGAACTACTTAAACCTAACTAACCTAAGGACATCGCACACATCCATGCCCGAGGCAGGATTCGAACCTGCGACCGTAGCAGTCGCGCGGTTCCGGACTGAAGCGCCCAGAACCGCTTCGCCACCGCGGCCGGCAATCATGAATAATACACCACTTGAATCTTCTGCAAATTTGCTGCTCCTCTTTTTTTAAAAAAAAACACGAAAATATGACAAACACGTAAATAAGGCTATAATACTTGAGCCCAAGAAATAATCAGAGCTAACTGCTTTGAAACTATTATTTGTCCCCACAACATTTAAACAAGAGGTTAATATTTAAACACAAGATTGACCCAAAGTAATTACAACAGGTTGCCTCCACAAACCCAGCACTCGGACACTTTAAGATTGACTGTTCATTCACAATTTCACTAGGTACAAAGACTGCACCTTGCTAATACGGACCATTCATCAACAGTCCCTAGTGTCCACTGTACGACAGCCATCTCCCTGTGCGGCTAGAGCTAACCAACACCCAACAGAATGGCCAATATAGTTCTAAAGAACATTAAAAGAAATTTAACACTTCGGTGGAATATTCGCCCTGTGTATCCCTGTAGAAGTCCTATTAGTTGGACCCTTCACAGAGTCACCAAAACACAATGCCACAAGCAAGTGAAACAAAACTAAAACCATTCACTGCACAGCAACAACGACGAAGTGCAAGTAATCATGGCCAGACAGAACCAAGAAGTGTCCAAAAGACCCAATACATGTCCTCCACTGAGACGACTGACCGACCAACCAACGGTCATCCCCGATGAAATCACAGGCAAGGGAAAACGTTGCAAGTGAATTGCCAGTTGACAACACGTTACTGTTCGATGGAAGGCAACACAATGGGCAGCGGTGGCGAGACACTTCTGATGGAAAACCAATAACCACCAGCCTCTTGCAGAACGGAGCCTTTTGTCACTTCCCATACAATCGGCCAACCGTTGTCCCGACAGCTTCAGCTCGAGCCCCAACTTCAACGCAGCGCTGTCCAAATAAGACTTGCACACAGCAAAAATTTGGCCCACCGACCGCTGCGCGGCTGCAGTGCCAGTGGACAACCAGAGGAGGAACGAAGTAGAAGTAGTCATCCACTAGAGAAATCGATACGAACCAACACGTCTTAACCTTACCCAATGTGAAACAATAACCACCCCACCTCGGGAAGCTTTGCCGCTAGCTAGATTGCAGACTAAAACGTAAACAGGATCCAGCACCTGGAGGACCTGATAAGGTCCTAGAGAATGCGCGCAAGCTCTCTGGAAATACCGGCATAGCTATTGCCCCCAGAGTCGAAATTTTGAACAAAAATTCGATGCTCAACTTTCACACGAGCAGGGTGCCCCCCCCCCCCCCCCCCCCCCCCTGATTATAGCGCTTGGTTCATCGACTGTGAGCCAACCGAATATTTCGCCTAGCCCGGTCCCAATTCAGCTGAATAAATTCCAAGGTGATATTTTGTCGCTAAAGGTCGTTAATGCTCCACAAATAGGACAAGTGGAATTGAGGGGGCAAGTAAACATTAACGAATTTGAAGTGGCCCTCATAGACTCTCGTTGGGCAGAAATAAAAGCATAGTTGATCCACAGGAGTCAGGCATCTCGCTTGGCACAGGTCTTAGTATGATAGATGATGAGAACAGCCTTAAGGTTCCTATTTACCCTCTCAGCAGACAAGGCCTGGGAATAGTAGGGTGTTGTCGTAAAATGTCTAATGGAATTCTGAAAACAAAATCACTTGAACTCTTTTGAACCAAAGACTTGGGGACTGTCACTGACTAAGGCCCTAGGCGGACCAAATATAGAAAACTCCGTAGAAAGATCATAGTAATTGCGGCTGTTTAACTACCCTACTAGAAATAAGCAAGCTGACTGGGAAAAGCTATGCACAACTACGATATAACGATTCCCTGTCTTAGTACAGGGAAGGGGGCCCATGTTATCAATGAATCTATTGTTCTCTCTCCAACTCGAGGAGGCCCTAGCGTGACTTCTGATTAGGTTTTCCCTTTTTACTTAGCTCGCACTCCCACACTAATCGTTGGACATCCTTACTCAATAACGGCCGAATTATGTGTTGTTTCCCCTTAGCAATGGTCTTGTGAAACCTCAAATTGCCCCCGAGAAAGGAGTCATGAAAATAGCGAAAAATGGAGGGGCAAGTTCTATGTGCAAACAAACCCTTGGATCAGGTGGTCTCCCAACCTCACGAAAACAAAATTCCCTTAATCAACAATTACCTTGACACTGCTCACCATCACGCAGATGCTTCTAACACCGCTCAGCTTGGGGTCCCGGTTCTACCTAATGCTGATATCAGTAAAGAGCTCCAACAGCTCGGTTATGATGGTACCAGCCAGTTCCTCGGATGCTTTGCCACACTTGGTTATGTTCCCGCCGTCCTCCTGAAATATCCAGATACGTGCATCGGCCATCCGGTTGTCAGCCAGTCTCACATGCCACACGTGAAAAACGAAATGCACCACCAACCTAGCAATTCTTCCAGTTTTCCTGTGATGGGCCGGGCCCCAGCATAACACATGGTTGTCAGTTTAGAGATCAAACTCCCTACGCTCTAGGTAGTGAAAAGTGCACAGTCAAAACCACACACTCATAATCAGAGTACTGCAATTCAGCTGGTGTCAAGCACCTAGAAGCTTAGGTGACGGGGCGCCTCTCTACAAAACATTCCTGCAGTAGAACGGCGGTAAAACCAGCATTGGAAGAACGATAAAGGCCTTCTGAAAGTCTGGGATGGTCAAGACTGGAGGGTTACTGAAGGCAGTTTTAAAAGCCTCTTAACCGAGGTGTTAGAGGCCTCCTCATTTTTACGGAAATTATTGAGAAGGGTGGCAAGCTGGGCAAAATTTGGAACAAATTGGCCACGCCAATAAACCTAGCTATTCCCTTTTTATTTCTGGGGGAGAGAACCGTCGGAAGGCAGAGGTACTCTGTTGTTCAGTCCTGGTCCCGTCCTCTGAAAAATGGTTCAAATGGCTCTGAGCACTATGGGACTTAACTTCTAAGGTCATCAGTCCCCTAGAACTTAGAACTACTTAAACCTAACTAACCTAAGGACATCACACACATCCATGCCCGAGGCAGGATTCGAACCTGCGACCGTAGCGGCCGCGCGGTTCCAGACTGTAGCTTCCTCTGAAAGGAGGAGATACGACGTCTAGTTTGGGTGACTTTAGATGGCTAAACCGTTAACCCAGCTGCCCAAAGGCGCGATGACACCCCCTGAATATGACACAGATGCTGGTAAAAAGAAGTACTATACATAAAAATGTCGTCAAGATAGTTATACTCGCACCTATATTTGAGAGCGCCCAACATATGATCCAACAGACAAGACCGCTTCCCCAGTAGAGAAGCCAAAGAAGCCAATAAAACTCATACATGCTCTCGCTAGACGGTATTCGATAATAGGCTTGGTTATAATCAAGCACGGTGAATTAGCTGGCCACAGAGGACCACGTCAAACAGTTGTGCAAATCAGGCAACGGCACGGATTCAAGAATATCCCTACGATAATGGGCCCTGTAATCGACAACCTGCTTAATATCTCTGCCATTTGGTTCACTTTTGCTGCAATTTCCTCACTTTGGGGATTGACAAACGATATGGAGATTGACCCACATCATCCAATAAACAAATTTTATACTGAATTTTTTCTCTTTCGCCTAAACAGATAGTGAGGACATCGGGATAGTCTCCCACACAGTTGGCGAGCCTGACCTTGCTGAAGATTGTTAACGACGAAATCAGATTGGCATCTGTTAACTAGTATGACTTTGCCACTGCTACGACAAGAACAGAGGGCTATTTTGTCCAAAGGACTAACCCGATATGCTGGATGAAGTCACAACCAAGGATTAAGAGAACGGAATAATTTTTAACGACGAACAATTTAATTGGCTATGAAAAATCAGAAAGATATAGTTTTCCTCGCACCTTACCTATCAGAGGCAACACTTGGCTATTAAATGCCAGACATCTCTATAGAGTAGAAAGCAAAGGGGGCATTGTACATAACCCACCATATTCCAAATACCAGTAGTAATCTAACGAAGAAACTGAAATTCCTGAAAAATTGCAGTACAAAAAGTCTGGAGATCTGACACCGTCAGTAGAGATGAGACAAAACGCTGAGTCAGGCCATAAACCGGTTGCTGGATACGATGAGCAGAAATATACGGCAGGAAACAGCCATTAATCCGCGGGCACGAGCGCATCGGCTAGGAGGTTCGCCCCGAAAAGTCCCAGTTCGGTGCACACGGTGTCCTCCATTAGGTCTCGACCATCGGTCGACTGCACAGACGCACCAGATGATCCCCTTTCCGACACCGGAAACACGCTTTACGACGAGAAGGTTTAAATGGCTGCCTTGCACTTGGAACCCGACAAACCCCTTTTGCTGGTTGCGCTGCTCGTTTGCGAATCTCAAAGCCTCCATGGAAGATAGCAGTTTAACTCAGAAAACGTAGTGGGCTTAACCGCTCTTCAATTTGGGGCAGCTGGTCAATGGCTACATCGGAAATGTCCTCAAGCAAATGAATAATTGTGTTAGGCAACTTAGCAAATGATTGTACAGTCGATCTATCCGGAAGGTAAGCATCAGTGTCCCGGTCCGCCTCACCTGACAGGTCCTCCTCTCTGTGCCACTCGACTCTCCTTAACTCATTGCGCTAGTGGTTGCTTGTAAATCATGGACGCGCGTATATAATGAACTTCCCGTATCGGCGTGCTCCTTAGTATGAAGCAGGTGCATCAAATCAGAGATACGTCCCTTTCAAGGACCTGAATATTGCGACTGAGAACAACTACAAAGCACTGCACCTTCCTCGTCAATCAGGTCGGAAGATTATGAATCCCACTGTCGAAGGACGCGCGCAACCTCGTTGTTAACTCAGCTACGCCTCCACCTATTGGTTGCCGCCGTAACTGAAACTCATACTCAAGCTGGTCCCTTTTTAAATAGGCCAGGCCAAGGTACCTTCTGGGATACATCTCCCGTAATACAAAACCACAACCATGATTGATTATTGGACAAGAATATTAATCAGTAACACAATTCAATAATGAAACCATAAGTGATGTCAACAAGGGGAAGATACAATCTCCGCCCTCGCCCCCCCCCCCCCTCCCCTTTCACACAATGGAACAACCACGCTTTACAGCTACCAGTGAAATGGGCTTTCATTGGTGGTGTCAGGAATTCATGGAAGAGCCAAGCATCAGGTTCAACATCACTTGTGGCTGATAATATTCTTATTTACTTTTTTGGAAACATTAAAATTTTTCCTTTACAATGGAACGAAGCGAAAGGCAGTTAACAACAACCAGTAATCAGAGAGCGCCAGAAGGGATTAAAAATTTGCTTCGAAAAAATTTATCCCGTTCTTAAAATAAAAGAATTGCAACAAGACCAACATCGATAATCACTGATCGCCAGAAATTCTCTCGAGGGAAAAAAATTACAAGATCAAAATCAGTAACCACCAAGAGCCAGAAGGCTTAGAAATCGCCTTGAAATTTTTAAGTATTAGAAGGTCAAGATATTTTACAATCCTCCCAAAACAATTTAAGAGAGTAAATGTCGAACTTATAAACAAATGTAAAAACAGTGACAGCAAGCAGGCCTGTACGGGCTTAAACGTCTGGTAAATTGGCAACAGTTCGAAATTTTTTATTCCTGGAAATGGAAAAAGGAACACATTGACACCGGTGTGTCAGACCCACCATACTTGCTTCGGACACTGCGAGAGGGCTGTACAAGCAAAGATCACACGCACGGCACAGCGGACACACCAGGAACCGCGGTGTTGGCCGTCGAATGGCGCTAGCTGCGCAGCATTTGTGCACCGCCGCCGTCAGTGTCAGCCAGTTTGCCGTGGCATACGGAGCTCCATTGCAGTCTTTAACACTGGTAGCATGCCGCGACAGCGTGGACGTGAACCGTATGTGCAGTTGACGGACTTTGAGCGAGGGCGTATAGTGGGCATGCGGGAGGCCGGGTGGACGTACCGCCGAATTGCTCAACACGTGGGGCGTGAGGTCTCCACAGTACATCGATGTTGTCGCCAGTGGTCGGCGGAAGGTGCACGTGCCCGTCGACCTGGGACCGGACCGCAGCGACGCACGGATGCACGCCAAGACCGTAGGATCCTACGCAGTGCCGTAGGGGACCGCACCGCCACTTCCCAGCAAATTAGGGACACTGTTGCTCCTGGGGTATCGGCGAGGACCATTCGCAACCGTCTCCATGAAGCTGGGCTACGGTCCCGCACACCGTTAGGCCGTCTTCCGCTCACGCGCCAACATCGTGCAGCCCGCCTCCAGTGGTGTCGCGACAGGCGTGAATGGAGGGACGAATGGAGACGTGTCGTCTTCAGCGATGAGAGTCGCTTCTGCCTTGGTGCCAATGATGGTCGTATGCGTGTTTGGCGCCGTGCAGGTGAGCGCCACAATCAGGACTGCATACGAGCGAGGCACACAGGGCCAACACCCGGCATCATGGTGTGGGGAGCGATCTCCTACACTGGCCGTAAACCACTGGTGATCGTCGAGGGGACACTGAATAGTGCACGGTACATCCAAACCGTCATCGAACCCATCGTTCTACCATTCCTAGACCGGCAAGGGAACTTGCTGTTCCAACAGGACAATGCACGTCCGCATGTATCCCGTGCCACCCAACGTGCTCTAGAAGGTGTAAGTCAACTACCCTGGCCAGCAAGATCTCCGGATCTGTCCCCCATTGAGCATGTTTGGGACTGGATGAAGCGTCGTCTCACGCGGTCTGCACGTCCAGCACGAATGCTGGTCCAACTGAGGCGCCAGGTGGAAATGGCATGGCAAGCCGTTCCACAGGACTACATCCAGCATCTCTACGATCGTCTCCATGGGAGAATAGCAGCCTGCATTGCTGCGAAAGGTGGATATACACTGTACTAGTGCCGACATTGTGCATGCTCTGTTGCCTGTGTCTATGTGCCTGTGGTTGTGTCAGTGTGATCATGTGATGTATCTGACCCCAGGAATGTGTCAATAAAGTTTCCCCTTCCTGGGACAATGAATTCACGGTGTTCTTATTTCAATTTCCAGGAGTATATATATATATATATATATATATATATATATATATATATATATATATATATATATATATGTGTGTGTGTTTTGAACACTGGGTGTTTCATTTATTTGCCTCTCTTAGAATGAGTACATATAAGTATATAGCTTTAAGCCACTTGTGGGTCATACACAGAGCTTCGTGATTTTCTGGGAGTGGGTCACCAGCACGCATCCTGTAGATTAGCTCCTATCTTCGTGCATAAATTTTGATGATTACACATATTATTTCAAATTAATCATTAGCTGGTTTCTATTTTTTTTCAATTTTTGTAAGAATAAACTTCTATATTTCGGCAGAGTAGCCTTAGTTCCTCACCTTTTTCATGCGCGATCGCGGATACTGAAATTCTGTTCTCCACCACATCCCGTTCTGTCTCTGACCGAATTCTAGTGATGAAAAGTTTTGACCTCCATCGAGCATCTGTGCTCCTGACCTTTATCTGATTACCTTAGGCTTTTAGCTGGTGAACGTGGGTTCCATGAACATACTAGCTGATATTGTCTAGAGTCTGTCAAGTGGAAGCGATTTTTGGGGTTTCCCACTAGGATAGCGTTTGGCCAATGTTGAGTTTCAGCCGCGTATCTAACTCATCGAACTTTTTATTCGCTTTCACATTATATATAGTATAGTGGATTTGTCGCCTGGCTTTCTACATATCCTACATTTTTCTGATTCTCCTCAAAAATTTCTGGCCTACGGATTGTTTCCTTGTCGATTGCCTCTGTAGTACTCACGGAGGTTTTTATACATTCACAGCGCAGCTATTGTGATGTAGCTAGCACACCCCCTGGTAGGGGGTAAGCTGACTTGACTTACAAGTGATGGTTTTAACACATTGCAGGGCATATTGGGCAACGATCTGAATGAAGTGGTTGCGAATGCAAAAAGTTTGATTCTGTACTTATTTATATCTTAGGGAGGCAAGAGCAGCCCAAGTAATTGCTATTTATGGGAGAAGCTTTGTGAATTACAGCGTCGTAACATAAGCGCGGATGCAGGCTCTTCCAATGTAGCTAGCTGTTGCGTGTTCATGCAGACGTTACATTCAGAAGTATCAAAATATAGTAGCAGTGGTTTCAAACTAATAATCGACGTGGCTAAGATGAATTTACATCAAAGACTTTTTCAGTGCGAGCGTGATTTAGAAGTACAACAATTTGCTATACACTAGGAAGTGAGGGATGGGTACCTTCGTTTTCATTAACTACTGTTAGAATGTCTTACTCTAACTTCGAGTAGGTAAAAGTGGTACATAAGTGGAAATACGCTATTATTTACACGCTGCACAACAGGGTAACAAGACACACGCTCTAACTATACAGCATTCAACGACGTATTATGAAGTGTCAAGTGCGTATTTGTATTGCATGGATCACTGTGGTCTGTGTTTGTATAGCGTAGTCTAGCGATTGTGGTGTTACTGAGGAACGGAAAGGTAATATTTCTGGGCAATTGCCGCTATCGTGAGAAACTCCACTCTCTCTCTTCGAACAGGTCGCGAAAATCCCAACGACTCAATGAAGTGTAGTAAGTATAGGGCTTCTGATTGGATGATTACAGAGTAATCAATAAGAACTCGAATAGTTATAATGCAGGAGTAAGTCTAATAATGAATAAGTAAGCAGGTATTCACTACCGTAACCAAGAAAGATAAAAAGCCAATACTCACCACAGTAGCAAAGGTGTAAATGTGGAATTTCGGGAAGAATAGTCATTTTTAGGAGGTGGTAGTATAGATTACTCTGAATGAAACGTTCCATGTAACATGTGGCAATTTTTTAATTTCTTACGGAGATACAACTCAAAAACTGATGTTATCAGCTTTCGTAGAAAGTTAACATAGATACTGAACCACAGTGAGAAGGTCTCTCCCGGGATATCAGGCCTAATACTTTTTGAAAATTGGAGTTTAATTTCTTCCATTGGTGTTCCAAACGTTCGCCTGCAGAAATGAATTGTGTTGATTGTCCAGATAATCAGCATTATGTTTCCTGTGACATTTGATAAATAGAAATATTTTCTTTCTTCAATAAAATTCCTTTTAACACCTTTAGTAATTGGTACTACACGGTCGAGTCACATTAATGTGATCACCGCCTTTGTTCGAAATCATCGTTCGTTAACAACTCAGACATTATGTGGTAGCTACAGCATTTGAGAGTATATAAAGTGTGTCGGTGTGACGCTGAAAAATAGTGCAGTAATTGGCGTAATTCGAAATCGGAGCGATTTATCTGACGTCCTAAAGGACATAATCATTGGCTTTGGGGTAGAGATAGAAGCATTTCTTAAAGGGGTAAGTTTTAAGCTGTTCGCAAGCCGCCGTGGTTAACGTTTACCGTGCTATCCAAAACCAGCGCCGAGGCTACTGCTGTGCACCACGGGTCATAAACGACTGGGGTGAACGATGACTGCAGAGGTGTGTAGGGACGAACAGACCACTCAGATAATGTAAGGGTCTACCAACAGTCCTAAAAGACCGTTCAGCGAATGTTGCTCCATATGGGCCTCCACAGCAGGCGCCTGGTAGATGCACCCATGGTGACGGCTTTTCATCGGCGACAAAGCCTGGAATTTGCTCACGAGTATCAGAGCTGGACATCTTCTGAGTGGCGACCTTTTCAGATGGGTCACTTTTAATGCTCCATCGGATATAAGCTGTCTCAGAAAAAACATACTGCGACAAGCATCGCAAAAGTCCAGTCTGGATGAGCGAGAGCTATCGTCTAGGGAATGGAAATGGAAATGCCGTGTGGTTAGGGCCTCCCGTCGGGTAGACCATTCGTCAGGTGCAAGTCCTTCGAGTTGACGACACTTTGGCTACTTACGTGTCGATGGGGATGAAATGATGATGATAAGGGCAACACAACACCCAGTCCCTGAGCGGAGAAAATCTCCGACCCAGCCGGGAATCGAACCTAGGCCGTTAGGCATGACATTCCGTCGCGCAGACCACTCAGCTACCAGGGGTGGAAGTCTAAGGAATGTTTTCGTGGCATTCCAATAGTGATCTCGTCAGTCTAGTAGGCACAATGGATCCGAAAGATTCAGGGCAGAAGAGGGAGCGTTGGTGTCTGGGGAATGTTTTCGTGACATTGCCTGGGTGATCTCGTCCTTCTGGAAAGCGCAGTGGATCAACAAAAGATGCATTTATTTTTAGGGTCCAGGCAGGTCCTATCTCCAGTTGGTTTTACCTCGACTCGACGGATTTACCAGCAAAATGTAATGTGCCACGATGTGTACGTGCGTGATTCAATGAGCGCCATGATGGGTTTCCCGTACCCTCCTGACCACCAATTACCCTGGAATTAAACTCAATGTAGAATCTAGAATGAGATTTTCACTCTGCAGCGGAGTGTGCGCTGAAATGAAACTTCCTGGCAGATTAAAACTGTGTGCCCGACCGAGACTCGAACTCGGGACCTTTGCCTTTCGCGGACAAGTGCTCTACCATCTGAGCTACCGAAGCACGACTCACGGCCGGCCCTCACAGCTTTACTTCTGCCAGTACCTCGTCTCCTACAAAGGCAAAGGTCCCGAGTTCGAGTCTCGGTCGGGCACACAGTTTTAATCTGCCAGGAAGTTTCAATCTAGAATCTGTTGCAACACCTCGATCGGGCTGTTGGATCCTCAACCGAGAATCCTAGTATAGCTGACAACGACACTGGCGTCGCCATGGCTCTACATCTTTATCGGTACCTTTCAGAATCTCAAGGACTCTCTTCCTGCACGTCACGCAGCAAAAGATGGTTATTCATACTTTCAACGGGTTATCACATTAATGCCACTGGATAGTGTGTAGCATACCAGTACCCATGTCAAACGAATCTCAAATTTCAGGTTTGGCACTTACCAGAAGATTTAAGATGTTGCTGCAATGAATAAGTTTTGCTCCCTGTAATTTTTCAAATTAAGTTTTCAAGCACTCACACACTTTCAGTGACACCTATTTCAATCGCGCTTCGTAGTCTTGTCAGTGCCATAATTCTATACTCACCGTAACCATAACATAATGAGAAAATGTAGGCGCAATATTCTGTCTTCTATTCAACTTCTCAAGTAACTGGCTTATAAAAACGTTGAGTTGGCATGTTTGTTTACTGTTGATGCTCACTTTCCCGAAGACCATTTTTTGTTCGTAGTATGTTACTGAGATGTTTGAAGCATTTAGCTCCGTTGACATCACAGATGTCTAGCCTACTCCCGCGCTACTTTTTTCGGTCTGCACGTAGGACTACAATACTACGTTATTACCTACCGATTCGATTCCAGTCATGTTTTTGATCCTACTATTGTACAGGTATTATTACCGTTAATATGTTTCAATGACACGGGGACTCAACTGTGGACACTGCAGCATTTTGAGAAGTAAGGGCGAACGGTATTTTTTATTATTAATTTCGCTAAGCCTCTCTCTCTCTCTCTCTCTCTCTCTCTCTCTCTCGCTCTCTCTCTCTCTCTTTGAACGCGGTACGTGTTCTAACATTGACCTCTAGGCACAATGAATCTTGATCTGTAATTATCATAAAGTATTCATGCTAGATTTCTATTGGTACTCTTATACATTTCGAGCCTGTTACCTGTCTCGAATGATCTCGTCCTAGACAGGGCACTAAACCTTAGTATTTCTATTACTTTCAAATAAATTATAACAAACGGTGGAAAAATACTATTGTCGCCGTGGGCTCTTGCTTGGAACAGAATAACTGAGAAATAAATGTACAAATAGGTACTAAGTATTTGCTGTGGACAAACGTTTGTCGTGTAATTTCTGTTGTTAGCTTTAAGAGGTACCAGAGGCACACGCATAGTAAAGCATAAGTCTTTTACGCGTTCAGCTTGCAGCTATGATCGTATGTCTTTGTATTGTTTAATACGAATATAACTGACACGTTTATGGTGTCTATCGTATAACAATCGGTCTCCAATGATGTACAATTGGCGATACCCAATACCACACGACCGGTGACATTTCTGCTGTATGTCTAGTAATGTGCTTCCCACTGATTAAGACGTTACAGGCTACCAAATAGTGGGTGCAGGCAGTGTACCCTCCGTAGTTCTGATGTCGGCGACAAATTTATACTGGTTCCCGTGCAAAAGTGTGCTTGATGGACACATGCGCAATGGAATTAGACTACAAGAGCTTCCAGCAGGGAACAATTGGCATTCTGGGCTAGCCTCGCTGCTAGTTAACTGTGTACAGTAGGGTGGCTGAGTACAGCATTCTCTCTCTCTTCCTCCCTCTGCATCCCCACCTCTTCCCCCTGTCGCCCACACTCGCTGTGCGCTCTGGCATTCGTGTGAATTGGGCTGCAGTATTGCGAGAGTGGCGCACGGTCGCCAACAGAAGCGCAGAGGATGCGAGTGAAATACAGCGGAAGTAGGGCGCTGCATATGTGGACGCGTATCAGCGAGGTAATTACGTTCCGACTGCTGCTCTTGTATGGGAAGGCATCTCGGCGCTAAGTGCTTTGCTCACGTGTCCTGTTGCTGTAACGGAATTAAAATGTGTCCAACTAGAGGACTTCAGAGCATTTTAGCGTTTATAATATCAAGCTGTAATAATACACTTATAAATAGGAATTTTTTTCTCTTTTCTTTGTTTTTTTTTTTTTTGTTAATTCTTCTGGCAAGAAATAGAAATTACAAACCAAGAATACGCTTACAAACTATTCGTAATCCTCTCTAATCTTCTTAGTGGTTCAAAATGGCTCTGAGCACTATGGGACTTAACATCTGTGGTCATCAGTCCCCTAGAACTTAGAACTACTTAAACCTAACTAACCTAAGGACATCACACACATCCATGCCCGAAGCAGGATTCGAACCTGCGACCGTAGCAGTCCCGCGGTTCCGGACTGAGCGCCTGAACCGCTAGACCACCGCGGCCGGCTCTTCTTAGTGTTTCTACGTCAGTAACTAAAGTTATTGTATTGATGGTGTTTAACTTATGTCCTTAAATGTGCAAATGAGTAAACCCCTTTTTTGCTAGTTGTGTTAGCCTTAATTTATTTACGTATCTTCGGTGCATTGAGATACATACATTAAATACAGAGGTTTCAACTTACATTGTACGAGACCAGAAAATAAAAATTAAAACAAAAATTAAAAAAAAACTCAAAATTTCAGAAAAATTTGATGATTTATTCACGAGAAAGTGCTTGACAAATTCAGATAATTAGTAACACGTTGGTCCTCCTCTAGCCATTATGCAACCCGTTACTCTGCTTGGCTCCGATTCGGAGACTTGTTGGATGTCCTCCTGACAGTTATCGTTCCATATTCTGTAGTACTGCCGATAGCTCATAACTTAAAACAAATAGATTACTTAAATAAATAAAGAAAACCCTAAAGAAATAGTACATCTCAGCTCTTCGAAGATCATTAATATTCAAGAAGATAGCCAGCTCATAATAATAATACGTGAACACTAAATTTGAAGTACCGATTTTTAATATTGAATATAAGAGGCCGATGAAACTTACATAATTCACAAGTTAATTTGCCACAGATATGCATAAACAAAAACTCACGTATGAACGTAGCTGTTAGGAGTGGTAAAAGAAATAGATGTTTTCGTATTCGTAACTGTTATGACACATTGCAAGCCATGCATTAAAATCTTCAGTCCGTCAACATCGAAAATTGAAGTTCTACAACTGTCCCATGTACAGATCTGATGCTGTAATTGAAATCGCGTTCTACAGACGTTCATGTTTATGTGGTTCATTTGCAGTAACACGTGCACACTAGGCAGCTAAAATGCGACAACTGCTAGGTCGATAACGTTATCAACAGTAAAAATCAAAATATCGACGACCTCCGACATTTCTTACTATCCGGAAACTATATTTGTTTTAGGAGAACGTTGGAAAGAGAACGCTAATGGGTCAGAGTTAAAGGCACAGAACTCGACAGACACAATTTTTGTGTAGAGAAAGTGATAGGAATGTGGACTTTTATAATCATAAAGCAACTGTTTTATTGAACGACACATTTACCATGTGCTCTGGAGGTAATTCCACATAATTTTGGTAGTTACAGTTGTTGTCTGTTGAAATATACAGAGCAGATTTCGTCATGCAGAACATATCGCATCAGAGGTTACTATACGCTATTCAACGGCATTCACATTGCGTTGTCAAAAGAGAAAAGTTATGATTTTCCAACGTTAACGCAGAATTATTTTTACCAAGCACGCGCTCAAAAGTTCAAGAAAAATTAAAAAGTTATTTCAGTACTCTAGAGATATTTCAGTAATATAGAAATGACACACGAACGTAAAAATATTTCGTGAAATCGCGTTCTGCGGACGTGTTTACATTTTGCAGATAGTTCATTTGCAGTAAAACACGTATGCCTGACAGCTACAATGACACAACAGCTAGGTCGTTGGTGTTGTCAGCAGTGGAGAAAAAAATATAGTAACGAAACTATTGAAAGCAACTCAGATTGTACCTAACGTTGTTTGCTGGCGTAGTTTTTTACTTAGCTTTGTCTAAGAATAAACGAAACTAACTTTCTACTCGTTTATCGCCGTTACCATAAAAACTGTAGTAAGTTCTTAATTTTCAGTTTCTTCATTTTGAACACAACTACTTACGTTAATATATTTTAGGCTATCCCACGAAGGATAACACTAACGGGTCGGACTGAAATACGAGGGGCACTCCAAAAGAAATGCACACTATTTTTTTTAAATCCATCATTTATTCTACATGTTTGAAAGTTTTACAGTGTGTATATACATCCTTTAGGAACAATATTTTCATTTCTCCACATAATTTCCATCACTCTCAACTGCCTTTCGCCATATTGGAACCAGCGCCTGTATACCCGCGTGGTACAATTCTGGACCAACCTGTTGGAGCCACTGTTTGGCAGCGTGCACAAGGGAGTCATCATCTTCAAACCTTGTTCCACGAAGAGAGTCTTTCAGTTTCCCAAAGAGATGATAGTCGCATGGAGCCAGGTCAGGACTGTAAGGCGGGTGTTTGTGTTGTCCATCCGAGTTCTGTGATAGCTTCCATGGTTTTTTGACTGACATGTGGCCGTGCATTGTCGTACAACAGCAAAACATCCAGATTTTTGCCGATGTCGTGGAACACGACTCAGTCGAGCTTGAAGTTTCTTCAGTGTCGTCACATAAGCATCAGAATTTATAGTGGTTCCACTTGGCATGATGTCCACAAGCAAGAGTCCTTCGGAATCGAAAACCACCGTGCCATAACCTTTCCAGCGGAAGGTGTGGTTTTGAACTTTTTTTCTTCGCTGAATTTGCATGATACCACTCCATTGATTGCCTCTTCGTCTCTGGTGAAAACCGATGGAGCCATATTTCATCACCTGTCACAATTCTTCCTAGAAATTCATCTCCACCATTCTCGTACTGTTCCAAAAGTTCGCTGCATACCGTTTTTCTTGTTTCTTTGTGAACCACTGTCAACATCCTAGGAACGCACCTGGCACAAACCTTTTTTAACGCCAACACTTTGAGTATTCTGCGAACACTTCCTTCCCCTATCCCAATGAAGCGTGACAATTCGTTCACTGTGATGCGCCTGTCAGCAGTCACTAATTCGTTAACTCTCTGCACATTGTCTGGAGTGTGTGCAGTACGAGGCCTGCTGCTGCGAGGACAATCCTCAATATTTTCGTGCCCGCTTTCATCACGTAACCTGCTTGCCCACCGACTAACTGTACTGCGATCGACAGCAGCATCTCCATACACCTTTTTCAACCTCTTGTGGATGTTCCCCACTGTCTCATTTTCACAGCACAGGAATTCCATGACAGCACGTTGCTTCTGGCGAACGTAAAGTGTAGCAGCCATGCTGTGACAACGCCACTCAGGGGAACAGGTTGAACTAAGTTTGAAAACAAGCGGGAAGGATGTATCTACACACTGTAAAACTTTCACACATGCAGAAAGAAAACTGTATTTTTACAAAAATAGTGAGCATTTCTTTTGGAGTGACCCTCGTACGAAGAACCAGAGATACAATTTCAGCGTCGACAAAGTGATAACAATAGTGCTAGTGTTTGTTTTCAATACAGTCCAGAGACAGGTAGTGCTATTTTCATTGTTTTCTACAAGAAGTGGCTAGCAACCACAGTTTAGACAACAATCAGCCGCCTTTAGTGAATTAGCAGTCTAGTTAAAAGTTGATTAACTCTCTACAGTAAATTGATTTCTTAGGATGGATAGGATGTGTGACTGCTGTGTACGGACGCAGGAGGAGCTGGCCACTGTTCGCAAACAGCTGAGCGTGTTGATGGCCGCGGTCAGCCGTCTTCAGGCTGCTGCCTCGGAGTGCAGCGGCAGTGGGAGTCTTGGTGCGTCGCATGGTACACCCCAGGTGTTACATGCTTCACCCACTGTCCCTGCTGTCGAGACATCTTCGCGGGTACCGGGCGCGGCTGGGCCACCCTCTCCCCAAGGGGAGTGGCGGGTTCAGCGCGTTCGCGGCGCACGAGCCGGAGGGTAAATGTGGAGGCTGGCCGTGTGGCATCGCCCGCTCTGCCTGTGAGTAGACATGTGGCCGCTCCTTCAACAAGGTCAGAGCAGGCACACGGGGGGAGGGGTTTATTAGTTATTGGGAGCTCCAACGTTAGGCGGGTGATGGAGCCCCTTAGGGAAATAGCGGAAAGGTCGGGGAAGAAGGCCAGTGTTCACTCTGTCTGCTTGCCGGCGGGTCTCATCCGAGATGTGGAGGAGGCCCTGCCGGCGGCGCTAGAGAGCACTGGGTCCACCCGACTGCAAATTGTTGCTCATGTCGGCACCAATGACTCCTGCCGTCTGGGTTCAGAGGTCATCCTCAGTTCATACAGGCGGTTGGCGGAGTTGGTGAAGGCGGAAAGCCTCGCTCGCAGGCTGGAATCTGAGCTAACTATTTGCAGTATCGTTCCCAGAACCGATCGCGGTCCTCTGGTTTGGAGCCGAGTAAAAGGCTTAAAACAGAGGCTCAGACGATTCTGCGGAGATCTGGGGTGCAAATTTCTCGACCTCCGCTATCGGGAGAAGAAATGTAGGGTCCCCCTGAATAGGTCAGGCGTGCACTACACGCCGGAAGCGGCTACAAGGGTAGCGGAGTACGTGTGGAGTGCACATGTGGGTTTTTTAGGTTAGAGAATTCCCTCCCTAGGCCCGAAAAGACGCTTCCTGAGACGCGGCAAGGTAGGAGTAGGCTAAATGCAACAGGGAATAACAATATTAATGTGCTAATAGTAAACTTCAGGAGCGTCTATAGAAAGGTCCCAGAACTGCTCCCATTAATAAACGGTCACAACGCCCATATAGTACTAGGGACAGAAAGTTGGCCGAAACCAGACGTAAACAGTAATGAAATCCTAAACTCAGATTGGAATGTATACCGCAGTGACAGGCTGGACAGTGAAGGGGGAGGCGTGTTTATAGCGATAAGAAGTGCAATAGTATCGAAGGAAATCGACGGAGACCCGAAATGTGAAATAATTTGGGTGAAGGTCACTGTTAAAGCAGGCTCAGACATGGTAATTGGATGTCTCTATAGGCCCCCTGGCTCAGCAGCTGTTGTGGCTGAACACCTGAAGGATAATTTGGAAAATATTTCGAGTAGATTTCCCCACCATGTTATAGTTCTGGGTGGAGATTTTAATTTGCCGGATATAGACTGGGAGACTGAAACGTTCATAACGGGTGGCAGGGACAAAGAATCCAGTGAAATTTTTTTAAGTGCTTTATCTGAAAACTACCTTGAGCAGTTAAACAGAGAACCGACTCGTGGCGATAACATATTAGACCTTCTGGTGACAAACAGCCCCGAACTATTTGAAACAGTTAACGCAGAACAGGGAATCAGCGATCACAAAGCGGTTACTGCATCGATGATTTTAGCCGTAAATAGAAATATTAAAAAAGGTAGGAAGATTTTTCTGTTTAGCAAAAGTGACAAAAAGCAGATAACATAGTACCTGACGGCTCAACACAAAAGTTTTGTCTCAAGTACAGATAGTGTTGAGGATCAGTGGACAAAGTTCAAAACCATCGTACAATATGCGTTTGATGAGTGTGTGCCAAGCAAGATCGTGAGAGATGGAAAAGAGCCACCGTGGTACAACAACCGAGTTAGAAAACTGCTGCGGAAGCAAAGAGAACTTCACAGCAAACATAAACATAGCCAAAGCCTTGCAGACAAACAAAAATTCCGCGAAGCGAAATGTAGTGTGAGGAGGGCTATGCGAGAGGCGTTCAATGAATTCGAAATTAAAGTTCTGTGTACCGACTTGGCACAAAATCCTAAGAAATTTTGGTCTTATGTCAAAGCGGTAGGTGGATCAAAACAAAATGTCCAGACACTCTGTGACAAAAATGGTACTGAAACAGAGGATGACAGACTAAAGGCCGAAATACTAAATGTCTTTTTCCAAAGCTGTTTCACAGAGGAAGGCTGCACTGTAGTTCCTTCTCTAGATTGTCGCACAGATGACAAAATGGTAGATATCGAAATAGACGACAGAAGACTAGAGAAACAATTAAAATCGCTCAAAAGAGGAAAGGCCGCTGGACCTGATGGGATACCAGTTCGATTTTACACAGAGTACGCGAAGGAACTTGCCCCCCTTCTTGCAGCGGTGTACCGTAGGTCTCTAGAAGGGCGTAGCGTTCCAAGGGATTGGAAAAGGGCACAGGTCATCCCCGTTTTCAAGAAGGGACGTCGAACGGATGTGCAGAACTATAGACCTATATCTCTAACGTCGATCAGTTGTAGAATTTTGGAACACGTATTATGTTCGAGTATAATGACTTTTCTGGAGACTAGAAATCTACTCTGTAGGAATCAGCATGGGTTTCGAAAAAGACGGTCGTGTGAAACCCAGCTCGCGCTATTCGTCCACGAGACTCAGAGGGCCATAGACACGGGTTCACAGGTAGATGCCGTGTTTCTTGACTTCCGCAAGGCGTTCGATACAGTTCCCCACAGTCGTTTAATGAACAAAGTAAGAGCATATGCACTATCAGACCAATTGTGTGATTGGATTGAAGAGTTCCTAGATAACAGAACGCAGCATGTCATTCTCAATGGAGAGAAGTCTTCCGAAGTAAGAATGGTTTCAGGTGTGCCGCAGGGGAGTGTCATAGGATCGTTGCTATTCACAGTATACATAAATGACCTTGTGGATGACATCGGAAGTTCACTGAGGCTTTTTGCGGATGATGTTATGGTGTATCGACAGATTGTAACAATGGAAAATTGTACTGAAATGCAGGAGGATCTGCAGCGAATTGACGCATGCTGCAGGGAATTGCAATTCAATCTCAATGTAGAAAAGTGTAATGCGCTGCGAATACATAGAAAGACAGGTCCCTTACCATTTAGCTACAAAATAGCAGGTCAGCAACTGGAAGCAGTTAATTCCATAAATTATGTGGGAGTACGCATTAGGAGTGATTTAAAATGGAATGATCATATAAAGTTGATTGTCGGTAAAGCAGGTGCCAGATCGAGATTCATTGGAAGAATCCTAAGGAAATGCAATCCGAAACAAAGGAAGTATGTTACAGTACGCTTGTTCGCCCACTGCTTGAATACTGCTCAGCAGTGTGGGATCCGTACCAGATAGGGTTGATAGAAGAGATAGAGAGGATCGAACGGTGAGCAGCGCGCTTCGTTACAGGATCATTTAGTAATCGCGAAAGCGTTACGGAGATGATAGAAAAACTCCAGTGGAAGACTCTGCAGGAGAGACGCTCAGTAGCTCGGTACGGGCTTTTGTTGAAGTTTCGAGAACATACCTTCACCGAGGAGTTAAGCAGTATATTGCACCCTCCAACGTATATCTCGCGAAGAGACCATAGACTGGTACAATAGAGGTACTCAGGGTTCCCTCCGCCACACACCGTCAGGTGGCTTGCGGAGTATGGATGTAGATGTATAATATGGACGTAGATAAAGATATCTCCATTCTTACTTTGAAAGGTAGTGTTCTGCTACAACTAAGAATGTGTAATTGTATAAAACAATGGACTTTCGTTACTTATAAACATATTTAGTCGAATTTCGACTGCAGGCGATACAAATTTTTATAAATCGATGGCTGAAATGAGGAATAGGGTACATGTGTGGAGACGAACAACAGTAATTTGACTGCTGAGCAAGAGCAGCCAACTGTTAAGGGTCGCGAGAAAGGTCAACTACCCATTCAGTGTTGGTATTACTACGTAATTTCGGTCGCTTAACGCATTGTGGAACAGGATAGATAGAACTTTCTTATGAAACTCTGTGAATTTTTCAGTCCTGGGTTAAAGCACTAGTTTTTGGCACAACAGTATCAAACAACGGCGGTTTTGGAGATGTGTGTGTTTCAATTGATTACATTTTGGAAAATGATCTCTTGTGATCGTTTAGACTTCTTCGACGAAATCTACAGTTACAGAGTCTTTGGTTTTGCGACCGAGTTGTGATTTACCTATAGACGACGCTCCGGTTTCTCCCCTACTAGATCCTGTATGATGCCGAGCGCAGTTTCCTTTGGTAGCTATTTTGACTCCAGCCAACTGTTTGGAAAAACAACCAAGACAGCGGCAATAATCTTAGTTGTGCGTAGAAGCGAGCTCTCGATGCTGAAGATACACAGAGAAATTCTCCGCACTTTTTTGCGAGATCGGTGGCGCCACTAGCGCAGACATTGACACAATCTCGAGTAGTTGACATAATGTTGATTTACACCGACCAATCATAAGCCATCTATGATCGATAGAAAGATACAACAGCGCCAGCTACGTTGATTAGTTGCTCGTGACAATGGCGATGGAAGGGCTCGTAGAACGCTTTATTTTTCACTCCGAGCTGATGCGGCAAGAAAGCCTAGAATATCTTATAAAAGAACTTTTTTCTTAGAGAGTCTAGTCCTACGTCATGGTGTGTAACTTTTTCCAGCTTTAAATGTGTGGAAATTCTTGTCCGGTTACAGTAAGGATGACAACTTTCTTCTGGGAAGAAGATACGTGATTAATTTCTCATTATATGTCATAGAACCAAAATTAAAGATTCCGCGAATAAATACACTATGTGAGCTGAAGGGAGGTAAATGAGTTGGACTACTGTTACTCTGCGCTGTAGTATGACCAAGTTTCCATCACGTTTACGTGTGCTTCGCTTCGGCTTCTGCATTAATACTACACCACCTTGGCAAGCGCCATTTCAGGGTTGCCAGTGCTACCCGAGGCTTTTAAATAGCTCAGTGAAAACTTGTTATTGAAAAAGGCGCAGTTTACGGAAGATAAGCTTTTAGCGATTATTGAAGACCTACGCGGCCTGCATTTTACCAAGAAATATTGGCAGAACAGGTGCCTGGCCTCGCTTGTGGCAAAGTTTGCGACAACAAGCCACAAAGTCTAATCAGATGCTGATCTGCCTAGAAATTACACTGCTTTTATACTAGCTATAAGTGTATCTCCTTATTCCTGAAAGTCATCTAGACGTTAATTTTACGAGCGGAGACCCTCACAGTATCTTCGAAAACTGTTTCCTCAAACGGAAAAGCATCACTTCCATTTTTGATATCGAATTACTAAGTGATTAAAATTACTGAGGCACCTATTGGGATTCTGTTGCCAGAACTTACGTAAAATGGTGTCTGACAAACCATTATGGCGAACCTCAGCTTTACTTCCGAAAAAGAGGAAGTAGTAATCAAACACATGTACACGTACATCTATAGGTACATCTACATCACTAATCCGCAATTCACACTTAAGTGTCTGGCAGAGGGTTTTTCGAACCACCTTCACACTATTTCTCTATCGTTCCACTCTCTAGCAGCGCGTGGGAAAAAGAAGACTTAAATCTATCAGTACGAGCTCTGATTTCTGTTATTTTGTTAGGATGATCATTAAACTCTATGTTGGTTGACGACAGTAAAATTCAGAGGAGAAAGTTGGTACCTTAAATTTTGTATATAAATCTTGCCGAAACGAAATACGCCTGTGTTTCCGAGACTGCCGTCGCAGTTCGCATATCATATCCGTGTCACTCCCTCCCCTATTTCGCAGTAATACAAAAGGCGCTGCCCTTCTTTGAATTTTTTGGATGTCCTTCGTCAATCCTATCTGGCACGGATCCCATACAACACAGCAATGCGCTAGCAGCCTGTGAAGTACAACTGTTGCATCTTCTAAGCGTTCTGCTAATAAAACGTAGACTTTGGTTTGCCTTCCCCAAAATATTACCTACATGATCCTTCCTACTTGAGCTGTTCGTAATTGTAATTTATAGGTTTTAAGTCGAATAGTCAACCTATAAGTTCGTGTGATTTATCGTATGACCGAAATTTAAGCGATTTCTTTTTTGTACTCGTGATGATGACCTCACACATTTCCTTTTTGAAAGGCAATTCCGACTTTTCGGACCATACAGATATTTTGTGTAAGTCGTTTTGCAGTTGGTTTTCATCTCCTGATACTATACTAGACGGTAAACGACAGCATCGTCTGCAAACAATCCAAGAGAGCTGCAGACTGTCTACTAACTCGTTTACGTAGATTAGGACAACAGAGGGTCTGTAATACTTCCTTTGTGAATGTCAGATATAACATCTGGTTTACTTGATGGTTTTCCATGGATTACAACGTACTGTCACAGTAAATCACGGGTCCAGTCACACAACTGAAACCATATTCCATAGGCACGCAATTTGATTAGAAGCCTCTTGTGACGAACGGTGTGAAAAACCTTCTGGAGATCTAGAAACATGGAATCTATGTGAGATGCACTATCGATAGAACTCACTACTTCGTGCCAAAAAAGAGCTAATTCTGTTTCACAATAAAGACATTTTCTGAAACCGTGCTGTCTGTGTCAGTAGGCCTTTACTTTAGAGGTAATGCATAACGCTCGAACACAGTATATGCTCCAAAATCCTACTGGAGGTCGAATTTAGTGATATGAGTCTGTAATTTAGCGGATTGCTCCTATTTCCTTTCTTGAATATTAGTGTGACCTGCGCAACTTTCCAGACTTCTCGTACAGATGTTCTGTCGAGAAAGCGGTTATATACGATGTGATTGGATTGAAGATTAACGCTACTCTCCCAAAGAATTTATGCAATTGCAGATGAAACACCACGTTTCCTGCGGAACACGTGATCTGCTAATATTTTTTCACACCCGTCAACTGCATGATAAATGAACAAAGTGAAATTAATGGGTACGAAGTGGAAGATGTGGCTACTGAAATACCAGCTATTGACTTACTGAAAACTTAGAGAGTTAGCCATGAAATTGTGAAAAACGAATGGAAAAATATCTGCAGAAGTATCGGAATACACTCCTGGAAATGGAAAAAAGAACACATTGACACCGGTGTGTTAGACCCACCATACTTGCTCCGGACACTGCGAGAGGGCTGTACAAGCAATGATCACACGCACGGCACAGCGGACACACCAGGAACCGCGGTGTTGGCCGTCGAATGGCGCTAGCTGCGCAGCATTTGTGCACCGCCGCCGTCAGTGTCAGCCAGTTTGCCGTGGCATACGGAGCTCTATCGCAGTCTTTAACACTGGTAGCATGCCGCGACAGCGTGGACGTGAACCGTATGTGCAGTTGACGGACTTTGAGCGAGGGCGTATAGTGGGCATGCGGGAGGCCGGGTGGACGTACCGCCGAATTGCTCAACACGTGGGGCGTGAGGTCTCCACAGTACATCGATGTTGTCGCCAGTGGTCGGCGGAAGGTGCACGTGCCCGTCGACCTGGGACCGGACCGCAGCGACGCACGGATGCACGCCAAGACCGTAGGATCCTACGCAGTGCCGTAGGGGACCGCACCGCCACTTCCCAGCAAATTAGGGACACTGTTGCTCCTGGGGTATCGGCGAGGACCATTCGCAACCGTCTCCATGAAGCTGGGCTACGGTCCCGCACACCGTTAGGCCGTCTTCCGCTCACGTCCCAACATCGTGCAGCCCGCCTCCAGTGGTGTCGCGACAGGCGTGAATGGAGGGACGAATGGAGACGTGTCGTCTTCAGCGATGAGAGTCGCTTCTGCCTTGGTGCCAATGATGGTCGTATGCGTGTTTGGCGCCGTGAAGGTGAGCGCCACAATCAGGACTGCATACGACCGAGGCACACAGGGCCAACACCCGGCATCATGGTGTGGGGAGCGATCTCCTACACTGGCCGTACACCACTGGTGATCGTCGAGGGGACACTGAATATTGCACGGTACATCCAAACCGTCATCGAACCCATCGTTCTACCATTCCTAGACCGGCAAGGGAACTTGCTGTTCCAACAGGACAGTGCACGTCCGCATGTATCCCGTGCCACCCAACGTGCTCTAGAAGGTGTAAGTCAACTACCCTGGCCAGCAAGATCTCCGGATCTGTCCCCCATTGAGCATGTTTGGGACTGGATGAAGTGTCGTCTCACGCGGTCTGCACGTCCAGCACGAACGCTGGTCCAACTGAGGCGCCAGGTGGAAATGGCATGGCAAGCCGTTCCACAGGACTACATCCAGCATCTCTACGATCGTCTCCATGGGAGAATAGCAGCCTGCATTGCTGCGAAAGGTGGATATACACTGTACTAGTGCCGACATTGTGCATGATCTGTTGCCTGTGTCTATGTGCCTGTGGTTCTGTCAGTGTGATCATGTGATGTATCTGACCCCAGGAATGTGTCAATAAAGTTTCCCCTTCCTGGGACAATGAATTCACGGTGTTCTTATTTCAATTTCCAGGAGTGTAGATTACGTGCATACAGAGGGCACATCAATTAAAAGTCTACTAACTTGGAACTGTCGTATAAAACATATTTTCGTTTCTTCAAGGGTACTTTCTGGTTAAACTAAATGTTCCCAACGGTGGTTAGTAAAAATATTTAAATTGTTGACGTTTAGGGTCTCACCAAAGGGTCCTCTGGGATTTCTGCCCTGACAGCTTGAATCTCATATCAAAACGTGTCCATATTATGTGCAATACTGACAGAGGCCTCCTCTTTAACTGTGCCCTGTGAGAATAAATCGGGTGGTGTAAGGTTTGGAGAGTACGCAGTAAAATTTACTGTTTCTGTGCTTGATATCCACTGACCTGGTGCAATCTAGATGTGATCTTACTGCAGTGTTTTCCAGTCTTTCGAAGAGCATTACCCCTGAACGAGATCCGTTGATATTCAGTACCCAGAACAAAGTTTCAGACCTAAATAAACATTAAATTGTAGATAATTAACACCCTTATTTTAAAACGCAAATTATTTGTACTTCTTAGTTAATGTGCAAACAACTGAAACTCACGTATTTGCTACGTTTTTGACTATACTAAGAAATGATGTTCATTTAGTTCTTCGCTTCTGTTTCCCCTTCTACCATAGACGAACATCTACGTTCACAACTGTATGTTGCAAATGGAATCCATGTTCTTTAGACTTTTTCAAATAATAATAGCTGCTGATCACTGACTATTCGCTAAACTAATACTAGTTCTCTTTGAAGGAAGTCTGTGTGAAGTGTTCTGCGTACAAATTTCGCTGTCTGAAAATATTCCGTCAATCCCAGATTCAGATGTTCACTTGTCAATTTTACAAATCAAAACCAATCGTTCCTATTAGAATTTGTTTATTATTGTGTAACTGCTACTACAGGATGGACAGGAAAATAAATAAATAGAAAAGATAAAATGGTCTGAAGTGCTCCTGGCCCGCTGCAGTGAGCCCTGACGTTTTAAAATGAAAACTATTCCAATTTTCAGAGCTCCACAGCGACGAGTGGAGAGATGCACGTTGCAAATTAGTGAGAGAGACAGAAAAGCAAATAAATGGGTTGTGGATCCTACTAGACTGGAAGACGTGACTACGATACAGGTAGAAAGAAGCGGATCTGCGATGGACAGGAGGAAGGTGAATGGTACATGGCCAAAGGAAGTCCTTTCCTGGATTCTAAGATATAACATAAGACAGAGAAAAATAAACAGAAGGTAGGTAGGCATATGGCAATACAAGATAACTACAGCCACAGGGATTCGTATCGCTCAAGATCGTAGTTAATGGAGTCTCTTACCGAGCAGTGCATGTCAAATGTATGATGATTGTGTTCCGTTACATATTAGAGTCAACTGTAATAGCGATAGTAGTGATTAAATTCAAAAAATGTCATCAATGAATCCATTTTGGTTTTAGCCGTCAGAATTTACCCCTAGGTTGGGAACCACAGTCTTACATTCATATGCTAGTAATAATATGCTAGTAATTAGAAAATTCACTCAAAATGGGATGGTTCAATTTGTCACCTAAAGGAGTTTTTCTTTTGTGGTGACCGGTGAAACTTGGCCAGCATCATTCATACATTCATCGCTTGCAGCCGTCAGAGGTCACTTTGGTTGGTCTGTCACCACATCATGCACCGTTCTATGGACCTTGAATTTGTCTCGTAGATATTTCCTCGTAAACATTAACCAGGATAATTCGGATACCACGTGTTGCCTTTTCTTATGTATCTTCCTGCGACGTACGCTGTAGACACTTGGTTTTCCAAGGTGACAATACCTATGTCACGGCACTTCACGTACACTTTCGTGGCCTGACGAATACGGAGGCACCCTCATGCGCGTCAAGTGGCGGCGGCTCAATCGCTCGATCTTAACACCACAATCTTATAAGCTGGGCGTCCTTAGCTAAATCAATTATACGAGGTGCGGCTAGAAAAAAACCGGACTGATGCTGGAAAAAATATTTATTTACAATTATTTACAATTTCATGTTATCTCCTTCAATGTACTCTCCTGCTCGGTCTCTACACCGCTCCATACGTATTTTCCACTGTTCATAGCAATGCTGCAGATCATTTTCGGTAAGTCCATACATTACTTCCGTCGCTTTTTCTTTTACTGCTTCAACAGTCTCAAATCTAGTTCCTTTCAAAGCTGACTTGACTTTAGGGAAAAGAAAAAAGTCACAGGGGGCCAAATCAGCTGAGTAGGGCGGATGATCTAAGATGGGAATATTGTGTTTTGCCAAAAACGTCTTCACTGACAATGCTGGGGCATTGTCTTGGTGAAGGATCTATGACTTTTTTCTCCACAAATCGTTCCGTTTTCTCCGTACTCGCTCACGTAGGGTAGCCAGGACGCTAATGTAGTAATGCTGATTCACTGTTTGTCCCTCTGGTACCCAATCAATGTGCACAATCCCTTTGATGTCAAAAAAAAAAACAATCATCATTGCCTTGAAGTTCGATTTTGATATTCGTGCTTTTCTTTGTAGTGGAGAACCAGGAGTTTTCCAATGCATCGATTGGCGTTTAGTTTCGGGATCGTAAGTAAAAAACCACGATTCATCGCAAGTAATAACATTTTGTAAGAAGGTGGGATCACTTTCAATGTTTTCCGGGATGTCAGAACAAATCATTCTTCGGCGGTCCTTCTGTTCAATTGTGAGACACTTTGGAACCATTTTTGAATACACTTTGTTCATGTTGAAACTTTCATGAAGAATCTGCCTAACACTTTCCTTGTCAACTCCTGTTAACTCAGACACTGCTCTGATTGTTAAACGGCGATCTTGTCGAACAAGTTTACCGATTTTTTCAATGTTTGCATCAGTTTTTGCTGACAATGATCTGCCAGTGCGAGTGTCATCACTGGTGTCTTCGCGGCCATCTTTAAAGCGTTTAAACCACTCAAACACTTGTGTTCGCGATAAGCAATCATCGCCGTACACTTGTTGTAACATTACAAACGTTTCACTTGCAGATTTTCCTAGTTTGAAAGAAAATTTGATGTTAACACGCTGTTCTTTCTGTACACTCAATATTTTCCGACGCACAGACAAAACGTCAACTACTTAAAACAGACGCCACGGGCAGACTGAGTGCAGGAGGCAGATGAAACTCGAGCAGTAGGCGGAGCGAGAGTCACGTGACAGGCCACGTGACTTTCAGCCTTATTGCATTCGTTTTATTGTTTCACCGGTACTAGTCCGGTTTTTTCTAGCCACACCTCGTATTTACTGAAAGATACACTCAAAGAAATGAAAATACGTTGACGCGTTGAAATGATGGTACAGCTGACTCAGAGTCAAATTTGCCGCGTTAACTGTTTCATTGTAGCCACTCAGAGACTGGTGCAACCGGTTTTGTACCATGCAGGGGTATCCTCAGGCATATTTAAGGTCCCATGTTACGAGGGCAATCCACAAAGTACATTACGTTTTGGAATTAAAAATAAATAAAGTATTGGAAATTTTTTTTATTATATACAGATTAAAGCCACACTTAAATACTACTTTTCCACATAGTTGCCATTTGAATTAAGGCACTTATCGTAGCGATGGACGAGCTTGGAAATTCCTTCGTCGTAAAATTCGGCCGCCTGCGCCTTCAACCACGTGGTTACCTCTTCTTTTGGGACAGAAAAGGTGTGATTTTTGTGGATTTCCTGGAAAGAGGCACTACATTAACTCTCAAAGGTATTGTCAAACTCTGCACAACCTCAGAAGAGCAATACAAAACAAGCGCAGGGGAAAGTTGGGCTCAAAGATCTTGCTGATTCACGACAACGCCCGGGCCCACACGGCAAACGCCACTCCCGAAGTTCTCGAATCTTTTAAGTGGGAGTTGTTTCCTCATCCGCCGTACAGTCCCGACCTGGCACCGAGCGACTTCCACTTATTCCCAGCAATGAATAAGTGGTTGGCTATGCAGCAATTTGATGACGACGCACAGCTTCAAGAAGAGGTGACCACGTGGTTGAAGGCGCAGGCGGCCGAATTTTACGACGAAGGAATTTCCAAGCTCGTCCATCGCTACGATAAGTGCCTTAATTTAATTGGAAACTATGTGGAAAAGTAGTATTTAAGTGTGGCTTTCATCTGTATATAATAAAAAAAATTTCCAATACTTTGTTTATTTTTAATTCCTAAACGTAATGTACTTTGTGGATAGCCCTCGTATTTAATGGATTAGTACATTTTCCCAGGTACGATGTGTAGCACTAAAAACGATAGGCAGACTCAATCAAGCCAGTTGTCACTGATAATTTACGTTCTGAGAGCGCCAGATGTCCATGTGGTGGCTTGAAACCGCCTAGACTGCTGAGAAAGTGAATTTTGAGATAACAGCGGGGAATAGATGATTGTCTTCCGTGGACTCCGCATGTTCGTCACGGAGGCTCAGTAGTCCTTCAACCCAGGAAGCCAATTCTGAAAGCTCATTTCGTCCACAGAAGTGTAGCATCACTTTCTGGAACAGACCTACCACTATGACGATAAATACTTGTCGACAAAACGGGAGCGGTAGACACAGATGCTGTCATCTCAAAATACCGTGGTTTAGCAGTCTAGACGGTTTGACGTTATCACATGGGCATCTGGCGCTCTTCGTACATAAATAACCACTGATAAACTGGCTTTATTAAGTTTGACTACCGTTGGTGGTTGCATCAGTTAGTGCTCCTCGTTGCATCTTGGAACGCGTCAAGTCATTTAGACGACATGGGAAGTTCTAGCTTAGATACACCTGACGATGACTCAGCATGGTAGAAAACCGGTTGTGACGGTCTCTTTGCGACTACAATAAAACAGCCAGCGCGGCGAATTCGACTCTGTCAGTTGTACCAGCATTTCAATAACTCATTATAATTTGAGTGATCTTTTCGGTACCCAAAAAATGTATGGTACTATCCGTAACAATGGGTGAAACTTTATAATGAGCATCTCTGCAGTTTGATAACTCTGCGGGATTCGAAAATCGTCAGCTGAAAAAAGGCCTTTTTGGAAGAAACTAGCGGACTTTCTTGCTCCCGAAACTCAGGTCATTATCGTTGGGGGAAGTGTCATCTAAACGACTGTTCAGACTGATTACTAGAATCTAGAGAGAAAGCTCCAGACTTTCGGAAAGATATCGTACACACATACTCGAAGACAGCGGGACCCGCCAGATCAATTCCTCCACAAGGACGTTACCGTCAGAAAATTCCATGTTTAAATGTCGAGGACGTCAAACCTTGTGAGTGTTCCCTACTACTCGCTGTTTATTTCCATCTTCCAGGACTCGGTTTCCAGAGCCAGTCTTTACTGGTGTCCAAGTGGATGACTTTTGGTTCAGAGAGGTGTGCTAAGATATCTTCTGACAAACAGCAAAATCGCCGTTTCCAGAAAGACCTCATGTTGTTATAGCACGATACTTTTCTAGCCAGCTGACTGATGTTGTGGGGTAAATCGTCGACTTACTGAACTTCATTATACAGAATCATATCCCATACAAATACAATCACCTGCGTATCAAATCACTTCCCTCCCAAGTTCGGTACACACATATTTCAGTTAGAGAAGGACAGAATTGCTGTATATTCTGAAGCAACGGCATGAAGAAGAACGCAAAAACCTGTGTGGATTGTAAAAGGACAAAAATGACACTTAAGAAGATTAATGGATCTCAAGCAGAAATTTTTGGAATATTCACCATTTTCACCCGAATTGGACGTCGCTCATTTCCACATCTTTCTGCATCTGACAAAATGTATGGTGAGTAATAGTTTTGAATGAAATGAGGCTTAGGAAGCTGTACGAAAATGCGTAGTAGACCTTCCAAAATCTTACTTCGGTGACTGGATGTACTAATTGGAAATGTCGGACGAAGTGCATCCATCCAAAGCTGTGGTTCCCAACCTGGGTATAATTACCCCCTGACATTAAAAATAAATTTTCTGGGAAGTAAAATCCAAAGAATTCGATTCTGTTTTAGTCACGAATCTAAATTATTTTCAAAAGATGGTTCAAATGGTTCAAATGGCTCTGAGCACTATGGGACTCAACTACTGAGGTCATTAGTCCCCTAGAACTTAGAACTAGTTAAACCTAACTAACCTAAGGACATCACAAACATCCATGCCCGAGGCGGGATTCGAACCTGCGACCGTAGCGGTCTTGCGGTTCCAGACTGCAGCGCCTTTTCAAAAGATCATTACCGTTGTCACAGTTTTATAAGGCTCTAATGTTGATTATATAAGTTATCAATAATTACTTTTTCTCAGTTAGCAACATTACTTTGGTCGGAGGTTATAGGTTCCTGACATAGTCCACCCACCACACACGCATACTGTGCTTTGTCTGTACAACGCTAATGATAAAAGTGAGACATATACGTAAAAAACGCTAAGTATATCAAGAAAATGTCTTCTCCAAGTAATACATAGTACGTCCAATAGTCCAATAATTGCTTCATTAGTCGCTTCGGAACGGATAAATGAATTAATTGACAGCACGACATAGCAGTAACTACATAAGGCCTACTAAAGTGTTACACACAATTTTTTTACTATTAGTACTATTATTATTATAGTGGTTAGGCACAAAGCATTAACAGCTTGAAGTCTTCCAATTTCTGCTTGGTCAGAAGTAAGGAAAGAAGCAATGAAGTGATTTATGGACAATAAGTATAGTGCAAACATCTGAACATGTCTGACTTCAGATGGTGTTGCAATGTGTAGGTGAAGCAAGTCCCGCAATGGATAATTAGCTCACTTTTCTGAGAACGAGTTGTGGGTAGCACTTGCAATACACCACGAATTCCTTCGTCATTCATTTTTAACATACACACACACACACACACACACACACACACACACACACACACACACACACACACAGGAAGTAAATGTCACATACGTTTATTTTAAAAATAAAGGTGTTCCAAACAAAGTTTTTCATTATACACTCTAGTTAGGTGCTGAAGTTGGTGATAACGTGGGGAGGGGGCAACCAATGTCGGGGGGGGGGGGGGGGAGGGAGGGAGGGTCGAGGATGAGTGTACTACCTAACGTCTAATTGCAGTCGGAGGTAAGGTTGGGAACCACTGACCTAAAGGATGACTAGAAGGAACATGAGTAGATTTAAGGATCACAGTCTTCCAATACCAGTCTGAGAAATGTTACACCAGCCCTTGTAAAAGACCTAAGTGCCATTAAAATTTCAATCTAGATGAACGTTATTGTCTTTTACGATGGATGGAACGCTCGTGGGCATATGTTAAAAGTGAACCTGTGGTGTTGGAACAATGTTTGAGATTCAGTCAATGGCTAATGGAACTAGGGACACGATGTAATGTAAACTGAAGTGATTGTTTTGGTATAGCGTTGGATTGCGGCGCTGTAGGTAGCGACGAACCGCGATTTGACTGTGGGGACGTGGTGGCCATGGATTGACATGACTGGAGCTACGTGGAGCTGTAGTCTTCGCACTATCCGGATGTCATCTCCAACGGGCTGCACTCACATAGAGATGAACGGCTTTGTACACGTTTGCGCACATGTAGTGCAAACAAATATTGTAATAAAGCATGATACACCGCCTGAAAGACGAGAAAAAGGACGAGCCTATACTTACCTAGATATTCTGACATTTTCTGCAGATGAAGTTACAGCACCGGAAAGTTTCCCGAAATTTTGTAAACAATTAATACATTTTGTAAATATTATTGCACAAAAGAGATCATCCAATTAAATAGTCCACGTCGACACACATCGTCTGAGTTGGTTACATGCTCTATTATTTAAATAATTAACCTGTGAGAGATATTTTAATTAAACATTTGTTTAAAATAAGCATATTTTATAAACCAAATAGTTGCATTATTATCAAGGTTGTATGTGCAGGCGGATGTATATATACAGAATCAACATTTCGTTTATACGACTGGTGTGATTGTTATTTTTAATCGATTGTTTATTATTTTGAGTAGTTTTGCCTTTCATTTACGCATAACCTGACTGCATCAATGGAAAGAACAGGCCACTTCTTGTAACAAAGAGATGCCATAACTTATATACAATAATTATTCTGAATGAAGAGAGAATAATTGGAATTTGACCACTGCAATGAAAATGTACATTTGTTTAACTTCAGTCTGTGGTCAACCTACCATACGTAAAATCAGGCATAACAGGCAATTCTGCAACTAGAAGTAACAAGCTTTAAAATGCCATGATCGCTTTTGTGTAGCGTTTATTCAGATTGTCAGTTTCGGCAAACAATGCTGCCATCTTCGGACCTTACGCAAGAATCTCGTCCATGTGTGCAATAATTTGTGTCACATCATATACGGACATTCCAAAGACATGCACGGTATTTGGTGCATATGTATGATATTTTATATAATGAATGTTTACCTTTTAACTACTCCGTGATTGTTATTGGAGGGTCTATTTATTATGATACAAATGCACACATGCACGAGACACTTTAAACTGTAGTGGATAGGATCTGAAACCAGCAACCTGAGTAAATGCTCAACAAAAGCTATCGTGGCATTTTGAACTATGTTACTTCTATTTTCATATCATCTAGAACGTCCCCCGAGTGAAATGATGTCAGCCATATATGTCATTTTCTTTAGATTTTTAGTGTTACCTAATGGCAAATACTAATTCAAAATTTCGTTATTGCATAAAAAATTGTAATATAAGGCTGGTCATTTCTCTAAGTCGTTGTTGTTGTTGTTGTTGTTGTCTTCAGTCCAGAGACTGGTTTGTGCAGCCCTCCATGCTACTGCAACCTACATCCTACTGAATCTGCTTAGTTTATTCATCCCTTGGTCTCCCTATACGATTTTTATCCTCCATGCTTCCCTCCAATACTAAATTGGTGATATGTTGACGCCTCAGAACGTGTCCTACCAACTGAACCCTTCTTCCAGTCAAGTTGTGTCAAAATTTCTCTTATGCACCACATTTCGAACGATTCTATTCTATTCTTGTCAAAATTATTTACCGTCCATGTTACACTTCCACTCATGGCTACACTCCACAGAAACACATTCAGAAAAGACGTCCTGATACTTAAATCTATACTCGATGTTAACAGATTTCTCTTCTTCGGGAACGCTTTCCTTCCCATTTCCAGTCTACATATTATATCATCTCTACTTCGACCATCATCAGTTATTTTGCTCTCCAAATAGCAAAACTCCTCTACTACTTTAAATGTCTCATTTCCTAATCTTATACCCTCAGGATCACCCGACTTGATTCGACTACATTCCATTATCCTCGTTTTGCTTTCGTCGATGGTCATCTTATATCCTCCTTTCAAGACACTGTCCATTCCGTTCAACTGCTCTTCCAAGTCCTTTGCTGTCCCTGACAGAATTACAGTGTCATCGGCAAACCTCGAAGTTTTTATTTCTTCTCCATGGATTTTAATTCCTACTTCGAATTTTTCTTTTGTTTCCTTTACTGCTTGCTCAATATATAGATTGAATAACATCAGCGATAGGCTACAACCCTGTCTCACTCCCTTCCCAACCACTGCTTCCCTTTCATGCCCCTCGACTCTTGTAACTGCCATCTGGTTTCTGTACAAATTGTAAATAGCCTTTCGCTCCCTGTATTTGTTCCCTGACACCTTCAGAATATGGAAGCTCTCTCTAAGTCTACAAATGCTAGAAATGTAGGTTTTTCTTTCCTTAACCTGTCTTCTAAGATAAGTCGTAGGGTCAGTGTTGCCACGCGTGTTCCAACATTTCTACGGAATCCAAACTGATCTTCCCCAAGGTCGGCTTCTACCAGGTCTTCCATTCGTCTGCAAAAATTCGTGTTAGTATTTTGCAGCCGTGACATATTAAAATGATAGTTCGGTAATTTTCACATCTGTCAACACCTGCTTTCTTTGGGATTGAAATCATTAAATTCTTCTTGAAGTCTGAGGGTATTTCGCTTGTCTCATACGTCCTGCTCACCAGATGGAAGAGTTTTGTCATGGCTGGGTCTCCCAAGGCTATTAGTAGTTCTAATGGAATGTTGGCTATTTCCGGGGTCTTTCAGTGCTTTACCAAATTCCTCACGCAGTATCATACTTCCCATTTCATCTTTATCTACATCCTCTTCTATTTCCATAGTATTGCCCTTTGCTTAGAACTGGTTTTCGATTTGAGCTCTTAATATTCAAACAGGTGGTTCTCTGGTCTCCAAAGGTCTTTTTAACTTTCCTGTAGGCAGTATCAATCTTACCTCTAGTGATATACGCCTTCACATTCTTACATTTGTTATCTAGCCATTCCTGCTTAGCCTTTTTGTACTTCTATTCGCCTGCTTCATTTACTGCATATTTATGTTTCCTCCTCTCATGAATTAAATCCAGTCTCTCATCTGTTACCCAAGGATTTCTACTCGTCCTCGTCTTGTTACCGACTGCTGTCTTTACTATTTCATCTCTCAAAGCTACCCATTCTTCTACTACTGTATTTCTTTCCCGCCCTGAGATCCGAATGGGGGACTATTTTATCTCTGATATATTTTACCTAAGAAGAAGCCATCATTATTTATCTGTACTGTAAAGTTCTATGCCCCCTGGAAAAATTACGGGTGTAGCTTCCCCTTGCTTTCAGCCGTTTGCAGTACCAGCACAGCAAGGCCGTTTTGGTTAGTGTTACAAGGCCAGATCAGTCAATCATCCAGACTGTCGCCCCTGCAACTACTGAAAAGGCTGCTGCTCTTCTTCAGGAATCACACGATTGTCTGGCCTTTCAACAGATACCCCTCTGTTGTGGTTGCACCTACAGTGCGGCTACCTGTATCGCTGAGGCACGCAAGACTCCCCACCAACGGCAAGGTCCATGGTTCATGGTTTTAAATCGCTAAGTGACGTAAATGTTTGGAATTTCCATGCAAACGAATTCCGGACTTACGTAAGGCGGCGCTATTCATGCCGGAGCTTTAGAGGCAAGACTTCTGTTGCTGTGGGCGGTTGTCTAGGCGCTCACTTTTCTGACTTAGTTATCCAGAGGCGTTGGTCTCGATGCTTATACATATTCCACAATAGTTCAGTGGAACTTTTTTTCTACGACTAGTTCAGGGAAACTTACATTTGTAGCAGTTTATGCCTTATGGGGCTTGGAATTACTTGCATTGAGTCTAACTTATGTAGCAAGTGGAACTCCGTTGATTTCAACGCCGGTCATCAAATAGACTCCTTACATCGCGTGTTTACCAGTGTTGCATTTTACTGTGACATTGTTTATTTTACTTTGAACAATTTAAGCAGCTAAAATTTACTGTTTTACTTTTTTGTGTTTCTTCTTTGTTATTTTAATTATATAGTGTGTTTACAAATCACTATATTGGCGGTTCGAGCTTACCTCATTTCGCTTAACTACATAGTGGAGTTTAATTACCAGTCTTCATTTAATATGTGTGATGAAGAACAACAAAAATTATACTGACTTTAAGAATTTTAAGTTGGGGAACTTGATTCAGATCGCAGCACGTAGATTTAACTTAACATCATTCAAATCAAATTAACACTTCAGGAACAATCTTCTTACTTTTATTAACTCAATTTGGTTACTATCCCCCAGACAATGAGATCAGTATTGCCGTCACAGTTATAAAGGGCCTGAGTCGTATAGCCTTATCGGTTTTGAAGTTTGCACCGAGCAGCATATCGTACTGCGGTGCAAGGGAACGTCTGAACGTAAGACAAGCACAGGCAGTATCATGCCCGGTGTCATTATCAATATTTTGAAGTCTACAAAAATGTGGTTCTCTGTCGGTAGATTTTTTTCATCTTTTGACCTATTAATATGATTGTATTCTACCATCAGTTGTCGCCAAAAACTGTAATTTGTGGTTACACCCCAAAATATCATATGTATTATATCTCAAGTCAACATCCCTTTTTCTCAAAATGTACTCATCGTACAGGGATGAATTAGGTACCGTCAGTAACGTTTTTAACCAGCTTCTGACATTGGATACCGATATGTGGACAATTTTAGCACATGCAAAGCATCATAGCTGTAATTTACAAAGTTAAGATTCACCAATAAGAACTCCCTTTCCATATTATCTCATAAAAATGCCATTTTATTTGTTTTAAAGTACTTACTAACTTGATAATTTGTATACAGTATTAGCATAGATAATAACCGTGATCACTGAGGTAGTCCGTTACGTCTGCCTGTCGTACAAGTTGACTTACCTATTGCTACTGCGACCTAAGGTGCTTACTGTCCTTGAAAATGATCGGCGAGTTAAAGTTGTAGGTTATTTGGCCGTACTGACAGCCCCTGATCTTTGCCCATCGTACAAACTGGGACAAACATTCCAAACGTAGGGCATATTTTTGGACACATGGAAATGTGTATTCAAGGACGTATCATAACGATTATTACTCCACGTCGTTCGGTTCATTTTAAAAAAAATTTTTCTCTTCATTCTCACTACTACCACTATCCCAGCTACAAAACCTATTCCAATATGTCGTTATTTAAAATTATCGAAGTAAGAAAGCCCCTGATCTTTGCCCATCTCACGGGTCTCCTGCTTTTTGTTTAATACGAATATTAATGTGGGTCACACATTTGGTCCGATAGTGTGTGTGTGTGTGTGTGTGTAATTGATCACGCTCCCTCTGATTTACGTGAAGCGTGTTTTTGTTTTTGCGTATTTGCTTCAGATTCCTCTTTGTAGCAGCACCTCTCTTTTTTTTTCCTAAACGCTCTGCACAGAGGTTTTGCTTGCAGAATCGATCTCAGTATCTGTTATGTCCACAGCGCACACAAATCCGACCAGCCGGTTCCACCGCATTTCGTACAAATTGCACGAAACTAAATTGGCTCGGTCCGGAGTGGGACACAAGGTTGTTTGTTTTTCGCTCTTTCAACAAGTAACGAGAAATCCCGACGCTGGAACACTGAGTCCGTTAATCGCATTTGCGGGAACCGACGGGTTGCGTGATCAGTGACGCTAATCTGCCCGCATTGTCCCAGACGCGGCTCGCCGTCGAGTTTTCGCTTTAAATGGGACTCGCCGGGTATTCAAGCGGTAGGTGGTCTTCCGTCGATTTCGGACTGGGCATTGTCGTAAATCTGACGCAGTAAGGAACTGCCGTCCCTGCAGACACCATTTTCCGATATAACAAAAGCTTAAAGTTTATTTTTATTGTGTACACTTGTATTGTAATCATTGGTCATGCTCATTCAAAAATGGTTCAAATGGCTCTGAGCACTATGGGACTCAACTGCTGTGGCCATACGTCCCCTAGAACTACTTAAACCTAACTAACCTAAGGACATCACACACATCCATGCCCGAGGCAGGATTCGAACCTGCGACCGTAGCAGTCGCACGGTTCCGGACTGCGCGCCTAGAACCGCGAGACCACCGCGGCCGGCTCATGCTCATTTTCCGTGACAATTATATATCAGTGGTTAGAAGAGTTTATATACTGAAAAAAATCGGAGCACCAAGGAGTTGTGCGACGTAAACGGAAGTTGGTAGGCGTGTTTCTAAACCTCAAAGCCGAAGCATAATAGTGACATTCGTAGCGCCACTGTGAGGGTACAAATCAGGTTTGCTTTAGATACAAGCTGTAATGGTCGTAAGCGTCAATTTCCTTTGAGATTGTACATGGTGAGTTGATGTTAGTCAAGAATGCCTTCAAGGCAAACATGCAGTTATCAGCCACTCACTCTGTAGGAATCAACATGGATTCCTGAAACAGCGATCGTGTGAGTCCCAACTCGCTTTATTTGTTCATCAGGCCCCGAAAAGATTACATACAGGCTCCCACGTAGATGCCATTTTCCTTGACTTCCAGAAGGCGTTCGATACAGTTTCGCACTATCGCCTGATAAAGTAAGACCCTGCGGAATATCAGACCAGCTATGTGGCTGGATTGAAGAGTTTTTAGCAAACAGAACACAGCATGATGTTCTCAATGGAGAGACGTCTACAGACGTTAAGGGGCTCCGGAAAGGCTCAAAATCATGAAAAGTTCAATTTTTACTTTTTTGCGTTTTCTGAATCTGCAGACTATTACCTTTTAATAGATATATAATTTATTCAATTCCGAAGACTACAACTATTTTTAAATTTTTTTTGAAATGTGTTCTACATGGGCGTGACCCACTGTGGCGCTGTTAAACTGCTGTCAAATGGTGTTATTATTAACGTCCGTGTTCATCAGGTACATTTTAGTGATGTGAGATAAAGTATGTGTTGTGGCTAACCTGTGATGGTTCAATATATATCGCTGGTGTGATTGTCGATTGTTTCATGTTTATTTACTCTGTCGTTATCTCGAAAATATTCGTAATTAATTCTGTTTCTTGAGTCTCTGTTTTGTTGAAGTATAATAATGAGTAAAAGTAAAGTTATTAGAAATCCTCTGAAGGCTTTTAAGAAAAGGAGAAATGTTGGAAAGCCAAAGGTACGTGTTATTACTGTAAACAAAAAAGACGATAACCAAGTGAGTGAACCTAACCTCTCAAGTACACCTGCCCATAGCAGTCAAAGTGGGAAAGAAAATACTTCACAGAAGAAGCTTGGTTCAATGAGTGAAAACTATGAATGTTTTATGGGCGAATAGGATGTGAATGAAATATTTGATATGTCGGTTCTCAAAGGAATTTTTTCAAACTGTGTAAGATGTATTCATTGTAGTGAAGTTGGTCTGGAACTCTCCATAATAAAGCACGTAGGACTTGCTAGTGAAATACATCTGAAATGTGATAAGTGTTCATACATGACCACCTTTTGGAACAGTGTTGCAGTAACTGCAACTGAAGAAAATGGTAGCAAAATCTACTAACACAACAACGAGCGATGCTTGCTTTAGACAAGGAACGCCTTCGGGCTGCAGACAGGGCTGTAAAGAGTCTAGAAATACAAGCAAGAGTAAACAGGAGGAGGAACAAGAGGAAGATAGAGGAGGAGTTTGCAGAGGATAAAGATAATCCATCCTATGGACCTGAAATGCACTAAAAAGTTAATCCAATCTTTGTCGCTCGATTCCCAAAACTTTTATTTTCTCATACTAATTACATGTTTTCTAAGGATCTTCCAAACATATTTATTTCAAACTTTCAGTAAATGTTACACAGAACCTTCTGCATAATTTACACAGCCTTTTTCCAAAAAAACTGTATATTTTTGAATATATAAATAAAAAATTGCAAAAAAATGTTGTGAATTTTCATTACAATTGAAAAAAAAATCATCTTTAATAACTGAACTAAAATTTTGTAAAATCCCTGTGTTAAGTTGTAGCCCATATTCCAATAAATAATCTGTAAAAAGGTCAACTTCCTACCTCAAATACTTTGTGAGGAAAGATGTAATTTATAAGCGTTATTTTAACATTGCAAGTATAGGGCGTTCCGGAGCCCCTTAAAGTAAACTCGCGCGTACCACAGGGGAGTGTTGTGGGACCATTGCCTTTCACAATATATATAAATGACCTAGTAGTGTCGGAAGTTCCATGAGGCTTTTCGCGGATGATGCTGTAGTATACAGAGAAGTTGCAGCATTAGAAAATTGCAGCGAAATGCAGGAAGATCTGCAGCGGATAGGCACTTTGTGCTGGGAGTGGCAACTGACCCTTAACATAGACAAATGGAATGTGTTGCGAATACATAGAAAGAAGGATCCTTTATTGTATGATTATATGATAGCGGAACAAACACTGGTAGCAGTTACTTCTTTAAAATATCCGGGAGTATGCATACTGAACGATTTGAAGTGAAATGATCATATAAAATTAATTATTGGTAAGGCGGGTACCAGGTTGAGATTCATTAGGAGAGTGCTTAGAAAATGTAGTCCATCAACAAAGGAGGTGACTTACAAAACACTCTTTCGACCTATACTTGAGTATTGGTCAGCAGTGTGGGATCCGTAGCAGGTCGGGTTGAGAGAGGAGACAGAGAAGACACAAAGAAGAGCGGCGCGTTTCGTCGCAGGGTTATTTGGTAAGCGTGATAGCGTTACGGAGATGTTTAACAAACTCAAGTGGCAGACTCTGCAAGAGCGGCGCTCTGCATCGCGGTGTAGCTTGCTGTCAAGGTTCTAGAGGGTGCGTTTCTCGATGAGGTATCGAATATATTGCTTCCCCCTACTTCTACCTCCCGAGGAGATCACGAATGTAAAATTAGAGAGATTCGAGCGCGCATGGAGGCTTTCCGGCAGTCGTTCTTCCCGCGAACCATACGTGACTGGAACAGGAAAGGAAGGCAATGACAGTGGCACGTAAAGTGCCCTCCGCCACACACCGTTGGGTGGCTTCCGGAGTATAAATGTAGATGTAGATTTAGATCTAGATGCAGAGTTTGAATGAGATCTTATGACAGGGTTACGAGAAGCCGGATGTTCCTTCTGCGATATTGTAGAAAGACGTGGCAGAAATGTAGCTACTGTACGTGATTACTGGCGGTGTGGTCGCGAGAATGTACGCCCACATGATGGCCAGACTCCGGACGGCGAAGCGGCATTACTGCATACTGAGAGAGTTGCATTCAGCATGTGGTTGTGGTGCATCATACTGCGTCTGCAGCAGCAATTCGAGCAGCAGATGGCACCACAGTGTCACCACTGTCAAAAAATCTGTTACTTCAAGGAGAAGTCCGAGCCAGAAAGCCTATAGCGTGCATTCCACTACCGGCAAAGTACCGCCGTCGTGTCAAGCGAGAGCCATTGGAGGGCGGAGTGGAGGTTTTTTACGTTTTCTGATGAAAGCTAGCTCTGCCTCGGTGCTAGTGATGGCCGTATGTTGGTTAGGAAAAGGCGAGTTGAGGTTCTGCAACCAACTTGTGTACGTGCCAGGAACACTGGACCTACACCTGGAGTGGAAATTCTTACGTCAGGCTGTAGTTTCGACCTGTTGTGCTCCCATTTATGAACAGCATTCCGGGAGGTTTTTTACAACAGTATAACATTTGCCCACATACTGCTGTTGTAACCCAACGTGCTCTGCAGTGTGTCGACATGTTGCCTTGGCCAGCTCGATCACGAGAGATGTCTCCAATCGAACACATATGGGACATCATACGCCGACAACGCCATCGTCATCCACAAACAGCATTAACCGTCCCTGCTTTGACCAACCAAGTACAACAGGCGTGGAACTCCATCCAACAATCTGATGTTCAGCACCTGTACAACACAATGCATGCGCGTTTGCGTGCCTCCATTCAATATTCTAGCGGTTACGCCGGTTAGTAATGTACCAGCATTTCGCATTCACAATGGCCTGTCTCGCGCTTACATTAACCTATCATTTTGCAACGTTAATCACTTAAACACATTGCCTAATGTAGTCCCGAAGTATCATTTCTCTACATTAATTATTTTTGGGTGTTCGGATATTTTTTCCGTCAGTGTAATTACCATGGAAAAGCAGCATGGCTAAGGATTACAATGATTTTACATATAGGCAAGGAAAGTCAACTTGGCTATATTGTTGTTGTTGTTGTGGTCTTCAGTCCTGAGACTGGTTTGATGCAGCTCTCCATGCTACTCTATCCTGTGCAAGCTTCTTCATCTCCCAGTACCTACTGCAACCTACATCCTTCTGAATCTGCTTAGTGTATTCATCTCTTGGTCTCCCCCTACGATTTTTACCCTCCACGATGCCCTCCAATACTAAATTGGTGATCCCTTGATGCCTCAGAACATGTCCTACCAACCGATCCCTTCTTCTAGTCAAGTTGTGCCACAAACTTCTCTTCTCCCCAATCCTATTCAATACTTCCTCATTAGTTATGTGATCTACCCATCTAATCTTCAGCATTCTTCTGTAGCACCACATTTCGAAAGCTTCTATTCTCTTCTTGTCCAAACTATTTACCGTCCATGTTTCACTTACATACATGGCTACACTCCATACAAATACTTTCAGAAATGACTTCCTGACACTTAAATCTATATTCGATGTTAACAAATTTCTCTTCTTCAGAAACGCTTTCCTTGCCATTGCCAGTCTACATTTTATATCCTCTCTACTTCGACCATCGTCAATTATTTTTCTCCCCAAATAGCAAAACTCCTTTACTACTTTAAGTGTCTCATTTCCTAATCTAATACCCTCAACATCACCCGACTTAATTCGACTACATTCCATTATCCTCCTTTTGCTATTGTTGATGTTCATCTTATATCCTCCCTTCAAGACACCATCCATTCCGTTCAACTGCTCTTCCAAGTCCTTTGCTGTGTCTGACAGAATTACAATGTCATCGGCGAACCTCAAAGTTTTTATTTCTTCTCCATGGATTTTAATACCTACTCCGAATTTTTCTTTTGTTTCCTTTACTGCTTGCTCAATATACAGATTGAATAACATCGGGGAGAGGCTACAACCCTGTATTACTCCCTTCCCAACCGCTGCTTCCCTTTCATGTCCCTCGACTCTTATAACTGCCATCTGGTTTCTGTACAAATTGTAAATAGCCTTTCGCTCCCTGTATTTTACCCCTGCCACCTTTAGAATATGAAAGAGAGTATTCCAGTCAACATTGTCAAAAGCTTTCTCTAAGTCTACAAATGCTAGAAACGTAGGTTTGCCTTTCCTTAATCTTTCTTCTAAGATAAGTCGTAAGGTCAGTATTGCCTCACGTTTGGCTATATTATTAACTAAATTATTGCTAGTTTCGAAGGCCTTAGTTAGATTCAGATCGTATGGCTCACTACACAGGAAAGGAAAAAAAAAAGTCTCGTCGTCGTCGTCGTCTTCCTTTCAAGAACTAGGTTACTCTCTTTTCCGGACTCCCAAATAAATGCATTTCCACACTTTCCGAGTTCTTGAACACCTTTGTCTACATTCAGCTTGTAGTTCAGGATCTTTTGAGAAATTCTACGAGCTGACAGTCTCGTGAGGTGTCTCCAGTCTTCACGACACTTCTGAAAATTTTCGCTTATGTTGAAAATATGTAACTCTGTTCTGATATTTTCTTTTCTAGTCATTTATCTTCTTGTTCAGCCCTTTGTCGTTCCCAGAAAACTCATCCCTGCTGTTTAATTTTATGTTTTCTGATCTTCTGTGGTAACCCAGCTTTTGCTTCCATAGGTTAAGACAGGAGCTGTCAACACTTACAGAATTTCATGATGGTCTCTTTTTTTTTTTGTACATTATGGCACAATGTTCTGATAATGGTACCATAGACGGTTTGGTAAATGTAAGTTTTATTTTTAATGCAGAACTTGACATAGAAACTTAATACAGCTAACTAGCAGATTTCAGATACTTGATCTAAAACTGATATGTACAAATTATGAGTCTTCTTCGGAATGCATTATTACCGTTTTATTACTAGAAACTTTTAAACTGTGTCCTGTGGATACTTCGTTCAGGTGGTATATTGATTTTCAAGGTAATCTTCAATGTACTGAATAAAAGCGATATGAAAGAATATATCTCCTGTAATGTTGGGCCGCGTAATGTTCATCTTCTAATGTTTCTAGACGATTTTCCTACGTATCTGCAGGGATCTTCATCAGGTTCTCATGTTCTTCATGCTTAGCAGAACACGGTTCCATTAGATGAAACTGAAGACGAACACGACACTGGCAAACATCCTGCATTATATTGCAGGGGGAAGGGCGAAAATGGAAACACAATAACACAACACATTACAATGCCTCATACGGTGCTTGAAAACTATTGTCCTTCTAAACGGCTTCCAGTCGTCTTGGAATGGATAAATATAGGATGTCTAGTGAAATTTTATAGAGTTATTCCTTGCAAAACAGTGGCATATTCAGGTAACGATAATGGAGAGATAGCTGTCACGCACCCTTCTCTCCAAAGTAGATCACAATAACATTGACAATGTTGGCCGTTGTGGCCAGGAGAGATGCGACAGTTCATCTTCGTCCTCACAAGACCAGTCCTGGATGATACGAGCTTCGACGAACGGGAGTCCTGTCATCCTGCGACACAGTGCCTCTATTGGGCGAAAAAGATAGCTTTATACCATGTGATGGACATAATCAGCAAAACTGGTGACATAATACTCGGTGGTAAAGCAGAGTAACCATGGGGTCCTTCATCTGGCTGCCCAAATCAGCACCTAACCCCCACCATATCTCACTCTTGGGACGTACACTCGGCCAGAAGTTAGTGTGAAATAAGACTCAACCGACCGAATAACGTTCTTCTATTGCCCCGTAGTTTAGATTTTAAGGTTTCGACGCCATGTTTTCCTGTTACGAGCATTTACATCACAGATGAGTAGCTTTGGAATTCCAGTTGGTCTTGAAATTGCTTGCTATTGGAGCTATCTTCGTATTGATTTGGTGGTAAAAGGGTTTGCTAGTGCAACGTTCAGTTCTGCAGTGACTTTCCTCTTATTTTTCGTTATACTCCCCTTTAATAACCGTCTGCCACTGCAGCTCAACACACACTTGCGTCCGTGTTGTGACTCAGCGGATGATGTTTCCCTGCATTACCGGTATATGGTATAAATCTTCGAAACGTTGTCTCTTGAAACACCAGACACCTCGGTTACCTCGAATACGGGAGCACCAACCATATGAGACCAAGAATTTGTCCACGTTCGAATTCACTTAGCTACTACATAATACAGTTACTATACACAACACCGTTCTAACCAGGACTGAGACTTGCAACGTATGGAGGATATTGCACAGGTGCCGTTGATGGTCAAATTCAACGGCTTAGCCTGCAAGCATGGTTAGCACCTGCATTTATATTCAAGGCTGCAATTTCTCGCGGTGTTTCCTTATTTTTGTTCACCTCCTGTGCCTTCAGTGACAACGGCCACGGAAGCCTTAGGTAATATCATCTACAGTGAGAAGCACATGGAAGGCCTTACGCCAGAGTAAACTAACTACAAATTTGGCGAAATTCTATTTTTAACGTATTTCATATAATCGATACTCACATGCCAGAGTGACGTAATGTTCCAGGCATTCAAGCCCACAATATACTATGTTATCATTACTTATGCCTGAACAATTGACAAACACTTCATTCAGCAAAGTCAGTTGTTAAAATGGCGGCCCAATATGTTGACTTTGTGTTAGATGCGCTCAATAACAGTGATGCGGATGTAGAAAGTTGTTCAAATGATGATTATTTGCCCTCATCAGATATTTCAAGTATTGATGGTATGTAAATTCATAGAATTTCTTGAAATTTTGTTACTAAATAAGGAAATATAGATTCTAACCTATATTCGTAATTTTCACATATTGTCACATGCCAGAATGAACCAACTACTCGAAGCGTTGAGGTGCTGCCATCTATATCTTAAGCATACACTTAAGTACTAATCTACGAACTATGCTCAATAAAGAGCATTGTCTGTTGTCCAGGGAACCTAGCGTATTTAGGCAGACGCTGTAATAGAGTTGGTTCAGTCTGGCATATGAGAAATCTTATTAATTATATTCTGGGATAGATTGAATGAAACATTAAGTTTTAAATAATAACACAGAGATGCGCATTAACTCGCTTATATTTGACTGTTCTTATCAATGATGTGTCACGAAATATGAGTTCTGGAATAACATTAGCAAAAGTTAGTTTAATTTCCAATTTTTCTATTTCAGGAGATGTAAGTAAATCCAGAAAAATAAAATTCAAGAAGAAAGATAACCCTGCGAAACTGAAGAAGAATAAAGAAAAACATGAAGAAACAGTGGGAAATCGTATGTTTCAACAACAGGAAGAATTATACCTGGAAAAATTTTTAAAGAATACTCTTGCAGTTGCAAAAATAAGTGTTTTGAAAAAGTTACTGTGGAAGATCGAAGGCGATTTTTCGATCTGTATTACAAAGAGGGATCTTTCGAAACACAAAGTACAATACTTGTGCGATCTGTGAACTCAATGCTAGTTATGAACAGAAGAGAGTGGTTTTGAAAACTTCAAAAGACATTTATCTAGAAATTATTTCATTCCTACAGATACAAGTGATGTGAAATGTGTAAAGATATGTTTCTCAACACACTGTGTATTAATAGTGCTGAAGTACACAGATCCATTCAAAAAGTTTAATCATGTGACGTACGGGATAAAAGGGGTAGACATGAACCACATAAAAAATTCCCAGAGTAAAAGATCTAGCATGTCAAGAACCACATAAATTCATTTCATCGATATAAAAGTCACTACTGCAGGACAGAGCATCCAAATAAACAATATTTGCCGCAGACTTTAAATTTAAGCTTCATGTACAGACTGTAGAAACAAAAGATTCAAGAAGACAATTTAGGAACTGAAATTGTGTCTCAAGCTTTTTATGGAAAAGATTTTAGAACAGAATTCAACTTGGGATTCATACCTTCTCGTAAAGATACTTGTGACAAGTGTGATATGTTTGAAATAAAATCAAGTTCACTTATGACACAAGAGAACACTCCTGAAATCTTAAATGCAATTCAGGATGTGCAAACAGAGAAAAACTATCATCAATGTCAGGTTTATCTTACACAAGAAATAATGAAAAGAGACACAGAAAGGGCAAAGAATGCAGAATGTACAGCGCTTTCTTTTGACCTCCAGAAGACTTAAACTCTTCTAAAAGTGCCAACTGGTATTGTATACTATAAACGACAGCTATCTTTTTCAATCTCGGCATACATGACTTGGAAACATCCACAGGCACAATGAAAGTCTGGCATGAAGGTATAGCAGGACAAGGAATTGGTGAAGTAGGTTCCTGTATTCTGAAGTATTTAAATGAGTGTCATGTGAAGGAAAAGGTTATACTATGGTCTTACCCATGTGGTGGTCAAAATAGAAGTATAAAACTAGTAAGCCTATTGGTGCGTTTCATACAAGATCCCAACAACCATATCAAGGAGATTGTTCAAAAATTTAAAATTCGAGGACATAGTTATCTGCCCAATGATACTGACTTTGGCCATATGGAGAACAAAAGTCCGCAGGTCGTGGTCGTGCGGTAGCGTTCTCGCTTCCCGTGCCCGGGTTCCCGGGTTCGATTCCCGGCGGGGTCAGGGATTTTCTCTGCCTCGTGATGACTGGGTGTTATGTGATGTCCTTCGGTTAGTTAGGTTTAAGTAGTTCTAAGTTCTAGGGGACTGATGACCATAGATGTTAAGTCCCATAGTGCTCAGAGCCATTTGAACCATTTTGAGAACAAAATTAGGAAGCATCAACATATTTACTACCCTCGTGAGCTTCGAGGTATACTAAAAGCTTGCAGAATAAAAAACAAGCTTTTGAAGTATTTGGGATGGAAATAAAAGACTTTTATTCTTCAGAAAACGTGAAATCGGCATTAAACGTCAGAAGAAAGGTTGGTCACCCTGTTTCATGGATGAATATGAGATGTATTCGTGTCTGTAGAGAAAATCCAAATATTATGAGAATTCAAATATACTCTCAATGAGGAAATGGAGTTTCATCAGTTCAGC